>NW_026988763.1:0-600000 GCF_030222135.1 Aotus nancymaae
TACCCCCGTTCAGAGGCCCAGGACCCCGGCACCTGGCCCCGTCCAGAGATCAAGGCCCACCGGCACCTGACCCTGTCCAGACACCCTGGACCCCGGCACCTACCCAGGCCCAGGCCCCCTGGCACCTACTCCCGTACAGAGACCCAGGACTCTTGACACCTATGCCTGTCCAGAGACCCAGGCCCCTGGCACCTACCCTGTCCAGAGACCCTGGACCCCGGCACCAACACCTGTCCAGAGACCCAGGCTCCCCGGCACCTACCACTGTCCAGAGACCCAGGGCCCCCGGCACCCAGCTCTGTGCAGAGTCCCTGGACCCCGGCACCTACCCCTGTCCTGAGACACAGGCCCCGGCACCTACCCCCGTCCAGAGACTCAGGCCCCCGGCACCTACCCCTGTCCACAGACCCAGGCCCCGGCACCTACCCCTGTCCAGAGGCCCAGGAACCCAACACCTACCCCGGTCCAGGACCCCACATCTAGCCCTGTCCAGAGATGCAGGCCCCGCGACACCTACCCCTGTCCTGAGACCCAGGCTCCCCAGGACCTGCCTCTGTCCAGAGGCACTGGACCCCGGCACCTACCCAGTCCCAGGCCCCTCGGCACCGACAACTATCCACAGATCCAGGCCCCCCGGCACCAAGCCCTGTCCAGAGACATCAGGTCCCCCGGCACCTAGCCCTGTCCAGAGGCCCTGGACCCCGGCACCTACCCCTGTCCAGAGACACAGGCCCCCGGTACCTACCCCTGTCCAGAGACGCAGGCCCCCCGGGACCTACTCCTGTCAAGAAACCCAGAACCCCCGGCACCTAACCCTGTCCACAGACACAGGCCCCCGGCACCTATCCCGCCCAGAGACGCAGGACCCCGGCAACTAACCCTGTCCAGACACCCAGGCCCCCGGCACCTACCCATGTCCAGAGACCCAGGACCCTGGCAGCTACCCCTGTCCAGAGACCCAGGACCCCGGCACCTACCCCTGTCTAGAGACCCAGGCCCCCCGGCAACTGCCTCTGTCCAGAGGCCCTAGAGCCCAGCACCTATTAAGTCCCAGGCCCCTCGGCACCTAACCCGCTTCAGAGACCCAGGGCCTCCGGCACCTAGCCCTGTCCAGAGGCCCTGGACCTCGGCACCTGCCCCTGTCCAGAGACCCAGGCTCCTCGGCACCAGCCCCTGTCCAGAGACCCAGGCCCCTGGCACCTACCCCTGTTCAGAGACCCAGGGCCCTGGCACCTACCCCTGTTCAGAGACCCAGACCCCGGCACCTACCAGTTTCTAGAGACTCAGGCCCCCGGCACCTACCCCTGTCCAAAGACCCATGCGCCCCGGCACCTGCGCCTGTCCAGAGGCCCAGACCCTCGCCACCTGCCCCTGTCGAGAGGCCCTGGACCCCTGCACCTGCCCCTGTCCAGAGGCCGAGGACCCCTAACACCTACCCCTTTCCAGGACCGTACACCTATCCCTGTCCAGAGACCAAGGCCCCCAGCACCTACCCCTGTCCAGAGAACCAGGCCCCCAGCACCTACCCCTGCCCAGAGGCCCTGGACCCCGGCACATACCCCTGTCCAGAGACCCAGGCCCCCAGGCACCTAACCCTGTCCAGAGACCGACCCAGGCCTTCTGGCACCTGCCCCTGTCCAGAGGCACTGGACCCTAGCACCTACCCAGGCCCAGGGCCCCAGCAACTACCTCTGTCCAGAGACCCTGGGCTCCCGGCACCTAGCCCTGTCCAGATGCCCTGGACCCCGGCACCTAACCTGTGCAGAGAACCAGGCCCCCGGCACATATCCCTGGCCAATGACCCAAAAAAAAAACACACATGATTATCTCAATAGATGCAGAAAAGGTCTTTGATAAAATTCAACACCCTTTCATGCTAAAAACTCTCCATAAACTAGGTGTTGACAGAACTATCTCTAAATAGTAAGAGCTATTAATGACAAACCCATAGCCAGTACCATAATGAATGGGAAAAAGCTGGAATCATTCCCTTTAAATCCAGCACAAGACAAGGATGCCGGCTTTCACCACTCCTATTCAACATAGTATTGGAAGCTCTGGCCAGAGAAATCAAGCAAAAAAAAAGAAACAAAGTGTATTTAAACAGGAAGAGAGGACATCAAATTGTCTCTGTTTGCAGACAACATGAGTGTATATTTACAAAACCCCATCATCTCAGGCAAGCAGAGAGCCAAACCTTGAGTGAACTCCTCCCATTCACAATTGTTACAAAGAAAATAAATTACCTAGGAAGACAACTTACAAGGGAAGTGAAGGACCTCTTCAAGGAGAACTACAAGCTACCGCTCAAAGAAATAAGAGAGGACACAAACAAACGGAAAAACATTCCATGCTCGTGGGTCGAAAGAATCATTATCGTGAAAATGGCCATACTGCCCAAAGTAATTTGTAAATTCAATGCTATTCCCCTCAAGCTACCACTGATTTTCTTCACAAAACCAGAAACAACTACTTTAAATTTCATGTGAAACCAAAAAAGAGCCCGTATAGCCAAGACAATCCTAAGTCAAAAGAACAAAGCTGGAGGGATCACACTACCTGACTTGAGACTGTTCTAAAGGGACACAGTAACCAAAACAGCATGGTACCGGTACGAACTAAATATGTAGACCAAAGGAACAGAACAGAGACCTCAGAAATAACACCACGCCTCCACAACCATCTGATCTTCCACAAATCTGTCAAGAACAAGCAATGGGGAAAGGGTTCCCAATTTAATCAATGGTGCTGGGAAAACTGGCTAGCCATATGCAGAAAACAGAAACTAGACCCATTCCTTACATCTTACACAAAAATTAAGATGGATTAAAGACGCAGACATAAAAACTAAAACTATAAATACCCTAGAAGAAAACCTAAGCAATCTCATCCAGGACATAGGCAAGGGCAAAGACTTCATGACTAAAACAGCAAAAGCCATTGCAACAAAAGCCAAAATTGATAAATGGGATCTAACGAAAGAGCTTCAGCTCAGCCAGTCTCTGCCCCTGTCGAGAGACCCAAACCCCCGGCACCTGCCCCTGTCGAGAGGCCCAGGACGCCCGGCACCTAGCCAGTCCCAGGCCCCCCGGGACTGGACATACCCCTGTCCAGAGACCCAGGCCTCTGGCACGTGTCCCGTCCATAGACCCAGGACCCCAGCACCTGCCCCTGTCGAGAGGCCCTGGACACTGGCACCTACCCAGGCCCAGGTCTCCCGGCACCTACCCCCGTCCAGAGACCCAGGACCCCCGGCACCTACCCCTGTCCAGAGACCCAGGCCCCCTGGCACCTACCCCCGTTCAGAGACCCAGGCACCCCAGTACCTGCCCCTGTCCAGAGGCCCTGGACCCCGGAACCTACCCAGGTCCAGGCCCCCCGGCACCTACCATCGTCTAGAGACCCATGCCCCCAGAACCCACCCCCGTTCAGAGACCCAGGCCCCAGCACCTGCCCCTGTCCAGAGGCCCTGGACCCCGGCATCTACCCCTATCCACAGACCCAGGCCCCCCGGCACCTACCCCTGTCCAGAGACCCAGGCTGCGGGCACCTACCCCTGTCCAGAGATTCAGGACCCCCGGCACCTACACCTGTCCAGAGACCCAGGCACGCCGGCATCTACCCCTGTCCAGAGACCCAGGCCCTCCGGCACCTACCTCTGTCCAGAGACATAGGCGCCCCCGCATCTGCCCGTGTGAAAAGCCCCATGCCCGCGGCACCTGAACATGTCCAGATGCCCTGGACCCTGGCCAGGGTACCCGTCCGGATACCCAGGCCCCCCCGGCCCCTGTACCTGTCAAGAGACCCGGGCCCCCCGGCACCTACCCCTGTGCAGAGACCCAGGCCCCCCGGCACATACCCCTGTTCAGAGACCCAGGACCCCCGGCACCTACCCCTGTCCAGAGACCCAGGACCCCCGGCACCTACCCCCGTCCAGAGACCCAGGCCCCCCGGCACCTACCCCTGTCCAGAGGCCCTGGACCCCGGAACCTACCCAGGCCCTGGCCCCCCGGCACCTACCATCGTCTAGAGACCCATGCCCCCAGAACCCACCCCCATTCAGAGACCCAGGCCCCAGCACCTGCCCCTGTCCAGAGACCCAGGCCCCCCGGCACCTACCACAGTCCAAAGACCAAGACCCCTGGCACGTACCTGTGTCAAGAGACCCAGGCCCCCCGGCACCTGCCTCTGTCCAGATACCCAGGTCCCCCGGAACCTACCGCTGTCCACAGACCCAGGCCCCCCGGCACATGCCCCTGTCCAGAGGCCCTGGACCGCGACACCTATCCAGGCCCAGGCCCCCCGGCACCTACCCCTGTCCAGAGACCAAGGCCCCCTGGCACCTGCCCCTATCCAGAGGCCCTGGACCCCGGCACCTACACAGGCCCAGGCCCCCCGGCACCTATCCCTGTCCAGAGGACCAGGCTCCCCGGCACCTACCCCTATCCGAAGACTCAGGCCCACGACACTTACCCTGTCCAGAGACCGAGGACCCTTGGCACCTACCCCTGTCCAGAGACTCAGGCCCATGGCACTTACCACGTCCAGAGACCGAGGACCCCCGGCACCTACCCCTGTCCAGAGACCCAGGCCCCCCGGCACCTACCCTGTCCAGAGACCCAGGCTCCGGGCACCTACCCCTGTCCAGAGATTCAGGACTCCCGGCTCTTAAACATGTCCAGAGACCCAGGCACGCCGGCACCTACCCCTGTCCAGAGACCGAGGCCCCCCGGCACCTACCCCTGTCCAGAGACCCAGGCCCCCCGGCACCTACCACTATCCAGACACCCAGCCCCTCCGACACCTACCACTGTCCAGACACCCAGCCCCCCCGGCACCTTCCCCTGTCCACAGACCCAGGCCCCCCCGGCACCTGCCCCTGTACAGAGACCTAAACCCCGGCACCTGCCCCTGTTCAGAGGCCCTGGACTCCGGCACCTACCAAGGCCTAGGCCCCTCGGCATCTGCCCCTGTCGAAAGACCCCAACCCCCGGCAGCTGCCTCTGTCCAGAAGCCCAGGATCCCGCACCTACCCCTGTCCAGAGACCAAGGTCCCCCAACACCTACCCCTGTACAGAGGCCGAGGTCCCCCAACACCAACCCCTGTCCAGCACCCCGCACCTACCCATGTCCAGAGACCCAGGCCCCCAGGCACCTACCCCTGTCCAGAGACCCAGGCCCCCGGCACCTACCCTGTCCAGAGACCCAGGGCCCCCGGCACCTAGCCCTGTGCAGAGGCCCTGGACCCCGGCACGTACCCCTGTCCAGAGACCCGGGCCCCCCGGGAACCTACCCCTGTCCCCAGACCCAGGCCAGCCAGCACTTATCCCTGTCCAGAGACCCAGGCGCCCCTGCATTTGCCCCTGTCAAGAGACCCAGGACCCCCGGAACCTGCCCGTATCCAGAGGCCCTGGATCCCGGGACCTACCCATGTCGAGTCCCAGGCCCCCAGGCACCTGTCCCTGTCCAGAGACCCAGGCCCCAGGCACCTACCCCCGTTGAGAGACCCAGGCCCCCAGCACCAGCCCCTGTCCAGAGACCCAGGCCCCCGGCACCTACCCCTGTTCAGAGACCCAGGCCCCACGGCACGTGCCCCTGTCGAGAGGCCCTGGACCCCGGCACCTGCCCCTGTCCAGAGGCCCAGGACCCCACACCTACCCTTGTCTAAAGACCCAGGTCCCCCAATACCTACCCCTGTCCAGAGGCACAGGACCGCAACACCTTCCCCTGTTCAGCGACCCAGGACCCCGACACCTAACCCTTTCCAGAGAACCAGGCCCCCAGCCCCTACCCTGTCCGGAGACCCAGGCCCCCGTCACCTACCTCTGTCCAGAGGCCCTGGATCCCGGCACCTATCCCCGTTCAGAGACCCAGGCCCCCGGCACCAGCCCCTGTCCAGAGACCCAGTCCCCCCAGCACCTTTCCCTGTCCAGAGGCCCTGGAACCCGGCACCTACCGAGGCCCAGGCCCCCTGGAACCTGCCCCCGTCCAGAGACCAAGGACCCCTGGCACCTACCCGTCCAGAGACCCAGGCCCCCTGGCAACAACCACCGTTCAGAGACCTAGGCCCCCGGCACCTGCCCCTTCCAGAGACCCAGGCCCCCCAGCACCTACCCCTATACAGAGACCAAGGCACCTGCCCCTTCCAGAGAAACAGGCCCCGCAGCACCTACCCCTATCCAAAGACCAAGGCGTCCCGGCACCTACACCTGTCCAGAGACCCAGGCCTCCGGCACTTACCCCTGTCCAGAGACTCAGGACCCCGGCACCTACCACTGTCCTGAGACCCGGGCCCCCGGCACCTCCCCTGTCCAGAGACTCAGGACCCCTGGCACCTACACCTGCCCAGAGACACCCGCCCCCAGCAGCTACCCCTGTCCAGAGACGCAGGCACCCCGGCACCTAGCCCTGTCCAGAGGCCCTGGACCCCGGCACCTGCCCCTGTCAAGGGACCCAGGCCCCCCAGCACCTGCCCCTGTCCAGAGACCAAGGCACCCCGGCACCTACAGCTGTCCAGAGACTCAGGACCCCGGCACCTGAACATGTCCAGATACCCACGCCCCCCGGTCCCTGCACCTGTCCAGAGACCCAAGCACCTAGGCACCTACCCCTGTGTAGAGACCCAGGCCCCCCAGCACCTACCCCTGTCCAGAGACCCAGGCCCCTGGCACCTGCCCCTCTCCAGAGACCTAAACTCCCGGCACCTGCCCCTGTTCAGAGGCCCTGGACCCCGGCACCTACCCAGGCCAAGGCCCCTCGGCACCTGACCCTGTCCAGAGACCAAGGCCCCTCGGCACCTACAGCTGTCCAGAGACTCAGGACCCCAGCACCTGAACATGTCCAGATGCCCTGAACCCCGGCACCTGCCCCTGTCCAGATACCCAGGCCCCCCGCTCCCTGCACCTGTCCAGAGACCCAAGCACCTAGGCACCTACCCCTGTGTAGCGACCCAGGCCCCCCAGCACCTACCCCTGTCCGGAGACCCAGGCCCCTGTCACCTGCCCCTCTCCAGAGACCTAAACCCCCGGCACCTGCCCCTGTTCAGAGACCCTGGACCCCGGCACCTACCCAGGCCAAGGCCCCTCGGCACCTGACCCTGTCCAGAGACCCAAACACACGGCACCTGCCTCTGTCGAGAGACCCAGGACCCCGCACCTTCCCCTGTCCAGAGACCAAAATCCCCAAACACCTACCCCTGTCCAGAGACCCAACCCCCAGCACCTACCCTTTCCAGAGACCCAGGATACCGGCGCCTACCCCTGTCCAGAGACCCAGGACCCCGGCACCTACCCCTGTCTAGAGACCCAGGCCCCCCTGCAACTGCCTCTGTCCAGAGGCCCTAGAGCCCAGCACCTACTAAGTCCCAGGCCCCTCGGCACCTACCCCGGGTCAGAGACCCAGGGCCTCCGGCACCTAGCCCTGTCCAGAGGCCCTGGACCTCGGCACCTGCCCCTGTCCAGAGACCCAGGCCCCTGGCACCTACCCCTGTTCAGAGACCCAGACCCCGGCACCTACCAGTTTCTAGAGACTCAGGCCCCCCGGCACCTACCCCTGTCCAAAGACCCATGCGCCCCGGCACCTGCGCCTGTCCAGAGGCCCAGACCCTCGGCACCTGCCCCTGTCCAGAGGCCCTGGACCCCTGCACCTGCCCCTGTCCAGAGGCCGCGGACCCCTAACACCTACCCCTTTCCAGGAACACGCACCTATCCCTGTCCAGACACCAAGGCCCCCCAGCACCTACCCCTGTCCAGAGAACCAGGCCCCCAGCACCTACCCCGTCCAGGGACCCAGGCCCCTGGGCACCTACCCCTGCCCAGAGGCCCTGGACCCCGGCACATACCCCTGTCCAGAGGCACTGGACCCCGGCACCTACCCAGTCCCAGGCCCCTCGGCACCGACAACTATCCAGAGATCCAGGCCCCCCGGCACCAAGCCCTGTCCAGAGACATCAGGTGCCCCGGGACCTACCCCTGTCAAGAAACCCAGAACCCCCGGCACCTAACCCTGTCCACAGACACAGGCCCCCGGCACCTATCCCGTCCAGAGACGCAGGACCCCGGCACCTAACCCTGTCCAGACACCCAGGCCCCCGGCACCTACCCATGTCCAGAGACCCAGGCCCCTGACAGCTACCCCTGTCCAGAGACCCAGGACCCCGGCACCTACCCCTGTCTAGAGACCCAGGCCCCCAGGCACCTACCCCTGTGCAGAGGCCCTGGACCCCGGCAGCTACCCGCGTTCAGAGACCCTGGCCCCCGACAGCTGCCCCGTCCAGACACCCTGGACCCCAGCAATTACCCAGGCCAAGGCCCCCCCGGCACCTACACCTGTCCAGACACCCAGGCCCCCTGCACCTACCCCATCCAGAGGCCACGGAGCCCGGCACCTATCCCTGTCCAGAGACCCAGGCACCCCGACACCTACCCCCGCCGTTCAGAAACCCAGGCCCCCCGCACCTGCCCCTGTCCAGAGGCCCTGGACCACGCACCTACCCAGGCCCAGGCCCCCCGGCACCTACCCCTCTCCAGAGGCCCAGGCCCCCAGGCACTTACCCTTGTCGAGAGACCCAGGCCCCCGGCACCTTCCCCGTCCAGAGGACCAAGACCCCTGGCACCTACCCCTGTCCAGAAACCCAGTCCCCCGGGACCTACCCCGTCTAGAGGCCCTGGACTCCGGCAGATACCCCCGTTCAGAGGCCCAGGACCCCGGCACCTGGCCCCGTCCAGAGATCAAGGCCCACCGGCACCTGACCCTGTCCAGACACCCTGGACCCCGGCACCTACCCAGGCCCAGGCCCCCTGGCACCTACTCCCGTACAGAGACCCAGGACTCTTGACACCTATGCCTGTCCAGAGACCCAGGCCCCTGGCACCTACCCTGTCCAGAGACCCTGGACCCCGGCACCAACACCTGTCCAGAGACCCAGGCTCCCCGGCACCTACCACTGTCCAGAGACCCAGGGCCCCCGGCACCCAGCTCTGTGCAGAGTCCCTGGACCCCGGCACCTACCCCTGTCCTGAGACACAGGCCCCGGCACCTACCCCCGTCCAGAGACTCAGGCCCCCGGCACCTACCCCTGTCCACAGACCCAGGCCCCGGCACCTACCCCTGTCCAGAGGCCCAGGAACCCAACACCTACCCCGGTCCAGGACCCCACATCTAGCCCTGTCCAGAGATGCAGGCCCCGCGACACCTACCCCTGTCCTGAGACCCAGGCTCCCCAGGACCTGCCTCTGTCCAGAGGCACTGGACCCCGGCACCTACCCAGTCCCAGGCCCCTCGGCACCGACAACTATCCACAGATCCAGGCCCCCCGGCACCAAGCCCTGTCCAGAGACATCAGGTCCCCCGGCACCTAGCCCTGTCCAGAGGCCCTGGACCCCGGCACCTACCCCTGTCCAGAGACACAGGCCCCCGGTACCTACCCCTGTCCAGAGACGCAGGCCCCCCGGGACCTACTCCTGTCAAGAAACCCAGAACCCCCGGCACCTAACCCTGTCCACAGACACAGGCCCCCGGCACCTATCCCGCCCAGAGACGCAGGACCCCGGCAACTAACCCTGTCCAGACACCCAGGCCCCCGGCACCTACCCATGTCCAGAGACCCAGGACCCTGGCAGCTACCCCTGTCCAGAGACCCAGGACCCCGGCACCTACCCCTGTCTAGAGACCCAGGCCCCCCGGCAACTGCCTCTGTCCAGAGGCCCTAGAGCCCAGCACCTATTAAGTCCCAGGCCCCTCGGCACCTAACCCGCTTCAGAGACCCAGGGCCTCCGGCACCTAGCCCTGTCCAGAGGCCCTGGACCTCGGCACCTGCCCCTGTCCAGAGACCCAGGCTCCTCGGCACCAGCCCCTGTCCAGAGACCCAGGCCCCTGGCACCTACCCCTGTTCAGAGACCCAGGGCCCTGGCACCTACCCCTGTTCAGAGACCCAGACCCCGGCACCTACCAGTTTCTAGAGACTCAGGCCCCCGGCACCTACCCCTGTCCAAAGACCCATGCGCCCCGGCACCTGCGCCTGTCCAGAGGCCCAGACCCTCGCCACCTGCCCCTGTCGAGAGGCCCTGGACCCCTGCACCTGCCCCTGTCCAGAGGCCGAGGACCCCTAACACCTACCCCTTTCCAGGACCGTACACCTATCCCTGTCCAGAGACCAAGGCCCCCAGCACCTACCCCTGTCCAGAGAACCAGGCCCCCAGCACCTACCCCTGCCCAGAGGCCCTGGACCCCGGCACATACCCCTGTCCAGAGACCCAGGCCCCCAGGCACCTAACCCTGTCCAGAGACCGACCCAGGCCTTCTGGCACCTGCCCCTGTCCAGAGGCACTGGACCCTAGCACCTACCCAGGCCCAGGGCCCCAGCAACTACCTCTGTCCAGAGACCCTGGGCTCCCGGCACCTAGCCCTGTCCAGATGCCCTGGACCCCGGCACCTAACCTGTGCAGAGAACCAGGCCCCCGGCACATATCCCTGGCCAATGACCCAAAAAAAAAACACACATGATTATCTCAATAGATGCAGAAAAGGTCTTTGATAAAATTCAACACCCTTTCATGCTAAAAACTCTCCATAAACTAGGTGTTGACAGAACTATCTCTAAATAGTAAGAGCTATTAATGACAAACCCATAGCCAGTACCATAATGAATGGGAAAAAGCTGGAATCATTCCCTTTAAATCCAGCACAAGACAAGGATGCCGGCTTTCACCACTCCTATTCAACATAGTATTGGAAGCTCTGGCCAGAGAAATCAAGCAAAAAAAAAGAAACAAAGTGTATTTAAACAGGAAGAGAGGACATCAAATTGTCTCTGTTTGCAGACAACATGAGTGTATATTTACAAAACCCCATCATCTCAGGCAAGCAGAGAGCCAAACCTTGAGTGAACTCCTCCCATTCACAATTGTTACAAAGAAAATAAATTACCTAGGAAGACAACTTACAAGGGAAGTGAAGGACCTCTTCAAGGAGAACTACAAGCTACCGCTCAAAGAAATAAGAGAGGACACAAACAAACGGAAAAACATTCCATGCTCGTGGGTCGAAAGAATCATTATCGTGAAAATGGCCATACTGCCCAAAGTAATTTGTAAATTCAATGCTATTCCCCTCAAGCTACCACTGATTTTCTTCACAAAACCAGAAACAACTACTTTAAATTTCATGTGAAACCAAAAAAGAGCCCGTATAGCCAAGACAATCCTAAGTCAAAAGAACAAAGCTGGAGGGATCACACTACCTGACTTGAGACTGTTCTAAAGGGACACAGTAACCAAAACAGCATGGTACCGGTACGAACTAAATATGTAGACCAAAGGAACAGAACAGAGACCTCAGAAATAACACCACGCCTCCACAACCATCTGATCTTCCACAAATCTGTCAAGAACAAGCAATGGGGAAAGGGTTCCCAATTTAATCAATGGTGCTGGGAAAACTGGCTAGCCATATGCAGAAAACAGAAACTAGAGCCATTCCTTACATCTTACACAAAAATTAAGATGGATTAAAGACGCAGACATAAAAACTAAAACTATAAATACCCTAGAAGAAAACCTAAGCAATCTCATCCAGGACATAGGCAAGGGCAAAGACTTCATGACTAAAACAGCAAAAGCCATTGCAACAAAAGCCAAAATTGATAAATGGGATCTAACGAAAGAGCTTCAGCTCAGCCAGTCTCTGCCCCTGTCGAGAGACCCAAACCCCCGGCACCTGCCCCTGTCGAGAGGCCCAGGACGCCCGGCACCTAGCCAGTCCCAGGCCCCCCGGGACTGGACATACCCCTGTCCAGAGACCCAGGCCTCTGGCACGTGTCCCGTCCATAGACCCAGGACCCCGGCACCTGCCCCTGTCGAGAGGCCCTGGACACTGGCACCTACCCAGGCCCAGGTCTCCCGGCACCTACCCCCGTCCAGAGACCCAGGACCCCCGGCACCTACCCCTGTCCAGAGACCCAGGCCCCCTGGCACCTACCCCCGTTCAGAGACCCAGGCACCCCAGTACCTGCCCCTGTCCAGAGGCCCTGGACCCCGGAACCTACCCAGGTCCAGGCCCCCCGGCACCTACCATCGTCTAGAGACCCATGCCCCCAGAACCCACCCCCGTTCAGAGACCCAGGCCCCAGCACCTGCCCCTGTCCAGAGGCCCTGGACCCCGGCATCTACCCCTATCCACAGACCCAGGCCCCCCGGCACCTACCCCTGTCCAGAGACCCAGGCTGCGGGCACCTACCCCTGTCCAGAGATTCAGGACCCCCGGCACCTACACCTGTCCAGAGACCCAGGCACGCCGGCATCTACCCCTGTCCAGAGACCCAGGCCCTCCGGCACCTACCTCTGTCCAGAGACATAGGCGCCCCCGCATCTGCCCGTGTGAAAAGCCCCATGCCCGCGGCACCTGAACATGTCCAGATGCCCTGGACCCTGGCCAGGGTACCCGTCCGGATACCCAGGCCCCCCCGGCCCCTGTACCTGTCAAGAGACCCGGGCCCCCCGGCACCTACCCCTGTGCAGAGACCCAGGCCCCCCGGCACATACCCCTGTTCAGAGACCCAGGACCCCCGGCACCTACCCCTGTCCAGAGACCCAGGACCCCCGGCACCTACCCCCGTCCAGAGACCCAGGCCCCCCGGCACCTACCCCTGTCCAGAGGCCCTGGACCCCGGAACCTACCCAGGCCCTGGCCCCCCGGCACCTACCATCGTCTAGAGACCCATGCCCCCAGAACCCACCCCCATTCAGAGACCCAGGCCCCAGCACCTGCCCCTGTCCAGAGACCCAGGCCCCCCGGCACCTACCACAGTCCAAAGACCAAGACCCCTGGCACGTACCTGTGTCAAGAGACCCAGGCCCCCCGGCACCTGCCTCTGTCCAGATACCCAGGTCCCCCGGAACCTACCGCTGTCCACAGACCCAGGCCCCCCGGCACATGCCCCTGTCCAGAGGCCCTGGACCGCGACACCTATCCAGGCCCAGGCCCCCCGGCACCTACCCCTGTCCAGAGACCAAGGCCCCCTGGCACCTGCCCCTATCCAGAGGCCCTGGACCCCGGCACCTACACAGGCCCAGGCCCCCCGGCACCTATCCCTGTCCAGAGGACCAGGCTCCCCGGCACCTACCCCTATCCGAAGACTCAGGCCCACGACACTTACCCTGTCCAGAGACCGAGGACCCTTGGCACCTACCCCTGTCCAGAGACTCAGGCCCATGGCACTTACCACGTCCAGAGACCGAGGACCCCCGGCACCTACCCCTGTCCAGAGACCCAGGCCCCCCGGCACCTACCCTGTCCAGAGACCCAGGCTCCGGGCACCTACCCCTGTCCAGAGATTCAGGACCCCCGGCTCTTAAACATGTCCAGAGACCCAGGCACGCCGGCACCTACCCCTGTCCAGAGACCGAGGCCCCCCGGCACCTACCCCTGTCCAGAGACCCAGGCCCCCCGGCACCTACCACTATCCAGACACACAGCCCCTCCGACACCTACCACTGTCCAGACACCCAGCCCCCCCGGCACCTTCCCCTGTCCACAGACCCAGGCCCCCCCGGCACCGGCACCTGCCCCTGTACAGAGACCTAAACCCCGGCACCTGCCCCTGTTCAGAGGCCCTGGACTCCGGCACCTACCAAGGCCTAGGCCCCTCGGCATCTGCCCCTGTCGAAAGACCCCAACCCCCGGCAGCTGCCTCTGTCCAGAAGCCCAGGATCCCGCACCTACCCCTGTCCAGAGACCAAGGTCCCCCAACACCTACCCCTGTACAGAGGCCGAGGTCCCCCAACACCAACCCCTGTCCAGCACCCCGCACCTACCCATGTCCAGAGACCCAGGCCCCCAGGCACCTACCCCTGTCCAGAGACCCAGGCCCCCGGCACCTACCCTGTCCAGAGACCCAGGGCCCCCGGCACCTAGCCCTGTGCAGAGGCCCTGGACCCCGGCACGTACCCCTGTCCAGAGACCCGGGCCCCCCGGGAACCTACCCCTGTCCCCAGACCCAGGCCAGCCAGCACTTATCCCTGTCCAGAGACCCAGGCGCCCCTGCATTTGCCCCTGTCAAGAGACCCAGGACCCCCGGAACCTGCCCGTATCCAGAGGCCCTGGATCCCGGGACCTACCCATGTCGAGTCCCAGGCCCCCAGGCACCTGTCCCTGTCCAGAGACCCAGGCCCCAGGCACCTACCCCCGTTGAGAGACCCAGGCCCCCAGCACCAGCCCCTGTCCAGAGACCCAGGCCCCCGGCACCTACCCCTGTTCAGAGACCCAGGCCCCACGGCACGTGCCCCTGTCGAGAGGCCCTGGACCCCGGCACCTGCCCCTGTCCAGAGGCCCAGGACCCCACACCTACCCTTGTCTAAAGACCCAGGTCCCCCAATACCTACCCCTGTCCAGAGGCACAGGACCGCAACACCTTCCCCTGTTCAGCGACCCAGGACCCCGACACCTAACCCTTTCCAGAGAACCAGGCCCCCAGCCCCTACCCTGTCCGGAGACCCAGGCCCCCGTCACCTACCTCTGTCCAGAGGCCCTGGATCCCGGCACCTATCCCCGTTCAGAGACCCAGGCCCCCGGCACCAGCCCCTGTCCAGAGACCCAGTCCCCCCAGCACCTTTCCCTGTCCAGAGGCCCTGGAACCCGGCACCTACCGAGGCCCAGGCCCCCTGGAACCTGCCCCCGTCCAGAGACCAAGGACCCCTGGCACCTACCCGTCCAGAGACCCAGGCCCCCTGGCAACAACCACCGTTCAGAGACCTAGGCCCCCGGCACCTGCCCCTTCCAGAGACCCAGGCCCCCCAGCACCTACCCCTATACAGAGACCAAGGCACCTGCCCCTTCCAGAGAAACAGGCCCCGCAGCACCTACCCCTATCCAAAGACCAAGGCGTCCCGGCACCTACACCTGTCCAGAGACCCAGGCCTCCGGCACTTACCCCTGTCCAGAGACTCAGGACCCCGGCACCTACCACTGTCCTGAGACCCGGGCCCCCGGCACCTCCCCTGTCCAGAGACTCAGGACCCCTGGCACCTACACCTGCCCAGAGACACCCGCCCCCAGCAGCTACCCCTGTCCAGAGACGCAGGCACCCCGGCACCTAGCCCTGTCCAGAGGCCCTGGACCCCGGCACCTGCCCCTGTCAAGGGACCCAGGCCCCCCAGCACCTGCCCCTGTCCAGAGACCAAGGCACCCCGGCACCTACAGCTGTCCAGAGACTCAGGACCCCGGCACCTGAACATGTCCAGATACCCACGCCCCCCGGTCCCTGCACCTGTCCAGAGACCCAAGCACCTAGGCACCTACCCCTGTGTAGAGACCCAGGCCCCCCAGCACCTACCCCTGTCCAGAGACCCAGGCCCCTGGCACCTGCCCCTCTCCAGAGACCTAAACTCCCGGCACCTGCCCCTGTTCAGAGGCCCTGGACCCCGGCACCTACCCAGGCCAAGGCCCCTCGGCACCTGACCCTGTCCAGAGACCAAGGCCCCTCGGCACCTACAGCTGTCCAGAGACTCAGGACCCCAGCACCTGAACATGTCCAGATGCCCTGAACCCCGGCACCTGCCCCTGTCCAGATACCCAGGCCCCCCGCTCCCTGCACCTGTCCAGAGACCCAAGCACCTAGGCACCTACCCCTGTGTAGCGACCCAGGCCCCCCAGCACCTACCCCTGTCCGGAGACCCAGGCCCCTGTCACCTGCCCCTCTCCAGAGACCTAAACCCCCGGCACCTGCCCCTGTTCAGAGACCCTGGACCCCGGCACCTACCCAGGCCAAGGCCCCTCGGCACCTGACCCTGTCCAGAGACCCAAACACACGGCACCTGCCTCTGTCGAGAGACCCAGGACCCCGCACCTTCCCCTGTCCAGAGACCAAAATCCCCAAACACCTACCCCTGTCCAGAGACCCAACCCCCAGCACCTACCCTTTCCAGAGACCCAGGATACCGGCGCCTACCCCTGTCCAGAGACCCAGGACCCCGGCACCTACCCCTGTCTAGAGACCCAGGCCCCCCTGCAACTGCCTCTGTCCAGAGGCCCTAGAGCCCAGCACCTACTAAGTCCCAGGCCCCTCGGCACCTACCCCGGGTCAGAGACCCAGGGCCTCCGGCACCTAGCCCTGTCCAGAGGCCCTGGACCTCGGCACCTGCCCCTGTCCAGAGACCCAGGCCCCTGGCACCTACCCCTGTTCAGAGACCCAGACCCCGGCACCTACCAGTTTCTAGAGACTCAGGCCCCCCGGCACCTACCCCTGTCCAAAGACCCATGCGCCCCGGCACCTGCGCCTGTCCAGAGGCCCAGACCCTCGGCACCTGCCCCTGTCCAGAGGCCCTGGACCCCTGCACCTGCCCCTGTCCAGAGGCCGCGGACCCCTAACACCTACCCCTTTCCAGGAACACGCACCTATCCCTGTCCAGACACCAAGGCCCCCCAGCACCTACCCCTGTCCAGAGAACCAGGCCCCCAGCACCTACCCCGTCCAGGGACCCAGGCCCCTGGGCACCTACCCCTGCCCAGAGGCCCTGGACCCCGGCACATACCCCTGTCCAGAGGCACTGGACCCCGGCACCTACCCAGTCCCAGGCCCCTCGGCACCGACAACTATCCAGAGATCCAGGCCCCCCGGCACCAAGCCCTGTCCAGAGACATCAGGTGCCCCGGGACCTACCCCTGTCAAGAAACCCAGAACCCCCGGCACCTAACCCTGTCCACAGACACAGGCCCCCGGCACCTATCCCGTCCAGAGACGCAGGACCCCGGCACCTAACCCTGTCCAGACACCCAGGCCCCCGGCACCTACCCATGTCCAGAGACCCAGGCCCCTGACAGCTACCCCTGTCCAGAGACCCAGGACCCCGGCACCTACCCCTGTCTAGAGACCCAGGCCCCCAGGCACCTACCCCTGTGCAGAGGCCCTGGACCCCGGCAGCTACCCGCGTTCAGAGACCCTGGCCCCCGACAGCTGCCCCGTCCAGACACCCTGGACCCCAGCAATTACCCAGGCCAAGGCCCCCCCGGCACCTACACCTGTCCAGACACCCAGGCCCCCTGCACCTACCCCATCCAGAGGCCACGGAGCCCGGCACCTATCCCTGTCCAGAGACCCAGGCACCCCGACACCTACCCCCGCCGTTCAGAAACCCAGGCCCCCCGCACCTGCCCCTGTCCAGAGGCCCTGGACCACGCACCTACCCAGGCCCAGGCCCCCCGGCACCTACCCCTCTCCAGAGGCCCAGGCCCCCAGGCACTTACCCTTGTCGAGAGACCCAGGCCCCCGGCACCTTCCCCGTCCAGAGGACCAAGACCCCTGGCACCTACCCCTGTCCAGAAACCCAGTCCCCCGGGACCTACCCCGTCTACAGGCCCTGGACTCCGGCAGATACCCCCGTTCAGAGGCCCAGGACCCCGGCACCTGGCCCCGTCCAGAGATCAAGGCCCACCGGCACCTGACCCTGTCCAGACACCCTGGACCCCGGCACCTACCCAGGCCCAGGCCCCCTGGCACCTACTCCCGTACAGAGACCCAGGACTCTTGACACCTATGCCTGTCCAGAGACCCAGGCCCCTGGCACCTACCCTGTCCAGAGACCCTGGACCCCGGCACCAACACCTGTCCAGAGACCCAGGCTCCCCGGCACCTACCACTGTCCAGAGACCCAGGGCCCCCGGCACCCAGCTCTGTGCAGAGTCCCTGGACCCCGGCACCTACCCCTGTCCTGAGACACAGGCCCCGGCACCTACCCCCGTCCAGAGACTCAGGCCCCCGGCACCTACCCCTGTCCACAGACCCAGGCCCCGGCACCTACCCCTGTCCAGAGGCCCAGGAACCCAACACCTACCCCGGTCCAGGACCCCACATCTAGCCCTGTCCAGAGATGCAGGCCCCGTGACACCTACCCCTGTCCTGAGACCCAGGCTCCCCAGGACCTGCCTCTGTCCAGAGGCACTGGACCCCGGCACCTACCCAGTCCCAGGCCCCTCGGCACCGACAACTATCCACAGATCCAGGCCCCCCGGCACCAAGCCCTGTCCAGAGACATCAGGTCCCCCGGCACCTAGCCCTGTCCAGAGGCCCTGGACCCCGGCACCTACCCCTGTCCAGAGACACAGGCCCCCGGTACCTACCCCTGTCCAGAGACGCAGGCCCCCCGGGACCTACTCCTGTCAAGAAACCCAGAACCCCCGGCACCTAACCCTGTCCACAGACACAGGCCCCCGGCACCTATCCCGCCCAGAGACGCAGGACCCCGGCAACTAACCCTGTCCAGACACCCAGGCCCCCGGCACCTACCCATGTCCAGAGACCCAGGCGCCCCGGCACCTACACCTGTCCAGAGACTCAGGCACCCCGGCACCTAGCCCTGTCCAGAGGCCCTGGACCCCGGCATCTACCCCTGTCCAGAGACCAAGGTCCCCCAACACCTACCCCTGTACAGAGGCCGAGGTCCCCCAACACCAACCCCTGTGCAGCACCCCGCACCTACCCATGTCCAGAGACCCAGGCCCCCAGGCATCTACCCCTGTCCAGAGACCCAGGCCCCCGGCACCTACCCTGTCCAGAGACCCAGGGCCCCCGGCACCTAGCCCTGTGCAGAGGCCCTGGACCCCGGCACGTACCCCTGTCCAGAGACCCGGGCCCCCCGGGAACCTACCCCTGTCCCCAGACCCAGGCCAGCCAGCACTTATCCCTGTCCAGAGACCCAGGCGCCCCTGCATTTGCCCCTGTCAAGAGACTCAGGCCCCCGGCACCAGCCCCTGTCCAGAGACCCAGTCCCCCCAGCACCTTTCCCTGTCCAGAGGCCCTGGAACCCGGCACCTACCGAGGCCCAGGCCCCCTGGAACCTGACCCCGTCCAGAGACCAAGGACCCCTGGCACCTATCCGTCCAGAGACCCAGGCCCCCTGGCACGAACCACCGTTCAGAGACCTAGGCCCCCAGCACCTGCCCCTTCCAGAGACCCAGGCCCCCCAGCACCTACCCCTATACAGAGACCAAGGCACCTGCCCCTTCCAGAGACCCAGGCCCCGCAGCACCTACCCCTATCCAACGACCAAGGCGTCCCGGCACCTACACCTGTCCAGAGACCCAGGCCTCCGGCAGTTACCCCTGTCCTGAGACCCGGGCCCCCGGCACCTAGCCCTGTCCAGAGGCCCTGGACCCCGGCATCTACCCCTATCCACAGACCCAGGCCCCCCGGCACCTACCCCTGTCCAGAGACCCAGGCTGCGGGCACCTACCCCTGTCCAGAGATTCAGGACCCCCGGCACCTACACCTGTCCAGACACCCAGGCACGCCGGCATCTACCCCTGTCCAGAGACCCAGGCCCTCCGGCACCTACCTCTGTCCAGAGACATAGGCGCCCCCGCATCTGCCCGTGTGAAAAGACCCATGCTCGCGGCACCTGAACATGTCCAGATGCCCTGGACCCTGGCCAGGGTACCCCTGTCCGGATACCAAGGCCCCCCGGCCCCTGTACCTGTCAAGAGACCCGGGCCCCCCGGCACCTACCCCTGTGCAGAGACCCAGGCCCCCCGGCACATACCCCTGTGCAGAGACCCAGGCCCTCCGGCAGCTACCCCTGTCCAGAGACCCAGGCCCCCCGGCACCTACCACTATCCAGACACCCAGCCCCTCCGACACCTACCACTGTCCAGACACCCAGCCCCCCCGGCACCTTCCCCTGTCCACAGACCCAGGCCCCCAGCACCTGCCCCTGTACAGAGACCTAAACCCCGGCAGCTGCCCCTGTTCAGAGGCCCTAGACTCCGGCACCTACCAAGGCCTAGACCCCTCGGCATCTGCCCCTTTCGAAAGACCCCAACCCCCGGCAGCTGCCTCTATCCAGAAGCCCAGGACCCCGCACCTACCCCTGTCCAGAGACCAAGGTTCCCCAACACCTACCCCTGTACAGAGGCCGAGGTCCCCCAATACCAACCCCCGTCCAGCACCCCGCACCTACCCATGTCCAGAGACCCAGGCCCCCAGGCACCTACCCCTGTCCAGAGACCCAGGCCCCCGGCACCTACCCTGTCCAGAGACCCAGGGCCCCCGGCACCTAGCCCTGTGCAGAGGCCCTGGACCCCGGCACGTACCCCTGTCCAGAGACCCGGGCCCCCCAGGAACCTACCCCTGTCCCCAGACCCAGGCCAGCCAGCACTTATCCCTGTCCAGAGACCCAGGCGCCCCTGCATTTGCCCCTGTCAAGAGACCCAGGCCTCCCGGAACCTGCCCGTATCCAGAGGCCCTGGATCCCGGGACCTACCCATGTCAAGTCCCAAGCCCCCAGGCACCTGTCCCTGTCCAGAGACCCAGGCCCCAGGCACCTACCCCCGTTGAGAGACCCAGGCCCCCGGCACCAGCCCCTGTCCAGAGACCCAGGCCCCCGGCACCTACCCCTGTTCAGAGACCCAGGCCCCACGGCACGTGCCCCTGTCGAGAGGCCCTGGACCCCGGCACCTGCCCCTGTCCAGAGGCCCAGGACCCCACACCTACCCTTGTCTAAAGACCCAGGTCCCCCAATACCTACCTCTGTCCAGAGGCACAGGACCGCAACACCTACCCCTGTTCAGGACCCCGCACCTACCCCTGTTCAGCGACCCAGGACCCCGACACCTAACCCTTTCCAGAGAACCAGGCCCCCAGCCCCTACCCTGTCCGGAGACCCAGGCCCCCGTCACCTACCTCTGTCCAGAGGCCCTGGATCCCGGCACCTATCCCCGTTCAGAGACCCAGGCCCCCGGCACCAGCCCCTGTCCAGAGACCCAGTCCCCCCAGCACCTTTCCCTGTCCAGAGGCCCTGGAACCCGGCACCTACCGAGGCCCAGGCCCCCTGGCACCTGCCCCCGTGCAGAGACCAAGGACCCCTGGCACCTACCCGTCCAGAGACACAGGCCCCCTGGCACCAACCACCGTTCAGAGACCTAGGCCCCCGGCACCTGCCCCTTCCAGAGACCCAGGCCCCCCAGCACCTACCCCTATACAGAGACCAAGGCACCTGCCCCTTCCAGAGACCCAGGCCCCGCAGCACCTACCCCTATCCAAAGACCAAGGCGTCCCGGCACCTACACCTGTCCAGAGACCCAGGCCTCCGGCACTTACCCCTGTCCAGAGACTCAGGACCCCGTCCCCTACCCCTGTCCTGAGACCCGGGCCCCCGGCACCTCCCCTGTCCAGAGACTCAGGACCCCTGGCACCTACACCTGCCCAGAGACACCCGCCCCCAGCAGCTACCCCTGTCCAGAGACCCAGGCCTCCGGCAATTAACCATGTCCCGAGACTCAGGACCCCGGCACCTACCCCTGTCCTGAGACCCGAGTCCCCGGCACCTCCGCTGTCCAGAGACTCAGGACCCCTGGCACCTACACCTGCCCAGAGACACCCGCCCCCAGCAGCTACCCCTGTCCAGAGACACAGGCTCCCCGGCACATGCCCCCGTCCACAGACCCAGGCCCCCCGGCACATGCCCCTGTCCAGAGACCCTGGACCGCGACACGTACCCAGGCCCAGGCCCCCCGGCACCTAGCCCTGTCCAGAGACCAAGGCCCCCTGGCACCTGCCCCTATCCAGAGGCCCTGGACCCCGGCACCTACACAGGCCCAGGCCCCCCGGCACCTATCCCTGTCCAGAGAACCAGGCTCCCTGGCACCTACCCCTATCCAGGGACCCAGGCCCACGACACTTAACCCGTCCAGAGACCGAGGACTCCTGACACCTACCCCTGTCCAGAGACCCAGACCCATGGCACTTACCACGTCCAGAGACCGAGGACCCCCGGTACCTACCCCTGTCCAGAGACCCAGGCCCCCCGGCACCTACCCCTGTCCAGAGACTCAGGCACCCCGGCACCTAGCCCTGTCCAGAGGCCCTGGACCCCGGTACCTGCCCCTGTCAAGGGACCCAGGCTCCCCGGCACCTGCCCCTGTCCAGAGACCAAGGGCCCCCGGCACCTACAGCTGTCCAGAGACTCAGGACCCCGGCACCTGCCCCTGTCCAGATACCCAGGTCCCCCGGTCCCTGCACCTGTCCAGAGACCCAAGCACCTAGGCACCTACCCCTGTGTAGCGACCCAGGCCCCCCAGCACCTACCCCTGTCCGGAGACCCAGGCCCCTGGCACCTGCCCCTCTCCAGAGACCTCAACCCCCGGCACCAGCCCCTATTCAGAGGCCCTGGACCCCGGCACCTACCCAGGCCAAGGCCCCTCGGCACCTGACCCTGTCCAGAGACCCAAACACCCGGCACCTGCCTCTTTCGAGAGACCCAGGACCCCGCACCTTCCCCTGTCCAGAGACCAAAATCCCCAAACACCTACCCCTGTTTAGAGACCTAACCCCCAGCACCTACCCTTTCCAGAGACCCAGGATACCGGCGCCTACCCCTGTCCAGAGACCCAGGCCCCCGGCACCTACCCATGTCCAGAGACCCAGGACCCTGGCAGCTACCCCTGTCCAGCGACCCCTGTCCAGCGACCCAGGACCCCGGCACCTACCCCTGTCTAGAGACACAGGCCCCCCGGCAACTGCCTCTGTCCAGAGGCCCTAGAGCCCAGCACCTACTAAGTCCCAGGCCCCTCGGCACCTACCCCGGGTCAGAGACCCAGGGCCTCCGGCATCTAGCCCTGTTCAGAGGCCCTGGACCTCGGCACCTGCCCCTGTCCAGAGACCCAGGCTCCTCGGCACCAGCCCCTGTCCAGAGACCCAGGCTCCTGGCACCTACCCCTGTTCAGAGACCCAGACCCCGGCACCTACCAGTTTCTAGAGACTCAGGCCCCCCGGCACCTACCCCTGTCCAAAGACCCATGCGCCCCGGCACCTGTGCCTGTCCAGAGGCCCAGACCCTCGGCACCTGCCCCTGTCCAGAGGCCCTGGAGCCCTGCACCTGCCCCTGTCCAGAGGCCAAGGACCCCTAACACCTACCCCTTTCCAGGACCGCGCACCTATCCCTATCCAGAGACCAAGGCCCCCCAGCACCTACCCCTGTCCAGAGAACCAGGCCCCCAGCACCTACCCCGTCCAGGGACCCAGGCCCCCGAGGGCACCTACCCCTGCCCAGAGGCCCTGGACCCCGGCACATACCCCTGTCCAGAGACCCAGGCCCCCAGGCACCTACCGCTGTACAGAGGCCCTGGACCCCGGCAGCTACCCTCTTTCAGAGACCCTGGCCCCCGACAGCTGCCCCGTCCAGACACTCTGGACCCCAGCAATTACCCAGGCCAAGGCCCCCCGGCACCTACACCTGTCCAGACACCCAGGCCCCCTGCACCTACCCCATCCAGAGGCCATGGAACCCGGCACCTATCCCTGTTCAGAGACCCAGGCACCCCGGCACCTACCCCCGCCGTTCAGAAACCCACGCCCCCCCCACCTGCCCCTGTCCGGAGACCCAGGGCCCCCGGCCACTGTCCCTGTCCAGAGGCCCTGGACCTCGGCACCTACCCAGGCCCAGGCCCCCCGGCACCTACCCCTGTCCAGAGGCCCAGGCCCCCAGGCACTTACCCTTGTCGAGAGACCCAGGCCCCCAGCACCTACCCCGTCCAGAGGACCAAGACCCCTGGCACCTACCCCTGTCCAGAAACCCAGTCCCCCGGGACCTACCCTGTCTAGAGGCCCTGGACTCCGGCAGATACCCCCGTTCAGAGGCCCAGGACCCCGGCACCTGGCCCCGTCCAGAGATCAAGGTCCACCGGCACCTGACCCTGTTCAGACACCCTGGACCCCGGCGTACCCGCGTCCGCCTACACAGCGCCGCCACCCCCCGAGCCCGCCGGCCTGCTTCAAACAAAGCGCGCGCAAAGAGGCCGGCAACGGCCAGGAAGTGGAGACAGGAGAGTGGCGGCCATGTTGGCTGGGTGCGGAGGAAATGGGAAGACGGAGGAGTACCGGCCGGCGAAGAAGGAGCGCGCGCCCGCCCCGAGGCCGAGGCCGGACCCGCCGGCAGTGGGCGCGGTGCGGGCGCCGCCGGAAGGACAATTCCCGAACCGACTCCGCTCGGGCCGCGCTCGCCTACACCCTCGGCCAGGCCGCCGCAACCCTGGCACGCCCGCAACCCGCACCCCGTCAGGGGCCTGCAAGACCCACCCTCCCCCGCGCGGACCTTACCTGCTGGCCGCTGAGGCCGCTGTCCACATGCCCGCAGTTGCCGCCGTTACTCGTTCGCGCTCCAGCCGGTCCCAGCCCGAGCCAGAAGGCGCCTCCACGCCGACGCTCCCTCGCGGCGGACGCCAACGGCTCCGCAACCGCCAGACGACCCGCGCACTGCTCCCGACGGACTGCAACGGCAACACTGGCGCTCGCTACGCAGACGCAGTGGAGCAGGACGCAGGCGCCGCGCAGCGGGGCGGGGCCGTGGAGAGAGGCGCAGGCGCGGTGGAGCGGGACCGGGCGATGGAGTGGGGCGCAGGCGCGGTGTAGCGACACAGGGCGGTGGAGCAGCGCCGCAGGCGCGGTGAAGCGCGGCGGGGCGGGGCTTTGGAGTAGGCGACCAAGGCGGGGCCCTAGCTCGGGACTTCCAGGTGTGCGCCCGGAATGGGCGGCGGCAGGCCCCCGGAGCCCTGGAGCCTGAGGGAGCGCAGCTTTTCTCCGAGGGCAGGCAGCCAGAGAAGGGCTTCGTTTTTGCGCAGTAGGACTTTCTTTTCTTTTTTTTTTTTTTTTTTTTTGGAGACGGAATTTCGCTCTTGTTACTCACGCGGGAGTGCAATGGCGCGATCTCGGCTCACCGCAACCTCCGCCTCCCGGGTTCAGGCAATTCTCCTGCCTCAGCCTCCTGAGTAGCTGGGATTACAGGCACGCGCCACCGTGCCTAGCTAATTTTTTGTATTTTTAGTAGACACGCGGTTTCACCGCGTTGACCAGGATGGTCTCGATATCTTGACCTCGTGATCCACCCGCCTCGGCCTCCCAAAGTGCTGGGATTACAGGCGTGAGCCACGACCCTCGGCATTTTTTTTTTTTTTTTTTTTTTTTTTGAGACAGAGTTGTACTCTGTCTCACAGGCTAGAGTGCAGGGGTGCGATCTCAGCTCATTGAATCCCCGGCCTCCCAGGTTCAAGCGATTCTCTTGCCTTGAACTCCCGAGTAGCTGAAAACACAGGCAAACACCATCATGGCCATCTAATTTAAAAAAAAAAAAAAAAAAAAAAAGGCCGGGCTTGGTAACTCACGCCTCTAATCCCAGCGCTTTGGGAGTCCCAAGCGGGTGAATCACGAGGTCAAGAGATCAAGACCTTCCTGGTCAACATGGTGATACCCTGTCTCTAGTAAAAAGACAAAAAATTAGATGGGCACGGTGGCCCGTACCTGTAATCCTAGGTACTCAGGAGGCTGAGGCAGGAGAATTGCCTGAACCCGGGAGGCGGAGGTTGCGGTGAGCCAAGACCGCGCTATTGCACTCCAGCCTGGGTAACAAGAGCGAAACTCCGTCTCTAAAACAAAACAAAACAAAATTAGCTGGCCATGGTGCTGCATCCCTGTGGTTCCAGATACTCAGGACGCCAAGGCAGGAGAATCGCTTGAACCCGGGAGGCGGAGGTTGCGAAGAGCCGAAATCGCGCCATTGGACTCCACCCTGGGTAACAAGAGCGAAACTCTGCCCTTGTTTTTTTTTCTTTTTTTTTTTTTTTCTTCAGGCTGGAGTGCAGTGGTGCGATCTCAGCTCATTGCAACCCCCGCCTCCCAGGTTCAAGCGATTCTCCTGCCTTGGCTTCCTGAGTAGCTGGAACCACAGGCATGCACCACCACGGCCAGCTAATTTTTTTTTTTTTTTGAGACGGAGTTTGGCTCTTGTTACCCAGGCTGGAGTGCAAAGCCGCGATCTAGGCCCACCGCAACCTCCGCCTCCCGGGTTCAGGCAATTCTCCTGCCTCAGCCTCCTTAGTAGCTGGGATTACAGGCACGCGCCACCGTGCCCAGCTAATTTTTTGAATTTTTTGTAGAGACGGAATTTCACCACGTTGACCAGGATGGTCTCGATCTCTTGACCTCGTGATCCACCCGCCTCGGCCTCCCAAGGTGCTGGGATTACAGGCCTCAGCCACTACGCGCAGCCTTTTTTTTTTTTTAGACAGAGTCTTTCTCTGTCTCCCAGGCTGGAGTGCCGTGGTGCAGTATCACCTCATTGCAACCCCAGCCTGCCAGGTTCAAGCGATTCTCCTGCCTTGGCCTCCTGAGTAGCTGGAACCACAGGCATGCACCACCACGGCCAGCTAATTTTTTTTTTTTTGAGACGGAGTTTGGCTCTTGTTACCCAGGCTGGAGTGCAAAGGCGCGATCTCGGCCCACCGCAACCCCCGCCTCCCAGTTTCAAGCGATTCTCCTGCGTTGGCCGCCTGAGTAGGTGGAACCACAGGCATGCAGCACCATGGCCAGCTAATTTTTTTTTTTTTTTTTTTTTTTTTTTTGGTTGAGACCCTGTTTCGCTCTTACTACCCAGGCTGGAGTGCAATGTCGCGATCTCGGCTCACCGCAACCTCCGCCTCCCGGGTTCAGGCAATTCTCTTGCCTCAGCCCCCTGAGTAGCTGGGATTACAGGCACGTGCCACCGTGCCCAGCTAATTTTTTGTATTTTTAGTAGAGACAGGGTTTCACCATGTTGACCAGGATGGTCTCAATCTCTTCACCTCGTGCTCCACCCGCCTCGGCCTCCCAAAGTGCTCGGATTACAGGCGTAATCCACCACGCCCGGCCTTTTTATTTTTTTCTTTGAGACAGAGTCTTACTCTGTCTCCCAGGCTGGAGTGCAGTGGTGCCATCTCCGCTCATTGCAACCCCCGCCTCCCAGGTTCAAGCGATTCTCCTGCCTTGGCCTCCTGAGTAGCTGGAACCACAGGCATGCACCACTACGGCCAGCTAATTTTTTTTTTTTTTTTTTTTGAGACGGAGTTTCGCTCTTGTTACCTAGGCTGGACTGCAATGGCGCGGTCTCGGCTCACCGCAACCTCCGCCTCCCGGGTTCAGGCAATTCTCCTGCCTCAGCCTCCTGAGTAGCTAGGATTACAGGTACGGGCCACCGTGCCCATCTAATTTTTTGTCTTTTTACTAGAGACAAGGTATCACCATGTTGACCAGGAAGGTCTTGATCTCTTGACCTCGTGATTCACCCGCCTCGGACTCCCAAAGCGCTGGGATTACAGGCGTGAGTTACCAAGCCCGGCCTTTTTTTTTTTTTTTTTTAAATTAGATGGCCATGATGGTGTTTGCCTGTGTTTTCAGCTACTCGGGAGTTCAAGGCAAGAGAATCGCTTGAACCTGGGAGGCCGGGGTTTCAATGAGCTGAGATCGCACCCCTGCACTCTAGCCTGTGAGACAGAGTACAACTCTGTCTCAAAAAAAAAAAAAAAAAAAAAAAATGCCGAGGTTCGTGGCTCACGCCTGTAATCCCAGCATTTTGGGAGTCCGAGGCGTGTGACAATGGGGTGTTAAAGTCTCCCACTATTATTGTGTGGGAGTCTAAGTCTCTTTATAAGTCATTAAGAACTTGCCTTATATATCTGGGTGCTCCTGTATTGGGTGCGTATGTATTTAAGATCGTTAGCTCGTCTTGTTGCATTGATCCTTTTACCATTATGTAATGTCCTTCTTTGTCTCTTTTGGTCTTTGTTGCTTTGAAGTCTATTTTATCAGAGACAAAAATTGCAACTCCTGCTTTTTTTTTTTTTGCTCTCCATTTGGTGGGTAAATCTTCCTCCATCCCTTTGTTTTGAGTCTTTGTGTATTATTCTGTTTCTTTTCCTTTCCCTTTCTCCGTTTTTTTGAAACGGGGTGTCACTTTATCACCCAGGCTAGAGTGCAGTGGTGTGATCTCGGCAGTGATCTCAGATCACTGCAGCCACGACTTTCTGGGCTCAAGCGGTCCTCCTATCTCAGCCCCAAGTAGTTATCACTACAGGCGTGCACCATCACACCTCGCTAACTTTTTTATTTTTAGTAGAGACTAGGTTTTGTCATATTGTCCAGGCTGGTCTCAAACTCCTGAGCTCAAACAATCTGCCTGCCTTGGCTTCCCATACATATATTCCTGTTGACATATTCACTTCTAATCTTCCAATAAATTCCTACATATAAAGTGATCATAGGACATTTTGGGGGCTTTTGATGAACACTGATGACTTGCCTTTCCCAAGGACTTTCCTACCTGCGGGAGATGGAAGTGAGGCAGGGCTGGTTCCTAAAATCCTGCAGGCAATGACTACAGCTTGTGAGCTTCCCCTGGAGAGGATCATTCTGTAAGGGCCTCTCAGGGCGGGATCTGTCTGAGGCACGCGGAGAGGAAATCAGCAGCCGCGCGTCAAGTTCACTGCCTCACAGCTTTCCTCTGGGTGCTTCCTTTAATCCTTTCCTTTCTTCCTTACCCGGACTGAGCTCTCTGGTCTGGGTCTGCAGGAAGGGGTTGGTGGGGTGGGTATGCTACACTTTTCACCACCTCCACAGCCCAGGAAGAAGGCGAACCCGCCTGGAGCCTTGGATAATTAGGAACCACTTTCATCTAGTGTCAGCAGTGCTGTGAAGATTTAAATATTAAAACCCACTCCAAGCCCTGAAGGGCATCGCCTTCCCCATGGGCACCCCTCAGGGACCCTACGGAGAGCAGTGGAAGCCTGAGCTAGAAAATGCTCATTAGGAGAATTAAACATCTGAGGAAGGATTATGGAATATAATTTAGAATGGCCTGGGACTGCCAGAGGGGAAGTGGGAAGTCCAGAGAGAGAGGACTGAAGAGAAATTTTCCTGAAAGATAAATCACATTAATTATAGAGTGGCAGCAAATATAGAGTTAAGGAAGAAACCGGTATCTGGGGAAAATACTTCTTGGGATGCTTAGGAGGTGTAGGGAATCTCCCATGAGTCTTAAGATGGCCCCGAGGCTTGCGGAGTTAAAAGAGCCCTCCCAGCTCACTGAGCCCGCTCAGGAAGAACCATTGGTGCTGCTGTCCCCAGGACCCTGCTCCGAGACCCGCCCCGCGTTCCAGCCTGGGACCCTGCTCCGAGACCCGCCCTGTGTTCTCTACTGGGTTCTGTCTCTGACTCAAAAATGATGGTGGTGGTGGATCAGTTTCTTGGGGTGGTGGTGGGGTGTGAGGTGGTAGGAGAAGAGGTTAGAGCTGTTCAGCCCTCAGGCTGCTGACACCACTGTGGGCCTCAGGGGCAGCTTCACTCCAGGGGTTCAAACCCCATTTCAGCCACCTTTTTTTGGTTGTTGTTGTGGAGACAGGTAATTCTCGAAACCTCTCAAAGACTCAGTGTAATAGGGTAAATAGTGACTCCCCAAATCCGTGTCCGCCTAGGACCTCAGAATGTGACACATTTCCACATTTGGAAATAAGGTCTTCACAGATGCGATTTGTTGAGTTCACCCTGGATTTGGATGGCCCTGAAATGTGATGACTGGTGTCTTCATAAGATGAGGGAGAGAGACGCAGAGACACACAGAAGCCCGTGTGACAGTGGAGGAGGGGCTGGAGCGATGCGTCCGCAAGCCAAGGAACCCAGGGATTGCTGGGAGCCACGGCAATCTCACAAGAGGCAAGGGAGAACCTTGCGGAGGAGGAACCTTGAGATGGAGCATGGCCGTGCTGAAGACTTGATTTGGAGCTCTTGGTCTCCAGAACCCTGACAGAATCCATGTCTGCTGTTTTAAGCCATGGGTTTATGGTAGTTTGTTACAGCAGCAGTGGAAAATGAATACACCTCGTTTCCTGAGAAGCAGAGTGGGACTAGCACCACCTGGGAGCCGCTGGCAATGAAGCCTCGCAGTATTTCACGAATGACTGGGCAGTCATCCCATAGCCGTACCACAGTGGCTAGAGGGCAGAAGGCTGTCACTTCCTGCCAGGTACGTGGTAACCACTTGACAAACGTTAGCAATTATCACTTTGGCTGTTTCTTTGCTTCTGAGGGTCTGCATGCAGACAGCCTCCTGGTCCTTGAGCCTTTGTGATTCTCTCAATGAATAAAGTGTGATGATGCTGTCAAGAACGCCTGAGACTGGGTAATTCCTAAAGGAAAGAGGTTTAATTGACTCACAGCTGAGCATGGTTGAGGGGCCTCAGGAAACTTGAAATCATAGCGGAAGGCAAAGGGGAAGCAATGTGCCCTCTTCACAAGGTGAAGGCAGCAGGAAGAAGTGCTGAGTGAAGGAGGAAGAGCCCCTTATAAAGCCATCAGAACTCCTGAGAACTCACTCTCATGAGAACAGCGTGGGGGAAACCACCCTTGTGATTCAGTCACCTCCACCTGGTCTCTCCCTTGACGTGGGGATTATGGAGATCACAATTCAAGATGAGATGCGGGAGGGCTCCTGAAGCCTAACCATATCATGCTACGTGCCTTCCAAGGGTGGCCTAGATGAGGTCCTAATGGCTTTTCTCTTGGGACACTCACTTTTGGAACCCAGCAGCCATGCTGTGAGGAAGCCCAGGCCTCCCTGAAAGTCTGGCACATGTCCCACCAACAGCCCCAGCAGAAGACCCAGCTGACAGCCAGCATCAACCACCAGTGAGGTGTGTAGGAAAGAAGCCTAAGAGAGGACTCTAGCCCCAGCCACTGCCTGACCACAGGACAGTCTACGTAAGAACCCCATAGCAGGGTCCAACCAGGCCCCGGAGCTGCACGAGCGTCATAATTATAACAAATGATTATTATGGTTTATGCCACACAAGCAGCAATCTCTACTGGCTGTTTGTTCAACATATCCTGACTTGAGTGGGAATGGTCCCTGCACCCCTGCACACCTGCTTGCGTTGAAAGAAAGGGCTGCAACTGTGTCCCCTTACCATGCGGACACTTAGCCTCAGCTACGGTCAGAATGTGAAGCTCTTTGTCTGTAGCTGTGGTTCTCAGCTGCAGCTGCATATCAGAATCACCTGGGGAGATTTTCAGAATTCTTACGTCTGGGTTACAGCTCAGACCAGTTAAATCATAATCTTTGTGAGTGTGAAATCAGTATTTTTCAAAGCTCCTCAGGGATCTGAATGTGCGGCCCAGCTAAAGAATGACGGAGAGAGTGGGTGCGGCTCAGGTCCATCCTGCCGTAGAAGGGCAGCCTCACCCACCACCAGGCACAGTGATGCCAGCACCCCCGTCCCTGGAGGGGCACTGGCACTCTCACAGGGGAAATAGAAATCTGTTCACAGGGATATATTTACTCTTCTCTATTTTGCATCAGTGAAGTACATCATACCCGAACCAGCTTCTGTTTTTACCTAATGCCCTCCTCTCTGATGATCAGACCCAGCATCCGTGTCCTCTGGGAAGGGTCTTCTGATCATTCCAGGTTATCAATTGTCTCTCAATGCACTACGAATTACTGCGAAACTCAGAAGGTTAAAACAACCATAAATGTGTATTGCTTCATCCCATTTTGTGAGTCAGGAATTCAGGAGGGCTTGCCTGGGTGGCTGTCACTTGGAGTTGCCATCCAGATGTCAGGGAGGGGTATAGACACCTGAAGGCCTGACGGGGGCTGAGGGAGCCGCCTCCACGGTGGGGCATGCGTGTGTCTGGCGGGTCAATACTCGCTGTTGGCACCTGGCCTTGGTGCCTCACCGTGGGGGCTTCTGCACAGGGTTGCCGAGTTTCCCCACGACGAGGTGTGTCAGAGCCTGCAATCCAGAGACAGAGAGGAAAGCTGCAGTGTCCTTTTACAACCTGATTGCATAATTCATACATTATTATTTTTGTAAGATCCAACTGGTACACAGGCCAGGCATATTCACTGTGGAGGGGGCTCCCCAGGGGTGTGGGTGTTTGGTGGTGGGAATCCCCGGGGATCATCCCGGAAGCTGGCCCTCCCACCAGGCCCCAGTCACCTCCTCCCTCAGATCTACTCTCTGCACCAATAGAATCCTATGGGGAACTTCTGAGAGTAGAGAATCCCAGATGCTACGTGAGATGCTCTGATTCAAACAGGCCTCGAAATCTATCTATCTCTCTATATATTTTATGATACTTTAAGTTCTGGGATACATGTGCAGAATGTGCAGCTTTGTTACATAGGTATACACGTGCCATGGTGGTTTGCTGCATCCATTACCCCATCATCAACATTAGGTATTTCAGAAACCAGTATTTTTAAAGTTTCTCACAGAAGTTTTGGTGATCACATGGGCCTCTGTAACTGTGTCCCTTTACCGTGCTGACAATTAGCCTCAGCTACAGTCAGAATGTGAAGCTCTTTGTCTGTAGCTGTGGTGGTTCTCAGCTGCCGCTGCATATTAGAATCTGTGTTGGGATCTGTGTCTGTTCAGGTGGGGTCCTCTTAAGCTTCTTCTCCCATGGGCGAGGCTGCATTAGGAGAACCCTGCAGTCCAGAAGAGGGGCCTAGTGTTTGCTCAAGAGCAGCCATTGTATGCCTTGTTCCCTCCTGTCACAACCCGGTATGGCCAGCAACCATGTGTGGCCACCAGGACGTGGGGCTGTGCCGGGGGAGGGAAGGGGATTTGGGTACCCCTGACTCTTTCCGTCTGGAGAATAAGAGTTTTGCAGATGAGCTGGGTAATTCTCTATGTTCTGAACCCTCTCCATGTCCCGCCCTTGCCTGCACTTTAGTGTAGTGGTTGACAGTCAGACTTCCCAGGTTCAAATCCTGTGTCTTCTAGTTACTCTCGTGATCTGGGGTGCGCTATTCCAGTTTCTGTGGCCCTGCATCCTGAGCAAGGCAGCTGGATGGGAGTGGTTCTTGCTGCTGCGTATCTTTTATCGTCCGTCTGCTCTGGGATCTGTGGTGTTCACGGTGGGGGGCTCAGAGAGGTGACCACCTACCCACTGGCCTGTTCAGCTACAGGCTGGGGGAGGGGGTGTGGGTCCGGAATCCACGAAGGAAGAGCAAGTGTGATTTGCTGCTGAATTCAAGCAAGAATTCCAGCATGTATGGGAAAGAGAGCAGTTTATAAAGATTCCTCGGGTTTTGCTTTGAGACAATGGGGAAATATACGTGTCATCTGCTGAAATGGGGTTGGCTGAGTGAACAAGCTTAAGGTATTTGGTAAGAGTGTTGTTTTGAAAAGAAGACATATATGAGGCCAACAAACATGAAAAAATGCTCATCATCACTGATTATTAGAGAAATGCAAATCAAAACTACATGGAGATACCATCTCACGCCAGTTAGAATGGCGATCATTAAAAAATCTGGAGACAACAGATGCTGGAGAGAATGTGGAGAAATAGGAACACTTTTACACTGTTGGTGGGAGTGTAAATTAGTTCAAACATTGTGGAAGACAGTGTGGTGATTCCTCAAGGACCTAGAAATAGAAATTCCATTTGACCCAGCAATCCCATTACTGGGTGTATACCCAAAGGATTGTAAATCGTTCTACTGTAAGGACACATGCACACGAATGTTCATTGCAGCACAGTTTACAATAGCAAAGACCTGGAACCAACCCAAATGCCCATCGATGATAGACTGGACAGGGAAAATGTGGCACATATACACCATGGAATACTATGCAGCCATCAAAAACGATGAGTTTGCGTCCTTTGTAGGGACTTGGATGAACCTGGAAACCATCATTCTCAGCAAACTGACACAAGAACACAAAATCAAACACCGCATGTTCTCACTCATATGCGGGTGTTGAACAATGAGAACACATGGACACAGAGAAGGGAGCATCACAAACTGGGATCTATGCGGGGGATCTAGGGGAGGGACAGTGAGGGGTGGGGAGTTGAGGAGGGATAATATGGGGAGAAATGCCAGATATAGGTGATGGGGAGGAAGGTAGCAAATCACACTGCCATGTGTGTACCTATGCAACAATCTTGCATGTTCTTCACATGCACCCCAAAACCTAAAATACAATAAAATATATATAAAAAAATTAAAAACAAATAAAGTTTTATTTAAAAAAAGAGTGTTGTTTTGAGAGCACAAATTTAAAAGTGTAAATTTGAGACACCTACTAGACATCTAAGTAGGCATTGGGATATCTGAGTTTGGATTTCAGGGAAGACGTTGGGGCTGGAAATAGGCATTTAACGATCTGAGCATTTGGCTCTCATTCATATCAGGGGTGGGTTGGTGGACGGTGAGAGGAGGGCCCGTGAAGGGTCCAGCAGCAAGCCACCATGGAGGATGCAGCAGGTGGGGGCGACATGGTCTATAAGGGTTAGACACACAGATGTTAGAACATGCTGTGTGTCTATGGTAATAATTGGGGTGGTGTCAGCAGGTGGGGGGAACTGATGATGTCCAAGGGGGAGGAGGTAATTATAGGTGCACAGTCCTTGAGTTAACAAGAGTTGGAGGGGCTGCTTGAGAAAGGAGTGAGGGGCTTTCACCAGCGGCCAGAGAGCGGGCAGGGGCTCGGTGGGCCCAGGTGCAGGGCATCCTGCGGAGGTGGTGGCAGTAGAAGATCATTGCCTGTGCACTCTCAGCGAAGTAAGAGGTGATGCCGTGGTTGCTGAGTGAGGAGAAAGGAGGGATGTTGAGCAGTGAGAAGTTGTGAAACCATCTTCAGGGGAAGGGAGAGCAAATGGATTCTAGAAATACGGAGGGTCACTGGTGGGTGGGTGGGCCCTTGGGATTTATGGTTATACAGCCAGCGAGGCCGCTAGCACCCGCAGCCCCTGATGAATTCTGTTTGGTGCTCAGCCCCTCTCCCTGATAGGATGGCTTTCCTGCAAAGGAATCGCCTAGAAGAGGAGAGAATCGGCCTTCATCCTAAGAACCCAGAAGAGAGCTATCAGATGGGGACCCACACGGAGTGCCCAGGACAGATGACCTCTGTGTGTGAACACATGGAGCGTCCCCATCATTAATGCCTGGACCCCAGCCACGGTGATGGCGATGGCAGGAAGGCAGCTGGGAACTGTCCAAGGGCCTGGAGTTTCCCCTGCTCAGGGAAGCCGCCATCAGCCCAGCCAGCCTCCTGAGCAAGTGCGGGATGAAAACAGTGAACCAAGCCAGACACAGCCTCCACCTTCCTGGAGCTCGAGCGGGATCAGTTTGCTTTCTGTGAACTTCTCCCGGGCGGCTCACCTGCTGACTGGCTGTCCAAGGAAGGTTCCCGGCTGCAGCCCAGCCTCGGACACCCCTGGGCATTTGGAATCGGAAGGCCCTCTTCACTCTGCCCACTTGATGTTCCCACACCATGGTCCAGTTGACAAAGTGGGTCCTGAGCCAGGGCATCGCCTGACGATTTTCTTCAGGGTTGGTGTCAGCAGCCCTGACTTCCTCAGTGAGGGAAGATGGGCTCCTGGCCATAAAATTCACCTTGCAAATCCGCAGGTGTCACGTAGCAGAGACCTGACCTTCCATGCTGCTCCCATCAGATGCTGGGCTGGCTGACAGGCAGCCAGCGGCAGGCGCAGCAGCCCCTCCTCTTTTAGTATATAGAGTTCAGGTTACTGATGTGTTCCCTCAGGTCCAGACGATCTGAGGACCAGGAGGGCATCACCCTGGGAGATATCTACCCAGAGATCCTCTTCATGCACTCTATAGTCTGTTCAGGTTGCCATGACGGAACCCGATAGGCTGGTCGCTTAAACACCTGATATTTATTTTCTCACAGTCCTGGAGGCTGGAACAGTCCAAGATCAAGGTTTCGTCTGGGTTTGGTTCTGGTGAGGGCTCTCTTCCTGCCAGGTGGACTGCGGTCTTCTTCCTGTGTCCTCACATGGTAGAGAGGGAGAGAGAGCGCTCTGGCATCTCCCCGTCTTTTATAAGGACACCAGCCCTATTGGGTCAGGGCTTACCCTCATGACCTCAGTTAATCTTAATCACTTAGTGATAGGCGTGGTCTCTAATGAAGTCACAGGAGGAGTTAGGGCTTCAGCAGGTGGAGTTTTGGGAGACACAGTTCAGCCCATAGCAGTCCTATAGCTCCACCTGGGCCCAAGAAATCCCTTACAGAGTCCCAAGCAGGCTGTGTCCAGCAATGTTTGGTTGTACTTCTGGACACCTGGATTTCTGAGGGTGGCGTCTCAGAGCACACGTGTCCTGTTGTCTGGAGTGAGGAGCCTGGGATAAAGGGCTGGTTTTCCTGCTTCTGAGGCTTCAGTCCCTCTGGAGGGAAACGGCATTCTGGTGTTTCTGCTTCTCTGGCTGTCTTGGCACCATTAGGCTGCCAGAGGCACCTGATATGCCCCGTTTGGGGCTGCACCTCCCCTCCCTCCCGGTGGCCCTGCCCATCTGGCATAGCACCAGCTCTTGTGAGGACGCTCTCCCTGCTGTCCCCCAGGTTCATTGTTTCACATGAGATCTGCAGAAAGGGGTCGGTGGGAGTTGGGGGTCTGTGCTCAATGTATGTCCTAAGCTTAGATGGGAGACTGGCAAATTTCCCTCTGTTCTAGCTAGGACTGGTGATAGAAGACCAAATACATCAGATCAGGAACAAAAGTGTCCTTCCTGACTCTCAGCACTAGTTCAGTGAGTTTCCTCAGCACCAGTGGGGTCAGGTTCTCAACACCTGCCAGGAGTCAGCCTCCCGCCCTCTCTCAGCTCCGCCGCCCTCTGGCCGGCCCTTCCCTGCTGTGGGAAAGATGAACTCCAGTGCTCTACATGCACACGATTCCTGCAGTTGGCAATTTGGTAAGGAAGGAGAGTTTTGTCTTCAAATGTCCTCACCCCTATTTGTGGACATTCTGGTTGCTTTTGCTTGGATCCTGTTCTGTGGGGCCTGGAGGCATGGGGCATCCTGGTTGGCCTGTCTTGTCACACAGGAGACTGTGGCCCTGGGTTGTCAGCCTGGCAGCACTGTGTCTGGTGCTGGGGTCTCCACGAGGAAGCTGGGTGTGGACACGAGTGCAAGTTCGCCTGCTCCTCAGCCTCTTCACGGCATGCATCTGAGACACGGGCTTGGCTGCAGGGCCCACACTCAGAAGAGAGCGTCAGGAACCTGCTGCTGTCAGGCCAACTGCACCACGCGCCTCCCGTGCCCAGGTCCCACATGCTCTGGCTGTGTCTATTCAGCGGTGACTTTTCTCCCGCGCAGCACGCTCCTCCTAGCCCCATCACTGACTTTGCAGGCTGATCAGCATCGTCACTGATGTGGGGCCACGTCGGGGGAGACCCGAGGAACCCTGGTCTCCCACGCCCGGCCACTTCTTGAGCGAGGTGCTTGTTGGCTATAATCATATGGCTCTTTGTCCTACCCCGAGGCAGGTTTCTGCCAACACACTTTTAGCTTTCCGATAAGTCTTCCTTGTCTTGCCTGTTTTTTTTTTTTTTTCCTGTTGTGACTTTTTCTCCAGTATGTCCTCACCCCCTTCAGGCTCCGCCCCAGCCAACAAGGGGGTGCCAGAAGAGATGGGGTGGCAGCTGCTACGGCTGAGTTTCCTTGAAGTTGTGTTCTTGGTTTTGTGGAGCTTGAGGGGAGGTTTTCAGGCTTTAAATATTTTTGTTCCTTGCATGGAAACCCAGGGCCTCGCAGTGGCATTCTCCTCCATAGGAGGGTGCCATAGAGTAGGGGTAGTGTTTGTGGAATTGATTAAAAGCTGCTTGCTCCAAGTTCAATAAGAGGACCATTGGGGGTGTCACCACATCAGACTGTGGGGTGGTGGTCTTTAGGGATAGTGGTGGGAGAGGGAGTTCCCATTGTTTGTCATCCCAAGATCCCATTAATGCGGGGACAAGAAGCAGGGCTCAGGAAAGTGACCCCAAGACAAGAGTGAGGACAAAGCCCTAATCTCCCAGGGGTGGGGCATTTGATCTGGGCTCTGAAGTTTGGAAGGCCTATGTCATCTTTTATGGGGTGTGGGGGTGCCCCATGGAGGCAGTCAGGGCCCAAGATGGGAAACTGGGTCCTGGGGTATGGACGGGGGTCTCGGCTCCCATGCAGCTGCACAGCGCTCTGAGGCCAGGCCTGTGGTCAGATGTGGGGTCCAGAGTCAGTCAGACCCAAGCACAGACTGGTGGTGTCGTGTGTTCTCAGCCCGGGGGGTTGTGGCCTTGGGGGTCCTGAGAACCAGGAGGGGCTAGTGTTGGAGGCCTGGAGTGTGTTGTGCAGCCTGAGATGAGACCCTGGAGGAACTCTCAGGAAGCCTGGGGACATTCTGAAGCATATCCATTGCTGGAAAGAAATACCTCTGCGGAGTGGGTCTGTGGGAGCGGTCTGTGGTTTTCCCCGGTTTAATCCTTCAGTTCCGGCATTCAACAATTGATTTTTCTGGCTCCCAGATTACAGCTTTGTTTTCTAAACTCTAGCTCAATCTTTCCCAAACTTGGCTAGTCGCAGGCTTTGGAAGAACAATTTCATCAAGCTTCTCGGAGACCCAAATGTTAGATGACAAGGAGCAGAGCTCAGGTGCCAGAGAGGTCCTCTAGCTTCCGCCAGGCACCTGTCATGTAAGTTATCACTGCAGGGGCACCTCTGAGTGTCTCCTAAGTGTTTTCCTCAGTGGGTGGAAATAAACGAAGACCACCCAGATGAGAACAAAGGCTGTTTATTCAGAGCTGCTCTAGGAAGGGGATTCATGGCCACCACTCGCATCCTGATAGACTCTCAGGCAGGCGAGGAATAGGGAAGCTTCATTGTGGAAAAGGGGAGGCTTCGGGTGCCTGGCAGAGGCTGTGGGCCTGGGGAAGCCGGAGGAGGCTGGTGAGAAGTGGGCATCCCATGGGATCGGCTAGGGGACATCCTGGGCTTTCTCTGGTTGGTCCTAGATTGGAAGCAGGGACGAAAACCAGGAAACTGTCAGCTATTATTCAAGTCCTGGACATTTGGGTCTGATTGTTACAGAATGTAATGTTTAATTTCCCACATTATTTCTGGAGAAAGCAATCTGAATTCCTACGAGCCTGGCATGGAGCATGCAGGCCTCCTGGGCTGGCTCCCATAGATGACAGCTTGGCCTCCCAGGCTGGTTCCTGTAGATGGTGGCTTGGTCTCCTGGGCTGGTTCCTGTAGATGGTGGCTTGGCCTCCTGGGCTGGTTCCTGCAGATGGCGGCTTGGCCTCCTCGGCTGATTCCGGTAGATGGCGACTTGGCCTCCCGGGCTGGTTCCTGCAGATGGCGGCTTGGCCTCCCGGGCTGGCTCCTGCAGATGGCGGCTTGGCCTCCCGGGCTGGCTCCTGTAGATGGCAGCTTGACCTCCCGGGCTGGCTCCTGTAGATGGTGTCTTGGCCTCCCGGGCTGGCTCCTGTAGATGGCGACTTGGACTCCCGGGCTGGTTCCTGTAGATGGCGACTTGGCCTCCCGGGCTGGTTCCTGTAGATGGCGGCTTGGCCTCCCGGGCTGGTTCCTGTAGATGGCGGCTTGGCCTCCCGGGCTGCTTCCCGTAGATGGCGACTTGGCCTCCCGGGCTGCTTCCCGTAGATGGTGGCTTGGCCTCCCGGGCTGGTTCCTGTAGATGGCGACTTGGCCTCCCGGGCTGGCTCCTGCAGATGGCGGCTTGGCCTCCCGGGCTGGCTCCTGTAGATGGCGGCTTGGCCTTCCGGGCTGGTTCCTGTAGATGGTGACTTGGCCTCCCGGGCTGGTTCCTGCAGATGGCGGCTTGGCCTCCCGGGCTGGTTCCTGTAGATGGCAACTTGGCCTCCCGGGCTGGCTCCTGCAGATGGCGGCTTGGCCTCCCGGACTGGCTCCTGTAGATGGCGGCTTGGCCTCCCGGGCTGGCTCCTGTAGATGGCGGCTTGGCCTCCCGGGCTGGTTCCTGCAGATGGTGGCTTGGCCTCCCAGGCTGGTTCCTGTAGATGGTGACTTGGCCTCCTGGGCTGGTTGCTGCAGTGGGTGGGTGGGAGTTCTACTCTTCCAGGTGCTCTGGCCATTGTCCATTTATGTGGTCAGTCTCTGAAGTGCTCGGCTATAAAAAGTAGCTATTGTTGTCTCTCCTACTGACGATGCCCAAATTATTGACCTGGACAGTCTTAGAACTAAGTTCTGCCCATGTCAGTGGCTGCTTGGCACGCACACTGGGCCATCTCCAGATCTGGCTGACCCTGGCCTCATATGATCTTTCCATAGTGGGGGAATAGGGGGATGGGGAAAGGGCTTTGACACATGGGAGCAGTCAGATGACCGCTGGAAATATTTGTTGAATGGATTGCTAGACCCTTTTCCTAGAGGCTCAGGGTCCACAACTGATGTTGTCAAATTATATATGCTTTGCATTTTAAATTCTCTAATGTCACACAGTCTTCCCAGGCCAGCATACATCCTTTACAGGGAAGAAGGCACTTGCAGAATGCCTTATCATTCTCTCTGCTCATATTTCTTAATTTCTCTTTCTGTCCTTCTCTCCCTCATTTCCTTCGGCATTTTCCCTTGATCTCCAATTTTTATTTAGTTTCTCATTATTCTGAATATTCTCTGATTTTCACAACTTCCAAAATATTTCCAGAAGGGGAGACTGTATTCATTTTTCTTATCGCTGCTATAAGAACTTACCATAAGCCTGACGTCTTAAAACAACACAAACTGACTGTCTCAGCGTTCTGGAGGTCACAAGGCTCATGGGGCTAAAATCAAGGCACTAGCAGGACCGGTTTCTTCTGGAGGCTCCAGAGAAGGATCAACTTCCTTGACTTTTCTACTTTCTGGAGGTCATGGGTATCGCTTGGCTCATGGCCTGTCCCTCGCTCTGAAAGCCAGCGGAGTAGTATCTCCAGGTCAGTCGGCCTCTCTCGCCTGTCTTCTCTGGCCCCTGCTCTGTTATCACCCCTCTTTCTCTGTCTCTGGCCCTCCTGCCTCTCCTGGAGGGACTCTGTGATGACATTGTGCTACCCGAATAATCCAGGATACTCTGCTCATCTCAAGACCTTTCCTTAGATCTGCAGAGTCCTTTTGTCACGGAAGGTGACAGATTCATTGGTTTTGGAGATCAGGACATGAACAACTGTAATGGGTTGAACTGTGACCCACCCCCCATGTACATGTTTAAAATCCTAACCCGCAGCACCTCAGAATGGGGGTTGTGACTGTACTTTGAGATGGGGCCTTTAACTAGGCAATTAAGCTATGAGATCAGTAGAGGGGGCCCTAATCCAACCTGACCAGCATCCTTATAAGAGAAAATTCGAACAAGGACACATACAGAGAAGAGACTGTGAAGACACAGAGAAGACAAGCATCTTGGCAGGTTCAGAGGAGACCAACCTGCTCGCACCTTGGCTCAGACTTTCCGTCTCCAGAATTGTGAAACAATGGATTTCTGTCATTTAAGCCACCCAGTGTGTAGCATTTTCTGTGTTACACCCTGTGTTACGGTGGCCTTACCAAACCAATATGACATCCTTGGCCATCTATCAACCACAGGGGTTACAGCCTACGTGTTGCCTAAGTTTAGTTGGTTTTAGAAGCATTAATACTTCTTATTTTACTTGACAGGGATAAGAAGCCAGGGGCCTACCTCTGCTGAAATGTTTAAATGGGTTGAGGGGGTGCGAGCCTCTCAATAACTGAAAGGCCTTGGCTTCTAAATTTGACACGGACCCCTTTCAAAGACAGCCAGGACCCAGCAGGCATTTTCTGTCAGAAGGTTAGGACTGGAGTGGACTCGGGATTTTCCAACACTGGCAGTTTGTCCACCACAAAGGGACACTGTCCTAATGGAGATGAGAAACTTCGGACTCAGCCTAGAGAGAATGGTTGGGAGGTCTGTGCACACGTGGGCATGGTCCATTCTGGAATAAATTCAGGAGAGTTTACAGACGATGATAAAATCGACTAAAGCCCGTTGTGAACCCCGAAGATCTGAGATACGTCTCAGTTAATTTAGAAAGTTTACTTTGCCAAGGTTGAGGACACGCACCTGTGACACAGCCTCAGGAAGTCCTGACGACATGTGCCCAACGAGATCAGCGCACAGTGTGGTTTCGTACATTTTAGGGAGACATGAGACATCAATCAGCGTATGTAAGATGAACAGTCATTCTGTCTGGAAAGGAGGGACAACTAGAAGTGGGGAGGGGGCTTCCAGGTCATAAAGAGACAAATGTTTGCATTCTTTTTTTTTAATTGCATTTTAGGTTTTGGGGTACATGTGATGAACATGCAAGATTGTTGCATAGGTGCACACGTGGCAGTGTGATTTGCTGCCTTCCTCCCCATCACCTATATCTGGCATTTCTCCCCATGCTATCTCTCCCCAACTCCCCACTCCCCTACTGTCCCTCCCCTATTTCCCCCCAACAGACCCCAGTGTGTGATGCTCCCCTCCCTGTGTCCACGTGTTCTCATTGTTCAACACCCGCCTATGAGTGAGAACATGTGGTGTTTGATTTTCTGTTCTTGTGTCAGTTTGCTGAGAATGATGTTTTTTTGCGTTTCTGAGTAGCCTTTCCAAAGGAGGCAATCAGAGCATTTATCTCAGTGAGTGGAAAGGTGACTTTGAATAGAATGGGAGACAGATTAGCCCTGAGCAATTTCCAGCTTGACTTTTCCATTTAGCTTAGTGATTTTGGGGGCACAAAATATTTTTCCTTTCACAACATGCACTTTTTATTATCATCATGGACTAGACATTCTACACGTCAGTGCTAAAGGACTCCTGCCTGCTACAGAGGAGGAAGCTCTCCCACTGGGGTGGCCGGGGAAGTGAGGCCTCTCTCTCCTTCCTCCCAAACTGCTTCGAAGGCGGTCACATGGTGTTAGAGGAAGGAAGAACACTGAAGACAAGTGATTGTGTCACAGGATCACAAAAATAATTGTGTAGTTATTTAATGTGTTTCTCCTCCACTGCTGCACAAGCACTATGAGGGCAGGGTTGTGTTTGTTCTGATAATCACAGCAACGTGGCCTAATGAGGTTCATGGCACATCACAGGCATTCAAAATACTTCACGAATAAATGAAAGATTCTGTCTGGAAGGAACTTTGTAGAGCCAAGTGAAGCTGACATTATTTGTACATTGCCTTTCTTTTTTTTTTTTTTCTGACAGAGTCTCACTCTGTTGCCCAGGCTGGAGTGCAGTGGTGCAATCTTGGCTCACTCTAACCTCTGCCACCCGGGGTTCAAGTGATTCTCATGCCTCAGCCTCCTGAGTAGCTGGGAATACAGGTATGTCACCATGCCTGGCTAATTTTTATATTTTTAATAGAGACGGGGTTTCGCCATGTTGGCCAGGTTGGTCTCAAACTCCTGACCTCAAGTGATCCACCTGCCTCAGCCTCCCAAAGTGCTGGGATTATGAGCATGAGCCATGCGCCCAGGCTGCCGTTCAATTTCTAAAGAATGTTCACATTCATCTCAGTTGATTCAAATATTTGAGGTTGACAGTATCTGCATGGATTTGATACCCTCTTCGGGGAGGTAAAGGGCCTTGCACACACCCCAGTGTGACCTCTGGGAAAACTGGGATCGGAAAGCAGCCATCAGACTCTGAATTCTCTTCTTAGGCTTCTTACTCTCTCAGATAAAGAAACTAAAGCCAACAGAGGTCAAGTAATTTTCACAGCTTGCTTACATAAAAGCAAAATCATGGAGAAAATCTGTCAGTGAAGATAAACAGTATTCTTCTCAATTATTTTCCTGCAGTTCTTTTATGCTGGTCCAAGGCATATTTCTGAGCCACTGGGTAAACACGCATAACGGCTTCTTTTGAGAAGTCTGTTCAGATCTTTTGCCCGTTTTTAGATCAGGTTGTGTGTTTCCTTGCAATTGAGTTGTTTGAGTTCCTTGTATATTTTGGATGTTAACACATTAACAGCTGTACGGTTTGCAATTGTTTTTTTGCATTTCACAGGTTGTCTCTTAGCTCTGTTGTTTGTTTCTTTGCTACTTGGAAGCTTTTTAGTTTTAGTTTGATGCGATCCCATTTGTCTATGTTTGCTTTTGTTGCTCGAGCTTTTGCCATCATAACAAAAAAGTCATCACCCAGACCCATGTCAAGAAGCTTTTTCCTATGCTTTCTTCTACGACTTTTACAGTTTTGAGTATTGCATTTAAGACTTTAATTCATTTTGAGTTTATTTTTTATTTAGTATGACGTGAGGTCTAATTTCATTCTTCTGTATGTAGAACTCCAGTTTTCCCAGCAGCATTTATTGAAGAGACTATCCTTTCCCCATTGTGTGTTCTTGGCACATTTGTTGAAGGTCAATCAACCATGAATGCATGGATTTTCTTTTATTATTATTATACTTTAAGTTCTGGGGTACAGGTGCGGATCGTGGAGGACTGTTATATAGGTACACACATGCCATGGTGATTTGCTGCATCCATCCCCCTGTCATCGACCTTAGGTATTTCTCCTAATGTTAGCCATCCCCTATCCTCCATCCTCTGCTATCCCTCCCCTTCTGAGCTGTCTGCTCTGTTCCATTGGTCTATATTTCTTTTTTCTTTTTGTTTTGAGAAGGAGTCTTGCTCTGTCACCCAGGCTGGAGTGCAGTGGCACGATCTTGGCTCACAGCAACCTCTGCCTCCTGGGTTCAAGCAATTATCCTGCCTCAGCCTCTCAGGTAGCTGGGATTACAGGTGCTTGCCACTGCCTGGCTAATTTTTGTATTTTTAGTAAAGACGGGATTTTGCCATGTTGGCCAGGCTGGTCTCAAACTCCTGACCTCAAGTGATCCACCTGCGTCAGCCTATCAAAGTGCTGGGATTGCAGGCGTGAGCCACCTAGCCTGGCCAATTAATCTATATTTCTGTTTTTAAGTGGGCGCCATGTTGTTTTGATTTCTAAAGCTTTGTAGTATATTTTGAAATCAGGTAGTGTGTTTCTAGCTCTGTTCTTTCTGCTCAAGATTATTTTGGCTATTTAGCATCTTTTGTGGCTCCATACAAATTTTAGGATTTTCTATTTCTTTGAAAAATGCAGTTTGAATTTTGATAGAAGTTGTATTGTAGATTACTTTGGATTCTATGGACATTTTGACAATGCTAATTCTAACAATCCATGAGCATGAAATAACTTCCCATTGATTTGCCTTTTTTTAATTTTTCTCACCAGTGTTTTATAGTCTTCAGTGTACAGCTCTTTCACCTCCTTCCTTGGTGAAATTTTTCCTATTTTTTTTTTTGTAGCTATTTTAAATTGGATTTTTCTTCTTGCTTTTTAGAGAGTTTGTGATTGGTAGTAGAAACACTACTAAATTTTGTATGCTGATTTTATATCCTGCAACTTTACTGAACTTGTTTATTAGTTCTAACACATTTTTTGGTGGAATAGTTAGGATTTTCTATAGATAAGACCATGACATCAAATGGAGACAATTTTACTTCTTCATTTCTGATTTGAATGCCTTTTATTGATTCATTTATTTAGCCTGCTTATTCTGGCTAGGGCATCAGTGCTATATGGAACAGAAGTGGTGAGAGTGGATCTCCCTGTCTTGCTTCTGATCTAGGAGAAAAAGCTTTCAGCTTTTCACCCTTGAGTATGACGTTAGCTGTGAGATTGCCATATATGGTTTTTATTATATTGAGATGCGTTCCTTCTATATCTAAATTGTTGAGAGTTTTTGTCATGAAAAGATATTGAGCCAGGTGTGGTAGCTCACACCTGTAATCCCAGAGTGGATGCATCACTTGAGGTCAGGAGTTTGAGACCATCCCGCCTGATACATGTGTGTACTGTAAAATTCCTTCTGCTAGCATTTTGTTGAGGGTTTTTGCATCTATGTTCATCAGGAATATTGGCCTTAATTTTCTTTTCTTATAGTGTCCTTGTATGACCTTGGTACTGGGGTAATGCTGGACTTGTAAAAGTAGTTTAGGTGCATTCTGTCTTCTTAAGTTTTTGTTTGGAATAGTTTGAGAAGGATTGGCGTTAATTTTTCTTTAACTGGTTAGTATAATTCACCCATGAAGCCATCTGGTTTAGGGCTCTTTTTGATGGGTGGGTTTTGATTACTGATTCAATTTCCTTACTTATCATTAGTCTGTTAAGATTTTTCTATTTCTTCATGATTTACTATTGGTAGGCTGTTACGTTTCTAGCAGTGGGTCCATTTCTTCTAAGTTATCCAATTTGTTGGAGTACAATTTTTAATAGTAGTCTCTTACAATCTTTTTTATTTCTGTAGTATCCATTGTAATGTCTTCTTTCTCATCTATAATTTTATTTATCGGGGACTTTTCTTTTAGTTAGCTTATCTAAGCGTTTGTCAATTTTATGTTTTCAAAAATAGTAACTTATTTTAATTGATCTTTCCTCTTGTTTTCATAGTCTCCATTTCACTAATTTCGGTTCTGATCTTTGTTATTTTTTTCCTTCTGCTAAGTTTGGAGTTAGTTTTTTCTTCTTTTCCCAGTTCCTTCAGATGCAATCTTTGGTAGTTTATTTGAGAGTTTTCTTTTTTGATGTAGACATTCATTGCTACAAACATCCATCTTGAAACTGTTTTTGCTGCATCCCATAAATTTTGGTTATGTTGTGTTTTCATTTTCATTTGTCTCACAATATTTTTAATTTCCCTTTAAATTTTGTATTTGACCAATTGCTTGTTCAGGGATATGTTTAATTTCCATCTATTGGTGAATTTTCTGGTTTTCCTTTTGTTTTTCATTTTTACTCTCATCCCATTACAGTCAGAAAAGATACTTAATACGATGTCAGTCTTCTTAAATTTGTTAAGACTTGTTTTGAGGCCTCACATACAATCTTTCCTGGAGAATGTTCTGTGTACACTTAAAAAAATGTATATTTGTATATTTTCTGTCGTTGGATAGAATGTTTGTATATTTCTGTTAGATTTATTTGGTCTATGGTGTTGTTCAAGTCGAGTATTTCCTTATTGATTTTCTGTCTGAATGGCCCGTCTACTGTTGAAAGTGAGTTGTTGAAGCCTCTTATTTTTATTGTATTGTTCAGCATTTATCCCTTCAGTTCCTTTAATATTTGCTTTATACACTCAGGCGGTCCAATGTTGGGTGCATATTTATAATTGTTATAGTATCTTAATAAATTGATGACTTTATCACTGTACAATAAACTTCTTTGTCTCTGATGACAGTTTTTAACTTGAAGTATGTTTTGTCTAAGTATAGCTACTCTACTCTTTTCTGGTCACCTTTTGCATGTAGTATCTTTTTCCATTTTTTCACTTTTCACCTCTGTGTGTTTTTAAAGCTAAACTGAATCTCTTATAGGCAGTATATTGTTAGATCTTTTTTTTTTTTTTCTCATGTGGTATTCTACATCTTTTAATTAGAGATTTCAATTCATTTACCTTTAAAATAATTATTGGTTAGGAATGGAGGTACTACTATCATTTTATTCATTGTTTTTGGTTAAGTCATTGTGTTCTTTAGGTCCAGAATTTCAGTTTTTTTAAATGGCTTTCTCTTTTTATTTAACTTCTAATTTTGCTCATGTATTGATTTCCTGATTTGGTTTAGTTGTTAATTTGTGTTCTCCATAGCTCACTCAACTTCTTTAACATGACTCTTTTGAGATTTTTGTTAGGCAGTTGGTAGATCTCCATATCTTTAAAGAGAAATGTGAGCTCATTTCCTGATGATGCTACTTCTCCACTGCAGGAAAACCGCACCAGGGCACTGTAAATTGGTCTGTTGATGACATTGTCATCAACAGTTACTTTAGTTTTTTCCTTTGGTGTTGTCATGTTTCCCTGATTACTTGTGATATTTGCCTTGCATTGGTATCTGTGCATTTGAAAAAGTAGGCATTTCTAATCTTTACATCCTGGCTTTGACAGTGAAAAACATTCACCGGTCAGCCCATCTAGAGATTTTGGTGGGCAACCTTGTGGGGATCAGTGGATAGGCTTGTTGCTGGAGTCTTCAGGCAGTTTGGCCTGGTTTTGGGTCATCAGGTGGATGAGCCTGTTTCTTGGATTTACAGGGGACTTGCCTGGTGCCAGGATCCACTACAGCAGGCCTTTTGACTGGGTTTTCAGAAGCAGACCTGGAACCCATGTCTGCAGGGCCTGGCTGGAACCCTGAGTTCACAGGAGATCTGGTACTGGAGTGGAACTTAAGCATGAGTCTGTAAGGGGATGACTTGGTGCTGGGGGACCTGGTGTCTGTGTCCATGGAGATTAACCTGGTCCTGAATCTATGTGGGCTGACCTCACACTAGGGTTAACTTGGGGAACCTGGCATCTGGCCCATGGGGGCAGGTCTGGTTCTGAAACCATGGCGTCGGGCCAGAAGACTGTATCCCTAGGCAAGGTCCTGGAGCCTGGGTCCATTGGGGCCAGCCTGGAGCCTAGTTCCATGGGAGTGGTCCTGGAATCTGAGTCTGCAGTGACTGGCCTGGTGTTAGGGTTTATAGGGGAGGGCCTGGATCCTGAGTGTGTAGCCATAGGGTTACATCTTAAGTTCCCCTCACCCCCCACTGAGGGGCCCAGTTGGTGTTGAAGACATGGAGCCTAGGGTCATGGTGAGGGGACTTGAAGTCTGGCACTAGAGGAGCTGATTACTGGGGCATTCCTGAAGTCTGGGACCACGGGAGTAGGTCTGGTTCTGGGGCCAGTTTGGAATCTGAGGTGAGCTTGAAGCCTCAGTTTGCAGGGTCAGCCTGGAGCCTTGGACTTTGAGTTCTGGCTTGGCACCAGCTTTTACTGGTCCTTAGTAAAACTCCTTTACTTTCAGCATTGAAGAAGTGTAGACTCAGAGGTCACAGTTGACATGTGGCAGACAGAACCAGCCATGCCATGCTTCTTTGAGGCCCAGTGACCCTCAAGGACTTAGCAAAGTGCCATCTTCAAAACAACTTGTCAAGATCTCACAGGCAGTCAGTGTCATGTTATATATCGTGTACAGCCTGCAGCGCAGGGCGCAGCAGGTGTGAGTGCCTCTGTCTAGGGACTCTCTATTCCCTCCAGGGTTCAGAAGCAGGAAAGAGTGGGCCACGCATGTGGTCGTGAATCTCAGCCAGCTGTCTCCTCTGTCACAGCTTTCTCTCCAGTCTCACCTGAGGTCGAAAATTCCGAATGAAGTTGCTGATATTTTATTGATCTGAAGGGCATAGGGGTTCATGGGATTTTGCTGAGTCTATTCATGGGATTTTGCTGCGTCTACACCAAGTGTCAAAGAGTCTGGTACCCAGACCTTGGCAAGTGCACGTGACTGATTACCTCGTTGTCAGAAAGTGTGGAAGTGCGGCAGGGTTGGGACAACCTGGCTCAGACTCTTCCTTTCAGACCAGACCACCGAGGCCCGGCCAGCGGGGGCCACTTACAGGACGTGGGAAGGCAGTGAGCAGGAGCTGGGCTCCCTCCTGCCGGGCCAGCACTTCGGACGGACGCGCTGGGTCTTTGGGACTTGAGGGCCTGATGGCTGCGATGCGCAGGCCGCGCGCCACCCGCAGAGGGCACCCGCGGTCCGCGGCGTTCCGGGGCGCGGGCTTCGGGGCGGGCCTCGCAGGCGCGAGTGTTTGCTGAGATTTAACTGAGGGCCGCTACACTCTGTAAGAACAGATTGACTTTTATGAAAATAGGAGACGCCGCGATGCATTCTAACGTGGAGACGGGTCCGTCTGTGACAAGAGGAAGCGTGCTTGGAAGGCTGACTTTGGGAAAATGTAGGGGCACCCGCGTTGGCCGAGCTCCTCGGTAGGCCCTGAGCAGGCCTGTTACTCAGGCCGCTGTTCACACTGAGATGAGACAGGTGGAAAAGAGAGCTCGCCTTCTGCAGCGTCACACAGAGCGGCCCCGTCCCCGTGCAGCGTGGGGGTCCCCTGGGCGCCGGCGAGGCTCAGGCGGGACGAGTAATAGAGCTCGTCCCTGTGTGGACCCGGGATGCTGCTGGCGGGCGAGGCCTGGATGGTGTCCGGGCCGCAGCCGCCGGGACCTTGGCGGGCGCCGAAGGTGGGCCCGGAGGCGGGGACCTGGCCCCGCGGGCCGGTGTGTGCGGCGCAGGGCTGAGCCGCGGGCGCCCGGAGCTGGGAACGTGGGTCCCGCCCTCCCGACCACGCCGGGAGTGAACGGGGAGCCGTGGCCGGCTGGGGGCGCTCTCGGCCCCTCCATCCGCGCGGCCGCCGCGGGAACTCGTCCCCTTCCGCCTCCTCCCTCCGCCCAGCTCTCCTTCGCCTCCTCTCCCCGCCCCCTCCCGCCTCCTCCCTCCGCCCAGCTCTCCCTCCTCCTCCCTCTCAGCGCCGCCAGGGAGCAGGGCAGGGCGAGGGGCGTCCCCTGGTCCGCCGTGGAAGCCCGAGGCGCGGGTGCAGAGCCAGCCCAGGGCTGCGGGCGGCAGCTGCGGGGCGGCCTGGGGCCCATCCCCTGCCCGGGCGCGGGGAAGACGAGGGTCCCTTGCTGAGTCTGTGTGCGCAGTGGCCACGCGTCAGCCTCAGTACGGGGACCGGGGCAAGAGACAGATGTGGGCGTTTTCCCGTGGAAGCTGTCCCCGAGGCCGTGGGAGTGGAGGGCACTGGGCTGCGGATGGAGACAGGATGCCCCGAGGGCGGGGAGCGGGAGGTCTGGGAGAGGAGGCAGCGAGCGGGAGAGGAGGAGGGGCCGCGGGACCGGGAGAGCCGCGCAGGGGCCGCAGGGCGCGCGCAGGGAGCTTCCTGCCCTTTGCACTTCAGGCTGGGGAGCTGATTCCTTTCACCTTTGGCAGGTGCAGGATCTGCGCTGGAAGCCACCTTACTTCCTAGGCGGTACCTGAAGTGACGGGAAGGATCTTCTCTGATGAAATTACCCACACGAGTCACCACGGGATGACGGTGAGCAGGTGCCATGGACGGTAACACTGAGCGCATGCAGTTAACGGAGCAGGAGGGAAAGGATGAGGGCAGACACCCACGGTCATTTTCACAGCTCTTCTGTGTTAGGGTTCTCTAGAGGGACAGGACCAATAGGATAGACGTATATATGAGGGGACGTTTATTCAGGAGTATTGACTCACACGATCACAAGGTGAAGTCCCACAATAGGCCATCTGCAAGCTGAGGATCAAGGAGGACAGTCCCAGTACCCAAACCGCAAAACAGTGCAGCCTTCAGTCTGTGGCTGAAGGCCCGAGAGCGCCTGGCAAACCGCTGGTGTAAGCCCGAGCCCGAGAGCCGGAGAACGTGGAGTCCAGTGTTCGAGGGCAGGAAGCATCCAGGGCCGGAGAAAGACGGAGGAGGGAAGACTCAGCCAATCTCGTCCTCCCACTTTCCCCTGCCTGCTGATATCCTAGCTGTGCTGGGAGCTGAGTAGACTGTGCCCACCCAGATTGAGGGTGGGTCTGCCTCTCCCAGTCCACTGACCCAAATGCTAATCTCCTTTGGCGACACCCTCACGGACGCACCCAGGAACAATACTTTGCGTCCTTCAATCCAATCAAGTTGACAGTATTAACCATCACACTCTGCAAGGAAGGTGTTTTATGTCCATTTTATAGAAGAGGAAACTGAGGCTCAGAGAAGTTGTTATTTGTCCAAGATCATAGAGTGAGTAAACGATAGAGCCAGCTTCTGGCCAAGCTTGAGCGATTCTAAAATCGAAGCCCCTTCCACTAGGTCCTACTGACGTCTGGATGCCACCTGACTACTGGCTGCACAATTTCCCCTTGAGGCAGTTCTTCTGCAGTTGTGCCCAGCTGTCCTGCTTGGTAGAATTATCCAGTAGACACTCCAGTCCCTGTCTTCCATGCCATCCCTCTGGTGTGTGACCCAGACCATGAGTTCCTCCCAATGTTTCTCTCCCCCGACTCCTGCAAAGCCAGCTGGTTGCTTCTCTGCCCATTTCTCCTCAATATGTTTCATTGGCTTCCTTCTCACGGTCCACCCGTGGTTGCTAGTGCTCTCAGGGTTATGTTCTTAGATACCTTCTCCTTTTACCTCACATGACGAAGCACAAACCAAAGTATCTTCATAGGCATGGACGGAATAGTAACCTGAATAGCCGATGAATGTCAGATACCAGGAGCCGCTGGAAGATGGCACAGATGCATGGCCTAAGTGAGGAAGTGGTGGGGAGAGAGGGTCGGAGCATTTGTGAGAAATTAATCAAGTCATGTCTGGATAGGGGCTGTAGCCAGAAAGACGGGGAATGTGGGATCCCAGGAAGCTAGTCTTTAGGAAATTGTTTTGGGTAGATGGGGGAATTTGACATGTAGAATCTTAAAACTTATGTTTCTAAAGTCATGCCATTCATTAGGTTCGGGACTATTCTGAGGAGACACTTCAGGAAGGCTGAGGCGTCAGGGCAGCCATCAGGAGCTTGCTTTCCATGGAGCTCTTTTAGAAGGGGCCCAGAGGGTTTGAAGTCAAACAGTCAGGATTCATAGACATTGGGGATAAGATTCATGGATCACAGTGGAACAATAAAAATTGCTTTCCCCCTGGGGCATGAGGGAGAAGCTCTAGGAATTTGCAGAGAGCGCTTACAGAATGACACTTGGTGACACTCACGTGCCATCAGCCCAGCTCCAGAAGGACTTAAACTTTTTCACAGAAAACAGCAAATTGGAAAGAGCAAAACTCCCTTTCAGAGGCAGCTGGAAGCCTCTCCTGCCAGCCTACACGTCCTGGGGGCTCTTCCTGACCCTGTGCCTGCTCTGCACTGCTATTTCTGAGGCAGACACTGCCCAGGAACCACATTCAACCTATCTTCTCTGGCCAGCTTTTAAGAGAGGGGTGCCTCAGCTTAATTTTTAGTCAACAGCAGCCCCTGGGACCCTGAGATCACTGAATGTATTTGGCAGAGGTTTTGAAACCAGCCTCTTTAGACAGACCTCAGACTTCTTAGTGCCATCCAGGCCATCTGTGCCCTTAATTTAGACTTGTGATGAGGTATCCTTGTGTCTGCTCGTCCTCCATGCAGCAACCCCAGGCTGTGGTTCCCAGCCGACTGGAGCTGATGCCTCAGAGGAGATACGCTGACCCACTGAGCCCTAGATCTTTCTAGACATGCTTTTACTCTGGCCTGCCTTCTCCAGCTCCCTTTGCTCTTGATTTCTGATTTGTGGTTTTATACTCCTAACTCTGTATTTCTTCATGTCATCATTTCTTCCTAGAATGCTTTCCTCACTGCCTGACTATTCCTAAGGTTGGGACTGTCTTTTCAGACTTCAGGCCACTGTGATGCCAGACAGCAGCACAAACTCACGCTTCCCTCAGTTTCCACAGAAAACCACGGAATCAAGGAAAGACAAACATGGGCTATGGCATAGTAGGGTGAAGCAAAAGACAACCACACTCCAATCTCCAGGGAAGCTTTCACTAATGTCACCTTTAATGATAACCAATTGCCAAGTGTACATCAGCCTCCTGAGTAACTGGAACTACAGGCACAAACCACATTTAGAGATGGGGATCTCATTATGTGTCCCAGGCTGGTCTTGAACTTGTGGCCTCAGGCCATCTTCCTGCATATCTGGGATTACAGGCACGAGCCACTGCACCTGGCCCTTCCTTCTTAACTAGTACAGGAGGGCCATGAGGAAGGCAGAGAACATGGGGACACATACCACCCTCCACATTTAGTTCCGTCAACCCCATTTTCAGCCAGCAAGACTGCAGCCCATGTGGGCTGGAGACATTCTTCATGCCTTGTTTTAATACATCATGCCAGTCCAGGCAAATCTCTCCACTCAGGGATGAATGAGTATATCTTTCTTTGCACTCACCGATCACCCCCTGCAGTACAACATGCAGTTTCTGGTGTGTTTCAAGCACAGTGATTCAGCGCACCTTGACACGGGCCTCCCCAAATCTTTGCCCACACAGGTCCACTCCAAACCACATTAACAAGACACAAGGACTCTATCAGGGATTTTGTAGGTGTTCAGTGTGGAGGGTATGTGCTGCAAACTCTATGGTATAACTTCACTTAAAAACCCTCCAAATGTTTCTTTTTCCCTGAATCCTCTCCTGGCGTCAGCAGCCTTGTTTTCCCTCTAAGAGTCTCTGTGTCTGGGCCTCCCCGTCTGGGCTGCTGCATCCCCTGACTTCCCTGTACAATTCCTCTTAGTCTCTTCCATTTGCATCTGCATCCTCATTCGCTGCTGGCCTATCATAGATTGTCTTGGGATTTGACCCTATGCTGGAGACCACTATGACTCTCCCATGCCCTCCCTTCTCTCTATAATAATGCATTTGGAATTTTTAGCTGGGTGAACAACCGCCCAGGTAGACTCTGCTTCCCAGTGAGGTGTGGCCGTGTGAGTCACTCCGATGGGACATGAGTGCCATGTGGACACCACCTCCAAGAAGGGCTCTGAAGAGCTGACACACCCCTTCCCAGGCCTTGCCCCCTTTCTCGTGGAATACTGTGGTTAGAATCAGGATAGCTCTCTGGAGGCTGTGTACTGAGGCTCTGTGCCTGAGCCTCAAAGAAAAAACAGAGAGAAAGAACATGGGCCCCTGATGGATGATTCAACCTTTTATTTCAACTTAAAAAAATGTTTCCAAGTTTCCTTTGTTATATTTTTTTCTACATACATGCATTTTTTTTTTTTTTTTTTTTTTTTTGGAGATGGAGTTTCGCTCTTGTTACCCAGGCTGGAGTGCAATGGTGCGATCTCGGCTCACCGCAACCTCCGCCTCCTGGGTTCAGGCAATTCTCCTGCCTCAGCCTCTCAAGTAGCTGGGATTACAGGCATGCGCCACCATGCCCAGCTAATTTTTTGTATTTTTAGTAGAGACGGGGGTTTCACGATGTTGACCAGGATGGTCTCGATCTCTTGACCTCGTGATCCACCCACCTCGGCCTCCCAAAGTGCTGGGATTACAGGCGTGAGCCACTGCGCCCAGCCTACATGCATTGTTTTTTATCATCAATAAAAAAAATCCCACCATTTGAGGCCTATTTTAAATTTTACTTTATCGACTTCCATTATTTTCTCCTCTCACAGAAGATATAAAATGATTTATAATTAGATTTTGAGAATATTTTACAGTTTTGACAATAAGGAGGTTGGAATGCTGGCAGCAGAGGTCCCATTTGGGCCCCTGATTTTCTCTGTCCAGGTCGTTAAGTGTTTAACTGAGCCTTGCATCTACTGGCCCTGCATCCTGCAAGCTATTTGACCCTAGGACCTCTCTTCACTGCAACATGTGAGGAACAAAGGAGACAAAGTGAAGGGAGTCAAAGGGTGGTGTTGGTAGAGAGAGGAGTCAGTTCCTCCCGTATTCCTGCTTTTTGAGGAGCCAATAAAATGTTTTTGTTTATGGGGAAGGTAGTTACTGGGCCTCCTACTCATTCATGATCAAACCTGGACAAAAAGCTAAAGTGCTGCCTCTGCTTCTCATCCTTGGACGGGGCTCAGAGCCCAAGTCCAGGCTCTTTGACTGCAGGAGTAGGAGCCGGGGTTAGGGGAGAGACTGTGCTATACGCCGGCCTCCACATTATGAGGCCTGCACCACGGGAAATCATCTGGAGGCAGCTGCAGTCACGGCTGTCAGATGGCCAGGCATGCCTCCTGCCACTGCAATCCGCACAGTCCTCTCTCGGAGGGATGTGGAGAGATCGCTTTGCCGGAGCCTTCTCACTTAACCTGAAACTCGGGTCACGGTCTGAAGGAGGCGGCTCTGCGTCACCCTTAATGGTGAAACCAGAGGAAAGAGGCTCTTACTTCTCCAGTTTCTGAAATTCAGAGATGCAAAGTCTCAGCAGACTCAAAATATAATTGAGCTTCCCCCAGGAAAACATCTGCATAGTTCTGGTTCTCTGGCTCTTCTTGATCTTTCTACCCAAGGAGGTCCTAGTCACAGAACCACATATATCTCTTGCTAATCTCTCAAGTTAAATGATAAATATTATTTAATTACAAACCATTGTGCTAGTTGTGCAGGGTAAAGAGTTTGTTGTCTGCAGAAGCTCACGACCTAGAGAGAGACAGTCACACGAGTGAATGTAAAGGCAGGAGCTACCACAGATCCCCTAGCAGAGTTCAGTAAGTGTAGCTAGTTTGGTTGAGGGGAGGAGGATGCTTGGGTTTGTGGAAGCTTCATAGAGAAGCGGGGTTTGTGAGCCAACTTTTATGGGATGGATGGCAATAAAGACATCCTAGGCGGCAGAAACAGCTTCTGGAAATAGTGAACCAAGCAGGGATTGGGGTATGAGGTGAGTGAAGGGTGATGACGGTGGTGGACGTCATCACACAAAGCTAGAAATCAGACAGGGACTTCAAACGCCACAGTGTCTGCAAAGGAGAATTCTGTATACTTTCAGAAAACAAAAGTGACATGTAGGCATCTGTGTGTCAGACGAAAGAGGAAAACGCAAAGACCGTTTAGAAATGGAAGTACCCAAATCCTGCCGGTGAGTGCAAAGGAGACCACAAGGGGAGGACTTGCAGAAGACCTTCCGCACGTGGCCAGCGGGCGCAGCAATGGTGGTGATGGGGACCGGCTGAGAGCCTGCCTCGCTGGGCCAACTCCCTTCCACCAAATAGGGCAGCCGGCATTTTCCTCCCACACTCTTTGACTGCTTTTGATATAATGACAATTCATAGTACTTTTATAGAAAGAGTAGAAATATTCAGTTCTTTTTTTCTTTTTTTTTTTTTTAACTAAGGTTGACCAAAATTTTATTTCTTATTGATAGTGTAGAAAAGGAATGGTTTTATTTTTGTAAATTTTGCAAAAATATTCATCACGTGAATTTAAGGCCAAGGGCTTGGAAACCACCCATGCCAGTGAGAGCCTTGAAACCTCTGCCTTTACTCCTCTGTATCTTTCCCAGAAACTACTGCAACGTTGTAACCTGGCAAAAACAAACAGCAAATTTTAAAAAGCTGTGCGATCTAGGAAATAGTAGATCTGAATCAAGAGAGCTCTGAAGAGAAGTTCCCGGAAGACAGTAATGTAGGAGTCTTAGGAAGCATTGAGTTTTCTTCCATATGGGAAAAGGAGAACTCTTTCCCCAAACACACACTACAGATATTTGAAGATACCAGAAGGCTCAACTACAAATGGCCAATCTATACTTAGGACTCATCAAAAGCTCACACGTTGAAAATAAACTACATTTTTCAGCACAGAACTGCTAAGATGGAAAGGAAACCTGACCCCAGCTGGCTGCCTGCTATCTCTGACAGCTAGGAATCCTAAATTATGAATCAGAGCAGAAAAGGTATTAGTGCAATAATCTGGTAAATATTTTATTTCTTGTTTTGACTTTGATTAATAAATAAACATCAGTGATTATATTTTATGAAGAAATAAATTAGATTTTGGCAAACTTGTGTCTGCCCTCATGAGCTTGACAGTTTTCCAAATACCTATTGACTTTTCTGATGAGATAAGCAGTGGCGTGAACAGATGTGATTTGGGATATCCAATAATGAAATGTGACAATATTTGAAAAAATTCATAACTCAAGGATTCAGTCTTTTCCAAATGACCAGTGCGTTTTGTTACAAAATTTTATAACCCTTTATAATATTACGTAGCATGTTGTTACAAAAATGCTGCTTGAGTAAAAGATCTGTTCAAACTGGAATGGATATGAATGTGACAGAATCAGATGCCTTAATTGACATGGTTTCATGTACCACATTGCAAGGAATCTTTGAGAAGCTACTATTTTTGAGTTTTGGTGTAATATTAAAAGGAATATCCATAATCACCCAAGAAAGATAAATCCCCTTCCCTTTTCTGAATTTTCTGCAAATATTTCAACCTTGAGAGCATACAACAATGGATTAGAGATATTTGTAAAAACATAAAAATGCCACTTCCCTTACTAAATTTTCTTTGAAAAATCATTATTTTTAAAATAATTTTTTCATTTATGTTAACATATAATTAGTTATTTTATATGAATTAATACATACTTTAAAAGTTTCTTACCTTTAATTTCTACTTCAGCAAGTACTGATAGACTTAAATTACATAACCAAAACTGTTTGGAGTCTTTAGTAATTTTTTTGAATACATTTTATTTGGTACAATCTGTCATTTGAAAGTTAGGTGTTTTATTCCCACCATCCTCACCTCTATTACTGTTTTACTTACAAATAGCCCTGGAAACCTATAGAAATTCCTCATAGGTGTCCTCCTGTAGACGGACATGGCACTGACATAGCGTTGAAACCCCCATCTGGGGTCATGAGGGGAGAAGGTTCATCGTCCCTCCCGGGCCTCAGGGAATTGCAGGGCTGTCATTCTGCAGACACACAGGGGCGTGTGGAGCTATTCTTGATGTGGAGCTTCAACAACAAAGCCCAGCAGAGCACAAAATGCAGAATAATCAAGTAAAACATTAAGTGGCACATTATCGAATCACAGCTTGTAAATAATGCTGTTATTGTAATTCTCAGGTTCTCAGAGAACTGTAAGTTCAACAGAGGAAAATGGCTCATGTGACAAAAATGTCCATGTGTTGCCTGCTCTGGTGAGATGAAACAAGTCCTGAAGCCAAGCAACAGGGTTGCTTCAGTTCGTTTGTGCTCACAGGCGGGGAATGTAACTCCAGGAGCGATGGAGTTTTCTTATGGTTGGTTTCTGTGACATTTGCATGCCCTTCCAAGCGATCACAACTAGGATTGTCGTGACTGCCCTTCACGGGGCCTCCAATATGAGTTGTCCAATTGTGATGATGGGCCCTGTCAACTGCGTGTAGTTCAGTTGGGCACATAGCTATCTGCTCTAAAACTGAGATTTGTGTGTGTGTGTATGGTTTTGAAAAGGTTCATTAAAATCCAGGCTGAACTTGATGGCTCACACTTGTAATCTCAGCATTTCGGGAGGCCAAAGCGGGCAGATCACCCAATGTTGGGAGTTTGAGATGATCCTGGGCAACATGGTGAAGCCCTGTCTCTACTAAAAATACAAAAATTAGCTGGCCGTGGTGGTGCACGCCTGAAATCTCAGCTTCTTGGGAAGTTGAGGCAGGAGAATCACTTGAGCCTGAGAGGCAGAGAGTGCAGCGAGCCGAGATTGTTCCGCCATACTCCAGCTAGACAACACAGAGATACTGCGTCTCAAAATTAAAAGAAAAAAAGACAAAAGAAAAAAGAAGAAAAGTTTCATTAGAATCCAGACTTGCAAAGCGTGTCTACTTATGGCAAAACATACACCATCCATCTCAAACTTCTGCATTTTCATTCAGGAACTTTGCAAAGCACTGCAGTAGTTGATGCTGTAGGGTTAGAACTTTGTGTGATACTGCTCAGCTCAGTTCCTCATCCTACAGATGGTGCGGCCCATCTCTGTTCTGACTCACAGCGGGGCTCTATACTCCTTCCTCTTGGCATTTGGCTGATAGGTAATAGATATTCTTCTTCTTAGGAAAATTCCAGAAATGACAGCAAAATAACAAAAGCCGATCACAGGCTGAGCCCTCTCTGGTGAACTGCAGGCAGTGATGATGGTTTGCTGAATCACCGAGGCAGTGAGGTATGGAATCTGGACACCAGGACACACGTTCCACGCTCTGCTTGACTGCAGTCTGGAATACCGCCTGAGTTGGAAGCAGCACATGGTTACACTTGAATCACAAAGAGCCCACATAGCCTGCACAGACATGGCCACACAGAGCATGAGAGGTCAAGAGCCTGCGTGGATGACTGAGAAGACTTCCGGAGCCCACTCTCTAGGAGACCCCAGTTGATTTTCACATAGCCCACTGCACAGGCAGCCACAGGCCCACCAAACACTGCAGGAGCTTCTGTGCCCCATTATGGGTATAAGAATATTGGGGTGGTGCCTTGTAACCTCACAGGACTTGAACATTGTTCAAAGCTAGGTTAAAACCTGCCGTGGAAAAAGCCCACCATAGGGATTAGTAACAAAGGCCTCTGGAGAGCAACTCTCCAAATCTCGGAACCATGACACACGAACCTTCAGAGTCACCGTTTGTGGCTCTATGCTCGTCTGGCTGTCATCCGGGTTCCCCAAAGTGGGGGGCTTTTCCCAAGTAGGTTTCTCCCCTTAACAGCCTAGTGCTTCACTCTTGGGACGTTCCTTTAACCTTGCACGCAGGCTTGGGGACTTCTTTATTTCTTTGCTCAGTTTCACATGGAAAAACAGGCTTTTTTGGGTATTGATAGAAAAAGTGAGAAAATGAAGGCTGTAGAGGCAGAGACTCTGGCTGTGACGATGAGGTAAAAGGATGACCCATTCTCCAGGGATGCCAAGTGTCGGTCTTCACGGGGGCCGCTGTGTTGGCTGCTAGCGTGACACTGCTACGGTGGCCTCTCCCTGGCAGTGCTCAGGGCTGACGATGCTGCATGGGTCGATACAGTGGCCACCTGGGAGGCGGTGAGTATCCTGGAGCAGAAGTCGACAGCCTGTGTAGTCTTCACCCCTTGTCCCAACAGGAGCAGCAGCCGGGTAATAATAATGATGATGAAGGAGAGCTCTGGTGAGAGGGTGATGGGCTCGTGGTGACTCGAGAGGACGGACACCGGGAGCAGAGTGTGTCCAAGCGGGAAGGACCTTCTCTATGATCTCTGTGCCGCTCAGGTTTTCACTTGGTCCGGATAAATATGGGATAAGGAACGATTCTGGGGGTCTCATCATGGAGAACAGTCCGAGTAAGCAGAGGAGCATAGCGGATAATTGAGGAATTGCTTGGTGAAGTTCTGAAAACATCCCCAGCTGTTTCTTCTGTGCCCTGAGTTTCTTTCTTTCTGGGATCAGGCCTGCCTTTCTGCCTTCAGATCCCATTTCTGCTCCTTCCGGCCACTGGCTGCTGCAAATCCCAGGCACAGCGCCCTTTCCTCTTGCTGGAATCTCTCATCCTCCTTTATGTAATAATTTTAAAAAATGAACAAGGATCTTGAGATCAAAAAGTTTAACAATTGCTGCATTTGGACAAGTGTGCTTGGAGGAAGCATTTGTGTTCTTCTTGCCAGATTCTTCAAAAACATTAATTTGTTAATAAATTGGTACTCTCCAAGGGGTGGGAATTGTTAAATCAAAGTCAGTTTGGCCTGAGGCTGCCTCTGTATCTTCAGTCCCTAGTGAACTACAGGTTTTCCAAAATTTTAGTGTTCATTAAAAAGCTTGAATCTTCTCATTGGCAACTAGAGTTATTTTCCTTAAAGCAACAGGCCCAGTTTGTTTATTTCTGAGCACATGTCTGCCTAATACCCAAGTGTAACTAAAATATTTGTCCATCATTTGCTCTTTAAGTGGAATTGGTGTTCCGTGAAAAAACTGGCTAACTTCGCTTGTAAATCAAATTTAGCACAAGCACTTTTCCTTGGGATGACTGTCACAGCTCAGCATTCAGCAGAAGTACTTTATGCATGCTGTTCTCCAAAGACGACATGCAGATGACCGAGGAGTACATGAAAAGGTGCTCAGCCTCACTGGCCACCAGGGAAATGCAGATCAAAACCACTAGGAGCTGTCACCTGACACTTATTAGGATGTCTGGTATTGAAAAAACAGAAACCACAAAGGTAAATGGTGCAAGGATGCAGCACAAGAGAACTTCTTTACTTTTTCGGTGGAAATACATTTGGTACTGCCATTGTGGAGACATTATGGGAGGATCCCCAAATACTAAAAATAGAACTGCCACGTGATCCAGCAATCCCACTACTATACACCCAAAAGAAATGGAATCAGTGTATCCAGAGACACCTGCACTCCCATGGTCACTGCAGCACTGCTTACAACAGCAAAGATATGCATCAACCTGTGCCCACCGACGGCTGAGTGGAAAAGGAAAGCCTGGTGCGCATACACGAGGGAATGTGACTCATCCTTCCACAAGGAAAAAATCCTATCTTTTGTGACAACACAGATGAGCCTGGAGCACATTATATTAAGTGAAATAAGCCAGGCACAGAAAGATAAATTCCATATGATTTCACAGGCAGAGGCTGAAGTGGTCAAACTCATAGAAGCAGAGAGTAGAATGGTGGTTACTGGGGCTGGGTGAGGGTGAGATGGTCAAGGGCACACTGTTTCTGCTGTGCTGGCTGAATACATTCTGGAGACCAAATTTACAGCAAGGTGCACGTGTCAGCTCAGCTCTGTACTGAGTGCTTAAAAGTCACTGTGAGGGTAGATCTTACATTAAGTGCTCTTGTCACAAAGAACTCCCCAACAAAATAGTAATAATAATAGCAAAGAGGTGAGAGGAACTTGGGGAGGGGATGGACGTGTTTGTGGCCTTGATGGAGGTGATGGTTTCTAGGCTCCACAGGTGTTCCCAGACTCATCGGGATGTACACGTGAAATATACACAGCTTTCTACAAGTCCTCCATAAAATGGTTTAAAATACAACGGTGAATTTAATAATCGTTGACATTTTGTCAAGAACATTCTTCCGTGGACTGACCCTCTTTATCATTGTTGTTGCTATCTGATTGTTGACCAGGTTTGTGCGTGGTGAAGAGTGCACCAGAACAGCAGGCACTGAGGCCCGACTTCTGCGGAGGCGCTGGCGGCCTGCCCGTTAGGGTGAGGGTCAACGTGCGACCCTTCCATCCTTTATTCCGTAATTATTAGTTGCCATTCAGCTTGAAGGAAGTGCTTTCGCTTTCATTTATTTGTCGCTATGGACTCATGAATCCTGTCTACCTACTGGATTATATAATCTTTTGCCATCATAATTTATTTGGCTCTTCAGATTGTTACGGATTTGGCCAGAAAGTCCCGTGGAGCATGCCCTTGTCTCCTGCTTTCTGCCCATGTTTCTGCCTCTGGCTGCCAACAGGCCTCCTGTGCCTGTCACCAGCTGGCTCCTGCCCGGGCGTCAGGCTCTGGAGTCGCAAGGCTACACGGTGGCTGGGCCTGCCACAAGCCCTCCCTGCACCCAGCCTGGAAAAGCCGAGTCATGAGGGAAGAGACCCTGCTCCTTCACTCGGCGTCTTCCCTACCTTCAGTTTCATTTGGTCTCCGACTGGAATGGGATGAGTTTGTAACACGGTGCAATATTTTCATTTCAGGAGATTCAACAATATTTACATTATTATATGATGTTTGGCCCATGTACTACTGAAAAGTTCTTTCAAAAGTCGTTTCCACAGACTCAACAAAAGATGGAGATGTATTTCTAGAAGACACCCCCTGGGCAGGACCCTCAGGGTCACTCCTAAAGTCTCCTTGGCGCTGACATTGGCTGGGGCATTGATAATATATTGTCTGCTCTAGCTGACAAGCCAGAAGGGCAGTCTCTGTCTTCAGGGAGTCCAAGTTGTAAGCTGGACCAGATATATTAGATACACATGGAGAGGAAAACACTGGATTCGTGCATTTTTTTCTGATTTTGCACTTTTTGTTTGTTCGTTTTTTTTTGTTATTTACTCCTGAATGGGCAAGGATAAAGAAGTAATGAGAACAGGGAAGGGAGAGCTCTGTTGACCAGCACTCACTGGGACCAGGCCTCATGCTGGCCGCGCCACACTCTCCCTCGCTCCCTGTTCACTGTGAACCTGCAAGGTGTGTACCCGTGACCCCTCCTTACAACCGCTTAGGGTTAACCCCCTGCTTTTACAGCTTTTCCTATCACAAATAAGAACCTACATAGCAATGTCTAAAATCTGCATTTGTGACTGCTCCTGGGACTCACAGTGGCGGGGGTGCCATGCCCGGTGGGGTTGGCTGGCATCAGGCAACCTCTCCCCATGATAGGAGCATGACGGGCTGAACGTGAGGCAGGAAACCTCTGCTTTCAAGGAGGTGTGATCGGATGCAGTGACTCCATGTGCCTCTGAACCACGTGTCATTTCAGCAGAGGCACGCCTCTCTTCTGCATCCTCAAGGACAGATGCAAGAGACATCCCAGGTGGTCAGTGGGAACAAAGGACGGGGCAGTGACTTTCGGTGGGGAAACAGCTGCTGTAACACCAGTGACTGGGGAGGTGCAAGTGGCAGCCCTGTGATGTCACCGCAGCCAGCAGTGTCTCCTACACATCTGTGGTCTGCCACGACGGTCATTGGTGGCATCATCTTCATTTCATACGTGAGGAAACCACAGTGCAGCAGGGAAGTCGAGTCTCTGTGATCGCAAGGCTACCTCAAATTGAGTCAGGATTCCAGCCCATGTGTGCCCAAGGCCGGTGCTCTCACTGGACCACGCCGGTGATTTTTTTTTAAAAGGGAGAAAAACTGAAAAGAAGAGGTGGAAGGAGAAAGGCCTGAGCAGGTGTGGTGGGGAGGACGAAGAGGAGGGATCAGGAAAACACGAAACCGAGGGGATCTGGGTGACCGGTAAAAAATTGCAATAAGTCCTGTCTCTCTTCTTCACCTTTGTGGGTGAAGAAAAGGATCTTCCTTGTCCACGAATACAGGTGTACTGCTGTAAAAGCCTTCGGCACGTGTCTCCGCCTGGCATTTCATGATTTGCCCTGTTTCAGGCTCGCAGCAGGAGGGCTGAGCAGATTGATCTGTTGACGGTGGCTTCTCAATTCCTCACAGCACAACGAGCACAAGCCTGGCAGCCGTCCAGTCAGACTGAACACCTGCGGCCCCTCACTGCCCCCCGCATCTCCAAGGACAGAGCCACCTGGCTCTCCTGTCACCTTGCCGAGACACTTCTGACCCCAGAAAATCTGCTAATAAAGCTCAGCCTTCTTCCAGAATCTCAGTTGGAACCCTAGGTGGCTGGTCTAGCACCACCCTGGAAGCCAGTGGCTTAGTGCCGTCCTGGGAAGGCACTTGGTCCGACATCCGCCTCTTCCCTGCTGCTGTATGGAGCAACTGACTCCAGCCTAGAAAACGCTCCATTTTATATTTCACAAACACTCTGCCAACAAGATGTTTTATTTAAATCAACAAATAAAAAAATAAACAACAGAACAGAAACATGAATGCACAAATTTAAAAATAAAGACAGCCTGCAACCAGATAAGGACACAAACGAACACTAAGCCTTTGGCAGCTCCAAATGGTCATCTTCACTGACACTGTCTTGCAGCCACTCGTGGTGAGAACTTGGCATCTACTGCTGAAGGCTCTGCCACCTCTAAGACTCTTCCTTCCAAGACTGACGGAGCACTTGGCCCAGAACGGGACTCTTTTTCTCCTGGACTGGTTCCTTAACCCTTTTTCCGATCTCATTTTCCTCTTGCTGTTAAATATTACTTTGTTTTTAGCGGAATATTGAAACTGTGACATTTATAGATTTGTGAAACATACTATTACGTGTGGTTTGCAATATTGACCGACTTGCGGAGTGGCTTGGGCCTGTGTGCCCGTGGCTCTGACTGCTGAGTGAACGAGATGTACTAAGGAGAATACCTCCTTGGGAACTCCATGGAGCTCCTGGCTTTGGTGACTGAAATAGCATCAGCAAAAGTCTGACATTGCGGAAAGACACAAACGTGCGTAGACCTGGTTATTTCTGACCCTGCACTGCTCATGACGCCTGCCTTCCCCTCCTCGACCATGTGGACTGAGGGAGAAGGAAGGGAGGGAAGACGGAAGCAGCCACCACATTTTGCTTTCCTCCCTTCTGGCCCCCTGTTCTGCTGTCATAACACGGTTATCGCCTTTCACCAGACTGAGTTGTCCAATGAGGCGGATACAATTTTTTTTGGTTCCCCAAATTGAAATCCAAACAGCTGTATGTCTTTTCAACGTGTCCTTCTTTCTCACTTATAAAAGAGAGTCACATTTTACATAATCCTGTGCATGGCACTGGGGGACCCTTATGGTTTATGGTTTTTCTAATGTTTGGGAACAGGTGAGAGCATTGTGGGCATTCTATAAAATATTTACCTTGAATTGCTGAGTAAATAGCTGTGCCTGCCTATTAAAAAGTCCAATTTCCTGAACCATGGACTAAGGAAAGAGAAAATGCCCAAGAATGTGTGTGGCCCAGGAGCTGGTGAGAAAGTCCACAGTTTAATCATTCCTCCCCAACTTGTAACGCAGCCCTGAACTTCTGGACTCAAGCGTTGGAGATGTCAAGAGGACCTCGGGCCGCTCTGCGTTGGGTCAGTCCCACAGGGCTGTTTTCCCACCACGCATGGCGCAAGCTGAATCTATGCCTGTTACCCACACTTCCTGCGCCCCCGCACCCCGCTCCTGTGATCACGTCGGAATTTAAAGCCGCGGAGCAGAGAGTGCTCGGAGTGTCCAACTGGTTGCCGCGGCTATCTCTGCGAGCAGCACGTTTGTCTTCAATGCTGCTTAGTTCGTGCCTCCGAGAAAAGAGTCTCCTGCTGCCAGCTAAGTGTGAGAGAACTTGTGCGCGCAACTCCCCTCCGAATCCCAACGATGGGTAACGTTAGCTTTGGCTCCAAGGAACAACAGCAGCTGCTGGAGAGGTTGCGGCTCCTGCCTGCTATGCTCATCCTCTGCGCCTTCAAGCCCCACAGAAATATCAGCGATTACCGCGTCGTGGTAGTCAGCACCGCTGGTGTGGTGAAAAGCACGCCGCTGCAGAAGCGGGCGACCGGCAACTTCCGTCATGAGTACCTGCCAATCATTGAAAATGCTTACTGCCAGTTGCTGGGCTGCAGCCATGGTGCGCTTTCCCTGCACATCACCGACAGCAAGAGTGGCGACCACAACCCCAACCGCGCTCTGTAGCGCCACGTTATAGCCCGGGGCCACGCCTTCGTCCTGGTCTACTCAGTCACCAAGAAGGAAACCCTGGAAGAGCTGAAGGCCTTCTATGAGCTGATCTGCAAAATCAAAGGTAACAACCTGCATAAGTTCCCCATCGTGCTGATGGGAAATAAAAGTGATGACACCCACCGGGAGGTGACCCTGAGTGATGGTGCCGCCTGTGCGCTGGAGTGGAATTGTGCCTTCATGGAGATCTCGGCCAAGGCAGATGTGAATGTGCAGGAGCTGTTGTTCCACATGCTGCTGGATTACCAGAACCAGCCCGACCCCGACCTCCAGGAGCCCCAGAAGAAGTCCCAGACGCCCAAGACCATTGAGAAGATGCTTGACAAGTGCATAATCATGTGAGCCCTGGGCCTTAAGAGCCAGCTCTTCCTACCCTGCAGTGTGTAGAAAACGTGGATAGGCCAGGCGCGGTGGCTCACGGCTGTAATCCCAGCACTTTGGGAGGCCGAGGCAGGTGGATCACGAGGTCAAGAGATCGAGACCATCCTGGTCAACATGGTGAAACCCCGTCTCTACTAAAAATACAAAAAATTAGCTGGATATGGTGGCGTGTGCCTGTAATCCCAGCTACTCAGGAGGCTGAGGCAGGAGAATTGCCTGAACCCAGGAGGCGGAGGTTGTGGTGAGCCGAGATCGCGCCATTGCACTCCAGCCTGGGTAACAAGAGCGAAACTCCGTCTCAAAAAAAAAAAAAAAAAGAAAAAAAGAAAAGAAAATGTGGACTAAATTTCACTGTGTTACCTGTACATGGTTGATTTTGTGCTGTTGTTTAGACCGTAACAATCATATTGTCAATAAATGTACCTTGTATGTTGATAACTTTACCTTTTCCCAGGCCAGATAATTCAAATTGTTAAAACATTGGCATTTGAAGAGGAGAACAAAAAGGAACATGATGCATTCAAAGTAAGGCCTTTAATAATAAATTTAATAAGAGAAAATGTTTTGAAAAGAGCAAAATGTCAAAATGAATAGAAAGAGAAATTGGTAGGTGTCCTTTTGGTAACCCTATTATTGTGTATCACTTTAAAACATTCCACATCCTGTAAGTGTTTAATCGTATCTTTTAATTGTGTAATTAAGAAATGTGTTTTTACAACAAAAGCTTTTGTTAAAGTGCTTCGAGACATACATGCTAAACAAACAAACAAAAAAAATGAATATGCTATAGCTGATCAGTAGGGGTGTGGGAGCAGAGAAGACTGTGAGAGTGGAACTCTCTCACTAAAGATGTTAGTAGTTTCCCATGTCATTTAAAAATGTTTGAGTATTCTGCTAGCAGTTTTTAAAAGTGTAACAGCTTCTTGACTTAATAAAGCTTGTACTACATGCAAAAAAAAAAAAAAAGAAAAAAAGTCCAATTTCCTTCTAGATGAGTTATTTACACATTATTAAGCTTATTTCCACAGAATCATTGCAGATATTTCTACGTAAGGAAGCCACCCCAACTGTCTGGTCTTTATTTCACATAGGCGTGTAAAAATCACGCCAGTGGCAAATTGGAGGCTCACAGTGTCTGGAAGTGCTGCATCTTAAAGACAGTAGTAACTTTCTTGTTTACTAGTCTCAAACTCCTGACCTCGTGATCCACCCGCCTCAGCCTCCCAAAGAGTATTAACTTTCTTAATAACACGTGTGTTGTATTAGTCACACAAATAGAAAAAATTAGCACGGGCCTGTAATCCCAGCTACCTGGGTGACAGAGGCAGGAGAATTGCTTGAACCTGGGAGGTGGAGGTTGCAGTGAGCCGAGATTGCGCCACTGCACTCCAGCCTGGGCAGCAGAGTGAGACTCCGTCTCAAAAAAAAAAAAAGTTACTATTGTCTTTAAGATGCAGTTTCCTCATCTGTGAAATGGAATATTTGTATATTCCATATGTTATATAATATTACCACCTGGCTAAGCTTGGCATTTGAAGGATTCGAAGCCTGAGTCCAGCACAGAGAAGGGACTTGAGGAATACCCCAGACGTGGAGGAAGGCAGCATCTGGATACAAACTTCTTTTCCTGTATATGCATTTACGTGTCTCTGAATAGGTATCTGTGTGTGTTCCTTTTATTATAGACAGATTGTCTGATCTCAGTGCATTAGAGTGGGGTAGCCTTAGGGACCTGCCACCCTGTGGCAGCTTCGAGATATTCAGACTCTCCAGATTCTGTGTGCACCCCTCACTGTACTGGGGATGCAGGATTTGCCTAACGCCCTACCCATTAGTGAGGAGCAGAGCCCGCATGAGTTCCTCAGATCAGGAGGAGGGGTGAGCTCCTGTCCTGTGAGATGAGGCCATCGTCAATCCTGGGACAGGTGCAGACGATTGCTTTCACCTTCTAACTTTAGAATCTGGAGAGTCCGCATAGCTTGAAGCTGCCTCAGAGAGTCTTTGTTACTGCAAAACGCATGTGGGCAGGCTGGACCAGGCAGTGGATCTTGTTGTTTGTTGGGAAGAAAGGAAAATTGAAGTTCCCGTCACCTGCCAATTAGTCTTGGTCTACCTCCAACCCAAACCTCGGCTCAGTGAAGCAGATTAATAAAGTGATGGGGCATCTCTGGCTGCTGCGAGCACCATGAATATGCATGCAGTGCAGGCCACCGGCTGGAACGCTTCTCCCACCCTGGAATTCGCCAGTCACGTTTCTACTCTCTGGGTTTCTTTCTAAGTTGAAAGATTCTGGAATTGTGGAGCTGGAAGGGACGTTAGTGAAGACCATCTGGTCCAGTGTCCTCATTTTACAGATGAGCTAACTGAGGCCAGAGGGGAAGGGCCGCTCCAGGGCACACTGCACATGGCTCACAAACCTAGGACCAGGCCAGATCTCGCAGCTCTTGTTCCAGAGGATGCTCAGTGCCTCCAGTGCTTAAGGCACTCATTTTCTCGCTGAATTTTGTTTATTGAGACCATATGGAAAGCGATTTGAGGCTGAAGTTACATTCATTCAGGACCAAGAGAAAGGCAACTGACCACAAGATCCTTCTGTGTTGGGCCCCTGAGCCAATTGTGGGGTCACCCTCTTTCCCAGCAGTACAGACCATGTTGATACGATGATATCACTTTAGAGCTAACGAAATGCACTCCTGAGAAATAACATGACCGTTTCTGTTTTCTGCAGAGCGATTCCAAATGGGAGAAGCAATAACATTGTTTATGACCTATTAAAATCGCTCCCATGTCACCAAGCAGCCTTCACAGCTGTGGCAGTCCTCACTTCCCTCGTGGGGGAACTACCTTAATGTTGGAGAAAACTACTGAGTGAGGCCTGACACTGTGCACGCCATGATGTGAGCCATCTGCAAAATTCACTGTGGAGGACAGAATACCGTTAACTAAAGCAGGAGGAAGGGGGCCTGTAATTCCCATCATCTTTTGTTTGAATGCAAAAGAAACTACAGCAAGGAAAATGAATTCATTATACTTTGACAAAACATGGGTAATCTTACCAGCATAGAGTCCAGTGGAGTAAGATGACCACCCAAACTAAAACAATAAAAATCAAACAAAATGAAACGGCATGTTGTTTAGAAATGCGCTCATTTGTGATAAAACTGTTTTGAAAAAGCAAGAACGTGATAGACACCCAATTTGGGATAGTGGTCATGTTTACAGGGCTGCAGGGGGTATGCCGTACAGAAGAGGCACAGAGAAGTGGTGCTGTTTGTAAACTGGGGAGTGAGTTAACAAAGTGGGAAAGAAGGAAGATACCAAACCAATTTCCAGACAGAACTTCTGACTTTGTAACAGCCTTGCAGTCTTTATTAAGCACATGCGTTATACCAATGATTCCAGATAATTTACTAGCAAGAGGATACTCAATTCTGTCTTGTTTGGGAATGAAAACTCCAAAATAAATGAGGCTCTGTGTTGCGGTGCCTCGTTTCCTGCTCTGCAGCGAATGATCACTGTGACTGTTCACTGTTCTGTGCTGGTAGGGGGAGGAGCCAGAGAGTCTGAGGGAGAGAGGGGAAACTGAGCAAGCTGGGGGGTCTAAGGAGTCTTTTTTTTTTTTTTTGAGACAGAGTCTTGTTCTGTCCCCAGGTGCCAGGCTGGAGTGCAGTGGCACAATCTCGGCTCATTGCAACCTCTGCCTCCTGGATTCAAGCAATTCTCCTGCCTCGGCCTCCCAAGTAGTTGGGACTGCAGGCGCACGCCACCACGCCCAGATAATTTTTCTATTTTTAGTAGAGACGGGGTTTCACCATGTTGGCCAGGATGGTCTCGATCTCTTGACCTCATGATCCGCCCACCTTGGCCTCCCAAAGTGCTGGGATTACAGGTGTGAGCCACCGTACCCGTCCCTAGTCTAAGGAGTCTTAAGGAAGAGCTCCGGGTAGCAGCATGAACACACCAGGTGCTTGGCATCCCTCCTGGTTGTAAGATGGCTGCTACACACTTCCAGGCAAATGTTAGAATTCTAGGTGGGGGCCGGGCGCGGTGGCTCACGCCTGTAATCCCAGCACTTTGGGAGGCCGAGGCGGGTGGATCACGAGGTCAAGAGATCGAGACCATCCTGGTCAACATGGTGAAACCCCGTCTCTACTAAAAATACAAAAAATTAGCTGGGCATGGTGGCGCGTGCCTGTAATCCCAGCTACTCAGGAGGCTGAGGCAGGAGAATTGCCTGAACCCAGGAGGAGGAGGTTGCGGTGAGCCGAGATCGCGCCATTGCACTCCAGCCTGGGTAACAAGAGCGAAACTCCGTCTCAAAAAAAAAAAAAAAAAAAAAAAAAAAAAAGAATTCTAGGTGGGAAGAAGGGCTGGGGAAGGCGTGAAGGGGTTCCAGGTCCTGGCTGTGGGGCCTGAAGCATGAGTATCTGCAGGGCTCTCAGGCCATCCACACCCTAGGCTGCCCCAGTGAGTGCAGCGCTCCCACATGAGTGGAGGCAGGTATGCACAAATGAGCCAGACTACGCAAGTCTGGTACAACGGAGAAAAATCAAACCCAAATCAGGAGTCTGGGACAGGGTCACGGAGAGTCAAGAGGGGTGGGTATTCTTGCCCACCTTCCTGCTAGAGCCACCTCAGGGCTGAATCCCCTGGCACAGAGTCCCGCAGGAGTGGAGGTTCTGATGACTGAAGCGGGGTGAGGAGGCCTGAGGACTGCGTTACCCACACTTCCCAGGCCCTCCCCCTGCAGCCCACTGCCTCAGTGCAGGTCAGCTGCAATCGCCATCTGGTCACTTCCGGCAAGGGCAGAGCTCACTCCTGTGGGCTTGGGGTCTAGAATCAGCCTTCCTGCCCTGATCTCGTTCCCAGCCCTCCTGGGCGCACATGGGAGCAATGGGGAGCCCTTCTGTGTCTACAAAGTCCCAGCTTTCCCCTGAAATGCTGTTACAGTGAAACAGCCAAAGAACACAACTAGCTCCATTGTTAAGGGGTCTTTACCCATTCCTGCACATAGGGGAGGATAATTTCAGAGCACAGAGAAAATATACAAAACAGCAGTCGTGTAGTTTTTAAAACTAGCTTGGGGTCTAAAGGAGAAGTATGTAAACAACTATGTTTTGTGAAAGATTTCCAGGAGCACGGCGATCTGAGCAAGGACGCAGCCGTTCTCCACCTTCTCGGACCCCTGCTGGCTCCCAGATGTCTGGGGTCCTCCATTACCTCTTGATCACAACCCCCTTCCTCTGTCCCCTGCCCGTGACATAAACGAGCCTAAAGTTGGTAATGACTTGAGGTGCTGCTTTAGGATGCTCGCTGGCCATCTTCTTGGCTTGCTGGCCCTCATTCCTCCCGCCAGTTCTCTCGCGTGCTTGGATTCCAGCTGTGAGCAGCGGACCCTGGGTTTGGTTACCTCTGCCTGCACTGCCCCGTGCCTGTGAGTTTCCTCCTGAGGCTGCCCTCTAGGCCTGCTCCTCACTCTCCTGCTCTGGTCTCCCAGGGCCTCCCCTATGGGTTGGACTCTGCTCTCTGGGCCCCCATCGGCCCTCTGGGGCTCTGCTCCACACCGGGTAGAGAGTGCAGTAGAACTGTGGGCGTTCACACCCCTGGCATCCCCAGCAGCCTGGCAATGCACCCTGGCCCACTGCCCACACTCATGCCCAGCCTCAGTTTCCCACGTTGCTAGGGTGGGGCCCCAACCTCCATCCTAGCGAGTGTGTCCACTATGGTGGCCCTGTTCTCCCTTGGGCTTCTCCCGTGTGTGCCCTGAGTACAGTCTGCTCAACCTCATTTCTTCCCTCTTATTGTCTGCTAACAGTGCCTCAGGTATTAGGGTCATTGGTGGAAACCCTTGAGTCGGGAGGGTGACCCCCTCATCTCAGGTTGGGTGAACATGGCTGCCCTGTGAAACTTGGACAGCTCTCACTACCTGGGTCCAGTGACCTGGCAGATGACACACAACCAGGTGTCTAGGTTTCCTGATGCAAAGGGACTGGGTTCACTCGCCATTCCTCTCTCCCTGTCCCTCATCTTCCCGCCTGGAATTCTAACTCGTCAGCTGAGGGGCAGCACCCACTTTGCGAATGGTACAATGATGAAAGCTGGCACAGCTAGGGCAGTGTCTCCCCGATGCTGAGCCCCTGCGTCCGCCCTGGGCTGTCTCCCTCGGGCCTTATTCTAAGTAAGGAAATTAACCCCTTTTTGTTTAAAGCTTGAACCTTTTGGAATCACATCGTTCTCCGCGGTTTGTGCCAGATTCATTCCTAAGTGACCTTCTTCCTGCCTTGTTGACCTGGACTTAAGCACAGTGTTCCTCGAGGTGCAGTCCAGGAGAATGTGTCAGATGCTCAGGAGAGAGAGACAAGGACAGGGAAACGTTCTCTCCTGTGGGAAAAGCGCAGTACTTGAGGCCTGCCCAGGCTCTAGAGAAGTGGGGAGTCCTAAGGGGATGCCCAGGCCCGTGGTGGGTGAGGGAGCTGGCCTTGGAAGAGGGGGGCCTGGTGGTGGGCGGGTTCTTCCAACAGGGCTGTGGCAATTCTCTGGGAAAGACTGTGCAGGCTGTGACCAAGCCCGCTAAGATTTTCCAGACCCTTGCAGCCACCTGCTGCTGCTGGTTCCAGTAGGGACACATAGTTCTGCCCAGAAGCACCAAAGAAGCATCTTTTAGAGCTGTCCAGGGATCGCACACATCTCCTACCCGTCAAGACCACGTGGCTCCTCGGTTTCCAGGCACCATGGGTGGTGGGAGGCGTTTCTTCACCAGAGCTGGAAAGTCAGGGCCTGCACTGTGAGAGTGGTGGGGGCACTGGGAATGCTTCCATCCACCTTTCACCATGCGCTGAGACGGGGAGCAATAGGCGATTGTGAGGGCGGACGTGAGCAGATGGCGATGGGGACAGCAGGCCTGGTGGACTGGGACTTGGGCCTGGAAATGCCAAATGAGGATTGGGCCTGGAACGAGAGAAGCAGTCACATCGGGGGCAGCCAGAGGCCATCTTCTGTTAGAGTCGTGAAGTAGAAAATGAAAGTGCTCTGGCGCTAACAAGGATGTGGGAGGATGTTTATTTCTATGGGGAGGAGGAAGGCCTGCTAAAGCAAGATGTACAAAGCATCAAATATATCAAAAAGTAAAGTTGAGGTAGAAGATATAACATTACATTTCACCAAAGATAATATTTACAATGTACAATCCATGTGATAAGAAAATTAAAAATGAAAATCCAGAATAAATAATGAATTTAAAAGTCAATAAAAAGACAAGAACAGGCTGGACACAGTGGCTCAGAACTGTAATCCTAGCACTTTGGGAGATTGAGGTGGGAGGATTGCTTGAGCTCAGGAGTTCGACACCAGCCTGGGCAACATAGGGAGACCTTGTCTTTGCAAAAACTACAAAAATTAGCTGGGCATGGTACTAACTGCGTGTAGTCCCAGATGGAGGAAAATTTACTCAGCACTGGAAAACAGAACAAATCACAGGTCACACTCTAATTTTGACAAAACAGAATTTAAACTGACAAAGGTCAAAAAAGACAAAGAAGGGCATTACATGATGGTAAAGGGTACAATTCAACAAGAAGAGCTAACCTAAATATATACGCACCCAATACAGGAGTACCAAGATTCAGAAAGCAAGTTCTTAGACCTTCAAAGAGACTTAGACTCCCACAATAACAATGGGAGAGTTTAACACCCCACTGACAATATTAGACAGATCATCGAGACAGAAAATAACAAAGATATTCAGGACCTGAACTCAGCTCTGGATCAAGTGGATCTGATAGATAGCTACAGAACCTACCCCACAAAACAACAGAGAATGCATTCTTCATATCACCACATGGCACTTACTTTAAAATAGACCACATAATTGGAAGTAGAACACTCCTCACCAGAATGTAAAAGAACTGAAATCCTAACAAACAGCCCATATGCAAGAAAGGGAGGTGCGGCAGGGAAACTTGCCCTCTAGCCGACTCTACCAGGAGTACAAAAAAATTGGTTTAAGATGCATGTCCTTTTCCCCTTAGAGTGATTTTTAAAAAATACTTGATTTTTAGAGTGGTTTTAGGTTCATAGCCAAATTGAGCAGAAGGCACAGAGATTTTCCATATAGTCCTTATCCCCCTATATGCAAAGCCTCCCCGTTATCAATATCCTGCCCCAGATGCTCATTGGTTATAATATACGGACCTATCACGATCTCCCGAAGTCCATGGTTCATGTGAGGCTCTCTCTGGGTGTTGTACACTCTGTGGGTTTGGACAAATGTATCCACCATTATAGGCTCATACAGAGTAATTTCCTGCCCTGAAAATCCCCCGCGTTCAGCTGATTCATCTGTCGCTCCCCACTGGCTCCCTGAAAACATGCAACTTCTTAGTGCCTCCAGGTTCACCTTTTCCAGGACGTCATCAAGGAGATCTTCATATTTTTCTACACACGGAAGTATGCTGCTTTATCTTCTGTGTTATGTTCTGCACTTTTTCTAATGAAGAATGTTGCCTTAGAGCCCATGCTGAGTTTTTGATTTTTTCTTTAACATGGAAAGAGTCAGCCTTTCCTCCCACTTTGTTTTCTTCTCTGGTTGTTTTTTTCTTTAAAAACTAAAAAACATCAAATGGCCTTCTTGTCAATCTTCTTTTTTATGCCTTTGGAGTTTTGCGTTACGCATTAGGATCACATCCGGTTCCTGAGATTCAAAAATATTGACATACATTTTACCCAATATGTTGACGGTTTACCAGGTTGCAGGAGCTCAGCCTGGTGGTCACCAGTTGCCAGAATTCTCCTTTGTCAGATGAGGGTGAGGGTAACCCTGCCCACGGGCTCCTCACCAACTTTCATGTGTGTGTGTGCACGCGCACGCGTGTGCATGCACGTGCGCGTGCAAGGGCACGCATGTCTGTGTGTGTAAAGCTTTGTTTTGAGCGCTGGCCTTGGTACTTCCACAGTGCTAAACATCTGGCTTGGCACAGAGTAGGCCAGTACCTGTGTGCTGCAGTGGGCTGAGCCTCTTCCTCGCATGCTGGCGTAAGACTGTGTGGGTCTGAGCCCTCTCCAGGAGACCTGGGTCCTGGTCTACCCCGGAGCTGACGGGTTTTAGTTTGGGGTTGGAGTCTGGGTAGTGTGGCAGCTGATCCCCAGGAAATATCCAGCTATGGAGGCTTTGGTCCCCAGCATGCTTGACATGACTTTTCCCTAATGAAGTTCTTAGGAAGGCAAAGCACTGATGTGGTAGACCTATAATATCGTGTTCAAAATAGCAGTGCAATATTGCACTTTAGATGTTTCTTCATCTGTCAAATGGAAATAATTTCTCTCTTAGATGTACACTTTGGACAGTGTCTGATCTATATTGAAACTCAATATATATATATCATCACTTATTGTTTCTTTAGTTACAATTCTTTCATTGTTCAATTAGAACTTTACTAAATTGTTACATGTCTTTCTTTTGCTTAAGGTAGTAGATGAAGTTTGAAATCATCTTTTATTCTGGGATGCTAGTGGGCCTTTCTCAACTAAGGTCCCAGCAGAGAGCTAAGCCCTACAAAAAATTATGTGACTGTTGTCTCTATTCTCTCAAGGATGATACCTAACTGGCACAATTCTAGATTGTGGGTAGGAGAGAAGGTATTAATTACTTGCAGTAGATTCCTGCATACATCGGGGATAAATTCTCTTGTGGGACTGAGAATCCCCAACACCCTGCTGCTTCAACTCCCTTTTAAAAGCACATTCCAACTCTTTCTGTAGCCAATACATTTAAAAATATTGCTTGTTTCTTAGGATTTAAAATGTGTTGTATTGAAACGTTGAACCATCATGGCCGAGACTCGGATCAGTGTCTCACTTCAAGAAACAGGACACGTACATTCTAGGTCATTCTTGGCTCTTCCGTACGCTGTTGGGTGCTTATGCTTTGATTAAAGTCCTCTATTATTCCTTTGTCTCTTGCACCCTAAAATAAAGGCACCTCTCTGTTATGGACTGAACAGTGTCCCCCCAAGTTCATATGCTGGAGCCCTAATCCCCGTGGTGATGGTAATTGAATATGAAGTTTTTGGGAATTGATTAGGGTTAGATGAAGTCGTGAGGGTGGGGCCCTCAGGATAGGATTAGTGTCCTTATAAGGAGAGACATCAGAGTGCTGTCTCTCTCTCTCTCTCTCCCCTTTACCAGGAGCCGAATTAGCCAGCACCTTGACCTTAGACTTCCCGGCTCCAGGACTGTGAGAAGTAAACACTACTGTGTCAGTCACGGGCTCACAGACCTCTGTGAGGGTAGTGTGAGCTGGCTGATGCCGTCCTACCCCAGCAGGGCTCTCAGCCTGTGCGTATGTGGGCTGTCCTGGTCTCCCGGGAGCCAGGGCACTCCACCCGAAGTGGTCCCACCAGGACACATGCACCTGCCACCACAGCCCACGAGGGCTGCCTCCGCCTCCACTCAGGGATCCTCCCACAGGGAGGTGTGCGGAAGGATTTTGTTCTGGGGGAGAGAAATCAGGCAGAAGAGAAAATTAAATAAGACATTGCTAAATGGTCTGCTGCAAGTGGAATGAAGGGGAAAGGCTGTGAACTGACACATAAATGTTGTCCTATCACAATTGCCGACTTTTATATTCTTTATAAAATTCAAGCAACAGAAGTGTATACAATGAAAAGTGAAATTTCCCCTGTGTCATTCCGCCATTTCACATTCCACTCCTTACTCACCAGAGGTCTCCAGACTGTGAATGTCTAGTGAATTGACATTACTATTTCCAAGTGGTTTCCAGATTGTACATACACACACACACACTCACGCACACACACACAGGCATACACACGAATAGAAGCTGTTTTCAAAACAAAAATATTATTCACCAACTTGTTTTGTTTCATTTAAAATTATATCTATCTATCTATTATATATCTCTCTCTTTCTGTCATGGGGATATATCTCCATGCTATTGCAGATGGATTAATTGCTTTTTTTTTGAGACAGAGTCTTGCCCTGTGGTCCAGGCCAGAGTGCAATGGCGCCATCTAGGCTCACTGCAGCCTCTACCTCCTGGGTTCAAGCGATTCTCCTGCCTCAGCCTCCAGAGTAGCTGGGATTACAAGTGCCTGCCACCATGCCCAGCTAATTTTTATATTTTTAGTAGAGATGGGGTTTCACCATATTGGCCAGGCTGGTTTCAAACTCCTGACCTCAAGTGATCCACCTGCCTTGGCCTCCCAAAGTGCTGGGATTATAGGCATAAGCCAGCGTGCCCAGCCAGATTTATTGTTCTATCAACTGCACAGAACTCTATACTATGATGCTTCATGATTTATGGGAGTTTCCCTTTTGATGGACATTAAAAGTGTCCATTTTTTTCTCCATTACAAACTGTGGTTTAGTGCACATTCTGATTCATATATCCTTGTATAGTTGAATATGTTCATAGAATTTATCTTTACAAGTGAAGTTGCCATATCAGGAGGATACACAAATGTAAAATTTTGTTTGCCCTCCAAAACGTTTTTAGTAGTTCACATTCCCACCAAAATGTGTGGTGAGAGGTAATCATTCTGTTCTAAGTATCCTTTCTTTCATTGTTAGTGAGGTAGGCTACCTACTCATTACTGGTATCTGTCATTTGTATTTATTTTTGCATAAATTGTCCATTGATACACTGTCAAAGTTTTAATAGAGTTTTAAATTTGTTTTTACGAATTCATTGGAATTCTTTACATTCTCGGGTATTAATTGTTGATATATCTTAATGTTTTTCTCCCTGAATGTATTTTGACTTTTCTTCAGTGGTTATTGTTTTCTTTAAAAACTAAAAAAGGTTAGATTTCCTTCTTGTCAATTTTTTCTTTATGCCTTTGGAGTTTTGCGCTATGCATAGGATCACCCCCCTCCCTGAGAGTCAAAAATGTTCACATACATTTTACCCAGTACTTTGTTTTGGCTGTTACGGTTAGATCTTGGTCCATCTGAAATTTGTCTTTGGGTAGGGTGTGAAATAGAATTGTAATTAATTTTCAAATGTATAGACGTTTTCTCCAAATCATTTACTGGATAGTCTGTCATTTCCCTCCGCCCGGAGCCGTTCTCTTCTTCATGGACACACTCCTGTGCACACACGTGTCTGCTTCCAAACTACATTTCTGTTAATTACTGTGCAGATTGAGTTATTATAGTTTTATATAGTATATTCTGATATCATTCCCTCACTATTCAATTGTTTTCCAAATGTTGTTGGCTACTGTGGTACATTTTTCGTTCTAAATTCCAAGATCTAAAACTTACACTCCCCAAAATAACCACAGACATTTTCATTTGAATTGCATTGAATTTATGTTATATGTAGGGATAATTGATATCCTTATAACACTGTCTTCATATTCATGAATGTAATATGTATTTTTAAGTCTTCTTTTATGCCTCAGCAAAGATTCTGTTTTTGTTTTCATATTATTCTTGCACATTTAAGTTTAATTCTAGATATTTTGTTGTTTTAGATGCCATTTTAGATGGACTTCTTTTCCATTATGTTGTCTAATTAATGCTGGATGGCATGTGGAAAAGCCATTGATTAGATTTCTATGTGCTCACCCTACTGATTTTCTTGTTAAATTTTGCTTTCAGCTAATTATTTTGGGAGAGGCAAACTTTTGCTGTATAGGGTCAGACAGGGACTATTTTTGGCTTTGCAGGTCAAAAGATCTCTGCTTCAACTACTCAACTCACCGCTGTAGTATAAAAGCAGTCATAACAGGCAATACATAAATAAATACAAGGGCCAAATCTAGCCAGCAACCCGTTTCTGTAAGGCCATGCCTCTGTATTGGTTTTCTGACTTTATTCTAATGATGCAAATATATCATATTTAAGTAATTTGTCTTCTCTTGTCTTCTAAAACACTGGATTTTTGAAGAATGATAGAAGCGATCAGATCATAGTTATCCTTGTCTTGTTCTGATTTAAGGTGTTAGGCTCTTGGTATTTCACTCTTACGTTCAATGTTTCTTATTAATTTCTGGAAGATACTTTAATCCACTTAAACACGTTTTCCTCTATTGCCAAGTGACTAAGAGACTCTTAACAGCACTGTGATAGAACGTTCTGATGCCTTGTGAACATGTGCTAATATTCACGTTTCACTTGTTATTTTCCTCATGTGTGTAAACAAAATGAACTATCTTTTAATTCCTGGAATAAAAATTCTATTTCCTACATTTCATTTAGGATTTTTACATCTGCATTCATAAATATAGCTATAGTTTTCTTTTTGCAGTCTCTCTCTGATTTTCAGTACTATTTTAACATTGTAGAATTAGTAGAGAAGCTTCCTGTCTTTTTCTGTGTGATGAAACACTTTAATACAAAAATTAGCTGTTCTTTGAAAGTTTTCAAGGCCGCTCCAAAGCCATTTGGACCTGGCAAATGGTTTCAACAATGGGTCTTGCCCTTCCAGGAGAAATGCTGTCCCCTCTGCATATCATGTCTCTTTTTCCCGACCCTTAAAATCTGTGCATGGCGCTGGCCGGTGTTCCCTTGGACTTGCCCTTGAGAAGCCAATCAGCCCAGGCAACATGCAAGTGCAGAGGGAAACGTGTCAGCGCCTGATATCTTGCGGGTTTGTCACCGCATTTCTGCTTGGGCTCAGGAGAGGTTAGATTATACAAGGGAGAAAGATGGAAGGAGAGGGGTCTGGAGAAGCTGAAAGGGCAAGACGAGCAACCTCTTTAGAATGAAAATAGTCCTCATAAGGGATGGCCCCAAGCCATCTGGAGTGAGAGGGGGATGGCTCTCCCTGCTCCCACCTCCACTCCCTCCAAGATAGAGCTGCACTGGAGGTTTTAATGGCATCACTGGTTCAAATACGGGACTATGCACTTCAGAAAAGTGAATGGGATTTTAGGCTCCTGGAGGCTTTGGGCCTCCCACTTCCTGTTGAGTTTTCAGGTGCCATTTGCCTGGGCAGTGCTGTCTTCAGTCCTAAGTGGTGAGGACCCTGGATGCCAGAGCCCCTGACCTCCCCAGTCCGGCTTCCCCATCTGTAGGTTATACCTTTTCCCTGGATATAAACGTATGCCCTGGCCAGGGGTGGGCAGAAAGGCACAGAGTCACCCATCTGGGGCCTGCCCCTCTCTCTTCTGGACAGTACTCAGGTGCTGGGAATGTGGGGAGTCTTGTGGAGCGGCCTTGGGCTGGGAACCTGTTCAGATCCTTCAGTGTGCACACCTGGATGCTCAAGCTGCGGCTGATGGGTGGCCTATTGTGGGGCAGGATTAAGCGACAGGTGAGAACCGAGGGGTGGGCAGTGCAGGCTCACTTCAGATCTACACAGGGGCGAGGAGCTGAGGACTGGGAATGCCCTTTGCTTGGGCTCAGAAGGGTTGACTGTTAGGAGCAGGATAAAAAAGAGGTTTCATTTTAGAACCCAGTTTCTAGCTTTCCTGGCCCCATACCAGGTAGGAAGAAAGATGGAAGCCAGAGGCCACAGAAGGCAGTGAGGGTAGGGCTGGCCCCTGCAGGGTGCATGTCCCCAGTGCTCAGAGGTGACCAGCACAGAAGGGTGAGGATGCTTCAGGGTGTGTTTTTTTTTTTTTTTTTGAGACAGAGTCTCACTCTGTCACCCAGGCTGGAGTGCAGTGGTGGACTCTCGGTTCACTGCAACCTCCACCTCCTGTGTTCAAGCGATTCTCCTGCCTCAGCCTCCCTAGTAGCTGGGACCACAGGCACGTGCCACCACATCAGGCTAATTTTTTTTGTTGTTTGTATTTTTAGCAGAGATGGGGTTTCACCGTGTTAGCCGGGACACTCTTGATCTCCTGACCTGGTGATCTGCCCACTTCGGCCTCCCAAAGTGCTGGAATCACAGGCGTGGGCCACCCAACTGGCCAGGGCATGCGTTTATAAATAGCAGATGTCCATCCATGGCTCCCTATCATGCTTTGTTTATTGTTTTTGAGACCAGGGCAAATACCAGATGTGATCTTGCTGCTTCTCGACCTGAGTGTTTAATGGTCCTTTCTGGAGTGTTAGGACCTGAGCCCCGCAAGGGCGCGCCCACGGCCCACAGGAAAAGCAGCTCCCTCCTGCGCATTAGACTCTTCATTCTAGGGAAATCGCTCCTTTCCCAGACAGGTATAATTACTTTTATAGGATTATCGGCCCAAAGGGGAGACCTCTTCCAGCTGAAACCCCATCTGCACCCAGCTTCAGCTGGGATCCTGAGGGCCAGTGTCTGCCCTGAGGTGAAGGCTGTTCAGCGGTCATGGCCAGCTGTGGCCTCCACTTGGGGGATCATTTCAGGCTCAGAAAGCCAGCACCCCAGAATGCTCCCCATGCTTGCCTCATCTGCGGAACCTGACCTTTCTCTATATGGATTAAACCTCCTAATTGAAGGCTTTGATTTTCATAAACCTGCGTGTGCCTGAGGGGTTCCCAGGCAGCCAGGGCTCGGAGGCTCAGGAGCTGAGAGAGCAGTAGGGTGGAGGGGAGGCCTGGAGGCTGGCTCGTTCCCATATGGGATGCTGGGTCCCTAACAGAACACTGCGAAGCTTCAGATTTTCTCATTCTTCATCGACCTGGTTATAGGCGAGGGATGGCATTCGCAAAGCTGCGATCTTCCTGAAAATGATTAGCGTCAACACTGCCAGCATTAGGGGTGGTGTGAGCTGGCACAGCCAGCCTGCTTCCTGTCCTCACTTCTCCTGTGTGAAAGAAACAAGGCCGGGCACTGTGCAGCCACCGGCTGGTAGAGGGAATGGCACCGGAGGGACAGGCTTTAAGACAGTCAGAGCCACCAGGAGCCCCGGGGCCAACCCGTCAGGCCAGGGGAGCTGTGTCCAGTGCTGGTCCACTCTGATGCCCGCGGGAGGCACCCTGCCTGCCCGCCCCGCCCTGTGCATCCCCACCAGCCTCCTGGCTGCTTGGCCCTTCACGCTGGGTTTTGGGAAGCTGTTTTCTTCTCTTTGGTGGCATCATCTGCTTCATCAAAAGTTTTGCTTTTTCTCAAGTTCAACCCCCCCAACTCTACTTTTACAGCTAGAACTGAGAAAACTTTCTGTGCTCATTTATCTGTTTAAGCATTTAGACACAGAACCTGGGTTTTAACGATGTGACACGTAACGATGTTCACATGGCCCCTAAGATTATAATGCCATGTTTTCACTGTGCCTTTGGAATGTTTAGCTGTGTTTATAAACACAGATCCTTACCACTGTACCGCAGTTGCCCGCAGTATTCAGTACAGTCCCAGGCTGCACAGATCATTAGCCCAGGAACAACAGACTCCGCCGTATCACTTGGGCGTGTGCTGGGCTGTGCCATCTAGGTGTGTGAAGTGCACTGTGACACTCGCACAGTGATGACGTCTCCTAAGGATGCGTTTCTCAGAACGTGCTCCTGTGGCGAAGGAAGCCTGACTGCAGTCTCAGCTGGGTCTCCCTGGATCCCTTCCCTGTCACCCCTGTGGCTGTTCCTGAAGTGCGGGCAGTGGCTTTATGACATTCGACACAGCAGTGAGCGCTCCTGCCATGAAAGTTCTGGGTGGAGGGTGGGACCACCCACATGTAAGGGAGGTTGGCCGTGAGTGGGGCAGCTGAGTGGGAGGCCCCTTGCCCACACTGAGGCCCACCTAATTCCTCTGATTTTTAGCATCACCAGGGCAAACTTCTATTTATTTTGGTGCTCTGAAAAAACAAAACCTGCGCTTGTCATAGAAAAATCTCTTCCATCAGGGAATTCCCCCTTGGCTCTGTGAAAAAAAAAACTATGAAGGGATCTTCGGAATGAGGGGTCTCCGGGGCACTGGAAGGCCCTGGTGTGTGAGAAGCTTGAACGGGAATGCATCTGAGAGGCCGAGGGGCTGGCCTTGTCACAGGAGGAAGCCTCCCCGCTGGCTTGCATTTTTTTTCCATTAAAAAGTTCTCTGGCTCCCAGGGAGTGATGCTGACGGTGGGGGAGGCTGGTAGGGGCAGGGGGCTCTCTGTACTTTCTGCTCAGTACTTTCTTGCTGTGAACCTAAAACTGCTCTAAAAATAATTTATTAATTTTTTAAAAAGTTATCAGGAAAGAACATCTACAATTGGTTAGATATGATTAATAACTAGTACCAACACGGCATTGTTAACAAAGAATACGTTATTATTATTATAAGGTACTCATGAGTAAAGAACAACAAATAATATACATCTAATTTTTAATACTCAATGCACAATCAACATTTCTGATCAACAGTATAAACCATATAAAAGAGAATTCTGCTTTTCATTTGTACAAATACTGCTTTCACCATTGCAAAACTTTCAAGGTTAAAACGTACCATAGGTTGAAACTCTAAAGCTTATGCTTGAACATTTCTAAAATGAAGTTATTGCTGTCTGTTGTTAATTGGTTACATTGTTACCTCTAATACCAGTCATCAAATCCGTAGGATCTCTTAATTTCCAAGAGATTGTATTGTACAGCAAGATAATTTTTGTGGCCAAATCAGGTCATAGGCTTCCTTTTTTTTTTTTTTTTTAATGGAGTCTTGCTGTCGCCCAGGCTGGAGTGCAGTGGCACAATCTTGGCTCACTGCAACCTCTGCCTCCCGGGTTCAAGCGATTCTCCTGCCTCAGCCTCCTGAGTAGCTGGGATTACAGATGTGTGCTACCACGCCTAGCTAATTTTTGTACTTTTAGTAGAGACGGGGTTTCACCATGTCGGTGAGGCTGGTTTCAAAGTCCTGACCTTGTGATCTCCCCTCCTTGGCCTCCCAAAGTGCTGGGATTACAGGTGTGAGTCACCGTGTCCAGCCTAGCCTTCCTTCTTTTAAAGATAAGTAAATCCATCCAGAAATGTAGTCACGGATTTAAGTGTTCCCCGTAGTTTTATCTGCTAGGTGATAGCGTGGAGCTTCTTTTATTTTATTTTATTTATTTATTTATTTTGAGACGGAGTCTCGCTCTTGTTACCCAGGCTGGAGTGCAATGGCGCGATCTCGGCTCACCGCAACCTCCGCCTCCTGGGTTCAAGCAATTCTCCTGCCTCAGCCTCCTGAGTAGCTGGGATTACAGGCATGCGCCACCATGCCCAACTAATTTTTTGTATTTTTAGTAGAGATGGGGTTTCACCATGTTGACCAGGATGGTCTCGATCTCTTGACATCGTGATCCACCCGCCTCGGCCTCCCAAAGTGCTGGGATTACAGGCGTGAGCCACCGTGCCCGGCCCCGCGTGGAGCTTCTTGGTGCTTCTTCTGGGAATTCAGACGGGACAGACTTGCAGCCTCAGAGGACACGCTGCGGTAGTGCAGACCAGGAAGGAAAACACACGGCCTGCTACAATTTTTATCCCAGGTATAATTTGTGAAGAATGTATAGCAAATTTTTCTTAAAGCATGAATCCTCTACTTGAATTCTTGTTTTTACGAAAGCCATCCAACCACTTACTGGATCCTCTTGAAATCTGCCTTTTGTAATGTAACTGATAGGTCAATGTTTTCTTTCACTCTGGAAATAAAGGCTACTTGGTTGCTTTAGGGAGGGCAACAATGTCAGCTGCATAAGCAGCAAGAATATTATATTACTAGTTCACCCTTAATAGAGCAAGCCTGGGAAATGGAAAAAAGGCATCTGTTTTATATTTCCTTCCCTTTTCAATCACTGTTTAGACACTCTCCCTTCTAGGGCTTGGAGAACCTTCACGGAAACTCTGTTCAGGTTCTTGACTCTCAGTGACAGATGCGGAGGTCTTTGTGTCTGGTTCTCCAGGCCTGAGAATCACATACACCGGCAGAATTTGCCTCCAATTCCAAGTTCTTGTGGCTAATTCCTAGGCTGGTAGTTCTGAACTTTGGCTGTACATTGGAATGACCTCAGGAGCTTTAAAAACTAAAAACGCTTGAGTTTCAGCCCCAGAGATGTGTGTTGAATTGGTCTGGGGTGCAGCTGGGCTTCAAGCTTTTTAAAAGCTCCCCAGGTGATGTCACTGCCACCAGGGCTGAGTACCTTCCCTAGGGTGGCTGGGCCCAGGCTCGGTAAGACTGTTGGTGAGTTTCATCAATATATCCAGTAACCAAAGTGTGCTGAACATTATTCGGCCTCTCCAGAGATGTCTAGTTTATATTGATAAAGGCATATCAATTGCAAATATAAAAATAATTTGCACTGAAGTCACATTTACATGTAAACCAACAGAATGCTGTTACTGCTTTTCTTACATGTCCAGGGTTACACTGGCAGAGGATGAGAGTGTGGCATGCAGCTGGATTTTTCTAGTAGTGACAAAAGACAGGGACTCCTTCCATTAACATTGCCCCAACAGCCTCAACAGAACCTGCCCCAGACCAAGCTAAATGTGCTTCCCATCATCTTTTTAAACCTCCTAAATATAAAAATGATTCTTCTCTTCTTCACCATGGTAATGACCTAGCTTAGCCCTGTCATGAGTTTGTGCCTTTCTGTAAGAGACAGAAAGCGCTTCCTTTTGCCTCAACTTAACCCTTTTCAACAAAGATTTCAGTTTCCAATTTTGATTCTATTGCAGTCTCTCTAAAGTAAACTGTGCTTCCTTTAGTAGAAAAACGAGTTTCTAAAAATATAGTGTACAAAGTTCAGTGCTACATAAAGAGAACAATATCCGCAAAAAATTACAAAAATAGATTTACATTTAAAAATCCTGTCTGTGTCTTGAATAGTACAAAGCTGTACCCATGCTATGGCAGGCGTGGCTGGTAAGAGGCAAGGATTTCTGTTTTGTAAGGTTTTACAGCCCCCAGGCAAGGAAATGCGAACAGATAATTATGTTGCGATAAAAGTGTGTGCTTAGCACAAGAAAGAAATGCAGAGTAGATGTTGAGGGCAATTTCAACACCTGCTGCCTACATGGAATAATAGCTCGTTCACAAAGGAGGGAAGAGACTGGTTTCTGTAACTTACTTAGAGAATGCAGAGGGTCCCAGGGCTTTTTCAAGGCTCAGGTCAGGGGTATTTGCCCCTTTCCAGCTGATCTGCTGGTGATGATGAATTGGAGCTTTTTGGAATGGCCACTAGCAGCCAAGTCTCAGGCTCATCAGTGACTGCAAATTGTTCTCCCCACTGCACATGGGAACCTCTACCCTACCCAGCCTTTTATTCTACTCTGACCAGAGGCCCTGGTATAGACCCACAGTCTTGAACTGAAGACTTTAGAGATAAGGGCTTCAACCCTGGTTACCCATTAGAATCGTGAGAGCGCCCCTGAGATTTGGGTTGAATTGGTCTGCAGAGACTCCAGGCCCCCTCTTCTGAGGCTTCGCCGGTGATTCTCTTGTGCCTGAGGGGAGGTGCCGAGTCCCCATCACCCACCAGCCTCAAGCTACACAGGTGCGATCAGAGGCCTAGTGAGAGTGGTGCTGGGTGTGAGGACCCCCAGTGAGCGGCAAGCAGACCCCCCACCAGGCCCTCCCCTTAGGCCAGTGGTTCTGGAAACTTTGATGAAGGTTGCAATAATCAGGAGGTGCTCTGACAAGGCCCTAGGGCTGGGCTGCACCTGAGAAAATCAAGCCGCAATCTTTCTGGTTGGGACCAGGAGATTCCCAAGGGCAGCTGCCCTGGAGAACCAGTGCCTTTTGCGCTAAGCAATCCACAGTCCCCTTATGTCTGCAGCTGGGAGATGGGGGTGGTAAATCACAAAATCAAGAACTTTCAGCAAACACCTAAGCTTGGTTGTCATCAGCTGGAGTATAATAGGATGTATCCACAGTGCTCCTCCTTACAACCTAGACTCACAGCGAATAGAGTTTAGAAGACTCATCCCTTCTTTGATCCCTCATGCGGTGACAGGCAGGGTGTAATTACAGTAGCTCCTTGGAGATGATGCAAGAAGACGCACAAAGTGAATGGGAGCTCCCAGCTCCTTACTTTCCCGTGACCTCTGTTTCCAAAGGTCACATCTGAAGCAGAGGTTGTGGCAAAGGTCTTCCAGGAACTGACTGAGGAAGAAACAGCTGACAGGTTCTCTGTAGTGTATTAAGGCCAGGCTAGCAATCAGGAAGACCTTCAGGGATGGAGTCCAAGCTTTGAGAACTGACCGATCAGGGCTGTTAGGTGAAAATCATGGGACTTCGGGCAGCTCCTTTCCTGACCTGCCCACCGTGGTGGCCAGAACCTTGGAGAGGCTAGTGGCTTTGCGGCTTCCACCAAGCAGACCGCTGTGCCTCCCTGGACAGATGAAGCGAAAACTATTTTGGGAAGCACAATCTTAAAATTAATAGAATTTAGCAACTAAACTTTATGTTGGAAAATTAAAATATGAAGGAGAAGAAAGCTAGAATAGCTTTTGTTCTTTTATTATGTTAGTGTTTCAAACTACAAAAGTACTAGGATTTAATGCAACAATGTGACTCACAACTGATCTGCCTCACTGATCTTCCGCTTCTTGACACACAAGTGACAGCAGAATGTGGGTCCTTCTGTTTCTCAGTTCTGACTGAAATATTTCTGTATGTCCTGAGGTGGATGAATAATGAAAGTGGTTTACTGACAATGATATAAAATCTCAGATTCTTAGAAATGTTGCTTAAAGCACGTGCAGAGATGATAGCTCAAAATCCCCTAGTGGGCTACAACATTGAAGGAACTTGTGGGATGCTCCAAGCTCATCCCCTAGCTTAGAGGGAGCAGGTTGTTAGGACGACTGACCTCAGCCTTACATGGACTCCAGCAGTGGAGGCCTCTGAGAGCCGTTTCCTTGGTCCGGGTCTCCCCTGCTGCAACTGAACTTCCCACCTCTCCTGTGGCTGAGACCTGGTCATCCTCCTGTGAGGCCTTCCTGATGAACCTTCCAGGTCTCTCCTCAGGTAGGACCCAACGTCCCTGCTCTGTGCTCTCAGTGTCTGGCTGACGGGTCCTGTCTGGCATTTGTCATGTTGTTCTAAGGTTAGCATCCATGAGTCCATTTCCTTTGCTAAATTGTGAATTTCTCAGAATCAGGGACTATGTTTTATTTATGTTTGTATCTTTCGTACCCATACCAGGCTGGTATAGGCACTTAGGGGTATTTGAGAGCATTATGGAGTGGAAATGAATATAATTTTATTTTCATCAAGACAAAAATCAAATACTCTCTTAACAAAAGTGTAGGAGCCCTGACTGATCTGGGAGTCAAAAAATGCTTTAAAAGCAAAAGGAACATTTGGTACGTGTGTGTGACTGAATGTAACTGTAGGCTGAAAATATTTTCTGAACTGTTTCTTCCTTGATAAATTGGATGGGTGGATATTGACTAGAAGAGTTTAAAACGCTGCTTGCAAAGGACTTCCATTAACCAGTCAGGTTACAGGGCACACACAGATTAGGAAAGCTGGGATCCTGACTAGCTGAATCTTCCGATTGTAGAGAAATTATTTTAGAGAGGAACTTTTTTCTTGTAAAACATCTACAAATGTTGTGAAAGCATTATCAGTTTCAAACCCTGGTTTCCTATTTACCACCTGAATTCCACCCTACTCATAATGCTACTCATTTGCACCTGTGAAACACCCTGTTGCGGCCACTGCCGTAAGTGCTTGAATAGCTGCCTCAGGGCCGAGACACTTTTTGTTTGACAAAGGGCAAGGATGGGGTCTGGGGAGCGGCAGGAACATCTTTGAGTAAAAAGCTTTTAAAGTGAAGTAAAAGGAGAAAATGATCTTCCATGAGTAACCTAAACTAATTTTGGGGGTTGGGGGTGATGGCTAAAGGAGATTTCAGAACAGCTTCGTTTTTGTATGCCCCAAAGGACCTGATGCATTTCATCTGAGCCTCAAATGAGGAGACGTATTTTTGCGAGAACAAAAGCGGTGCCATCCTTAGGTATTCCGCATTCTCAGATGTGGGCTACTGGTCTGAACCCTGATGAATCCAACGCGGGCTGGAATCCGAGTTATTATGGGACATGTCATCCTCTCTTGCTGACTTCGTGACAGCAAGACAGGGGCAGCATACTGAGTTTCAAAATGATGGAATGGAAGACAGACAAGTCAGTGTAACGCTCACGACTGGACAACACTGGTCAACCAGCGGGGAGTGAGTACCGTGGAGACGTATTTATAAAAGTAAGTCTAATGAAGAATTCTATCCCCTCTGTTTCTTCTTTGCCCAGGAAGGGACAGAGTGGCTTATCCTATTGTATCTGCCATGACGCGATACAGTACCGATGCGGCCTGCTGGGGCCATGAAGGGATTCTTGGACCTTTAGTGTTGGGGGGTGGAAGCCGTGAGGGGAACCGCTGGAATCAAGTCGCTGCTGGAGACCTGAGGCCGGTGCGGCTTGCTCACAGTTGGGCCTGGATGAACTCAAGGCAGCAAGTGCTACCAGCAAGTGTCTTCCCTGTTGGAAGAGCTTACTGCAGTAAAAATCAACAGTGACAATTAAAAACTCCAAGATCCCCAATCAAGAAAAATCCTGACACATACTTTTTTTTTTTTTTTTCAAATATACCTCCTTGAAAGATAAACTTCTGCTCAGAACTTCTTGCTGGATGCCTTTCTGTAAAAGCTTCACAGTTTGAAAAGAAAGGAATGCACCTGCCACTTGCCAAGTGCGCCCCAAGTGGAAGCACTTCCTGACTGATCAGTGTCAACGCTGGGGAAGCCAGTCTGCGGGTCTGACAGCTAACGCGGGCATAGCGGTTGGGATGGAGGACCTGCTGCGCTTGGTCCTGGGTGCTGAGAGAGTCTGGATTTTTAGGCCTGGTGCTATTCTCTGTGGTCACGCTCCAATAAATTCACTGCTTTGTGGCGCGACCCTTAGGTATTCTGCATTTTCAGCTGTGGGCCCCTTAAACATGCCGTTGGGCTTGGCTTCCTTGGGAAGGAAGTCCTGCTGGTAGTCAGGGTTGTCCAGGCTGATTTGGTGGATGACTTTCTGGATCCAGTGGTCAGGGCTGTCCACTGCGCTGCTGACCCAGGTGGGCTGCACAGTGTTGAGATACTCGGGGTTGCCTACTGCGGTGCTGTGGGGGTCCTGGTAGTGTGGGTCTCTGCTGGGCGCAAGGTTCAGAGGCTGATTGTGATAGACAGGATTCTGCACAGAGCCAGCAGGCCTTTTGGGAACAGACTGGTTTATGTATTCTGAAAGTGAAAAGAAATCAGAGGTGAAGTAATCAGCAAAGCACCATCCCATGCAGGAGCCCCAGGCTCCCAACCCTGTGAATGTCTTCAACAAGGCGACTTACTACAGGGAGCAGGAGCCTTGGGAGGACCCTCTTGCTGCTGCTAGAAAGGAAAGTGGGTTCTTTCCTGTACTTCTCAAGGTAATGGACACGTGTCTGTTGTAAATTTAAGGTTATCAGAGAATAGCCTGCTTGAGGAGTGTGTGTATGTGTGTATGTATGTGTCTGTACATGTATGTGTGGTGTGTATGCATGTGGTGTGTGTATGTTATGTGTGTCTGGTGTGTGGTATGTGTATGTGCAGTGTGTGTATGTGTGTGTGTATGTGCGTGATGTGTGTGTACGTGTGTGGTGTATGTGTGTGTGGTGTGTGTGTACGTGTGTGGTGTATGTGTGTGTGTGGTGTGGTTGTATATGTGTACATATGTATGTGTATGTAGTGTGTGTACATGTGTGTATGTAGTATATGTGGTGTATGTGTATGTATGTGTGGTATTATATGGTGTAGGTGTGTATATATGTGGTGTGTATATGTGTATGTGTGTGGTGTGTGTATGGTATGTGTGTTTGGTGTGTGGTATGTGTATGTGCAGTGTGTGTATGTGTGTCTGTGTATGTGCGTGGTGTGTGTGTACGTGTGTGTGGTGTGTGTGTATATGTGTACATATGTATGTGTATGTAGCGTGTGTACATGTCTGTATGTGGCATATGTGGTGTATGTGTATGTATGTGTGGTATATGGTGTGTGTGTATATATGTGGTGTGTATATGTGTATGTGTGTGGTGTGTATGTATGTGGTATGTGTCTGGTGTGTGTATGTGTGTGGTATATATGTGGGGTGTGTGTGGTGTGTGTGGTATGTGTGTGTGGTGTGTGTGTACATGTGTATGTGTGGTGTGTATGTGTGTGTGGTGTGGGTGTGTATGTGTGCATACATATGTGTATGTGGTATGTGAGTGTGGTGCAATGTGTGTATGTGTGGTGTGTGTGTATGTGGGTGTAGGGTGTGTGTGTATATGTGAATGTGTCTGTGAGGTCTGTGTGGGGTGTGTGTATGTGTGTGTATGTGTGTTAGCAGGTTGTATCTAGATAAAGCTTAATATTTATTAATATTAACATATATTTAATTAGTTAAATATATGCTTCGCAGGTCAATAATGGAGCCAGCAGAGTGCATAGGGATCAAATCTGTCACACACACACATACACATACACAGAGATACATCATGCACACACTCACACACACACACGTATGTCTGTGGTTTGCTTCATAATCTAGAAAATTTGCCGATTCATTCTTAGAACAGAACTAGAGCAAACAACCCAGACATGACCAAGAGCTCGTGTGGCTTGGCCATGCGTCTCTCTGCTCCTTAGGCTCTTCGTGTCTGCAAATCGGCCCTGTTTCTCCCTCTGGAGATGCCGGAGGAAGCACCTGGCTTGGGCACTGGGTGGTGGAGACTGGCTGCTGCCGAGTGGGTTGAGGAGGCTGAGGAGCAGGACTGTTTCCAGACAAGCCACTCACCAGGCACTGGGAGGAAGGAGTCATCTATGCTGTCCTCAGTCAAGGCTCCTGTGGGGTCTGAGCTGTATCGCTGTAAGAAGCTGTCTTCCTTGATGGGACAGGTCTGCAGCTGCAGGAGGAAACGAGGGAAGGTTACTCCATTCAGGGCGGCTCCAGCTGCAGTGTGTGCAAAAGTCAGCTGAGATCTCCTTGAGATGCAGCTTTTGATCAGTAGGTGGGGCAGGCCTAAGAGTCTGCACCCTAGGGGGTGCCCGTGCCACTGGGCTGCAGGCTGGGCTGTGGGAGCGGGGCCCAGGGCCATGCTGGGTGCTGTCCAGCAGAACTTTCCACAGTGAGGGTGGTGTGCTTCAATACGGCCACCACTAGCCACCTGTGGCTACTGGACACTTCACGTGTGTGAGAAACTGAATTTTATATTATATTTAACTTCTTCACATTTCAGTTGAAGGAGCATCCGCGTCACCTGGAAGGTGGCTCAAACACAGACTATGGGCGCAACCCCTAAAGGTCCTGATTTGGTCAATCTGGGGCAGTGGCCTGAAAAATGTCATTTCCAACAAGCTGCCAGGCGATGCTACTGCTGGTCCGGGAGCCGCGCTCCGAATCGCACTGTGAGGCATGGCGGCTGTGCAGGGAAAAACCCACCCAGGAAGAAAACTCAAGATTATCTGGGTTAAGATGATTTAGGTTAAGGCATTTTGTATAGTAGAGCCGTAGTGCAGAGCTGTAAATCTGGCTTGGGTGTTCATACATACCCCATTTCTATCGATGCAAGCCACAGTGGAATTGTTGCTGTTTGCACTCTGAAAAATACAACATAAAACAGAGAAGTTGCCCATGGAATGCTTGTACCATAGCTCATCCACTTTTCCTGAATGCAGAAGGTGCGCCTCACGGAGGGTATATCGCGAAGTTGTTTAATTTTTGTCTTAATCATTAGTTTTAGAACAACTAGGTTTACTTTTTAATTCTGTTCCATAGTGGACCTAAAAGGCTTAGAATCAAGTTGCTGCAATGCAACAAAATAATTAATACACTTAATTCATTTTCATTTTGATTTTACCATTCGGTTAAAATTGACTTCGTCTCCATGCAAGTTTCACTAGATGGTTGTTATTTTCCCAAATTCAGTTTGCTCAGGCTGGGCACGGTGGCTCATGCCTGTAATCCCAGCACTTTGGGAGGCTGAGGCAGGCGGATCAAGAGGTCAAGAGATTGAGACCATCCTGGAGAACATGGTAAAACACGTCTCTACTAAAAATACAAAAATTAGCTGGGCGTGGTGGTGCACGCCTGTAGTCCCAGCTACTCGGGAGGCTGAGGCAGGAGAATCGCTTAAACTTGGGAGGAGGAGGTTGCAGTGAGCCGAGATCGTGCCACTGCACTCCAGCCTGGTGACAGAGCGAGACTGTCTCAAACAGAAAAAAAAAGTCAATTTGTTCAAATGAGTAGACAAAGCGAGAGGGGGAGGGCGGGTTTCATACCAGAGAGCTGAGGAGGGGAGTCCGAGACGTGGAGGGGCTGCTGAAGAAACCCTGCTGTGGGATGAGTTACTCGTCGGCATCCACCACGTCGTCCATGTCTTCTTCATCCATCAGGGCGCGGTAGAAGTTGGAGTCTGTAGGGCTTGGCAAATGCATTCGTTCATCCCCCTGGTGCAGAGATTTTGAGGCTATTAGAATGGCCCGTAGAGATGCTATTCCACTTCTTGGCTATAGGAGCAGGGGTCTATTGCCAGCCGGTGGCTGTGTGTTTGCCAATTTTGTTATAATGAAATCCCCCTTGGTTGTCTGAATTATAGCTCCCTCCCCTCATGGAATGTGGGTGTCTTAAAATAAAACATCAACTATCCTTTGATGCTTGTAAGACCCCACGTGAGATGCAAATAGCTTCTGAGGGAACAGAAATGGAAGAAGCGACAGCATTCGAGTGTGTACCTTGCAGTGAGGTGCTAGGCAGTATATTTTGCAACGTTTTTTATTGAATCTTTGAGACAATCCTGGGAGCTTGGTTTTGGTGTTCCCGTGTTACGGAAGGAGATAGGTGGATGGGCTGCCTGGGTGATGGGGTGAAGTGGAGAGTCAGGGGTGTGAAGCCAGGTCCGCTTGGCACCAAAGCTCAATGGACCATGCTTGTCTGTTAGACCCAGCTGAGGCTTTGGCTAGCTGGATGGTGAGGATGAGTGTGGTAGGAGGAGAGTTCAGATGGTGAGTGGGAGATGGAGTTGGGTGGGCACCACCCACGGACCCTGCTTAGTTCACAATGCGGCCTGCACCTTAACTAAGGGTTGCTTTAATGCACTGGAGGGTTTATTAACATGATTGAGGACACAGGGAGGCCGGTTGGCACATGACAGAGCACAGTGACACTGGATGCTCATTACAGGGACTCTTCCCAATGGAAGGACAGACTGAGGTTTGTACCTGAATGACAAGGTAGCGCTGGGGGTCTCAGGCCATTTTGGAGAATTCAATGATCAACTCACGGAACTTTGGGCGACTATCTGCGTCTATCATCCAGCCTGGGGAAGGAATGAGGAGAAACGGTGCAATTAGAACCCTGGAAGCAATGATAAACACGGCATTGCATAAAGAAGGCATTGGTGGTGCAACACTTCCATCAGATAAGTGATGAAAGGCCCAAGAGCATGCCAGCATCGAAGATTTGAATTAGACTAACAATAACGGCCTGGAGCTTTTCTCTGCCCGCTCTTCCTGGGGTCAGCTTCCTGTGCTGCAGCTTGACGGGATGCAGCAGTGTGGGTCTGTGCAATTTGCTGACTGCAGGGTGCCCTCACTCACACCCACCCTCAGCATTCCTTCCGGCAGGAAACCAGACGCAATGTAGAAAAACAGGCTTTAAAGAATTTGGGGTTGGGATGGGCCTGTGCCCCAGCGCCTCTAGTACAGCACATACCCAGTGGGCGCGCATGCAAGTGAGAGGGCTGGTTGTGCTGGCAACTTCCACCGGAGGACACACTGTGAAGCGTGCTGCTGCATGTGACTACACAGCAAGCTAAATCCAGATTAAACAAGCTGGAGGTACAGCTACTGCCTGGAAATCCTCATGCGCCTTGAGGGTTCACATTTATTTTCCATCCGCAGGATGTCAAGGTATTTTAGGCCAGACTGCTATGTGACCTTAGACAAATCACGTGGCGTCTCTGGATCACAGCTTCCTCAGCCCAAACCAAGGAAGTTAAAAAAGATTAACTCTGTGGTCTAGAGTTCAGAAAGGCATTAATATTTACATTCCCTTGGCTCTGTCATATTCCTTATATAGCTTTCTTTTGCAAATGCTTATCACATGTAATGCTACCTTCGGAGCGCACCGCACTTGTGAATCAGGTAGAATAATAGCATCAGTCAAATTACACACTCTTATCTGGATGAAAATGTTTAAATGCCGCACTGCAGAGGACTTCACACAAATCTACTGGTTTGAAAGGTTTAAGTCAAAGCAGAAATGTTGATTCTATTAGTCTCATGTTGTTACTCACCGTCAAGCATTTAAAAACAGTCTCTCTGGTAACAGGCTTCAAAATACAGGGCAACTCGGTATTTCATTGAGTAACTCAGAGAACAGAATATTTTGGTGTAATGGCTTGCGGAAGGCTTTAGTTTTATTTATTTGCTTGCAAACATGGGCAGATGTCAGGTCACACTGCCCAATGAGTCAGGAAGTACCTTTTAGAAGAATGCTTGAAGGGGTATTTACAGATGTTTCTGGATTTGTGTGCCTGCCTTAAGTAATGTGATGACATTTCTCCAGGGATGCAAAGGCCTCAGCTGTTTGGCTAAGAGCAGTCATCAAGGCCCAGCGAGGTAGTGTGGACAGCCCCACCCACGGGTCACTCACATTTGACCATGATCATGTACACATCGATGGTGCATATGGGTGGCTGGGGGAGGCGCTCTCCTTTCTCCAGGATGGAAGAGATCTCGCTGGCAGGGATTCCATCATATGGCTTGGATCCAAAGGTCATCAACTCCCAGACGGTCACCCCTGAGAGGATGAAGCCAGAGAAGAAGGCAGTGGCATCATGAATGAACGATCAGAATGCCTTGCTCTAGTCATCAGTACTGGTTACTGTTTTCTGATGTTTAGAAACCTACATTTCTGTAGTCTTGGGCAATTTGCTTCAGTGCTGGAAGCCTCAGTTTACCTCTCTATAAAGTGGGATAATAACAGTATCTGTTTCACAGGATGGCTGTGAGGACCTAATAAGATAATATAACTGAAATGCTTAGCGCAATGCCCAACAAATAGTAAGTGACTGATAAATGGTAAACACTGGTAATAAAAATAAAGACAACAGTAACTGTACTAGCATAAGTGTTATCATGCTCCAGACACAGGTCGCTCAGGGAAGGTGACTGAGGACATACACTCAGTCACCCGCCCTGTATCTGCAGAAGGAGGAAGATGCAGATTCTGAACAAAGTTTTAAACTGCACATTTTCAGATCGTAAAAAAAAACTGGAAATGAAAAAGCTTATGTTCCTTTCGATAAAAATAAAAACCTCAGGAAGAAACTGAATCCCTGAACAGACCAATAATGAGCTCTGAAACTGAATCAGTAATAGTCCACCAACCAAAACAAAGCCCAAGACTGGATGGATTCACAGCCGAATTCTACAAGATGTACATAAGAGTAGTACCATTCCTACCGAAACTATTCCAAAAAAATGAGGAGGAGGGACTCCTCCCTAACTCATCCCATGAGGCCAACATCATCCTGATACCAAACTTGTCAGAGATACAACAACAAAAACGAAAACTTCAGGTCAATGTTTCTGATGAACATAGATGTAAAAATCCTCAGCAAAATACTGGCAAATCGAATCCAGCAGCACATCAAAAGCTTATCCACCAAAATTAAGTCGGCTTTATCCCCGGGATGCAAGGGTGTTTCCACATATGCAAATTAATAAACGTGATTCACCACATAAACACAACTAAAGACAAAAGCCACATGATCACCTCAATAGATGCAGGAAAGGCTCTCAATAAAATTCAGCACCCTTTCATGTTAAAAACTCTCAATAAACTAGGTACTGAAGGAACATACCTCAACATAATAGCCGTCTATGACAAACCCACAGCCAACATCATACTGCACGGGCAAAAGCAGAAAGCATTCCCCTTGAAAACTGACACGAGAATGCCCTCTCTCAGCACTCCTATTTAACATAGTATTGGAAGTCCTGGCCAGATAAATCAGGTAAGAGAAAGATATAATAGACATCCAAATAGAAAGAGAGGAAAACAAGCTAGCCCTGTTTGCAGATGACATGATCCTATAACTAGAAAACCCCACAGTCTTGGCACCAAAACCCCTTAAGCTGATAAACAACTTCAGCAAAGTTTCAGTTGTACAAAATCAATGTACAGAAATCATTAGCTTTCCAATATGCCAACAACAGTCAAGCTGAGAGTCAAATCAGGAATCCAGTTCAATTCACAATTGCCACAAAAAGAATAAAATACCTAGGAATACAGTCAACCAGGGAGGTCAAAGATCTCTACAATGAGAACTACAAAACATGCTCAAGGATCTCAGAGATGACATAAACAAATGGAAAAACAATCGATGCTTATGGATAGAAATAATCAAGATCATTAAAATGGCTGTGCTGCCCAAAGTAATTTATAGATTCAATGCTATTCCTATAAAACTACCAATGAGATTCTTCACAGGACTAGAAACTACAATTTGAAAATGTGTATGGAACCCAAAAAAAAGCCTGAATTGCCAAGGCAATCCTAAGCAAAAAGAACAAAGCTGGAGGCATTATACTACCTGACTTTAAACTACAAGGATATAGCAACCAAAGCAGCACGGTACTGGGACAAAAACAGACATAGAGACTAATGAAACAGAATACAGAGCCCAGAAATAAGACAGCATGCCTACAACCATGCGATCATTGACAAAGTTAACAAAAACAAGCAATGGGGAAAGGATTCCCTATTCAGTAAATGATGACTAGCTAGCCATGCAGAAGATTGAAATTGGATCGCTTTCTTACACCATATACGAAAATCAACTCAACATGGATTAAAGACTTAAATGTAAAACCCCAAACTATAAAAACCCTGGAAGACAACCTAGGCGATACCATTCTGGATATGGTAATGGGCTAAGATTTCATGATGAAGATACCACAAGCAATTGCAACAAAAGCAGAAATTGACAAATGGGATCCAAGTAAACTGAAGATCTTCTGCACAGCAAAAGAAACTCTCATTGGAGTGAATGACAACCTACAGAATGGGAGAACATTTTTGCAGGCTATGCATTTGACAAGGGTCTAAACCAGCTTCTATAAGGAACTTAAGCAAATTTACAAGAAAAAAAATCAAACAATCCCATTAAAAGTGGGCAAAGGACATGAGCAGACACTTTTCAGAAGAAGACATACATGCAGCCAACAAGCATATACAAAAAAGCTCAACGTCGCTGATCAATAAAGAAATACAAATCAAAACCACAATGAGATACCATCTCACATCAGTCAGATGGCTACTATTGCAGAGTACAGAAAACCCAACAGATGCTGGTAAGGGTGTGGAGAAAAAGGAATGCTTTTTACACTGTTGGTGGGAATGTAAATTGGTTCAACTGTTGTGGAAAAGAGTGTGGCAATTCCTCAATGAGCTAAAAACAGAACTACCATCTGACCCAGCAATCCCAGTACTCAAAGGAACATAAATCATTCTACCATAAAGACATATGCGTGTGTATGTTCACTGCAGCACTATCTACAATAGCAAAGACACGGAATCAACCTAAATGCCCATCAATGACAGACTGGATAAAGGAAATGTGGTACATACACACCATGGAACACTATGCAGCCACAAAAGAGAATGAGATCATGTCCTATGCAAGAACATGGATGGATCTAGAGGCCATCATCCTTAGCAAACTAATGCAGAACAGAAAATCAAACGCCGCGTGTTCTCACTTATAAGTGGGAGCTAAGTGACGAGAACACATGGACCATAGAGGTGAACAACACACACTGGGGCCTGTGGGAAGGTGGAGGGTGAGAGGAGGGAGAGGATCAGGAAAAATAACTAATGAGTACTAGGCTTAACCCTGGGGTGGTGAAATCATCTGTACAACAAACCCCCATGACACAGGTTTACCTATGTAACAAACCTGTACACGCACCCCTGCACCTAAAATAAAAATTAAAAAAATGACAGGTACTAAAACCTCAAAAATACAAAACCACAATAAAAGAACAAGCATAGAATAAGAACCCGATTTTTCCTGCAAAATCAAACGACCATGAGGGTTAAAAGCAAGTGAGAGCAGTGGTAATTTTAGAATCAATGTTTTCTCAGACAACCCCAAGTTCTCACGGCCCTCCCATCTCTGGGTAACGGAGGCCATTCCCAAACAGAACCACCTGAATGGATACACAGAATGCAAGTTTGACAACGGAAGAAAAGCAAGGGTTTGGGGGCAAGAAAATAGATTCTTGTGTCGTCCCCTGCCCCCATCACATAGTCAATATGGACCTGTCAAAGACAGTCTCATTTCCAGATCTCTGCAGTCAGTGCAACTACTATTTAACTAGGTTTTTAAACACCCATGATGAATTCTAGTGGGAAGACAGGTTATCAGGTTTTGGAACAAATGGTGAGAGGGAGGAGAGCCTGTGCAGCGGGTGTTGGTTGGACAGCAGACTGAAAGGTGTTGTGAATTTTCTCTTTTTAGCTCTTTGCTGGCAACACACTAGGTCCCCAATTTATTAAATTGAATAATTTGCCTTGACTAGAGACGAGAGAAAACAGGATATGAATTTTAGACTTAAAATTCAGGCTCATGTGTGGTAGCTGCAGTGGGTTCCCCAGGCCAGCGATGAGACTCTGCCGTGGCAGCGTCAATGATACTGAAAACACCCAAGGTTCTCAGTGGGATTCTACTTCCTGAGAATGGGTGTGACCACAGCAAGGCACCAACCCACTGGATTTGAGAGGGCTTCCATTTGTGCGTGGAGTGTGGGCCGTGCGCTGGCACTCACGGGCTGTGCCTGGAGCGTGAGGGGAGGGGGACCGCACGGACGGGAGAGGTGCCAGGGCCAGACTCCTGGCATCCTATCAGTCATGGCCAGGCACTCAGGTTTCATCTGAACATACCTGGAGGACCAAAGACAGATGTTGAGCAGAGAAGGAAAAGTCTGATAAAGTTAAAAAAAACAGATGTGGCCTCTGTCTGGAGCATAGATGAGGGGGAGCGAGATGGAAGAGGGGACACCAGCAGGAGGCTGTGCCTGGGGAGGGAGGGGCCGGCTGCACGGAGACAAGAGAAATGGCTGGGGCCGGACCCCAGAGTTCCCTCCTGGAGACGAGATACATGCTGAAAATGGCTGAAAATAACAACGCATCAGCAGACCTTTATTTCCTTGTCTGTTCCATTAATCGAGGCAGCTCAGCTCACAGGCACACACCGAACTTCTTATTCATGGACACAGATCTTGGACTTTGTATCATAAATCTTACATTTTAACAGAAGAGATAAAGACTCAGGAAATTAAAAAATATGTGTGTATTTGGCAAATCAGAAAGTTAGTAATGCTATAGGAAAAAGAAAAAATACTAAATAAAAAAGGACGATACCTTGAATAATTTTGCTTTTGTGGTACTGACTAAATTACTCTTGGAAGTTCCCTTCAATAGTGTTCTTCTCAATATACTTTTCTAGAGAGGTGAGTTGACTCCCCCTCACTCCTGTCGCTGTAGATGGCTCGGGGTAACTGACTTTCCTCAATAAAGGGGTAGGTTCATGGGTTTCAGCCTTTCAGTAAGCTGCTGGCTGAAATTCAGGGACCAAGTGCGGAACATGCCTGGCACAGCGGTCAGAGACCAATGTGTCAGCAACACTTTCTCAACAGGGGAGGTCCCTGCAGGCTCAGGACAGGGCAGGGACCCAGGGCCGGGTGAAAGGAGGGGCCCTGGTGAGGACAGGTGTACAGGTGTGTGCTGGGATTTGGAAGAGGAACAGACCCCCCAGGTCCCGACCAGGTGGTCCTCCTGAGGGCAAGAAGCAAGGGCCAGCTCCCTTTCGTCTTTCTCCCCTACACATGTGCTCAGTGTGCTTGTCAAGACGGTCTCTCTGACACACAAGGGCTGTCACAACGGCCACAGGCAGTTCGTCGTAAGCCTCATTCTCTACTGGAACTATTCCCCACCAAGCGTCTTCTGTCACCTCCCTCTAGTTCACATCACATTCATGGCAACGGGTCAAGTTTGGTTGGGCGTTGCAGGGAGAGGCGTTTCCTAAGCTCTCTCCCTCCCCTGCCCGCTCCCTGCCAGACCAGCTCATCTCAGTCTCCAGTGACTTTCAGACGGCAGCTGGACTCTTCCTCTGCCGTGCTTTCTCAGTGCAACAGATAGACAGCAACGATTATATTACCATTAGTCATTATCTCGAAAGAAAATACTTGCATGTCAGAGCATATAATGTAAATTAGCTAATAATAAAAGCCAGCTCGGCCTCAGTACAGATTCATTAGCACCAGGATGACGACTCACCATAACTCCAGACATCACTCTGGTGGGTATAAATTCGGTGTAAAATTGATTCCAATGCCATCCACTTGATAGGCACCTTGGGATGGTGAGAGATAAAGCAATAAGGCAACGAATAGTTTCCCTCTGTTGGAAAAAGGTGATTCACTCTGGACCCAATTACAAGTGACACACACAGGGGACCCAGGTCACCCTGTGGCCCATCCCCCAGGCCTGGCGCCTCTTCCCGGCAAGAAGGATTTCAGTCTGACGGAGTTCAGGGCTGCTCCGGTAGATTTCTCAGCACCCTCTGGGACCTGGGCTGCTCTGGTGAGCTGGGGGCCCAGTGGCCTTGTTCACCCAGGCCTGTGTGTGTTTTCAGGGCCCAGCATCACAGGCTTGGTGGCTGCTAGGAGACGAGCAGGCCGGAGTGAAACCTCAGAGGGGTATGGCTGTGGGAGGGCATTCGCAGGCCTGACGGGACGTGCATCCCTCAGTGCTGTGAAGGTCCCTGGGAGAAACCCAAGCCAGAGAAGGGAGAGGACTCCATCGCTGCCTGTCCCAGCCAGGAGCCACAGAGTGTGCTGGGAGCTCGGGCCACGAGGGGACCTTTCCTGCTCCTGAGGTGTCCTTGACAGCAGTGGGCCACCAAGGCGGCTGTGACCTTTCCCAGTTGTGCTTTTGAAGGGGGTTTATGTCCTCCAGGGAGAGGCTGAAACGTAACCTTTGCTAATGATCACCTGGGGATAATATCCTCACTCACTGTCCCAGCAAGCCCCGTTCCCAAAGCAGCTCTGTCTCACACTGCCAGGAGACCCCGGCTGGCCCAGCTGCCAGCAGCAGCTGCTGTGAGCTCACCCAGAATGTTTGGAGAGCGTCCTCCCCTGCATGAGTTAGAAATACAGCTAGAGGGTAGGCAGCCTGGTCCCTGGTGTCAGGAAAATGCTGGCTGATCTACAAGCCAGCTCCTTACTTTGCCTCCTTCTGCATGATATTCTTTCTCTTCTGCACCCAGCAGTTTGGCCAGCCCAAAATCTGTGATCTTGGCATGCTGCGGCGTCTTCACCAGCACGTTCCTGGCTGCCAGGTCGCGGTGCACCAAGCGCCGGTCCTCCAGGTAGTTCATGCCCTGAAACACAGGAGACCCTGCTGTGAGAGGCAGATCGTCATGGGGAGAAGCTCTGCATCTGAGTTCAGGGTCATGTGCATGCCAGGCTCTGAGCCTCTCCACGTCGAGGACTCACGGCCGGTGAATGCTAGTAACTACCGATCGAAAGAACGGAAAGGCAGATGAAAGAAGGTGTAACCCGCTGCTGACCATTAACTTCTCTCCATCCAGTTCTGTGGGGATCGCTCCAGCGTTGAGACCACTCGGTGTCCCCGCCATAATGGAGCTTGAGCCCGGACATGTTTCTCACCCCCTGGAAGCAGTCGAGACCAGTGAAAGAGAGATTTAATAGAAGTTTGAGTTTGCAGAAGCCTATTTCTGGTCCACTGACCTAAAAGGCTGGGTGAAGGCTGTGTGGTTTTACTAGGCATTGTTTCTTGAAGTACCTGCTCTGGGCTAGTTTTATGACTTTGTTTACCCTCTATTGATGGGTCCCATGCTTGTTCCTGTGACTGCTATTTGCAAAGTTAATGGGTCTATCGCCTCTCTGATGACTTGCATAGATCATTAACATTTTAACTATAGGTTTCCTCACCCTGATAATGAGACCCACCTCCGTGACTTGATTGTACCTATTATGTGACTTGATTGTACCCATTGTGTGTTTTCCGCTGCCTAAGCTTGTAGCCGGATGGCTCTCTCTTCCCTTTATTAAGATAATGGCATCTGTTCTGATAATTGAGATGGGACTAAGCATGCTTATGTAAATGAGGTGGGGCAAAGAATGTTCCTGTAAAATGAGGTAGAAAAGGATATATATACTAACTCAGTGTACAATAAAGTTGCTGGTTTTAGGGCCAGCCCTCCAGACTCCAGCTGTCCTGTCTTTTCTTTTCTTCCGCGCACTCTCTCTTCCAGGTATTGGGACCCTCTTGCAGGTCGAGAGACCCCGGCAGACGTGCCGTTCACACCGGCCCCCGACACAGTTCCTTGAGTTTTAAGCCCAGAGGTGCTCGTAGAAGAGGACAGAGGAGAGCAGGAGCCCTGCTGTGCAGCTGACACCTGGGCTTGAGCTTGTCCTCCACCTGCCAGCTTGACTTCCTGCACATGGTTTATCTGCAAAGCGGGAGTGGGGGTGGGGTGCGGGTGGTGGCAGGGACCATGCCCTCCTCACCAAGCTGGGGCAAAACAATGTCTATCAGGGTTTTTAAGCTTGTGCTTTCTTGGACTCTCGACATGGTTCCCTGCCTGTGAAGATTTTTGCCCTGTTTTACTTTTCACTGGTTTATTATGATTATTATTGAAACCATATGGATACTGATATGCTTTTAGAAGATACCACTCCCCTCCGCCTCCCTGGCTGCTTCCACAATCCTGCTGCAATTGGAATCTCTGTGCTGAGAGTAAGAAAGAAAGAACATGTGAGAAGCAGCCAGCACAGCACCCAACAGAGTGAATTCCTAGAAATGCTACCCTGACCCTCGCTGACCCTGACCCACGGCTTCTGCTGTCCTTGTCACACGCACCTGGCTCCCTGCCGGCCACTGGGGTCACTGCTGATCCCTGTTCCTCCTCGCTCGACGGGTGCCTGCCTCGCTGAGCCCAGCTGCCCCAGGCTTTAGCATGAGCGTGGCAGCCTGCATCTCACTGCGAGGGCCAGGCTGGCAGGTGGGAGAGGCTGGGAGGGGTCAAGTTCTGCAGACCTCTTACATTGTTTCTCCCACACTCTCTCCCCTCTCCAGCCAGAGGGTGGGCCATTTTTCCAGTTCCCTTTACAGCTGACATACACTTCTAGCACAGACTGGGTACCACAGAAACGCTCGCTGCGCTGCAGCAAACAAAACAAACAGGCGTCCACAGCCTGCTCCGCGCCACCGCTCCGCTCCGGTATGGAGGGATCCCGCCGTAGTGCGGCTGCCGGGAAAAGCTGTAGATGTGGATAGATTCTTAAATATTCCGGCAAATTGTTTGCTTTTTTTTTGCCTGAATATTATGTGAAAATGATTCGTTGATTTGGCATGTCAGAGTAAAATTAAATTTTTTTCTTTCTCAGGCAAAATCAGTCATCATAAGAACGTAGGGTCTCACAAAGATGCTATGCAGAACGAGTCTGGGCACCATTTGTGAGGCCTTTGATGTTTTTCTCTCTTGGAAAAGAGATGCTTGCCTGCCACCCACGGCTCATGATGGCACAGACTGGCCCCTCTCCCCGCACTGCCGAGAGAGCTCCTACGGGTTCCGATGCTGCAGGACGCTAGTGCTTCCCCGCCTACTTAAGAGGAAATGAGCAGGCTCTTTTCCGGAACAACGCTTCCAAATTAGGAAGTATTTTGTCAGCATGGTGGGTGGAAGGGAGAGGGACGGGCAGAAGCCGAGGAAGCGCTTCCCAACAGGGGACAGGCCCGGACTCCCTGCCTCTCTGGCAGCCTGGGTCTCCTTCAGAGGCCAGGTCCCTGCCACCACGTCTGCCTCCTCTGGGTCCTGGAATGCTGACTTGCTGTCTGCCTGGTTCTCTGTCTCTTACAGAGCAAGGCCTCTGCTTACTAAATATCATGAAGTCCTGCCCATTCGAAAGGGAGGGTTAGGCTCGGATTCTTGCCAGGTTCCACCCAGTGCCTTCCTTCCGGGCTGTGTGGGCTCTCTGGCTGTCTCCTCTACTCTCTTCTCTGTCCCTCAATTTCTCACTCACCCTTGTTTTCTCTTTTCCTTCTACACTGTGTCTCTTTTGTTCTTTCTTCACATTTGCTGAAGGCTTCCTCTGCGGTAGCTGTGAGCAGGAGTGGCACACAACTACAGTAAATAGGCGCACACGAGTCCCTACGCAGGGGACCGGGAGCCTCTCCCTTTCTCCCTCCCTATTTAAAATGTGTGGTTTCCACATGTTCTTTAAGCCCACAGGAGGCCTTCAGCGTGCACTCCCAGCTTCATTTCACTACCATCAATAACTTCCATTCTGCCTCTTTAAATGCTTAGCGGAGATTCTGGTACGCTGCGCACATTTTTAAAATGGCTTGTTGAACGATGAACAACTGAATGAAAGAATGAATGAATGGTGATAGCAGCTGACGGTGCTGAGCACTGGCGATGTGTCAGCCATTTCAAACACATCTGTGCAGACGCCTCTTCCACCCCAGTCCCCACACGAACACCTTATCAGACGACCCGGGGTCCAGAGGCTGAAGCATGTGGCTGCGCAGACCAAATCCCTTGAGCCCCAAGACCACTACTGGGACAGTGGCCTTAATTTCTCTGCTGGAAAACATGCCTGCCAAGCCAGAGGCTGCTTGGGGTTCTATCTATCTATCTATATCATCTATCTATCTCTATTCTATGTATCATCTATCTATGGATTTATATCTATCATCTATGTATCTGTATCTATCATGTATCTATCTCTATGTATCATCTATCTCTATCTATTCTATGTATGTATTATCTATCTATCGTACCTATCATCTATCTGTATTATCTATCTAATGTATCACCTATCATCTATCTATCTAATCTATCTATCTATCTCTATTATATCTATCTAATCTATCTATATTATATCTATCTATCTAATCTATCATCTATCTATTCTACATATCATCTATCTATATCATCTATCTGTATTATCTATCTAATCTATTATCTATCTATATCATCTATCTATCTATCTATCACCTATCTATCTAATCTATCTAATCTATCATCTATCTATCTATCTTTATCATCTGTCTGTCTATCTATCTATCCATCTGTCTATTTGTCTGTCTATAATATGAGAGAAAGTAGGAGACAGCGTGAGCACGCACCTTGGCCCGTGCCTCTGAGGAAGTCCACGTCACTCTGGCAATCTAACAAATCCACCTGAGCTCCAGCCCAGCCCTCCCCCACTCCTCCGGCCAGGGCTTTAAAGACCTGAGCCATTTCCACACGGCATCTGTTTCCTCAGAACACCGGTCTTCAACAAAGGCATGGGAAAGGGCGGAGAGAGCACGGGACAGTTCTGGAACTCAGGTGATCAGCTGAAGGGTCTTAGATTGGAGATAACGTTGGGACAGAGAGATGAGCCCATGTGAACTTAGATGAGACTTGACGCATGCGTCTCTATCCCACTGCCGGGACCTTTGAAAGGCCAACTCTGTGCCTTTCAAGCGGAGTCATGCTTTAACCAGTCCTTAAAGATAAGAGCCGCGACACGGCCTGTGAGCTCCCAGGGTCCAAGCAGAGACGCCGCAGGAAAGCAAAATCAGCAAAGCCTCAGTGAGGCCTTTCGGGAAACTCAGTTCCTGCTTCTTCTCCGAGACCTTCACTTTGATTGAATTTAACATATTTGTTTTTTGTTAATTACTACAGGAAAGCTGGGATGAATTTTGAAATACAGGATTGAGGGTAAAAGGGGATTTGAAAAGCCAGAAGGGGACTTCCACTTACAAAAAAGAAGGATTTTTCTGGCAGGTACCCACAGAGTGAGGGGCAGGGGCTGTGCCTGACCTTGAAGGGCTGGGTGTTAAAGTCTTGGGAGGAGTTCAGAGTGAGAGGCAGGAGCTGGATCGTCTGTGTTCTATTTTGTAAACCTCCTGTGGGAGACCTCGTGGGGCAGTGACCTAGTGAGGAAGAAGTGGCGCAGGGGAGGACGGGAGGACACGTGGTTTGGGTGGAATGCAGGTGGTAGCGCGGCTTTCCCATCACCCTGTTTTGTTATTGCTGTTGTTCAGAAGTATTTACTTAAAGCAAGATCAGAAAGATGCTTAAGGTTCATCATCTTCAAATTAATCCACCTCTACCAGAACTATGATGAGACCTAGACTACCATCACGCTTCCCCTGGGGACTGGGCTCATCCCTCACCCCCACGTGGGGCTGGTCGTGACACAGGCAAGGCCAGACACTCCTAGCCATAGCTGGGAAGAAGGTGAGAGGTTGTGCACGGCTTTCTCAGGCCTCAGCCCCCAGGATCCCTCTGTATAAATGATGCTGGTCTTCTCTTAACCCTTCAGCCCTTGGGGTGCAGGTGGGGAGGACAGCCTCACCCCAGGGACCCACCCACAGCTGGTGGAGGTAAGGGATGGGGTCCAGGGGGGGCTCTGAAGCTACAGATCTGATGAAGTTTTTTCGTTTTTTTTTTTTTTTTTTTTTGAGACGGAGTTTCGCTCTTGTTACCCAGGCTGGAGTGCAATGGCGTGATCTCGGCTCACCGCAACCTCCGCCTCCTGGGTTCAGGCAATTCTCCTGCCTCAGCCTCCTGAGTAGCTGGGATTAGAGGCGTGGGCCACCATGCCCAGCTAATTTTTTGTATTAGTAGAGACGAGGTTTCACCATGTTGACCAGGATGGTCTCGATCTCTTGACCTTGTGATCCACCCGCCTCAGCCTCCCAAAGTGCTGGGATTACAGGCTTGAGCCACTGCGCCAGGCCATGATGAAGTTTTTAAGCAGAGTGGTCACCAGGAGAAGCTACCACTGCTGTCCCTGGACTTCAGCTCTCAGAGCATCCAAGGTTTTGAGCTCCCCCAAAATGGAAGAGTTTGTTGCTCAACCCACTTTCCTCCCTTCCCAGGTGGGTATAGAGTAAGCGCTGGACCTTGGAAGAGGCAGGAAAGTGTCAGAATGTCCTATTCCCAGACAGAAACGGTGCAGCACAGGTGCCCTGCTGTGCAGGGAGGGAGGGCTGCTGGGACCCCTGTCCTGGGAGTCTTGCTCTGAGCCCGGGCATCAGGGCAGGCTGAGAGGCTGCACCATGGAACCAGGTCACGCGGATCAAATCCTGAGACCTTGCAAGTGATGTAAATGCTGCATGCCTCTGTTTCCCCATATGCAGAATGAGTTAATAGGAGGGTGGAATGAGTTCATGCAGAGACAGCACTTACTTAGATACCACCCATGGAGAGTCCCGCGTAGGTGCTCGTGATTGTCACCATTTTCTCCAAATGCCAAATCTATTCTCTCTTCTGCAACTCTTTTGCAGCGACCTTGAATTTGGCCACTGTCTTGCCTTTGTGATGAGGCTCCAGATGTGCCTTGTCCCCTATAAGAGATACTGGGCACCGGGTGCGGTGGCTCACGCCTGTAATGCTAGCACTTTGAGAGACCGAGGTGGATGGATCACCTGAGGTCAGGAGTTCAAGACCAGCCTGGCCATCTTGGTGAAACCTCATCTTTAAAAAAATAAATAAATAAAATAAAAAAAAAAGATACTGGAGAGGATCCAACCATCCCTCCCCAGTGTCCCTTCTCCGGTGGTTTCCTCCCTGTACTCAGCGGCTCCTGCTCAGAGAGCTGGCTCCACTTCCCCACCCTAGAGTGCCTTTACTCTCTGTTTGCAGCCACCTCGCACCTGCAGAGGCCTCCAGGACAGCGAAAGGGCCTGTCAGCCTGTTTGGTCAGCAGGACTCAGGGCTCTGGAAGGTGAGGGGTCATCTGGCTTGCTCACCACTATCTTCCCAGACCCAGGGCGCTCAGCGGACAGACCCAGTCCATTTGGCCTCGGGGTTGACCCTCCTTGCACCTTGCATGGCGGCCTCAGGACAGCTGCGCCTCCCGCTGTGACCTGCTTCCCTTTCTGCTCCGTATTCATTGGCAAACTTGGGGACGTAGGAAATTTTGGGATCGAGACCATCCTGGTCAACATGGTGAAACCCCACCTCGACAAAAAAATCAAAAAATTAGCTGGGCAAGGTGCCGCGTGCCTGTAATCCCAGCTACTAAGGAGGATGAGGCAGGAGAATTGCCTGAACCCGGGAGGCGGAGGTTGCGGTGGGCCGAGATCGCGCCATTGCCCTCAAGCGTGGGTAACAAGAGCCAAACTCCATCCCCAAAAAAAAAAATTAGCTGGCCGTGGTGGTGCATGCCTGTGGTTCCAGCTACTCAGGAGGCCAAGGCAGGAGAATCGCTTGAACCTGGGAGGCGGGGGTTGCAATGAGCGGAGATGGCACCACTGCACTCCAGCCTGGGAGACAGAGTAAGACTCTGTCTCAAAGAAAAAAATAAAAAGTCCGGGCGTGGTGGATTACGCCTGTAATCCCAGCACTTTGGGAGGCCGAGGCGGGTGGAGCACAATGTGAAGAGATTGAGACCATCCTGGTCAACATGGTGAAACCCCGTCTCTACTAAAAATATGAAAAACTAGCTGGGCACGGTGGCGCGTGCCTGTAATCCCAGCTACTCAGGGGGCTGAGGCAAGAGAATTGCCTGAACCCGGGAGGCGGAGGCTGCGGTGAGCCGAGATCGCGTCATTGCACTGCAGTCTGGGTAACAAGAGCGAAACTCCGTCTCAAAAACAAAAGGAATAAATTAGCTGGCCATGGTGTTGCATGCCTGTGGTTCCAGCTACTCAGGAGGCCAAGGCAGGAGAATCGCTTGAACCTGGGAGGTGGCGGTTGCAATGAGCTGAGATCACACCACTGTACTCCAGCCTGGGGTACAGAGTAAGACTCTGTCTCAAAAAAAAAAAAGGCCAAGGGTCGTGGCTCACGCCTGTAATCCCAGCACTTTGGGAGGCGTTGTCCGGTGGATCACGAGATCAAGAGATCGAGACCATCGTGGTCAACGTGGTGAAACCCCGTCTCTACAAAAAATTCAAAAAATTAGCTGGGCACGGTGGCGCGTGCCTGTAATCCCAGCTACTAAGGAGGCTGAGGCAGGAGAATTGCCTGAACCCGGGAGGCGGAGGTTGCGGTGGGTCTAGATCGCGGCTTTGCACTCCAGCCTGGGTAACAAGAGCCAAACTCCGTCTCAAAAAAAAAAAAAATTAGCTGGCCGTGGTGGTGCATGCCTGTGGTTCCAGCTACTCAGGAAGCCAAGGCAGGAGAATCGCTTGAACCTGGGAGGCAGGGGTTGCAATGAGCTGAGATCGCACCACTGCACTCCAGCCTGAAAAAAAAAAAAACAAGAGCAGAGTTTCGCTCTTGTTACCCAGGGTGGAGTCCAATGGCGCGATCTCGGCTCTTCGCAACCTCCACCTCCCGGGTTCAAGCGATTCTCCTGCCTTGGCGTCCTGAGTATCTGGAACCACAGGGATGCAGCACCATGGCCAGCTAATTTTGTTTTGTTTTGTTTTAGAGACGGAGTTTCGCTCTTGTTACCCAGGCTGGAGTGCAATGGCGCGATCTCGGCTCATCGCAACCTCCGCCTCCCGGGTTCAGGCAATTCTCCTGCCTCAGCCTCCTGAGTAGCTGGGATTACAGGCACGCACCACCGTGCCCAGCTATATTTTTTGTAGTTTTAGTAGAGACGGGGTTTCGCCATGTTGACCAGGATGGTCTCGATCTCTTGACCTCGTGATCCACCGGACAACGCCTCCCAAAGTGCTGGGATTACAGGCGTGAGCCACGACCCTTGGCCTTTTATTTTTTTGAGACAGAGTCTTACTCTGTACCCCAGGCTGCAGTACAGTGGTGTGATCTCAGCTCATTGCAACCGCCACCTCCCAGGTTCAAGCGATTCTCCTGCCTTGGCCTCCTGAGAAGCTGGAACCACAGGCATGCACCACCACGGCCAGCTAATTTATTCCTTTTGTTTTTGAGACGGAGTTTCGCTCTTGTTACCCAGACTGCAGTGCAATGACGCGATCTGGGCCCACCACAAGCTCCGCCTCCCGGGTTCAGGCAATTCTCCTGCCTCAGCCTCCTGAGTAGCTGGGATTACAGGCACGCGCCACCGTACCTAGTCAATTTTTTGTATTTTTAGTAGAGACGGGGTTTCACCATGTTGACCAGGATGGTCTCGATCTCTTGACCTCGTGATCCACCCTGCTCGGCCTTCCAAAGTGCTGGGATTACAGGCGTAAGCCACGACGCCTGGCCTTTTTTGTTGTTTTTTTTTGCGACAGAGTCTTACTCTGTCTCCCAGGCTGGAGTGCAGTGGTGCCATCTCAGCTCATTGCAAGCCCCGCCTCCCAGATTCCAGCGATTCTCCTGCCTTGGTCTCCTGAGCAGCGGAACCACAGGCATGCACCACCACGGCCAGCAATTGTTTTTTTTTTTTTTTTTTTAGACGGAGTCTTACACTGTCTCCCAGGCTGGAGTGCAGGGGTGCGATCTAAGCTCATTGCAACCCCCGCCTCCCAGGTACAAGCGATTCTCCTGCCTTGGCCACCTGAGTAGCTGCAACCACAGGCATGCACCACCATGGCCACCTAATTCTTTTTTTTTTTTTTGAGACGGAGTTTCGCTCTTGTTACCCAGACTGGAGTGCAAATGCCGCCATTTCGGCTCACCGCAAGCTCTGCCTCCCGGGTTGAGGCAATTCTCCTGCCTCAGCCTCCTGAGGAGCTGGGATTACAGGCACGCGCCACCGTGCCCAGCTAATTTTTTGTATTTTTACTAGAGACAGGTTTTCACCATGTTGACAAGGATGGTCTCGATCTCTTGACCTCGTGATCCACCCTGCTCGGCCAACCAAAATGCTGGGATTACAGGCGTGAGCCACCACGCCTGACTTTTTTGTTTTTTTGTTTTTTTTTTTTTTCAAATTAGCTGGCCGTGGTGGTGCATTCCTGTGTTTCCAGCTACTCGGGAGGCCAAGGCAGGAGAATCGCTTGTACCTGGGAGGCGGGGGTTGCAATGAGCTGAGATCGCAGCACTGCACTCCAGCCTGGGGAACAGAAGGCCAAGGGTCATGGCTCACGCCTGTAATCCCAGCAGTTTGGGAGGCCGAGGTGGGTGGATCACGAGGTCAAGAGATTGAGACCATCCTATTCAACGTGGTGAAACCGCATCTCTACCGAAAATACAAAAAATTAGCTGGGCACGGTGGTGCGTGCCTGTAATCCCAGCTACTCAGGAGGCTGAGGCAGGACAATTGCCAGAACCCGGGAGGGGGAGGTTTCGGTGAGCCGACATCGCGCCATTGCCGTCCAGCCTAGGTAACAAGAGCGAAACTACGTCTCAAAAAAAAAAAAAAAAAAAATTAGCTGGCCGTGGTGGTGCATGCCTGTGGTTCCAGCTACTCAGGAGGCCAAGGCAGGAGAATCGCTTGAACCTGGGAGGCGGGGGTTGCGGTGAGCCGAGAACGCGACATTGCACTCCAGCCGGGGTAGTAAGAGCGAAACAGGTCTCAAAAAAAAAAAAAAAAAAATTAGCCGGCCATGGTGCTGCATGCCTGTGGTTCCAGCTACTCAGGCGGCCAAGGCAGGAGAATCGCTTGAAACTGGGAGGCGGGGGTTGCGGTGGGCCGAGATCGCGCCTTTTCACTCCAGCCTGGGTAACAAGAGCCAAACTCCGTCTCAAAAAAAAAAAAATTAGCTGGCCGTGGTGGTGCATGCCTGTGGTTCCAGCTACTCAGGAGGCCAAGGCAGGAGAATCGCTTGAACCTGGCAGGCTGGGGTTGCAATGAGGTGATATCGCACCACGGCACTCCAGCCTGGGAGACAGAGAAAGACTCTGTCTAAAAAAAAAAAAAGGCTGCGCGTAGTGGCTGAGGCCTGTAATCCCAGCACCTTAGGAGGCCGAGGCGGGTGGATCACGAAGTCAAGAGATCGAGACCATCGTGGTCAACGTGGTGAAATTCCGTCTCTACAAAAAATTCAAAAAATTAGCTGGGCACGGTGGCGCGTGCCTGTAATCCCAGCTACTAAGGAGGCTGAGGCAGGAGAATTGCCTGAACCCGGGAGGCGGAGGTTGCGGTGGGCCTAGATCGCGGCTTTGCACTCCAGCCTGGGTAACAAGAGCCAAACTCCGTCTCAAAGAAAAAAAAAAATTAGCTGGCCGTGGTGGTGCATGCCTGTGGTTCCAGCTACTCAGGAAGCCAAGGCAGGAGAATCGCTTGAACCTGGGAGGCGGGAGTTGCAAGGAGCTGAGATCGCACCACTGCACTCCAGCCTGAAAAAAAAAAAACAAGAGCAGAGTTTCGCTCTTGTTACCCAGGGTGGAGTCCAATGGCGTGATCTCGGCTCTTCGCAACCTCCACCTCCCGGGTTCAAGCGATTCTCCTGCCTTGGCGTCCTGAGTATCTGGAACCACAGGGATGCAGCACCATGGCCAGCTAATTTTGTTTTGTTTTGTTTTAGAGACGGAGTTTCGCTCTTGTTACCCAGGCTGGAGTGCAATGGCGCGATCTCGCCTCATCGCAACCTCCGCCTCCCGGGTTCAGGCAATTCTCCTGCCTCAGCCTCCTGAGTAGCTGGGATTACAGGCACGCACCACCGTGCCCAGCTATATTTTTTGTAGTTTTAGTAGAGACCGGGTTTCGCCATGTTGACCAGGATGGTCTCGATCTCTTGACCTCGTGATCCACCGGACAACGCCTCCCAAAGTGCTGGGATTACAGGCGTGAGCCACGACCCTTGGCCTTTTATTTTTTTGAGACAGAGTCTTACTCTGTACCCCAGGCTGCAGTACAGTGGTGTGATCTCAGCTCATTGCAACCGCCACCTCCCAGGTTCAAGCGATTCTCCTGCCTTGGCCTCCTGAGTAGCTGGAACCACAGGCATGCACCACCACGGCCAGCTAATTTATTCCTTTTGTTTTTGAGACGGAGTTTCGCTCTTGTTACCCAGACTGCAGTGCAATGACGCGATCTGGGCCCACCACAAGCTCCGCCTCCCGGGTTCAGGCAATTCTCCTGCCTCAGCCTCCTGAGTAGCTGGGATTACAGGCACGCGCCACCGTACCTAGTCAATTTTTTGTATTTTTAGTAGAGACGGGGTTTCACCAAGTTGACCAGGATGGTCTCGATCTCTTGACCTCGTGATCCACCCTCCTCGGCCTTCCAAAGTGCCGGGATTACAGGCGTAAGCCACCACGCCTGGCCTTTTTTGTTGCTGTTTTTTGCGACAGAGTCTTACTCTGTCTCCCAGGCTGGAGTGCAGTGGTGCCATCTCAGCTCATTGCAAGCCCCGCCTCCCAGATTCCAGCGATTCTCCTGCCTTGGTCTCCTAAGCAGCGGAACCACAGGCATGCACCACCACGGCCAGCAATTTTTTTTTTTTTTTTTTGAGACGGAGTCTTACACTGTCTCCCAGGCTGGAGTGCAGGGGTGCGATCTAAGCTCATTGCAACCCCCGCCTCCCAGGTACAAGCGATTCTCCTGCCTTGGCCACCTGAGTAGCTGCAACCACAGGCATGCACCACCATGGCCACCTAATTCTTTTTTTTTTTTTTTGAGACGGAGTTTCGCTCTTGTTACCCAGACTGGAGTGCAATGCCGCCATTTCGGCTCACCGCAAGCTCTGCCTCCCGGGTTGAGGCAATTCTCCTGCCTCAGCCTCCTGAGGAGCTGGGATTACAGGCACGCGCCACCGTGCCCAGCTAATTTTTTGTATTTTTACTAGAGACAGGTTTTCACCATGTTGACAAGGATGGTCTCGATCTCTTGACCTCGTGATCCACCCTGCTCGGCCAACCAAAATGCTGGGATTACAGGCGTGAGCCACCACGCCTGGCTTTTTTGTTTTTTTGTTTTTTGTTTTTCAAATTAGCTGGCCATGGTGGTGCATTCCTGTGTTTCCAGCTACTCGGGAGGCCAAGGCAGGAGAATCGCTTGTACCTGGGAGGCGGGGGTTGCAATGAGCTGAGATCGCAGCACTGCACTCCAGCCTGGGGAACAGAAGGCCAAGGGTCATGGCTCACGCCTGTAATCCCAGCAGTTTGGGAGGCCGAGGTGGGTGGATCACGAGGTCAAGAGATTGAGACCATCCTATTCAACGTGGTGAAACCGCGTCTCTACTGAAAATACAAAAAATTAGCTGGGCACGGTGGTGCGTGCCTGTAATCCCAGCTACTCAGGAGGCTGAGGCAGGACAATTGCCAGAACCCGGGAGGGGGAGGTTTCGGTGAGCCGACATCGCGCCATTGCCGTCCAGCCTAGGTAACAAGAGCGAAACTCCGTCTCAAAAAAAAAAAAAAAAAAAATTAGCTGGCCGTGGTGGTGCATGCCTGTGGTTCCAGCTACTCAGGAGGCCAAGGCAGGAGAATCGCTTGAACCTGGGAGGCGGGGGTTGCAATGAGCGGAGATGGCACCACTGCACTCCAGCCTGGGAGACAGAGTAAGACTCTGTCTCAAAGAAAAAAATAAAAAGGCCGGGCGTGGTGGATTACGCCTGTAATCCCAGCACTTTGGGAGGCCGAGGCGGGTGGAGCACGAGGTGAAGAGATTGAGACCATCCTGGTCAACATGGTGAAACCCTGTCTCTACTAAAAATACGAAAAATTAGCTGGGCACGGTGGCGCGTGCCTGTGATCCCAGCTACTCAGGGGGCTGAGGCAAGAGAATTGCCTGAACCCGGGAGGCGGAGGTTGCGGTGAGCCGAGAACGCGACATTGCACTCCAGCCTGGGTAGTAAGAGCGAAACAGGGTCTCAAAAAAAAAAAAAAAAAAAATTAGCCGGCCATGGTGCTGCATGCCTGTGGTTCCAGCTACTCAGGCGGCCAAGGCAGGAGAATCGCTTGAAACTGGGAGGCGGGGGTTGCGGTGGGCCGAGATCGCGCCTTTGCACTCCAGCCTGGGTAACAGGAGCCAAACTCCGTCTCAAAAAAAAAAAAATTAGCTGGCCGTGGTGGTGCATGCCTGTGGTTCCAGCTACTCAGGAGGCCAAGGCAGGAGAATCGCTTGAACCTGGCAGGCTGGGGTTGCAATGAGGTGATATCGCAACACGGCACTCCAGCCTGGGAGACAGAGAAAGACTCTGTCTAAAAAAAAAAAAAGGCTGCGCGTAGTGGCTGAGGCCTGTAATCCCAGCACCTTAGGAGGCCGAGGCGGGTGGATCACGAAGTCAAGAGATCGAGACCATCGTGGTCAACGTGGTGAAATTCCGTCTCTACAAAAAATTCAAAAAATTAGCTGGGCACGGTGGCGCGTGCCTGTAATCCCAGCTACTAAGGAGGCTGAGGCAGGAGAATTGCCTGAACCCGGGAGGCGGAGGTTGCGGTGGGCCTAGATCGCGGCTTTGCACTCCAGCCTGGGTAACAAGAGCCAAACTCCGTCTCAAAAAAAAAAAAAAATTAGCTGGCCGTGGTGGTGCATGCCTGTGGTTCCAGCTACTCAGGAAGCCAAGGCAGGAGAATCGCTTGAACCTGGGAGGCGGGGGTTGCAATGAGCTGAGATCGCACCACTGCACTCCAGCCTGAAAAAAAAAAAACAAGAGCAGAGTTTCGCTCTTGTTACCCAGGGTGGAGTCCAATGGCGCGATCTCGGCTCTTCGCAACCTCCACCTCCCGGGTTCAAGCGATTCTCCTGCCTTGGCGTCCTGAGTATCTGGAACCACAGGGATGCAGCACCATGGCCAGCTAATTTTGTTTTGTTTTGTTTTAGAGACGGAGTTTCGCTCTTGTTACCCAGGCTGGAGTGCAATGGCGCGATCTCGGCTCATCGCAACCTCCGCCTCCCGGGTTCAGGCAATTCTCCTGCCTCAGCCTCCTGAGTAGCTGGGATTACAGGCACGCACCACCGTGCCCAGCTATATTTTTTGTAGTTTTAGTAGAGACGGGGTTTCGCCATGTTGACCAGGATGGTCTCGATCTCTTGACCTCGTGATCCACCGGACAACGCCTCCCAAAGTGCTGGGATTACAGGCGTGAGCCACGACCCTTGGCCTTTTATTTTTTTGAGACAGAGTCTTACTCTGTACCCCAGGCTGCAGTACAGTGGTGTGATCTCAGCTCATTGCAACCGCCACCTCCTAGGTTCAAGCGATTCTCCTGCCTTGGCCTCCTGAGTAGCTGGAACCACAGGCATGCACCACCACGGCCAGCTAATTTATTCCTTTTGTTTTTGAGACGGAGTTTCGCTCTTGTTACCCAGACTGCAGTGCAATGACGCGATCTGGGCCCACCACAAGCTCCGCCTCCCGGGTTCAGGCAATTCTCCTGCCTCAGCCTCCTGAGTAGCTGGGATTACAGGCACGCGCCACCGTACCTAGTCAATTTTTTGTATTTTTAGTAGAGACGGGGTTTCACCAAGTTGACCAGGATGGTCTCGATCTCTTGACCTCGTGATCCACCCTCCTCGGCCTTCCAAAGTGCTGGGATTACAGGCGTAAGCCACCACGCCTGGCCTTTTTTGTTGCTGTTTTTTGCGACAGAGTCTTACTCTGTCTCCCAGGCTGGAGTGCAGTGGTGCCATCTCAGCTCATTGCAAGCCCCGCCTCCCAGATTCCAGCGATTCTCCTGCCTTGGTCTCCTAAGCAGCGGAACCACAGGCATGCACCACCACGGCCAGCAATTTTTTTTTTTTTTTTTTGAGACGGAGTCTTACACTGTCTCCCAGGCTGGAGTGCAGGGGTGCGATCTAAGCTCATTGCAACCCCCGCCTCCCAGGTACAAGCGATTCTCCTGCCTTGGCCACCTGAGTAGCTGCAACCACAGGCATGCACCACCATGGCCACCTAATTCTTTTTTTTTTTTTTTGAGACGGAGTTTCGCTCTTGTTACCCAGACTGGAGTGCAATGCCGCCATTTCGGCTCACCGCAAGCTCTGCCTCCCGGGTTGAGGCAATTCTCCTGCCTCAGCCTCCTGAGGAGCTGGGATTACAGGCACGCGCCACCGTGCCCAGCTAATTTTTTGTATTTTTACTAGAGACAGGTTTTCACCATGTTGACAAGGATGGTCTCGATCTCTTGACCTCGTGATCCACCCTGCTCGGCCAACCAAAATGCTGGGATTACAGGCGTGAGCCACCACGCCTGGCTTTTTTGTTTTTTTGTTTTTTGTTTTTCAAATTAGCTGGCCATGGTGGTGCATTCCTGTGTTTCCAGCTACTCGGGAGGCCAAGGCAGGAGAATCGCTTGTACCTGGGAGGCGGGGGTTGCAATGTGCTGAGATCGCAGCACTGCACTCCAGCCTGGGGAACAGAAGGCCAAGGGTCATGGCTCACGCCTGTAATCCCAGCACTTTGGGAGGCCGAGGCGGGTGGAGCACGAGGTGAAGAGATTGAGACCATCCTGGTCAACATGGTGAAACCCTGTCTCTACTAAAAATACGAAAAATTAGCTAGGCACGGTGGCGCGTGCCTGTGATCCCAGCTACTCAGGGGGCTGAGGCAAGAGAATTGCCTGAACCCGGGAGGCAGAGGTTGCGGTGAGCCGAGAACGCGACATTGCACTCCAGCCTGGGTAGTAAGAGCGAAACAGGTCTCAAAAAAAAAAAAAAAAAATTAGCCGGCCATGGTGCTGCATGCCTGTGGTTCCAGCTACTCAGGCGGCCAAGGCAGGAGAATCGCTTGAAACTGGCAGGCGGGGGTTGCGGTGGGCCGAGATCGCGCCTTTGCACTCCAGCCTGGGTAACAGGAGCCAAACTCCGTCTCAAAAAAAAAAAAATTAGCTGGCCGTGGTGGTGCATGCCTGTGGTTCCAGCTACTCAGGAGGCCAAGGCAGGAGAATCGCTTGAACCTGGCAGGCTGGGGTTGCAATGAGGTGATATCGCACCACGGCACTCCAGCCTGGGAGACAGAGAAAGACTCTGTCTAAAAAAAAAAAAAGGCTGCGCGTAGTGGCTGAGGCCTGTAATCCCAGCACCTTAGGAGGCCGAGGCGGGTGGATCACGAAGTCAAGAGATCGAGACCATCGTGGTCAACGTGGTGAAATTCCGTCTCTACAAAAAATTCAAAAATTAGCTGGGCACGGTGGCGCGTGCCTGTAATCCCAGCTACTAAGGAGGCTGAGGCAGGAGAATTGCCTGAACCCGGGAGGCGGAGGTTGCGGTGGGCCTAGATCGTGGCTTTGCACTCCAGCCTGGGTAACAAGAGCCAAACTCCGTCTCAAAAAAAAAAAAAATTAGCTGGCCGTGGTGGTGCATGCCTGTGGTTCCAGCTACTCAGGAAGCCAAGGCAGGAGAATCGCTTAAACCTGGGAGGCGGGGGTTGCAATGAGCTGAGATCGCACCACTGCACTCCAGCCTGAAGAAAAAAAAAAAAAAAGAAAAAAAAACAAGGGCAGAGTTTCTCTCTTGTTACCCAGGGTGGAGTCCAATGGCGCGATTTCGGCTCCTCGCAACCTCCGCCTCCCGGGTTCAAGCGATTCTCCTGCCTTGGCGTCCTGAGTATCTAGAATCACAGGGATGCAGCACCATGGCCAGCTAATTTTGTTTTGTTTTGTTTTAGAGACGGAGTTTCGCTCTTGTTACCCAGGCTGGAGTGCAATAGCGCGGTCTTGGCTCACCGCAACCTCCGCCTCCCGGGTTCAGGCAATTCTCCTGCCTCAGCCTCCTGAGTAGCTAGGATTACAGGTACGGGCCACCGTGCCCATCTAATTTTTTGTCTTTTTACTAGAGACCAGGTATCACCATGTTGACCAGGAAGGTCTTGATCTCTTGACCTCGTGATTCACCCGCCTCGGACTCCCAAAGCGCTGGATTACAGGCGTGAGTTACCTAGCCCGGCCTTTTTTTTTTTTTTTTTTAAATTAGATGGCCATGATGGTGTTTGCCTGTGTTTTCAGCTACTCGGGAGTTCAAGGCAAGAGAATCGCTGGAACCTGGGAGACCGGGGTTTCAATGAGCTGAGATCGCACCACTGTACTCTAGCCTGTGAGACAGAGTACAACTCTGTCTCAAAAAAAAAAAAAAAAAAAAATGCCGAGGGTCGTGGCTCACGCCTGTAATCCCAGCACTTTGGGAGGCCGAGGCGGGTGGATCACGAGGTCAAGATATCGAGACCATCCTGGTCAACGCGGTGAAACCGCGTGTCTACTAAAAATACAAAAAATTAGCTGGGCATGGTGGCGCGTGCCTGTAATCCCAGCTACTCAGGAGGCTGAGGCAGGAGAATTGCCTGAACCCGGGAGGCGGAGGTTGCGGTGAGCCGAGATCGCGCCATTGCACTCCAGCCTGGGTAACGAGAGCGAAACTCCGCCTCAAAAAAAAAAAAATAAATAAAAATAAAAAAAGAAAAGAAAGTCCTACTGCGCAAAAACGAAGCCCTTCTCTGGCTGCCTGCCCTCGGAGAAAAGCTGCGCTCCATCAGGCTCCAGGGCTCCGGGGGCCTGCCCCCGCCCATTCCGGGCGCGCACCTGAAAGTCCCGAGCTAGGGCCCCGCCTTAGTCGCCTACTCCAAAGCCCCGCCCCGCCGCGCTTCACCGCGCCTGCGCCGCTGCTCCACCGCCCCGTCTCGCTACACCGCGCCTGCGCCCCACTCCATCGCCCGGTCCCACTCCACCGCGCCTGCGCCTCGCTCCACGGCCCCGCCCCGCTGCGCGGCGCCTGCGTCCTGCTCCACTGCGTCTGCGTAGCGAGCGCCAGTGTTGCCGTTGCAGTCCGTCGGGAGCAGTGCGCGGGTCGTCTGGTGGTTGCGGAGCCGTTGGCGTCCGCCGCGAGGGAGCGTCGGCGTGGAGGCGCCTTCTGGCTCGGGCTGGGGTCGGTTGGAGCGCGAAGGAGTAACGGCGGCAACTGCGGGCATGTGGACGGCGGCCTCAGCGGCCAGCAGGTAAGGTCCGCGCGGGGGAGGGTGAGTCTTGCAGGCCCCTGACGGGGTGCGGGTTGCGGTCGTGCCAGGGTTGCGGCGGCCTGGCCGAGGGTGTAGGCGAGCGCGGCCCGCGCGGAGTCCGTTCGGGAATTGTCCTTCCGGCGGCGCCCGCACCGCGCCCACTGCCGGCGGGTCCTCGGCGGGCCCCGGGCGGAGCGGGCCTCGGCCTCGGGGCGGGCGCGCGCTCCTTCTTCGCCGGCCCGTACTCCTCCGTCTTCCCATTTCCTCCGCACCCAGCCAACATGGCCGCCACTCTCCTGTCTCCACTTCCTGGCCGTTGCCGGCCTCTTTGCGCGCGCTTTTTTTGAAGCAGGCCGGCGGGCTCGGGGGTGGCGGCGCTGTGCAGGCGGACGCGGGGACGCCGGGGGTCCAGGGTGTCTGGACAGGGTCAGGTGCCGGTGGGCCGTGATCTCTGGACGGGGCCAGGTGCCGGGGTCCTGGGCCTCTGAACGGGGGTATCTGCCGGAGTCCAGGGCCTCTAGACGGGGTAGGTCCCGGGGGACTGGGTTTCTGGACAGGGGTAGGTGCCAGGGGTCTTGGTCCTCTGGACGGGGTAGGTGCCGGGGGCCTGGGTCTCTCGACAAGGGTAAGTGCCTGGGGGCCTGGGCCTCTGGACAGGGGTAGGTGCCGGGGGGCCTGGGCCTGGGTAGGTGCCGGGGTCCAGGGCCTCTGGACAGGGGCAGGGGCCGGAGGCCCTGGTTCTCCGGACAGGGGCAGGTGCGGGGGGCCTGGGTTTCTGAACGGCGGGGGTAGGTGCCGGGGTGCCTGGGTCTCTGGACAGGGATAGGTGCCGGGCTCCATGGCCTCTGGATGGGGTAGGTGCAGGGGGCCTGGGTGTCTGGACAGGTGTAGGTGCTGGGGGTCCATGGCCTGGGTAATTGCTGGGGTCCAGGGTGTCTGGACGGGGCAGCTGTCGGGGGCCAGGGTCTCTGAACGCGGGTAGCTGCTGGGGTCCAGGGCCTCTGCACAGGGGTAGGTGCCTGGGGGCCTGGGTCTCTGGACAGGGGTATGTGCTGGGGTCCAGGGCCTCTGGGCAGGGGTAGGTGCCCTCGGGGGCCTGGGTCCCTGGACGGGGTAGGTGCTGGGGGCCTGGTTCTCTGGACAGGGGTAGGTGCTGGGGGGCCTTGGTGTCTGGACAGGGATAGGGGCGCGGTCCTGGAAAGGGGTAGGTCTTAGGGGTCCTCGGCCTCTGGACAGGGGCAGGTGCAGGGGTCCAGGGCCTCTGGACAGGGTCAGGTGCCGAGGGTCTGGGCCTCTGGACAGGCGCAGGTGCCGGGGCGCATGGGTCTTTGGACAGGGGTAGGTGCCGGGGGGCCTGAGTCTCTAGAAACTGGTAGGTGCCGGGGTCTGGGTCTCTGAACAGGGGTAGGTGCCAGGGGCCTGGGTCTCTGGACAGGGGCTGGTGCCGAGGAGCCTGGGTCTCTGGACAGGGGCAGGTGCCGAGGTCCAGGGCCTCTGGACAGGGCTAGGTGCCGCAGGCCCTGGGTCTCTGACCCGGGGTAGGTGCCCAGGGGACTGGGACTTAGTAGGTGCTGGGCTCTAGGGCCTCTGGACAGAGGCAGTTGCCGGGGGGCCTGTGTCTCTAGACAGGGGTAGGTGCCGGGGTCCTGGGTCTCTGGACAGGGGTAGCTGCGAGGGTCCTCGGTCTCTGGACATGGGTAGGTGCCGGGGGCCTGGGTGTCTGGACAGGGTTAGGTGCCGGGGTCCTGCGTCTCTGGACGGGATAGGTGCCGGGGGCCTGTGTCTGTGGACAGGGTTAGGTGCCGGGGGTTCTGGGTTTCTTGACAGGGGTAGGTCCCGGGGGGCCTGCGTCACTGGACAGGGGTAGGTACCGGGGGCCTGTGTCTCTGGACAGGGGTAGGTGCCGGGGTCCAGGGCCTCTGGACAGGGCTAGGTGCCGGGGGACCTGATGTCTCTGGACAGGGCTTGGTGCCGGGGAGCCTGGATCTCTGGATAGTTGTCAGTGCCGAGGGGCCTGGGACTGGGTAGGTGCCGGGGTCCAGTGCCTCTGGACAGGGATATGTGCCGGGGTCCAGGGCCTCTGGGCAGGGGTAGGTGCCCAGGGGCCTGGGTCCCTGGACGGGGTAGGTGCTGGGGACCTGGTTCTCCGGACAGGGGTAGGTGCTGGGGGGCCTTGATGTCTGGAGAGGGATAGGTGCGTGGTCCTGGAAAGGGGTAGGTGTTAGGGGTCCTCGGCCTCTGGACAAGGGCAGGTGCAGGGGTCTAGGGCCTCTGGACAGGGTCAGGTGCCGAGGGTCTGGTCCTCTGGACAGGCGCAGGTGCCGGGGCGCATGGGTCTTTGGACAGGAGTAGGTGCCGGGCGGCCTGAGTCTCTAGAAACTGGTAGGTGCCGGGGTCTGGGTCTCTGAACAGGGGTAGGTGCCAGGGGCCTGGGTCTCTGGACAGGGGCTGGTGCCGAGGAGCCTGGGTCTCTGGACAGGGGCAGGTGCCGAGGTCCAGGGCCTCTGGACAGGGCTAGGTGCCGGAGGCCCTGGGTCTCTGACCCGGGGTAGGTGTCGAGGGGCCTGGGACTTAGTAGGTGCTGGGCTCTAGGGCCTCTGGACAGAGGCAGTTGCCGGGGGGCCTGGGTCTCTAGACAGGGGTAGGTGCCGGGGTCCTGGGTCTCTGGACAGGGGTAGGCGCCGGTATCCTGTGTCTCTGGAAAGGTTAGGTGCTGGGGGTTGGGTCTCTGGACAGGGGTAGGTGTTTGGGGATTTTGGTCTCTGGACAGGGGAAGGTGCGGGGTCCTGGGTCTCTCGAAAGAGGCAGGTGCCGGGTGTTTGGGTCTCTGGACAGGGTCAGGTGCCGAGGGGCCTTGGCCTGGGTAGGTGCCGGGGTCCAGGGCCTCTGAATAGGGGCAGGTGCCGGGAGTTTAGGTCTCTGGAGAGGGGCAGGTGCCAGGGGCCTGGGTCTCCGGACAGGGGTAGGTGCTGGGGGGCCTGGGTCGCTACACAGGGGTAGGTGCCTAGGTGCTTGGGTCTCTGGACAGGTGCAGGGACCGGGGGGCCTGGGTATCTGGACAGAGGCAGGTGCCGGGGTCCTGAGTATCCGGACAGCTGTAGGTGCCGGGGGGCCTTGGTCTCTGGACAGGGGCAGGTGCCGGGGAGCCTGGGTCCCCTGACAGGGGCAGGTGCCGGGGTCCAGGGCCTCTGGACAGGGCTAGGTGCCGGGGTGCCTGAGTCTCTGGACAGGGGTAGGTGCCGGGGGGCCTGGGTCTCTGGACAGGGGTAGGTACCGGGGGTCCTCGGTCTCTGGACGTGGTAAGTGCCATGGGCCTGGGTCTCTGGACAGGGGTAGGTGTCAGGAGTCCTCGGTCTCTGGACAGGTTAAGTGTCGTGGGCCTGGGTCCCTGGATAGGGGTAGGTGCCAGGGAGCCTGGTTCTCTGGACAGGGATAGGTGCCGGGGGGCCTGGGCCTGTGTAGGTGCCGGGGTCCAGGGCCTCTGGATAGGGGCAGGTGCCAGGGGGCCTTGGTCTCTGGACAGGGGTAGGTGCCGGGGGGCCTGGGCCTGGGTACGTGTCACGGTCCAGGGTCTCTGGACAGGGGCATGTGCCGGGGGTCCTGGGTCTGTGGACGGGGGCATGTGCCGGGGGGCCTGTGTCTCTGGACAGGGGTAGCTGCTGGGGGCGGGTGTCTCTGGGCAGGTGTAGGTGCCAGGGGTCCTGAGTCTCTGGACAGCGGAGGTGCCGGGGACTCGCGTCTCAGGACAGGGGTAGGTGCCGGGGTCCTGAGTCTCGGGACAGGGTTAATTGCCGGAGGCCTGGTCTCTGGACAGGGGTAGCTGCTGGGGGCGGGTGTCTCTGGGCAGGTGTAGGTGCCAGGGGTCCTGAGTCTCTGGACAGGGGAGGTGCCGGGGGCCCGGGTCTCAGGACAGGGGTAGGGGCCGGGGTCCTGAGTCTCTGGACAGGGGTAAGTGCCAGAGGCCTGGGTCTCTGGACAGGTGTAGGTGCCGGGACGCCTTGGTCTTTGGATAGGGGTAGGTGCTGCGGGGCCTGGGTCTCTGGAAGGGGCAGGTGCCTTGGTCTCTGTATAGGGGTAGGTGCTGGGGGGCCTGGGTCTCTGGAAGGGGCAGGTGCCGGGGGCCTAGGTCTCTGAACGGTGGTTGGTGCCAGGGGGCCTGGGTCTCTGGACGGGTAGGTGCCAGGGGTCCTTGGTCTCTGGACGGGGGCAGGTGCCAGGGGGCCTGGGCCTCGGTAGGTGCCGGGTTCCAGGGCCTCTGGACAGGGAAAGGTGCTGGGGGGACTGGGTCTCTGGACAGGGGCTGGTGCCGGGGGCCTAGGTCTCTGAACGGGGATAGGTGCCGGGATCCAGGGCCTCTGGACAGAGGTAGGTGACGGGGGCCTGGGTCTCCGGACAGGGTAGGGGCTGGGGGCCTGGTTCTCTGGAAAGGGTTAGGTGTCGGGGTCCTGGGTCGCTGAACAGGGGTAAGTGCGGGGTCCTGAACAGGGGTAGGTGTTGCGGTCCTGTGCCTCTGGACAGGGGTAGGTATTGGGGGACCTGGGTCTTTAGACAAGGGTAGGTGTGGGGTCCTGGGCCTCTGGACAGGGGCAGGTGCCGGGGTCCAGGGCCTCTCGACAGGGGCACGTGCCGTGGGGCCTGGGTCTCTGAACAGGGGTAGGTGCCGGGGGCCTGGGTCTCTGGACAGGGGCTGGTGCCGGGGGCCTGGGTCTCTCAACGGGGGTAGGTGCCTGGGTACTAGGTCTCTGGACAGGGACAGGTGCCTGGGGGCCTGGGACTCGACATGGGTAGGTCCCGGGATCCAGGGCCTCTGGATACGGGCAGGTTCTGGGGGTCCTGGGTCTCTTGACAGGGGCAAATGCAGGGGCGCCTGGGTCTCTGGACAGGGATAAGTGCTGGCTGGCCTGGGTCTGGGGACAGGGGTAGGTTCCCGGGGGGCCCGGGTCTCTGGACAGGGGTACGTGCCGGGGTCCAGGGCCTCTGCACAGGGCTAGGTGCCGGGGGCCCTGGGTCTCTGGACAGGGTAGGTGCCGGGGGCCTGGGTCTCTGGACAGGGGTAGGTGCCGGGGGGCCTGGGTCTCTGGACATGGGTAGGTGCGGGGTGCTGGACAGGGGTTGGTGTTGGGGGACCTCGGCCTCTGTACAGGGGTAGGTGTTGGGGGACCTTGGTCTCTGGACAGGGGTAGGTGCGGGGTCCTGGGCTTCTGGATAGAGGCAGCTGCCGGGGGTTGGGGTCTTTTGACAGGGGCAGATGCCGAGGGGCCTAGGCCTTGGTAGGTGCCGGAGTCCAGGGCCTCTGAACAGGGGCAGGTGCCGGGGTTTAGGTCTCTGTACAGGGGCAGGTGCCGGGGGGGCCTGGGTCTGTGGACAGGGGAAGGTGCCGGGGGGGCTGTGTGTCTGGACAGTGGTAGGTGTTGGAGGGGCTGGGTGTCTGGATAGTGGTAGGTGCCGGGGGGCCTGGGTCTCTGGACAGGGGTAGGTGCCGGGGGGCCTGGGTCTCTGCACAGGGGTAGGTGCTGGGGAGCCCGGGTCTCTTGACAGGTACAGGGGCCGGGGGGCCTGGGTATCCGGACAGGGGTACCCTGGCCAGGGTCCAGGGCATCTGGAAATGTTCAGGTGCCGCGGGCATGGGTCTTTTCACACGGGCAGACGCGGGGGCGCCTATGTCTCTAGACAGAGGTAGGTGCCGGGGGGCCTGGATCTCTGGATAGTTGTCGGTGTCGAGGGGCCTGGGACTCGGTAGGTGCCGGGGTCCAGTGCCTCTGGACAGGGGTATGTGCCGGGGTCAAGGTCCTCTGGGCAGGGGTAGGTGCCCAGGGGCCTGGGTCCCTGGACGGGGTAGGTGCTGGGGGCCTGCATCTCTGGACAGGGGTAGGTGCCTGGGGGGCCTTGGTGTCTGGACAGGGATAGGTGCATGGTCCTGGAAAGGGGTAGGTGTTAGGGGTCCTCGGCCTCTGGACAGGGGCAGGTGGAGGGGTCCAGGGCCTCTGGACAGGGGAAGTTGCCGAAGGTCTGGGCCTCTGGACAGGCGCAGGTGCCAGGGCGCATGGGTCTTTGGACAGGGGTAGGTGCCGGGGAGCCTGAGTCTCTAGAAACTGGTAGGTGCCGGGGTCTGGGTCTCTGAACAGGGGTAGGTGCCAGGGGACTGGGTCTCTGGACAGGGGCTGGTGCCGAGGAGCCTGGGTCTCTGGACAGGGGCAGGTGCCAAGGTCCAGGGCCTCTGGACAGGGCTAGGTGCCGGAGGCCCTGGGTCTCTGAACCGGGGTTGGTGCCGAGGGGACTGGGATTTAGTAGGTGTTGGGCTCTAGGGCCTCTGGACAGAGGCAGTTGCCGGGGTCCTGTGTCTCTAGACAGGGGTAGGTGCCGGGGTCCTGGTTCTCTGGACAGGGGTAGGCGCCGGTATCCTGGGTCTCTGGAAAGGGTAGGTGCTGGGGGTTGGGTCTCTGGACAGGGGTAGGTGTTTGGGGATTTTGGTCTCTGGACAGGGGAAGGTGCTGGGGGGCCTGAGTCGCTACACAGGGGTAGGTGCCTAGGTGGTTGGGTCTCTGGACAGGTGCAGGGACTGGGGGGCCTGGGTATCTGGACAGGGGCAGGGACTGGGGGGCGTGGGTATCTGGACATGTTTAGGTGCCGGGGTCCTGAGTCTCTGGACAGCTGTAGGTGCCGGGGGGCCTTGGTCTCTGGACAGGGGCAGGTGCCGGGGAGCCTGGGTCCCTTGACAGGGGCAGGTACCGGGGTCCAGGGCCTCTGGACAGGGCTAGGTGCCGGGGTTTCTGAGTCTCTGGACAGGGGTAGGTGCCGGGGGGCCTGGGTCTCTTGACAGGGGTAGGTGCCGGGGGTCCTCGATCTCTGGACTTGGTAAGTGCCATGGGCCTGGGTCTCTGGACAGGGGTAGGTGCCGGGGTCCTGGGTCTCTGGACAGGGGTAGCTGCCAGGGTCCTGGGTCTTTGGACAGGGGTTGGTGCCGGGGGCCTGGGTGTCTGGACAGGGTTAGGTGCCGGGGTCCTGCGTCTCTGGACGGGATAGTTGCTGGGGGCCTGTGTCTGTGGACAGGGTTAGGTGCCGGGGGTTCTGGGTTTCTTGACAGGGGTAGGTCCCGGGGGGCCTGTGTCTCTGGACAGGGGTAGGTACCGGGGGCCTGTGTCTCTGGACAGGGGTAGGTGCCGGGGTCCAGGGCTTCTGGACAGGGCTAGGTGCCGGGGGACCTGATGTCTCTGGACAGGGCTTGGTGCCGGGGGGCCTGGATCTCTGGACAGGGGTATGTGCCGGGGTCCAGGGCCTCTGGACAGGGGTATGTGCCGGGGTCCAGGGCCTCTGGGCAGGGGTAGGTTCCCAGGGGCCTGGGTCCCTGGATGGGGTAGGTGCTGGGGGCCTGGTTCTCTGGACACGGATAGGTGCTGGGGGGCCTTGGTGTCTGGACAGGGATAGGTGCGTGGTCCTGGAAAGGGGTAGGTGTTAGGGGTCCTCGGCCTCTGGACAGGGGCAGGTGCAGGGGTCCAGGGCCTCTGGACAGGGGCAGGTGCCGAGGGTCTGGGCCTCTGGACAGGGGCAGGTGCCGGGGTCCAGGGCCTCTCGACAGGGGTGCGTGCCGTGGGGCCTGGGTCTCTGAACAGGGGTAGGTGCCGGGGGCCTTGGTCTCTGGACAGGGGCTGGTGCCGGGGGCCTGGGTCTCTCAACGGGGTAGGTGCCTGGGGCCTGGGTCTCTGGACAGGGACAGGTGCCTGGAGGCCTGGGACTCGACATGGGTAGGTCCCGGGATCCAGGGCCTCTGGATACGGGCAGGTTCTGGGGGGCCTGGGTCTCTTGACAGGGGCAAATGCAGGGGCGCCTGGGTCTCTAGACAGGGATAAGTGCTGGCTGGCCTGGGTCTGGGTACAGGGGTAGGTTCCCGGGGGGCCCGGGTCTCTGGACAGGGGTACGTGCCGGGGTCCAGGGCCTCTGCACAGGGCTAGGTGCCGGGGGCCCTGGGTCTCTGGACAGGGTAGGTGCCGTGGGCCTGGGTCTCTGGACAGGTGTAGGTGCCTGGGGGCCTGGGTCTCTGGACATGGGTAGGTGCGGGGTGCTGGACAGGGGTTGGTGTTGGGGTCCCTCGGCCTCTGTACAGGGGTAGGTGTTGGGGGACCTTGGTCTCTGGACAGAGGTAGGTGCCGGGGTTCCTGAATCTCTGGACAGGGGTACGTGCCCGGAGCCTGGGTCTCTGGACAGGGGTAGGTGCCGGGGGGCCTGGGTCTGTGGACAGGGGTAGATGCCGGGGTCCAGGGCCTCTGGACAGGGCTAGGTGCCGGGGTGCCTGAGTCTCTGGACAGGGGTAGCTGCCGGGGGGACTGGTGTCTCTGGGCAGGTGTAGGTGCCAGGGGTCCTGAGTCTCTGGACAGGGGAGGTGCCGGGGGTCCGGGTCTCAGGACAGGAGTAGGTGCCGGGGGTCCTCGGTCTCTGGACGTGGTAAGTGCCATGGACCTGGGTGTCTGGACAGGGGTAGGTGCCGGGGGTCTGGGTCTGTGGACAGGGGTAGATGCCGGGGTCCAGGGCCTCTGGACAGGGCTAGGTGCCGGGGTGCCTGAGTCTCTGGACAGGGGTAGGTGCCGGGGGACCTGGGTCTCTGGACAGGGGTAGGTGCCGGGGTTCCTCGGTCTCTGGACGTGGTAAGTGCCATGGGCCTGGGTCTCTGGACAGGGGTAGGTGCCAGGTGTCCTCGGTCTCTGGACAGGGTAAGTGTCGTGGGCCTGAGTCTTCGGATAGGGGTAGGTGCCGGGGAGCCTGGTCCTCTGGACAGGGATAGGTGCCGGGGGGCCTGGGCCTGTGTAGGTGCCGGGGTCCAGGGCCTCTGGATAGGGGCAGGTGCCAGGGGGCCTTGGTCTTTGGACAGGGGTAGGTGCCGGGGGGCCTGGGCCTGGGTAGGTGTCGTGGTCCAGGTCCTCTGGACAGGGGCATGTGCCGGGGGGCCTGGGTCTGTGGACAGGGGTAGGTTCTGGGGGTCCTGGGTCTCTGGACAGAGGCAGGTGCCGGGGGGCCTGGGTCCCTTGACACAGGTACGTGCCAGGGTACTTGGGTCTTTGGACAGTGGTAGGTGCCGGGGGGCCTGGGTCTCTGGACAGGGGCAGGTGCTGGGGCCTGGGTCTCTGAACGGGGGTGGGTTCTGGGGGCATGGGTCTCTAGACGATGGTAGGTGCCGGGGGGCCTGGGCCTGGGTAGGTTCCGGGGTACAGGGCCTCTGGACAGGGGCAGGTACTGGGGGGCCTGGGTCTCTGAACGGGGGTAGGTGCCAGGGGGCCTGGGTCTCTGGACGGGGGTAGGTGCCGGGGGTCCTGGGTCTCTGGACGGGGGTAGGTGCCGGGAGACCTGGGGCTGGGTAGGTGCCAGGGTCCAGGGCCTCTGGACAGGGGCAGGTGCCGGGGTCCTGGGTCTATGGACGGGACACGTGCCAGAGGCCTGGGTCTCTGGACAGGGGTATGTCCAGTCCCGGGGGGCCTGGGACTGGCTAGGTGCCGGGGGTCCTGGGCCTCTCGACAGGGGTTTGGGTCTCTCGACAGGGGCAGAGACTGGCTGAGCCGAAACTCTTTCGTAAGATCCCATTTATCAATTTTGGCTTTTGTTGCAATGGCTTTTGCTGTTTTAGTCATGAAGTCTTTGCCCTTGCCTATGTCCTGGATGAGATTGCTTAGGTTTTCTTCTAGGGTATTTATAGTTTTAGTGTTTATGTTTGCGTCTTTAATCCATCTTAATTTTTGTGTAAGATGTAAGGAATGGCTCTAGTTTCTGTTTTCTGCATATGGCTAGCCTGTTTTCCCAGCACCATTGATTAAATTGGGAACCCTTTCCCCATTGCTTGTTCTTGACAGATTTGTGGAAGATCAGATGGTTGTGGACGCGTGGTGTTATTTCTGAGGTCTCTGTTCTGTTCCTTTGGTCTACATATTTAGTTCGTACCGGTACCATGCTGTTTTGGTTACTGTGTCCCTTTAGAACAGTCTCAAGTCAGGTAGTGTGATCCCTCCAGCTTTGTTCTTTTGACTTAGGATTGTCTTGGCTATACGGGCTCTTTTTTGGTTTCACATGAAATTTAAAGTAGTTGTTTCTGGTTTTGTGAAGAAAATCAGTGGTAGCTTGAGGGGAATAGCATTGAATTTACAAATTACTTTGGGCAGTATGGCCATTTTCACGATAATGATTCTTTCGACCCACGAGCGTGGAATGTTTTTCCATTTGTTTGTGTCCTCTCTTATTTCTTTGAGTGGTAGCTTGTAGTTCTCCTTGAAGAGGTCCTTCACTTCCCTTGTAAGTTGCATTCCTAGGTAATTTATTTTCTTTGTAACAATTGTGAATGGGAGGAGTTCACTCAAGGTTTGGCTCTCTGCTTGCCTGAGATGATGGGGTTTTGTAAATATACACTCATGTTGTCTGCAAACAGAGACAATTTGATGTCCTCTCTTCCTGTTTGAATACACTTTGTTTCTTTTTTTTTGCTTGATTTCTCTGGCCAAAGCTTCCAATACTATGTTGAATAGGAGTGGTGAAAGCCGGCATCCTTGTCTTGTGCTGGATTTAAAGGGAATGATTCCAGCTTTTTCCCATTCATTATGGTACTGGCTATGGGTTTGTCATTAATAGCTCTTACTATTTAGAGATAGTTCTGTCAACACCTAGTTTATGGAGAGTTTTTAGCATGAAAGGGTGTTGAATTTTATCAAAGACCTTTTCTGCATCTATTGAGGTAATCATGTGTGGTTTTTTTTTTGGTCATTGGCCAGGGATATGTGCCGGGGGCCTGGTTCTCTGCACAGGTTAGGTGCCGGGATCCAGGGCATCTTGACAGGGCTAGGTGCCGGGAGCCCAGGGTCTCTGGACAGAGGTAGTTGCTGGGGCCCTGGGCCTGGGTAGGTGCTAGGGTCCAGTGCCTCTGGACAGGGGCAGGTGCCGGAAGGCCTGGGTCGGTCTCTGGACAGGGTTAGGTGCCTGGGGGCCTGGGTCTCCGGACAGGGGTATGTGCCGGGGTCCAGGGCCTCTGGGCAGGGGTAGGTACTGGGGGCCTGGTTCTCTGGACAGGGGTAGGTGCTGGGGGCCTTGGTGTCTGGACAGGGATAGGTGTACGGTCCTGGAAAGGGGTAGGTGTTAGGGGTCCTCGGCCTCTGGACAGGGGCAGGTGCAGGGGTCCAGGGCCTCTGGACAGGGGCAGGTGCCGAGGGTCTGGGCCTCTGGACAGGCGCAGGTGCCGGGGCGCATGGGTCTTTGGACAGGGGTAGGTGCCGGGGGCCTGAGTCTCTAGAAACTGGTAGGTGCCGGGGTCTGGGTCTCTGAACAGGGGTAGGTGCCAGGGCCCTAGGTCTCTGAACAGGGGTAGGTGCCAGGGGCCTGCGTCTCTGGACAGGGGCTGGTGCCGAGGAGCCTGGGTCTCTGGACAGGGGCAGGTGCCGAGGTCCAGGGCCTCTGGACAGGGCTAGGTGCCGGAGGCCCTGGGTCTCTCAACCGGGGTAGGTGCCGAGGGGCCTGGGACTTAGTAGGTACTGGGCTCTAGGGCCTCTGGACAGAGGCAGTTGCCGGGGGGCCTGTGTCTCTAGACAGGGGTAGGTGCCGGGGTCCTGGGTCTCTGGACAGGGGTAGCTGCCAGGGTCCTGGGTCTCTGGACATGGGTAGGTGCTGGGGGCCTGGGTGTCTGGACAGGGTTAGGTGCCGGGTTCCTGTGTCTCTGGACAGGGGTAGGTGCCGGGGTCCAGGGCCTCTGGACAGGGCTAGGTGCCGGGGGACCTGATGTCTCTGGACAGGGCTTGGTGCCGGGGGTCCTGGATCTCTGGATAGTTGTCGGTGCCGAGGGGCCTGGGACTGGGTAGGTGCCGGGGTCCAGTGCCTCTGGACAGAGGCAGGTCCTGGGGTCCAGTGGCTCTGGACAGAGGCAGGTCCTGGGGAGCCTGGGTCTCTGGACAGGGGTAGGTGTCGCGGGGCCTGCATCTCTGGACAGGGCTAGATGTGGGGTCCTGGACCGGGGTAGGTGTTGGGGTCCTGGGCCTCTGGACAGGGTTAGGTGCCGGGGCCTCGGTCTGTGGACAGGGGTAGGTGCCGGGGGCCTGGGTCTCTGGACGGGGGTAGGTGCCGGGGCCTGGGTCTCAGGACAGGCGTAGGTGCCGGGGTCCAGGGACTCTGCACAGAGCTGGGTGCCGGGGTCCCTGGGTCTCTGGACGGGTAGGTGCCGGGGAGCCTGGGTCTCTGGACAGGTGTTGGTGCCGGGGTCCAGGGTCTCTGGAGAGGGTAGGTGCTAGGGGCCTGGGTCTCTGGACAGGCGTAGGTGTCAAGAGTCCTGGGTCTCTGTACGGGAGTAGGTGCCAGGGGGCCTGGGCCTGGGTAGGTGCCGGGGTCCAGGGTGTCTGGACAGGGTCAGGTGCCGGTGGGCCTTGATCTCTGGACGGGGCCAGGTGCCAGGGTCCTGGGCCTCTGAACGGGGGTATCTGCCGGAGTCCAGGGCCTCTAGACGGGGTAGGTCCCGGGGGACTGGGTTTCTGGACAGGGGTAGGTGCCAGGGATCTTGGTCCTCTGGACGGGGTAGGTGCCGGGGGCCTGGGTCTCTCGACAAGGGTAAGTGCCTGGGGGCCTGGGCCTCTGGACAGGGTTACGTGCCGGGGGGCCTGGGCCTGTGTAGGTGCCGGGGTCCAGGGCCTCTGGACAGGGGCAGGGGCCGGGGGCCCTGGGTCTCCGGACAGGGGCAGGTGCAGGGGGCCTGGGTTTCTGAACGGCGGGGGTAGGTGCCGGGGTGCCTGGGTCTCTGGACAGGGATAGGTGCCGGGCTCCATGGCCTCTGGATGGGGTAGGTGCAGGGGGCCTGGGTGTCTGGACAGGTGTAGGTGCCGGGGGGCCTTGGCCTGGGTAATTGCTGGGGTCCAGGGTGTCTGGACGGGGCAGCTGTCGGGGGCCAGGGTCTCTGAACGCGGGTAGCTGCCGGGGTCCAAGGCCTCTGCACAGGGGTAGGTGCCTGGGGGCCTGGGTCTCTGGACAGGGGTATGTGCCGGGGTCCAGGGCCTCTGGGCAGGGGTAGGTGCCCTCGGAGGCCTGGGTCCCTGGACGGGGTAGGTGCTGGGGGCCTGGTTCTCTGGACACGGGTAGGTGCTGGGGGGCCTTGGTCTCTGGAGAGGGATAGGTGCGCGGTCCTGGAAAGGGGTAGGTGTTAGGGGTCCTCGGCCTCTGGACAGGGGCAGGTGCAGGGGTCCAGGGCCTCTGGACAGGTGCAGGTGCCGAAGGTCTGGGCCTCTGGACAGGCGCAGGTGCCGGGGCGCATGGGTCTTTGGACAGGGGTAGGTGCCGGGGCCTGAGTCTCTAGAAACTGGTAGGTGCCGGGATCTGGGTCTCTGAACAGGGGTAGGTGCCAGGGCACTGGGTCTCTGGACAGGGGCAGGTGCCGAGGAGCCTGGGTCTCTGGACAGGGGCAGGTGCCGAGGTCCAGGGCCTCTGGACAGGGCTAGGTGCCGGAGGCCCTGGGTCTCTGACCCGGGGTAGGTGCCGAGGGTCCTGGGACTTAGTAGGTGCTGGGCTCTAGGGCCTCTGGACAGAGGCAGTTGCCGGGAGGCCTGTGTCTCTAGACAGGGGTAGGTGCCGGGGTCCTGGGTCTCTGGACAGGGGTAGCTGCCAGGGTCCTGGGTCTCTGGACTTGGGTAGGTGCCGGGGGCCTGGGTGTCTGGACAGGGTTAGGTGCCGGGGTCCTGCGTCTCTGGACGGGATAGGTGCCGGGGGCCTGTGTCTGTGGACAGGGTTAGTTGCCGGAGGTTCTGGGTTTCTTGACAGGGGTAGGTCCGGGGGGGCCTGCGTCTCTGTGCAGGGGTAGGTACTGGGGGCCTGTGTCTCTGGACAGGGATAGGTGCCGGGGTCCAGGGCCTCTGGACAGGGCTAGGTGCCGGGGGTACCTGGATCTCTGGATAGTTGTCGGTGCCGAGGGGCCTGGGACTGGGTAGGTGCCGGGGTCCAGTGCCTCTGGACAGGGGTATGTGCCGGGGTCCAGGGCCTCTGGGCAGGGGTAGGTGCCCAGTGGCCTGGGTCTCTGGACGGGGTAGGTGCTGGGGGCCTGGTTCTCTGGACAGGGGTAGGTGCTGGGGGGCCTTGGTGTCTGGACAGGGTAGGTGCGTGGTCCTGGAAAGGGGTAGGTGTTAGGGGTCCTCGGCCTCTAGACAGGGGCAGGTGCAGGGGTCCAGGTACTCTGGACAGGGGCAGGTGCCGAGGGTCTGGGCCTCTGGACAGGCGCAGGTGCCGGGGCGCATGGGTCTTTGAACAGGGGTAGGTACCGGGGGGCCTGAGTCTCTAGAAACTGGTAGGTGCCGGGGTCTGGGTCTCTGAACAGGGGCAGGTGCCAGGGGCCTGGGTCTATGGACAGGGGCTGGTGCCGAGGAGCCTGGGTCTCTGGACAGGGGTAGGTGCCGAGGTCCAGGGCCTCAGGTCAGGGCTAGGTGCCGGAGGCCCTGGGTCTCTGAACCCGGGTAGGTGCCGAGGGGCCTGGGACTTAGTAGGTGCTGGGCTCTAGGGCCTCTGGACCGAGGCAGTTGCCGGGGGGCCTGTGTCTCTAGACAGGGGTAGGTGCCGGGGGCCTGGGTCTCTGGACGGGGGTAGGTGCCGGGGCCTGGGTCTCAGGACGGGGGTAGGTGCCGGGATCCAGGGACTCTGCACAGAGCTGGGTGCCGGGGGCCCTGGGTCTCTGGACAGGGGTAGGTGCCGGGGAGCCTGGGTCTCTGGACAGGTGTTGGTGCCGGGTTCCAGGGTCTCTGGACAGGGGTAGGCGCCGGTATCTTGGGTCTCTGGAAAGGGTAGGTGCTGGGGGTTGGGTCTCTGGACAGGGATAGGTGTTTGGGGATTTTGGTCTCTGGACAGGGGAAGGTGCGGGGTCCTGGGTCTCTCGAAAGAGGCAGGTGCCGGGTGTTTGGGTCTCTGGACAGGGTCAGGTGCCGAGGGGCCTTGGCCTGGGTAGGTGCCGGGGTCCAGGCCTCTGAACAGGGGCAGGTGCCGGGGGTTTAGGTCTCTGGAGAGGGGGAGGTGCCAGGTGCCTGGGTCTCCGGACAGGGGTAGGTGCTGGCGGGCCTGGGTCACTACACAGGGCTAGGTGCCTAGGTGCTTGGGTCTCTGGACAGGTGCAGGGAACGGGGGGCCTGGGTATCTGGACAGGGGCAGGTGCCGGGGTTCAGGGCATCTGGACATGTTCAGGTGCTGGGGTCCTGAGTCTCTGGACAGCTGTAGGTGCCGAGGGGCCTTGGTCTCTGGACAGGGTCAGGTGCCGAGGGGCCTTATCCTGGGTAGGTGCCGGGGTCCAGGGCCTCTGAACAGGGGCAGGTGCCAGGGGTTTAGGTCTCTGGAGATGGGCAGGTGCCAGGGGCCTGGGTCTCTGGACAGGGGTAGGTGCCAGGGGTCCTCGGTCTCTGGACGTGATTTGTGCCATGGCCCTGGGTCTCTGGACACGGGTAGGTGTCGGGGTCCTGCGTCTCTGGACAGAGGTAAGTGCCGGAGGCCTGAGTCTCTGGACAGGGCTAAGTGCCGGAGGCCTGGGTCTCTGGACAGGTGTAGGTGCCGGGACGCCTTGGTCTTTGGATAGGGGTAGGTGCTGCGGGGCCTGGGTCTCTGGAAGGGGCAGGTGCCTTGGTCTCTGTATAGGGGTAGGTGCTGGGGGGCCTGGGTCTCTGGAAGGGGCAGGTGCCGGGGGCCTAGGTCTCTGAACGGTGGTTGGTGCCAGGGGGCCTGGGTCTCTGGACGGGTAGGTGCCAGGGGTCCTTGGTCTCTGGACGGGGGCAGGTGCCAGGGGGCCTGGGCCTCGGTAGGTGCCGGGTTCCAGGGCCTCTGGACAGGGAAAGGTGCTGGGGGGACTGGGTCTCTGGACAGGGGCTGGAGCCGGGGGCCTGGGTCTCTGAACGGGGATAGGTGCCGGGATCCAGGGCCTCTGGACAGAGGTAGGTGACGGGGGCCTGGGTCTCCGGACAGGGTAGGGGCTGGGGGCCTGGTTCTCTGGAAAGGGTTAGGTGTCGGGGTCCTGGGTCGCTGAACAGGGGTAAGTGCGGGGTCCTGAACAGGGGTAGGTGTTGCGGTCCTGTGCCTCTGGACAGGGGTAGGTATTGGGGGACCTGGGTCTTTAGACAAGGGTAGGTGTGGGGTCCTGGGCCTCTGGACAGGGGCAGGTGCCGGGGTCCAGGGCCTCTCGACAGGGGCACGTGCCGTGGGGCCTGGGTCTCTGAACAGGGGTAGGTGCCGGGGGCCTGGGTCTCTGGACAGGGGCTGGTGCCGGGGGCCTGGGTCTCTCAACGGGGGTAGGTGCCTGGGTACTAGGTCTCTGGACAGGGACAGGTGCCTGGGGGCCTGGGACTCGACATGGGTAGGTCCCGGGATCCAGGGCCTCTGGATACGCGCAGGTTCTGGGGGGCCTGGGTCTCTTGACAGGGGCAAATGCAGGGGCGCCTGGGTCTCTGGACAGGGATAAGTGCTGGCTGGCCTGGGTCTGGGTACAGGGGTAGGTTCCCGGGGGGCCCGGGTCTCTGGACAGGGGTACGTGCCGGGGTATAGGGCCTCTGCACAGGGCTAGGTGCCGGGATGCCTGAGTCTCTGGACAGGGGTAGGTGCCGGGGGGCCTGGGTCTCTGGACAGGGGTAGGTGCCAGGGGTCCTCGGTCTCTGGACGTGGTAAGTGCCATGGGCCTGGGTCTCTGGACAGGGGTAGGTGTCGGGGTCCTGAGTCTCTGGACAGGGGTAAGTGCCGGAGGCCTGGGTCTCTGGACAGGTGTAGGTGCCAGGACACCTTGGTCTTTGGATAGGGGTAGGTGCTGCGGCGCCTGGGTCTCTGGAAAGGGCAGGTTCCTTGGTCTCTGTATAGCGGTAGGTGCTGGGGGGCCTGGGTCTCTGGAAGGGGCAGGTGCCGGGGGCCTAGGTCTCTGAACGGTGGTTGGTGCCAGGGGGCCTGGGTCTCTGGACGGGTAGGTGCCAGGGTTCCTTGGTCTCTGGACGGGGGCAGGTGCCAGGGGGCCTGGGCCTCGGTAGGTGCCGGGTTCCAGGGCCTCTGGACAGGGAAAGGTGCTGGGGGGACTGGGTCTCTGGACAGGGGCTGGTGCCGGGGGCCTGGTCTGTGGACAGGAGTAGGTTCCGGGGGACCTGTGTCTCTGGACAGAGGCAGGTGCCGGGGGGCCTGAGTCTCTTGTCACGGGAACGTGCCGGGGGTCTTTGGTCTCTGGACAGGGGTAGGTGCCGCGGGGCCGGGGTCTCTGGACAGGGGTAGGTGCCGGGGGACCTGGGTCTCTGGACAAGGGTAGCTGCTGGGGGCGCGTGTCTCTGGGCAGGTGTAGGTGCCAGGGGTCCTGAGTCTCTGGACAGGGGACTTGCCAGGGGCCCGGGTCTCAGGAGAGGGGTAGGTGCCGGGGTCCTGAGTCTCTGGACAGGGTTAAGTGCCGGAGGCCTGGGTCTCTGGAGAGGTGTAGGTGCCGGGACGCCTTGGTCTTTGGATAGGGGTAGGTGCTGCGGGGCCTGGGTCTCTGGAAGGGGCAGGTGCCTTGGTCTCTGTATAGGGGTTGGTGCTGGGGAGCCTGGGTCTCTGGAAGGGGCAGGTGCCGGGGGCCTAGGTCTCTGAACGGTGGTTGGTGCCAGGGGGCCTGGGTCTCTGGACGGTTAGGTGCCAGGGGTCCTTGGTCTCTGGACGGGGGCAGGTGCCAGGGGGCCGGGGCCTCGGTAGGTGCCGGGTTCCAGGGCCTCTGGACAGGGAAAGGTGCTGGGGGGACTGGGTCTCTGGACAGGGACTGGAGCCGGGGGCCTGCGTCTCTGAACGGGGATAGGTGCCGGGATCCAGGGCCTCTGGACAGAGGTAGGTGACGGGGTCCTGGGTCTCCGGACAGGGTAGGGGCTGGGGGCCTGGTTCTCTGGAAAGGGTTAGGTGTCGGGGTCCTGGGTCGCTGATCAGGGGTAGGTGCGGGGTCCTGAACAGGGGTAGGTGTTGCGGTCCTGTGCCTCTGGACAGGGGTAGGTATTGGGGGACCTGGGTCTTTAGACAAGGGTAGGTGTGGGGTCCTGGGCCTCTGGACAGGGGCAGGTGCCGGGTTCCAGGGCCTCTCGACAGGGGCACGTGCCGTGGGGCCTGGGTGTCTGAACAGGGGTAGGTGCCGGGGGCCTGGGTCTCTGGACAGGGGCTGGTGCCGGGGGCCTGGGTCTCTCAACGGGGGTAGGTGCCTGCGGCCTGGGCCTCTGGACAGGGACAGGTGCCTGGGGGCCTGGGACTCGACATGGGTAGGTCCCGGGATCCAGGGCCTCTGGATACGGGCAGGTTCCGGGGGGCCTGGGTCTCTTGACAGGGGCAAATGCAGGGGCGCCTGGGTCTCTGGACAGGGATAAGTGCTGGCTGGCCTGGGTCTGGGGACAGGGGTAGGTTCCCGGGGGGCCCGGGTCTCTGGACAGGGGTACATGCCGGGGTCTAGGGCCTCTGCACAGGGCTAGGTGCCGGGGTGCCTAAGTGTCTGGACAGGGGTAGGTGCCGGGGGGCCTGGGTCTCTGGACAGGGGTAGGTGCCAGGGGTCCTCGGTCTCTGGACGTGGTAAGTACCATGGCCCTGGGTCTCTGGACACGGGTAGGTGTCGGGGTCCTGCGTCTCTGGACAGAGGTAAGTGCCGGAGGCCTGAGTCTCTGGACAGGGCTAAGTGCCGGAGGCCTGGGTCTCTGGACAGGTGTAGGTGCCGGGACGCCTTGGTCTTTGGATAGGGGTAGGTGCTGCGGGGCCTGGGTCTCTGGAAGGGGCAGGTACCTTGGTCTCTGTATAGGGGTAGGTGCTGGGGGGCCTGGGTCTCTGGAAGGGGCAGGTGCCGGGGGCCTAGGTCTCTGAACGGTGGTTGGTGCCAGGGGGCCTGGGTCTCTGGACGGGTAGGTGCCAGGGGTCCTTGGTCTCTGGACGGGGGCAGGTGCCAGGGGGCCTGGGCCTCGGTAGGTGCCGGGTTCCAGGGCCTCTGGACAGGGAAAGGTGCTGGGGGGACTGGGTCTCTGGACAGGGGCTAGAGCCGGGGGCCTGGGTCTCTGAACGGCGATAGGTGCCGGGATCCAGGGCCTCTGGACAGAAGTAGGTGACGGGGGCCTGGGTCTCCGGACAGGGTAGGGGCTGGGGGCCTGGTTTTCTGGAAAGGGTTAGGTGTCGGGGTCCTGGGTCGCTGAACAGGGGTAGGTGCGGGGTCCTGAACAGGGGTAGGTGTTGCGGTCCTGTGCCTCTGGACAGGGGTAGGTATTCGGGGACCTGGGTCTTTAGACAAGGGTAGGTGTGGGGTCCTGGGCCTCTGGACAGGGGCAGGTGCCGGGGTCCAGGGCCTCTCGACAGGGGCACGTGCCGTGGGGCCTGGGTCTCTGAACAGGGGTAGGTGCCGGGGGCCTGGGTCTCTGGACAGGCGTAGGTGCCTGGGGGCCTGGGTCTCTGGACATGGGTAGGTGCGGGGTGCTGGACGGGGGTTGGTGTTGGGGGACCTCGGCCTCTGTACAGGGGTAGGTGTTGGGGGACCTTGGTCTCTGGATAGGGGTAGGTGCGGGGTCCTGGGCTTCTGGACAGAGGCAGCTGCCGGGGGTTGGGGTCTTTCGACAGGGGCAGATGCCGAGGGGCCTAGGCCTTGGTAGGTGCCGGAGTCCAGGGCCTCTGAACAGGGGCAGGTGCCGGGGTTTAGGTCTCTGTACAGGGGCAGGTGCTGGGGGCCTGGGTCTGTGGACAGGGGAAGGTGCCGGGGGCGCTGTGTGTCTGGACAGTGGTAGGTGTCGGAGGGGCTGGGTGTCTGGATAGTGGTAGGTGCCGGGGGGCCTGGGTCTCTGGACAGGGGTAGGTTCCGGGGGGCCTGGGTCTCTGCACAGGGGTATGTGCCGGGGGGGCCCGGGTCTCTGCACAGGGATAGGTGCCGGGCGGCCCGGGTCTCTTGACAGGTACAGGGGCCGGGGGGCCTGGGTATCCGGACAGGGGTACCCTGGCCAGGGTCCAGTGCATCTGGACATTTTCAGGTGCCGCGGGCATGGGTCTTTTCACACGGGCAGATGCGGGGGCGCCTATGTCTCTAGACAGAGGTAGGTGCCGGAGGGCCTGGGTCTCTGGACAGGGGTAGATGCCGGCGGGCCTGGGTCTCTGGACAGGTGTAGGTGCCGGGGGTCCTGAATCTCTGGACAGGGGTAGTTGCCCGGAGCCTGGGTCTCTGGACAGGGGTAGGTGCCGGGGGGCCTGGGTCCGTTTGGGAGACTAGGAACCCGCCCGCACGTACCGGGCTCGAGACCCGGCAAAGGGCGCGAGGCGAGGCGGACCCGCCCCACCGGAAGCTCCGCCACCTGGCAGGGTGCCGACGGCGGAACCCGATCGCGGCGGAACCCGGTAGTACTGCGCGAGCCGGAAATCGGTCCTCCGCGTTTTCTGTCCTCCGCGTTTTCCGTCCGCGGTGCGCAGTGGCAGTGTCGCGGCAGCCGGCTGGGCTTGCGCCTCTCGTCCTTTCGGGGGGTCCGGGAGCTGCGCGGGCCTCGGGGTCCAGCGGCGAGACGGTGAGCGAGGGGCTTGGGCCGGCGTCGCGCCCTCCCCGTCATCTCTAAGGGAGCGCTGCGTCGTCGGCGGCCCCGGCGAGCCCGGGGCGGGACCGCGGCCTCCGCCTTTCGGGCTGCGCTGGGCGGAACCTTAGGCTTCCGGGCACGCCGTCCCCGCCGGGGTCCGCAGCTCCGTGGCGGCGCGTCACCCTTCGGCCGGCTGCGGGGTCGCCGGGGCTGTAATGGAGTGCGCGAGGACGCGCTTGGCGCGCAGCCGCCCCGAGGGAAGCCGGTTGGGAGGAGGCCCCGAAACGCTAACGTTCTGTCTGCGTTACGGTCCGGTTCTCCGGCTGTAGAGAGTGCAGGCGGTCGGGAGAAATCCATCTCTTAAGTCGTAAGGAGGAACAGCGTTCATTTTCTTACTGCCAGTGGAGGTTTTTCATGAATTTACCAACTCAGTCATTCGGCCATTTTTTTTTTTTTTTTTTTTAATCTTAAAGGATCACGCTTTATTTTATTTTATTTTATTTTTTATTGCATTTTAGGTTTTGGGGTACATGTGAATAACATGCAAGGTTGTTGCACAGGTGCACACGTGGCAGTATGATTTGCTGCCTCCCTCCCCTTCACCTATATCTGGCATTTCTCCCCATGCTATCCCTCCCCAACTCCCCACCCCCCACTATCCCCCCTCCCCTCCAACAGACCCCCGTGTATAGTGCTCCCCTCCCTGTGTCCATGTGTTCTCCTTGTTCAACACCCGCCTATGAGTGAGAACATGTGGTGTTTGATTTTGTGTTCTTGTGTCAGTTTGCTGAGAATGATGGTTTCCAGGTTCATCCATGTCCCTACGAAGGATGTGAACTCCTCCTTTTTAATGGCTGCATAATATTCCATGGTGTATATGTGCCACATTTTTCCTGTCCAGTCTATCATCGATGGGCATTTGGGCTGGTTCCAGGTCTTTGCTATTGTAAACTGTGCTGCAATGAACATTCGTGTGCATGTGTCCTTATAGTAGAACGATTTATAATCCTTTGGATATATGCCCAGTAATGCGATTGCTGGGTCAAATGGAATTTCTATTTCTAGGTCCTTGAGGAATCGCCACACTGTTTTCCACAGTGGTTGAACTAATTTACACTCCCACCAACAGTGTAAAAGTGTTCCTATTTCTCCACATCCTCTCCAGCATCTGTTTTCTCCAGATTTTTTAATGATCGCCATTCTAACTGGCGTGAGATGGTATCTCAATGTAGTTTTGATTTGCATTTCTCTGATGACCAGTGATGATGAGCATTTTTTCATATGTTTGTTGGCCTCATGTATGTCTTCTTTAGGATCACGCTTTAAACCTCTGTAACAAAGTAATTATTTGTACCGGTCTCTACGCCATTCTCTAACAAAAGAACCCGTTGGCTCTCAGAAAATAATAGTCCTTTGTCTGCCTTTGGAATAGTTATCCTTATATGACTGTGTTCAAAAATTCCTTTCTTAATTTTGTAGCAGAACGTAGCTGTGATGATCTGAATTTTTGTCTTTCAGCTTGTTATGAAGACGAAGGGGAGGCTGTTTCAGAACGCCAATTAGTTTTGTACACGTAATACTTATTACCTTCTAATAATTGGATCAGAAGATGAACCCAACTAATCCTTTCAGTGGGCAGCAGCCTAGTGCTTTTTCGGCGTCTTCTGGTAGTTGCGTAACAACATTCCCATCCAAGGCGCCGTTTCGATTTGGTCAGCCTCTTTTTGGACAAAACAGTACCTTATGTGGGAAGAGCTCAGGATTTTCCCAGGTATCCAGCTTTCCAGCATCTTCTGGAGTGAGTCACTCCTCTTCAGCGCAAACATTAGGGTTCACCCAAACCTCAACTGTTGGACTCTTTTCTGGACTTGACCACACATCCACCTTTGTAGCTACCTCTGGGCCTTCAAGTTCATCTGTGCTGGGAAACCCAGGATTTAGTTTTAAATCACCCACCGGTGTTGGGGCTTTCCCAAGCACTTCTACTTTTGGACAAGAAACTGGAGAAATAGTGAGTTCTGGTTTTGGGAAAACGGAATTCGGTTTTAAACCTCTGGAAAACGCAATGTTCAAACCAATACTGGGGGCTGCTGCTGAGCCAGAGAAAACCCAGAGCCAAATTGCTTCCGGGTTTTTCACATTTTCCCACCCAATTAGTGCCCCTGGAGGCCTGACCCCTTTCTCTTTTCCTCAAGTAACAAGTAGTTCAGCTACCAATTCAAATTTTACCTTTTCAAAACCAGTTAGTAGCAATAATTCATTATCTGCTTTTACCCCTGCTTTGTCAAACCAAAATGTAGAGGAAGAGAAGAGAGGACCTAAGTCAGTGTTTGGAAGTTCTAATAATAGCTTCAGTAGCTTCCCTGTGTCGTCATCTGCAGTTTTGGGTGAACCCTTCCAGGTCAGCAAAGCAGGTGTCAGGCAGGGGCGTGAAGAAGCTGTTTCCCAGGTGGAACCACCTCCCAGCCTAATGAAAGGCCTGAAAAGGAAGAAGGACCAGGATCGCTCCCCAAGGAGACATGGCCATGAGACAGCAGAAGATTCTGATCCTCTGTCCAGGGGGGATCATCCTCCAGATAAACGACCTGTCCGCCTGAATAGACCCCGGGGAGGTACTTTGTTTGGTCGGACAATACAGGATGTTTTCAAAAGCAATAAAGAAGTAGGTCGCCTGGGCAACAAGGAGTCCAAAAAGGAAATTGGCTTTGTTGAGTCTGCAGAAAGTGACCACGTGGCTACCCAAGGAGGGAGCCAGTCTCTACTGGCACCTTCCCGGATTGCAGGTTTGAATAAAGAGGAAGAAACTGAAAGTAGAGAAAAAAAAGGAGGTGAGTTCTGAAAATGTGGAACATAGTGTAAATCCTGCTGGCAGTTTCCCAGTAAGTTTCTCTGGGTGTTAGCTTGATTTTTCAGATAAATCTCCTATAAACATTAGGGATTCTAGGCTGGGCGCGGTGGCTTATGCTTATAATCTCAGCACCTTGGGAGGCTGAGGTGGGTGGATCACAAGGTCAAGAGTTCGAGACCAGCCCGGCCAACATGGTGAAACCCCTCTTCTACTAAAAATACCAAAATTAGCCGGATGTGGTGGCGGGCCCCTGTAATCCCAGCTACTCTGGAGGCTGAGGCAGGGAGAATCACTTGAACCCAGGAGGCAAAGGTTGCAGTGAGCCAAGATCGCACCACTGCACTCCAGCTTGGTCAACAGGGCGAGACTTTGTCTCAAAAAAAACAAAACAAAAAAACACATTAGGGATTCTACATGTCATATGGAGCAGGTCTTACACCTGTGAACATCTTTGCTTTTACACAGGTGGTGCCTCCTGTTGTTAGAAAGTGTTATATCTGATGGTTTAAGTGTCTGTTCTCTGAACCCCTAGATTCTTTAAGAGGAACTCCTGTGCGTCAGAGTAAAAGAAGCGAGAGCACAGATAGTCTTGGGGGCTTGGCTCCCTCTGAAGTCACAGCGATCCAGTGCAAGAACGTCCCTGACTACCTGAACGACAGGACCGTCCTGGAGAACCATTTTGGCAAAATTGCTAAAGTGCAGCGCATCTTTACCAGGCGCAGCAAAAAGCTCGCAGTGGTGCATTTCTTTGATCATGTGAGTATTTCTGTATCGCCATTTGTTACCCTAGATTTGAGCCACGTCACTGTAAAACTTGTTTTTCTTTTTGGGGGGCCATCGTGGTCTATCAGTTATTTGTTTAATATAGGGAAATTACTCAAATATCTTATTTTTTTTTTTTTTTTTGAGACGGAGTTTCGCTATTGCCTAGGCTGGAGTGTAATGGTACAATCTTGGCTCACTGAAACCACTGCCTCCCGGGTTCAAGAAATTCTCCTGCCTCAGCCTCCCGAGCAGCTGTGATTACAGGCATGCACCACCATGTCCTGCTAGTTTTGTATTTTTTTTTTAGTAGAAATGGGGTTTCTCCGTGTTGGTCAGGCTAGTCTCAGACTCTGACCTTAGGTGATCTGCCCACCTTGGCCTCCCAAAGTGCTGGGATTACGGGTGTGAGCCACCACACCCAGCCTCAAATACCTTATTCTTTTTTTGACATGGGGTCTTGCACTGTTGCCCAGGCTGGAGTGCAGTGGCAAGATCTTGGCTCACTGCACCCTCCACCTCCCAGGTTCAAGTGATTTGCCTTTCTCAGCCTCCTGAGTAGCTGGGATTACAGGCACCTGCCACCATGCCTGGCTAATTTATTTGTAGTAGAGACAGTGTTTCACTATATTGATTAGGCTAGTCTTGAACACCTGACCTTGAGATCCACTCACCTCAACCTCCCAAAGTGCTGAGGTTACAGGCGTGAGTCACCGTGTCTAGCCCCTCATTTGTTTTTAAAGTCATTTTTTGCCTGTTGCAATGTGCTCATTTTCCCAGCTGAACATTAAATAGTTGATGACCTAATATGTAAATACACTGCCTTTATAAGCAATTCATTGGTACGGACAAAGCTGAACACCCTCATCTCTCCTGTTACCCAAGAGCAGTCCAGTTACCTAGTGTGGTGTGTGTTTTTCTAGACGTTTTTATGAGTATCTACAAGGAGACTAAGAGGTGGTTGGTTTTGTGTGTTTTCTGTGATAAATGGCATCTTGTGTGTTATTCTGCAGCTCCCTTTTACGCTTCATTGTGACTTGGAAAACTTGGTTTCTGTGTATGTAATTAGCTGGTGAAAATCATCTCACTAAATGCCAGAGGCCAAGTTTGTGAGTTCTGTGAGGCAAAGTTGTTAATTCGGAAAAAAGAGCGGAGCAAATAGATGCTTGTGAGACAGATAAGGGAGACGACTGCGGCCACAGCCGAAGGCTCTGCAGGCAGCAGGTGGGGGATGGGGGTATCACTAGTGTACGGAGGACAGGGGCTCCTGGTGCCTTTGGGTGGATGTTTTGCTTACTGCGTTTGAGTTTTCAGTCTCATTTCCTTTAGTCTCCTGATGTACTCACACTTGGTGGTTGTTTTCTAGGCATCTGCAGCCCTGGCTAGAAAGAAGGGGAAAAGTTTGCATAAAGACATGGCGATCTTTTGGCACAGGAAGAAAATAAGTGAGTTTTCAATTCTCAGTTTTCAAAAAGTTATTTTTGTTTATTTATTTATTAGAGACGAGATCTCACTACGTTGCCCAGGCTGATCTGGGATTACAGGCATGAGCCACTGTGTGTGGCCTGGCCCTCTCTTCGGTTTCTCTTGCTCTGTACAAACCCTTTGAGTGTGGGCCCTTTCCCCAGCCAGTGGGGGAGGCTGGCTCTGCGTGGATTTGCATCTCAGTTATTCCCTTGGGCTCTTCTCTAACCTCCTGTGACAATGAAAAGAATATTACTTTCTCAAAAACAAAGTGACAAAGTCTAGTACCAGGTGATCTGTGACTGCATAAACTCTTTTCTGCCTCCTATGTCCTCAGGCCCCAATAAGAAACCCTTTTCCCTGAAGGAGAAGAAGCCTGGTGATGTTGTGGTCAGCCCGAGCCCGGAAGACACATCTTTTCAGCACTCTCCTCTTGGCAAGGCCACAGGGAGGGCTGGTGCTAGCAGCCTGCTGAATAAAAGGTGTGATGGCCCCTCCTAATGACCTTATTTGGGAAGTACCAGGAAATACTGCCCTACAGTGACACCTGAGTCGGGGCTGTGGGGTCGGGGGGTGGTGGTGAGGAAACAAGAGCCAGTTGTCAGGGATGCTTGAGGGTCGAGGGGCAGGGGTTCCTGAGCCTGCCCCTCCGGCCAGCATGGGCCGTGTGGAGGTGGGTCTGTGTGGGGCTGGTGCTCTCAGCCAGGAGAGAGAATTTTCTGACACTGGTACCTGCCAGCTGCAGAGAAGGTGGAGAGCAGTGGTACTGTCCTGTCTTGTTCTCACATGCCCTAGGGTCAAGGTTGCTGAGAAAGCCTTCCTTCGGGGCCGGCTGGGTCAAGGTTGCTGAGAAAGCCTTCCTTCCAGGGGCCGGCTGGGTCAAGGTTGCTGAGAAAGCCTTCCTTCGGGGCCGGCTGGGTCAAGGTTGCTGAGAAAGCCTTCCTTCGGGGCCGGCTGGGTCAAGGTTGCTGAGAAAGCCTTCCTTCGGGGCCGGCCTGGGTCAAGGTTGCTGGGAAAGCCTTCCTTCGGGGCCGACTGGGTCAAGGCTGCTGAGAAATCCTTCCTTCAGGGCCAGCCTGGGTCAAGGTTGCTGAGAAAGCCTTCCTTCGGGGCCGGCCTGGGTCAGGGTTGCTGAGAAAGCCTTCCTTCGGGGCCGGCTGGGTCAAGGCTGCTGAGAAAGCCTTCCTTCGGGGCTGGCCTTTTTGTTTGTTTCTATCTTGGCATTTTCTATGGGAGAATCTCGTCACACAGTTGCTGTAGCTGGTGAAGGCCTTTCAGCTACAGCAGCTGTTACAGGAGACGGGGGGAGGCTGCTCACTGAGGACACACAGTGCCTGCTCTGCGGAACAGACACATGCAGCCTGGCACCCTGTGGCTGCCTGCCTCACAGGGTATAGTAGCAAATCTCGCTCATCTTGTCCTGAATTCCACTGCAGTTGAGTGCAGTTCCACTTGGCATGTAAACGTATAAGCAATGAATTTTTTCCTCAAGACATCTAACTGGCTGTAATAAACCATGCATTCTTTTTTTTTTTTGGAGATGGAGTTTCGCTCTTGTTACCCAGGCTGGAGTGCAATGGTGCGATCTCGGCTCACTGCAACCTCCGCCTCCTGGGTTCAGGCAATTCTCCTGCCTCAGCCTCCTGAGTAGCTGGGATTACAGGCATGTGCCACCGTGCCCAGCTAATTTTTTGTACCTTTAGTAGAGACAGGGTTTCACCACGTTGACCAGGATGGTCTCAATCTCTTGACCTCGTGATCCACCCGCCTCGGCCTCCCAAAGTGCTGTCTTCTTTTTTATTTTGTTAAATAGAGACGGGGTCTCTCCATGTTGGCCAGGCTGTTCTCGAACTGCTGACCTCAGGTGATCCACCTGCCTTGGCATTCCAAAGTGCTGGGATTACAGGCATGAGTCACTGTGCCCGGCCTCTTTTTTTTTTGAGATGGAGTCTTTGTTGCCCACGCTGGAGTTTGGTGGTGTGATCTTGGCTCACTGCAACCTCTGCCTCCCAGGTTCAAGAAGTTCTCCTGCCTCAGCCTCTCTAGTAGCTGGCATTACAGGTACTCCACCATGCTGGCTAATATTTTTGTATTTTTAGTAGAGACGGTTTGACTGTGTTGGCCAGGCTGGTCTTGAACTCCCGACTACAGGTGTGAGCCACCCACCTGGCCACACCATGCATTTTTAATAATCACTTCTAGCAGTTTCCAGCATGACTTTTTTCCCCCGCTAAAATCTATCTCTTCTAGGAAGGACAGCATAACTTTTTGCAGGTGCAGGTTATCACGGCGAAGCAGATGCTGTTGGCTGTGTTAGTTGTGTGAGCTGGCGGGTGATGTGCGCTTCCCTGGCTGCCTCGTCTGTCGGGGGAACTCTGTTCTGAAAGGCTTTTCCTTTTCACACCAGGCCTACTTTGACAGGTCTCCAGCTTAATCTGTCTTCTTACCTTTTCGTCAATGTATTTTTCTTACTTTCCATTTTGTGATGAGCAGTTTAGTTGCTGCTTTGACATATCTTCTTTGACATTCAAGTTTAGAAAATGATAAAAACCAGAAAATGGGGAAGCTGAGAGAGGATGCTCAGTTCCTTTCAGTATGTCCTTCTGCCAAAATAAACTTCTGTTTTAAAACATGTAGGCATAATACTTATATTAAAGGTGTTTTTCATGCAAGTTTCATTTTTTTGAGATAGAAATTTGTAAGTGTTCCTTTCAGCTGTTTAAATGCGTCTATCTTGTTTTTTTTGGAGGGGTGGTAAGGATGGAGTCTTGCTCTGTTGCCCAGGCTGGAGTGCAGCAGTGCAATTCCAGCTCACTGCAGTCTCCGCCTGCCAGACTGAAGCAAGCCTCTCACCCCAGCCTCCTGAGTAGCTGGAACTATAGGCACATGCCAGATGCCTAATGTTTAAATTTTTTGTAGAGATGAGGTCTCACTATGTTGCCCAGGCTATCTTTGTTTTTCAAAAGTATGAAATATTTCAGAATCCTATTAAGGTCAGTGAATCATGTGGATAACGCTTTTGTGCGTATCCCCATCTTTATCAGGGCTCCTCATTTTAGTGGTTGTAGTTTCTCAACTTCAGAGGACCAGAAAGTCTTGAAAGATGAGGGGACGTGTTCAGAAATGAAAACCCTCTAAAGGCCTTTCCGGTACAAGGGCCCTCAATGTGGTGTTTACTTTATAGCTCTCCAGTGAAGAAGCCAAGTCTCCTCAAGGCCCACCAATTTGAGGGAGACTCTTTGGACTCAGGCTCCGAGGGCCTCGGGCCATGTGTGCCGCCCCTCAGCGCCCTGATAGGCACCGTGGCTGAGACGTCCAAGGAGAAGTACCGCCTGCTTGACCAGAGAGACAGGATCATGCGGCAAGGTATGGGGCAAGGCGGCAGAGGTTCTGGGGCCTGGTGCGGTCGTCCTCTTGGGCGCCATCAGAGCGGGAGCTGCTTCTTTCCAGTGGGCTCTGTTGCTGTTGAGTCTCAGGGCCTCTGATGTGCTGTGTCTGAGCTTCATGGTCGGCCAGTCTTCCTTGGAGTGAGTGCTCTGTGTGTGTGTACATATACGTTCAAATATGTTTGCTTATGTGTGTACAAGATAGTAGTGGGAGCAGGCAAAAGGATGGGCTCATGTCTGTAGAGGGAGCAGGTTTCTGTTTTTTTTCTTTTTTTTGAGATGAGTCTCGCTCTTGTTGCCCAGGCTGGAGTGCGATGGCGAGATCTCAGCTCACCGCAACCTCCCTTCCTGGGTTCAAGCAATTCTTCTGCCTTGGCCTCCCGAGTAGCTGGGATTACAGGCATGTGCCACCATGCCCAGCAAATTTTTTGTATATTTAGTAGAGACAGGGTTTTACCATGTTGTCCAGGCTGGTCTGGAACTCTCGACCTCAGGTGATCCACCCACCTCCCAAAGTGCTGGGATTATAAGTGTGAACCACCACGCCTGGCCGAGGGAGTGGGTTTCTGACGGGCAGAGGTTATGGTGGAGTGTTCCATCTCGGACAGGACATCCTTACCCTATTGGAATGTTGAACTGTGTGAATGTATTACCTACTAAAAAGAAAGTATTCCATTAACACTGAAAATATATGCAGGGATCAAAAATAAAAGGAAAAACACAGATACTCCTCTTTGCCAATTTTTTTGTCTTAAATTTCAGCTGGGTCGGGCGCGGTGGCTCACACCTGTAATCCCAGCACTTTGGGAGGCTGAGGCATGTGGACCACCTGAGGTCAGGAGTTCAAGACCAGCTTGGTCAACATGGCGAAAACCTGTCTCTACAAAAAAAAAACAAAAACAGAAATTAACTGGGTACGGTGGTGTGCACCTGTAGTCCCAGCTCCTTAGGAGGCTGAGGCAGGAGAATTGCTTGAACCCTCGAGGCAGAGGTTACAGTGAAATGAGATTGCGCCACTGCACTCCAGTCTGGGTTACAGGGTGAGACTCTGTCTCAAAAAAAAAAAATTCAGCTATCCCATTTTTTAAAAGCTGTGGATAATTAGAATAATCACAGTGTTTTCTTACTATTTGGTAATAAAAGCTGCCATCATACATTGTGTCACTGATATAGTGATTTTTGTATTCCAAATAAAATCATTAGGTATTAGAATTTTTCTTTTTCTTTTTTTCCTCCTGAGATGAAGTCTTGCTCTGTTGCCCTGGCTGGAGTGCAGTGGTGCATCTTGGCTCACTGCAATCTCCGTCGCCTGGGTTCAACGAATTCTCCTGCCTTAGCCTCCCAAGTAGTTGGGACTACAGGTGCATATCTCCGTACCCAGCTCATTTTTGTATTCTTAGTAGAGATGGGGTTTCACCATGTAGGCCAGGCTGGTCTCGAACTCTTAACCTCGCGATCTGCCCTCCTCGGCCTCCCAAAGTGCTGGGATTACAGTTGTGATACACCAGGTATTAGAATTTTTCTGTTTTTCTTTTTTTTTTTGGGATGGAGTTTCAGTCCTGTTGCCCAGGCTGGAGCGTAATGGCGTGATCTTGGCTCACCTTCACCTCTCTGGTTCAAGTGATTCTCTTGCCTCAGCCTCCCAAGTAGCTAAGTAGCTGGGATTGTAGGCATGTGTCACCATGCCTGGCTAATTTTGTATATTTTTTTTTAACATGGAGTCTTGCTTTGCTGTTCAGGCTGAAGTGTAGTGGCGTGATCACACCTCACTGCAACCTTCCCCTCCCAGGTTCAAGCAATTCTCCTGCCTCAACCTCCTGAGTAGCTGGGATTGCAGGCGCCCACCACCATGCCTGGCTGATTTTTGTATATTTAATAGAGATGGTGTTTCACCATGTTGGCAAAGCTGGTCTCAAACTCCTGACCTCTGGTGATCCTCCTGCCTCAGCCTCCCAAAGTGCTGGAATTACAGGTGTATGCCACTGCACCGGGCCTAATTTGTAATTTTAGTAGAGACAGAGTTTCTCCATGTTGGTCAGGCTGGTCTTGAACTCCCAACCTCAGGTGATCCGTCCACTTCGGCCTCCTAAAGTGCTGGGATTATAGGCGTGAGCCACTACTGCACCAAGCCTAGGTTATAGAACTTTTCAAAATAAAAACAAGAAGTATATATTTTGAGTTGTGAAGTTGTTGCATTTCTTTTTACTTGCAAGATACATTTATAACTTTTAATTCTAAGTGTAATCGTAGCAGTTTACTTATTCAGGTAAGAACCCAGTTAACTTCTATTATATGATTTTTACATTCAAGTCATGATGAATACTGTTTCAGAGTTTTAGAGTAGTGGTATATTTGTTGTTTTTTTTTGTTTGTTTGTTTTGAGATGGAGTTTCACTCTTGTTGCCCAGGCTGGAGTGCAATGATGCAATCTCAGCTCACTGCAAACTCTGCCTCCTGTGTTCAGGTGACTCTCCTGTCTCAGCCTCCTGAGTAACTGGGATTACAGGCACCCACCACCATGCCTGGCTAATTTTTTTATTTTTTTTTAGTAGAGACGGGGTTTCCTCATGTTGACCAGGGTGGTCTTAAACTCCTGACCTCAGGTGATCTACCCACCTCAGCCTCCCAAAGTGCTGGGATTACAGGCATGAGCCACCGCACCTGGCTTTTTTTTTTTTTTTTTTTGAGACGGGGTTTCACCACCATGTTGGCCAGGATGGTCTCCATCTCCTGACCTCGTGATCCCCCTGCCTCGGCCTCCCAAAGTACTGGGATTATAGGCGTGAGCCACCATGCCCGGCCAATATTTGGAATATTTGCAGTTGTAATGAGTGAATCCTTCTAGTAAACATCCTGCACCATGAGAGTTTGTCATTGAGGTTATGACAGGAGTTAAAAACTCTGGCTGAAAGTGAGGCTGCGTCCCCACTTTTAGTCTGCAGTGAGGGTCTGTGACTGTTGGAGAGCGGCAGACCCAGGGGTCTTTGGGAGCTTTGATGTCCTACTCCCTGGCAGAATAGACCCTAAGTCCTCTTTCTCTGAGGCTCAGAGTCTGACAGATATTTTTGTTTTCCTTTGTAATGTGGGTGTGTTTTAAGTTTTAATTTCTTTTTATCATTATGAGAGCATACTTCTGTAGGTTCATGCTAACCGTGTGGTATGTTCTTACCTTTCACTTGACGTCATTTAGCTCGGGTGAAAAGAACCGATCTGGACAAAGCGAGGACTTTGGTTGGGACCTGCCTGGATATGTGTCCCGAGAAGGAGCGGTACATGCGGGAGACCCGAAGCCAGCTGAGCGTGTTTGAAGTGATCCCCGGGACTGACCAGGTCAGAGCCCTGCGTCTCCCCGTGGAGTGGGGGCAGGCTGTGCAGGGGAGGAGGCTTCTTTTGTAATTCTGTACATACTGGATTTAGGTGTTTGCTTGTTTTAGAGGGTATTGGGTATTTGTGCCCTTAACAATCATATTCAGCTCTCTTGCGTCGTGAGATGTTCACTCTGTAATTGGTACCTATACGTGATAAGATATAGATGCAAGTTTTTTGTTGTTTTTTTTTTTTGAGACAGAGTTTCACTCTTTTTTCTTTTTTTTTTTTTTTTTAAATTTTTTTTTTACAAGGAGTTTCACTCTTATTGCCCAGGTAGGAGTGCAATGACGTGATCTCAGCTCACCACAACCTCTGCCTCCCAGGTTCAGGTGATTCTCCTGCCTCAGCCTCCTGAGTAGCTGGGATTATGCCTGCTCATATTTGTATTTTTAGTAGAAACGGGGTTTCTCCATGTTGGTCAGGCTGGTCTTGAACTTCTGACTTCAAGTGATCCACCCGTCTTGGCCTCCCAAAGTGCTGGGATTACAGACATGAGCCACCGTGCTTGACCTGATGCAAATTTTTTTAAATAGAGTTGTTTAAAATATTTATTTATTTATTTATTTATTTGGAGACAGGATTTTATTCTTTCACCTAGGCTGGAGAGCAGTGGTGCAATCATGGCTCACTGTAGCCTCGACTTCCCAGGCTCAGGTGATCTTCCCACTCGGCTTACTGAGTAGCTGGGATTACAGGCATGGTCCACCATGCCCAGTTATTGTTTTATTTTTTTGTAGCAATGGGGTCTCAGGGGTCTCAGCCGTGTTGCTCAGGCTGGTCTTGAACACCTAAACTCAAGTGATCCACCTGCCTCTGCCTCCCAAAGTGCTGAAATTACAGGCGTGAGCCACCACATCTGGCTTTTTTCTTTTTACAATCATTCTTATCCTTTTCTATGCTTAAGTTTTGCACATTCAGGATTATATTCTAGATATAATTTTATGTGTCTCTTTCCCACTTAAAATTATGTCATGAACATTTTCCTTCGTTATGCTGAACTAGAGCATGTAGAAATGACAGCATATTTTCTTAGTAGCTCTGTCAAAACTCTGCACTTCTACCATTAGTAGATAGGCTGTTTCTAAATTTTTAGCTCTTTTAATAATATGGTTTGGCATCTTGTGTGTCATGTTTCTCTGGTGTTTAGATTACTTTGTTCAGATCCTGAGAATTTAATTCCTGCATTGGAGGGTTTGTCCTTTCCCAAACATTATCCGTGTAGCTTCCCCAGTTGTTTCCCCAGGAAGCTGCACCAATTTAGATCCTTTGCACTTTGTGAATTTTGCTTGTGGACTTCTCCTCCTCTTTGTGGCTGGTGGCTTTATACACCCTTCGCCCAGTGCGGTGTCCCCAGACCAGCAGCAGGTGTGGGGCCCCTGCTGCAGCAGAGAGCGCGTGCTCAGGGCCTTGTCCTGCGGATGTCTCTGCGTCTCCTCTTGGCCACGTCATCAGCCTCCTTTTGAGGCGGGAGATGCAGCTCCAGGCCCCAGGTGGGCAGCTGGCCCCTGCTGCTGTGCCCTCAGCAGTCCTCACTGCCTGTCTCTGTTTCACTTCTGGTCTGTGTAGACTTCAGCTGGTGTGTGAGCAGAGCTGAGACCTGTTAAATGCTTCGAGGCCCTTCCCTGTCCCGTCTCTGCTTTGGAGCTTGCAGATGTGCCTTCACCTACATTCCTCCTGTTTGTCGTGACGCACTCGTGTCTTAACTCGTTGTGGTATTTGCCAAATCAAATTTCTCAATTTATTTTGCCTTTGAATTTTGTCTCTTTTTAACAGAAATTTTATGTTGAAAAAAATGTGTTCTCAACTATTGATCTGTGTGGGTGTGTATGTGATTTTCCCTCATTTTCAGGCATAACTGTGCCTGGCCCAAGGTGTTTCTCACGGGCAGCCCATCTCTGCTTCGTGTCCCTAGGTGGACCACGCAGCAGCCGTGAAAGAGTACAGCCGGTCCTCGGCCGATCAGGAGGAGCCTCTGCCCCACGAGCTGCGGCCCCTGGCAGTGCTCAGCAGGACTGTGGATTACCTGGTGACCCAGATCATGGACCAGAAGGAGGGCAGCCTGCGGGACTGGTATGACTTCGTGTGGAACCGCACACGTGGCATACGGAAGGTATTGGCTGCTTCCAAGCTGGACGCTAAAAAATGCATGCAAATTCCAAAGTCAAACTGATAGTTATTTTTATTTTACTCAGTTACGTATTTTATCTGTTTCAAAAATATACCTTTATGGACAGGGTGCAGTGGCTCACACCTGTAATCCCAGCACTCTAGGAGGCCAAGGTGGGTGGATCACCTGAGGTCAGAAGTTTGAGACCGGCCTGGCCAACATGGTGAATCTCAGTCTCTACTGAAAATACAAAAATTAGCTGGGTGTGGCTAGGTATGGCGGCTCATGCCTGTAATCCCAGCACTTTGGAAGGCCGTGGTGGGCAGCTCACGAGGTCAGGAGTTCGAGACCAGCCTGGCCAACACAGTGAAAACCCATCGCTACTAAAAAAATGAGCAGCTGGGATTGTGGCAGGTGCCTGCAATCCCAGCTGCTCAGGAGGCTGAGACAGGAGAATCACTTGAACCTGGGAGGTGGAGGTTGCAGTGAGCTGAGGTCGTGCCATTGTACTCCAGCCTGGATCACAGAGCTAGACTCTGTCTCAAAAAAAAAAAAAAGAAAGAAATAAATTAGCTGGGCATGGTGACACACACCTATAAAGTCCTCTACTCAAGAGGCTGAGCCAGGAGAATTGCTTGAATCCGGGAGGCGGAGGTTGTGTGAGCCAAGACCGCACCACTGCACTCCAGCCTGGGTGACAGAGCGAGACCCTGTCTCAAAAAAATAAAAAAACAAGTACTTTTGTTTAAATCACTCCAAAGTCCTATTAAAACGTGCATCATGGGCTTTGTTACACATTGAAATGTGAGAAATTGAGGTCATAGCATGATCTTTCTCATAGCTGACTCTCTGCATGGGAATGTGTGTATGATCCTCCCCCTCACCTGTGGCCAGGATATCACGCAGCAGCACCTCTGCGACCCGCTGACGGTGTCCCTGATTGAGAAGTGCACCCGATTTCACATCCACTGTGCCCACTTCATGTGTGAGGAGCCCATGTCTTCCTTTGATGCCAAGATCAATAATGAGAACCTGACCAAGTGCCTGCAGAGCCTGAAGGAAATGTACCAGGACCTGAGAAACAAGGGTGTCTTCTGTGCCAGCGAAGCGGAGTTCCAGGGCTACAATGTTCTGCTCAGTCTCAACAAGGGAGACATTCTAAGGTGAATTTCCACATCCGAATTTGTCTGCAAAGGCAGGCGTTAAGCAGGAGGAGAGCTTTCAGGATTGGCAGTAGCGATAGTGCTGCGTTCTCTCTGGTAGCAGGTGTTGGGAGGATAGGAGTCTCGGTCTCGCTGTGCAGTCTGCGGAGCTGAGCTGGGGGAAGAGTGATGGGGTTGTGCACCTGACCAGCACATCTGATGTAGGCCCCACACACTCGCTTCCGAGAACTGTTTCTCCTCAGCAGTGAGAGACATGAGGAAGGAATCCTAGTGAGACAGGTGAGTGAACCAGGAGAGGGAGTTCTAGCTGCCCTGCAGGGTTGTTAGCAGCTCCCTTTTTCCAGATAGTTTTGTCAAAGATCCAAATGAGAGGAAAAAAATTGTGTGAAACAAAAATGCTAAGAATGGGGTAGTAAGAATGAATGAATTTAAAACCCTGGTCTGATCTGACATTGAGAGGTCTGGCAAGCTCTCTGGCCCCTGCTTGTGGTGGTGGTTTTATTTATTTTTATTTTTTTTGAGATGGAGTCTCGTTCTGTAGCCCAGGCTAGAGTGCAGTGGTGCGATCTTGGCTCACTGCAACCTCCACCTCCCGGGTCCCGGTTCAAGCAATTCTCCTGCCTCAGCCTTCCGAGTAGCTGGGATTACAGGCACGAGTCACCATGCCCAGCTAATTTTTGTATTTTGTAGTAGAGACGGGGTTTCACCATGTTGGCCAGGCTGGTCTTGAACTCCTGATCTTGTGATCTGCCCGCTCAGTCTCCCAAAGTGCTAGGATGACAGCCATGAGCCACCGTGTCCAGCAGTGGTGTTGTTGAGCTGGACTTCATGGTGGGCAGTGTCCCCTTCAGTTCTAAAATTCCCCTATTGATGCTGAAACTCATTTTTTTAGCTTTGTATTTTCTTCAAGAACTGTGTGGAAGAATATCTAGATGTGTGAATGATTTTAAATTTTTATTTTATTTTTGACACCGAGTCCTGCGCTGTTACCCAGGCTGGATTTCGGCTCACTGCAACCTCTGCCTCCCAGGTTCAAGTGATTCTCCTGCCTCAGCCTTCTGAGTAGCTGGGATTACAGGTGCACACCACCATGCCTGGCTAACTTTTTGGTATTTTTAGTAGAGATGGGGTTTTGCCATGTTGGCCAGGATGGTCTGGAACTCCTGACCTCAGGTGATCCATCCACCTCAGCCTCCCAAAGTGTAAGGATTACAGGCATGTGCCACCGCGCCCTGCCAATTTTAAATGTTAAAATTAAGCCTGGTATAGCCTGGGCAACATAGTGAGACCCTACTCTACAAAACCCCTGTAGTTCCAGCTACTGGAGAGGCTGAGGTGAGAGGACCCCTTGAACCCAGGAGGTCAAGGCTACAATGAGCTGTGATCATGCCACTGCACTCCAGTGTGGGTGACAAAGCAAGACCCTATCTCTTAAAAAAAAAAAAAAAAGACCAGGTGTGGTGGCCCATGGCCTCATAGTACTTTGGGAGGCTGAGATCAGAGGATCGCTTAAGGCCAGGAGGTTGAGGCTGTAGTGAGCCGTGATTGTGCCACTGCACTGCAGCCTGGGTGATAGAGCAAGACTCTGTTTCCAAAAAAAAAAACGAAAAGTAAAATTAAGCCATGTAGATAAACTGGTTATGGAGAATGGCTGTATTGTCTTTTTATTTGTGATAAGCATTTGTTTCCCATCATGAATAATTCAGTCAAAATCAATTCATTTCTGAACAAAGAGTTAAGTTTTCTGTTTTCTTAGACTTTACCGTCCAGCACAGCTGGCAGTCGGCATTACTTTTTGGTAACTGATGGCTAAACTGCTTCTTGAATTTGTTTATTCTGTTCATTATATTTTTGAAAGGGACCTTTGTCTATCAAACCAGCTCAAGCATGGTAGCTTTGAAGTTAGTAAACTATGAATTTAGTGGCATGTTTCACCAGCAAGACCCTCCTTCTCAGTGTGGTTGAAATCTAATATCGTTATTATTTGAGACAGGATCTTGCTCTGTCACCCAGGATGGAGTATAGTGATGTGATCTTAGCTCACTGCAGCCTCAACCTCCTGGGCTCAAACGATCCTCCCATCTTGGCCTCCCAGTGTTTTGGGATTACAGGCATGAGCCACAGCATCTGGCCAATGAAATCTGTTATTTATTATAGCTATCTTTATGAAAATTTTGTCTTATGAAAAACAACATTCCAACCCCTTTTCTCTCCTTTAATTGACAGAGAAGTACAACAGTTCCATCCTGCTGTTAGAAACTCCTCCGAGGTGAAATTTGCTGTTCAGGCTTTTGCTGCGTTGAACAGTAATAATTTTGTGAGATTTTTCAAACTGGTCCAGTCAGCTTCTTACCTGAATGCTTGTCTTTTACACTGTTACTTTAATCAGGTGAGTAAATGAGCTGTGCTTGCTGAGTTGGTAGAAAGCAGGTTGTTCCTGTGCTATTCGAACACTTTTCTCTTCCAAGCTTTTCCAAGCAGGTCTCAGGCTGAGGCTGTGTCGTCCTTGGGGCAGCCCCACGGAGGAGTTTCTAGTGTTGCCCTGTTTAATAGCGTTAGCACCATTGGACACCATCCGGAAAGGCTGTGCAATGGAAAATACTGTTTTATGGTTCAGATAAGAAAAATCTCTTTACAGCCTGGCTTGGTGGCTCATGCCTGTATAATCCCAGCACTTCGGGAGGTCAAGGCAGGCAGATCACAAGGTCAGGAATTCAAGACCATCCTGGCCAATATGGTGAAACCCTGTCTCTACTAAAAATACAAAAATCAGCTGAGTGTGGTGGCAGGTGCCCATAGTCCCAGCTACTCGGGAGGCTGAGGCAGGAGAATCGCTTGAACCCGGGAGGCGGAGGTTGCACTGAGCCAAGATCGCATCACTGCATTCTAACTTGGGTGACAGAGCCAGACTGTCTAAAAAAAAAAAAAAAAAAGTCTCTTTAGAACACAATTTGAATTCAGCACTATCATCATCCATGAAAACTAACTAAAAAGCAGAAACGTCATATCTACGCACAAAATCCCTGACTTTGAAGTTCTTCATGTTTTAAATCTAAGTTTCTGGAGTAAGGCCGATGGTGCTAAGTTTATTTTAGTTGGTGCCTCAGTGTCTGTGCTTTGCCGTGTGCTGGGGCTGCAGAGCAGTGGGAAGGCTGGTCCCTCTCCTGAGGTTTGCACAGAGGAAACTCAGTGTCTTCGGGGTTTCCACTTGGTCCTTTCGTTTCAGTTCCATGGGACTTGGGGATGAGGACAGAGCAGCCCTTGTGGCACCTGCCGTTCTGGGCCCTCCATGTATCAGTTCAGGTAGACATGACCAGGACCGCCGCCTGCCTTACAGAGGGTCACCTTGAACCCACTGCCTCACCTCGCGCACACTGTGCTGCCCACTCTGGCAGTGGGTTCAAGAAGGTGGCCTAGATCCCTTCCACAAGCCTGCAGTGGCCACTGTGTGGGGACGGTGATGCCTGGGAGACCTCAGGACCTGCCTAGGTCCATCCGTCTCTGGCTCCAGATAATTTCTTTGGTCACACATCAGGGCCTCCTGTAAATTGACTAAACACAGAGTCATGTCGCAGTCAGAGAGTCTTTTGCAGGTTTGCTCCTTGTTGTCAGGTCTGCAGGTTGCCAGACAACCGAAGTTCTGGAGCAAATGAAAAGCTTTTCCTTAACTTGCCACTTGTAGTTAATACTGGCTGGGTGCTTTGGCTCACACCTGTCATCCCAGCACCTTGGGAGACTGAGGTGGGAGAATTGCTCGAGCTCAGGGATTCTGGACCAACATAGGGAGACCCCGTCTCTACTAAAAATAAAAAAAACAGCTGGGCAGGTGTGGTGGTACACTCCTGTATTCCCAGTTACTCAGGAGGCCGAGGTGGGAAGATTGCTTGAGCCTGGGAGGTTGAGGCTGCGGTGAGCCAAGATCTACTGGGCAACAGAGACCCTCTCTCAAAAAAAACGATAAAATGAAACTTAAAGTTAATACTGTATATATGATGATGGTTAGTAGAATGTTGACCAATTTTAATAACTTTATTTATTTATTTATTTTGAGACAGAGTCTCACTCTGTTGCCCAGGCTGCAGTGCACTGGCACAGTCTTGGCTCGCTGCAACCTCTGCCTCCTAGGTTCAAGCGATTCTCCTGCCTCAGCCTGTCTCCCAAGTAGCTGGGATTACAGGCGTGTGCCACCATGCCAAGCTAATTTTTGTATTTTTAATAGAGACGGGGTTTTGCCATGTTGGCCAGGCTGATCTTGAACTCCTGACCTCAGTAATCTGCCCGCCTTGGCCTCCCAGAGTGCTGGGATTGCATGTGTGAACCACTGTGCCTGGCCATTTTTAATAACTTTAAACAAAAGAGATGATTCAAGTGTTTTTCTTTGGAAAAACCGTTTTCACCAGCAGTGGTGTACAGAGGCACCCGCCTGTCCCCACAGCCCCGTGCATCCCTGCTCAGAGGCTTTGTGCTTGCTGTTCCCACTGCTGTTCCCGCTCACAAAGTCGCATGGTGCTGTCAGCTCCAGCCTGAGCCCCTGTGTGTCTGAACTCAGCACCTCCCCGAGGCAAGACGGGGCCTGGCTGCTGCCCTCAGTCGGCCTCTGCCAGCGCTCCCTCTTCTCCCCGTCCGTTTGCCGCGCTGAATTGCCGTTTTGTGTATTGTCTGTGCTCGTTTTCCGTGGCATTGTTCTCTTCCCTAGCGTGTCCGCTACGTGGGGACAGGGATTTTGTATTGTTCACCGTTGTATTCTCAGCATTAAGGACAGTACCAGGCACAGGCCAAACGCTGTATTGCTTGAATTAAAGAACATTGGAAGAGGACTAACAGCTTAGTCACCAAAGCCCCAGCACCCAAGCGTAATTTTTGTTAGCATTTTTATGTTTTTCCTTTGTCGTTTTAAATTTTTATTTATTTTTTTGAGATGGAGTCTCACTCTGTCACCCAGGCTGTAGTGCAGTGGCGCCATCTCGGCTCACTGCAGCCTCCACCTCCTGGGTTGAAGTGGTTCTCCTGCCTCAGCCTCCCCAGTAGCTGGGAATATAGGCTCCCACCACCACACCCAGCTGATTTTTCTGTTGTTGGAGTAGAGACCAGGTTTCACCATGTTGGCCAGGCTTGTGTTGAGCTCCTGACCTCATGTGGTACGTCTGGTCTCCCAAAGTGCTGGGATTACAGGTGTGAGCCTCGGCACGCAGCCCCGTTGTCTTTTTTGGAGACTAGTTCTCACTCTGTCACTTAGGCTGGAGTGCAGTGGTGTGATCAGGGCTTACTGCAGCCTCAACCTCTTGGACTCAAGCCATCCTCCCATGTCAGCCTCCTTAGTTACTGGGACCACAGGTGCATGCCACCATACCCCACTAATTAAAAAAAATTATTTTTTGTGGAGAATAGGATGTAGCTATGTTGCCCAGGCTGGTCTTGAAGTCCTGGGCTCAAGCGATCCTCCTACCTTGGCCTCCCAAAGTGCTGGGATTATAGGCGTGAGCCACCACACCTGGCCTCTTTTTTTTTTAAGGCTTTTGTTATAATGCCATGATTCATTTCTTCCTGGCATTCCATAGTCTCCGGGGTCCTCTGCAGCACCTTCATGTCGGTGGATGCTGCATAGCTGAATTCACCTGGCCTTGTTGGTGGACAGTTTGTTTCCTGATTTTTCTTATAAATAAAAACTTCCCAGCCTATCCTTCTCTGTGAGAGTGTTTACTTGGCATGCATTCCTGAGCATCGCCACTGAGCAGCCCACCTGCGATCTCTAAGCTTGGGTCATTCTATGTTGCCAGAGCGCCTTCTGTTGGGCTGAGCCCCAGGAGGAGCCCGTGTCCCCACGCTGGCCGTTCCTGTGGTCACAGGCTGACTGCATTTGTCTGATTGGGCCTTTCTCTGAGACCGCAGTGATTGGCTGCTTCTTTCAGATCCGCAAGGATGCCATCCGGGCGCTCAACTTCGCGTACACGGTGAGCACACAGCGATCTGCCATCTTTCCCCTGGATGGCGTGGTGCGCATGCTGCTGTTCCAAGGCTGCGAAGAGGCGACTGACTTCCTCACCTGCCACGGCCTCACCATTTCTGACGGGTGAGAGCTGAGCGTGGAACTGCGGGCCCCTCTCTCCTGTTTCCTTTCGAATTCTGATACAGGGCCGTGGGGGGCTGCCTGCCTGCCCCGCTTGGAGAAGGTGTGTTCCTCTCCCGTACAGGTGAACACACGAGGCTCAGAATAGCTGGGGGTGTTCCCAACACCCTGGCTGTCAGCCCATTGAGGGCTCAGACCAAGTTCTTTGTTGACTCGAAAATCAGTCCTTTTCATGAGTTGTCAGCGAACCTAAAGATAAAAGTTAGGGCTTCTTGTTTGCCTTGAGTGCCTTTGCCAGCTGGCGGCAGGCAACCTCTGACAGCTGGGATGGAGGCACTGCAGGCCAGGCCAGAGTCTTCTCTGCTACTGAGCAGAGTGTCTTTTAAGACCAGGATGAGACTCAGAGACCCACTGTCAGACACCGGCAGCTTACCCTCCACACCCACTGCTGGGTCCCCACCCTGCCTCCTGCACCTCCTCACCTGCCCCCGGCCTGCCTCCTCCTTCCCGGTCTGCCCTCACAAAACAGGCGGCTTTGGGTGAGCCAGCCAGGAGGCAGGAGTGAGTCAGCGTGTGTCTGTTAACTCGCTGGGCCCAGTGGTTCCGGGGACCACAGAGGCTCCAGGACGGGTGGCCATGGGACCTGGGCCTCTGCTTTCTGTCCTTTACACATGGCTGTGGGACGCCTGACAGCTTGCAGCACTCGGCGGGGCACTGAGGGCAAAGCTGCCTTCTTCCCTGGTGACGGCCCTCTGGTGTCTTCTTGTGGTCTGGGTAGCTGTGTGGAGCTGAACCGGTCTGCTTTCCTGGAACCAGAGGAATTATCCAAGACCAGGAAGTCGGTGTTTATTAGCAGGAAGCTGACGGTGTCCATTGGGGAAATTGTCAATGGAGGGCCATTGCCCCCCGTCCCTCGTCACACCCCTGTGTGCAGCTTCAACTCCCAGAACAAGTACGTTGGGGAGAGCCTGGCCACAGAGCTGCCCGTCGGCACCCAGAGACCCGGCTCGGACACAGCAGGTGAGTGAAGCCGCAGTCGTAGTGAGGGGACTAGCTGCTTTTTCCTGCCAGGACGCCTCCCAGGAGCCTGAGCGTCTGTCTTGTCTTGGGCCCAGGGCTGTGGTGCTCCCTCATGCTCAGAGCTCACTGGGAGTGCACCGAGGGGCCGTGAAGCCTGGCTCCTGGCTCCCTCACCTCCTGGGGCTTGTCTTTCACCTGAAGGTGGACGTGTCCCCTGTGGTGTGTGTCCCATGTGGCTGCTCTTCAGGAGGGCAGGCCAGTTCTCAGGGTCACTGTGGGTGGCCTGGGGCTGTCCCTGCACAGACCTTGGTCTCCGTGGTGCCAGGCGCCCTGTGTCTGCAGCGCCGTTTCCTCCTGTGTGTTTCCTTCCAGGTGGAGGGAGAGGAGAGGAGTGTGGCGCAGAGCCAGATGCGCCCCTGCCCGGTCTCCCGCAGCCTCTCCCTGCCCCTGCGCCCTCGCCAGTGCCTCTGCCTCCCATCCTGGCACTGAACATGTCCGCGGCGCCAGGCCTCTTCCAGCCCCCTGTGCAGCCTGAGCTGCCGCCTCCAGAGCCCATGCCCGTGTACTCTGATGAGGTAGGGACTCTTCTAGGTCATTGTGCACTAGTGTCCTTGGTCTCCACTCCGGGGGGTGGGCTGTGGTGCCTGGTCTCCAGAGAGTCCAGGGAGGGGTCTTGCTAGAGTCAGCCAGCCTCGGGTGGCAGGTCTGGGGCCCGCCATCCAGGCCCAGCCTGGAGTCCCATCTTCATCTTGGGAGCTTCCTCTCAGCACTGGCCTGAGCCCCTGTGTGTCTGAACTCAGCACCTGTCTATTCCTGACAGGATCATGGGCAGCATTGTACGCCTTCATGGGCATGACCTAGGTGTGGGTGTGCCCCCGGCGGGGGTGGGTGTGTCCCTCATGGACATGGCTGAGGGTGGGTGTCCCCCCCGATGGGTGTGGCCTGGAGTGGATGTATCTTCCTGGTAGGTGCTGCCCCGGTATGCCTGGCCTGAGAGTGGGTGTGTCTTCCTGGTGGTCATGTCTGGGGGTTGTGTGTCCCCACTGTTGGGTGTGATCTTGTCCCCTTTGGGTGTTACTTGGGAGTGGGTGTCCCTACTGATGGGTGTGGCCTGGGTGGGTGTGTCCCCTGTGGGCATGGCTTGGGGTGGCTGTGTCGTCTGATAGGCGTGGCCTTGGGGTGGATGTGTTTTTGTTGGTGTGTGTGGCCTGTGTGACTGTGCACCCTGATGGGCCTGGCCTGGGGTGAGTGTGCCCCTTGATGTGTGTGGCTGCAGGGTGGGTTTGGCCCCTGACCAGTGCCTTACTGTGGAGTAGAGCCTGTTAACTCTATGGTTGTGGAACTGGCTTGTGCCACTCTGGCTGCTTAGGGGCAGGCACTGGGCGCCAGCCCCTCTTGGGATCGGGGAGTCCTGAGTGGGAGCATAAGAGTGGCCACAGAAGCGGAGGCTGCTCGATGTAGATTGGAGATGTCTGGGCCAGGGTGCTCTGTGGCCATCCGCTTTCCGTTTGCCAGGGGACACTTTTCCTGCAGCAGCCTAGCTGACCCTGTGTCAGGGGTCATGTGCTTTTGTCACCAGATACCTGCAGACTGTCAGTGACAACATGTTACCCAGGATTTCTGCCCTGGGTGGGACGTTCCCTTCAACCCCATGCTGGTCTCTCCACAGGACCTGGAGCAGGTGCTGGATGAGCTCATCCAGGGGAGGCTCTGCAGGGGGACTGTGAGGAAGTCGGCTCTGCAGGCGCTGCCTACGCGGCTGCTGCTCTGGGGTGAGTGGCATCTGGTGCTCCCCTCCTGCTACTCGCGGTGGGGAGCTGCGCCCAGTCCTCTAGAAGTTTCCTCTACTAAAGTTGCCTGTGTTTTGGAGTCACGATGCAATAAGTCATTGCCAAATACAGTGTCATGGAGATTTTCCGGTGGCTCATGCCTGTATTCCTAGTGCTTTGGGAGGCCGAGGCAGGTGGATCACCTGAGGTCAGGAGTTCAAGACCAGCCTGGCCAACATGGTGAAACCCCCATCTGTACTAAAAATATGAAAATTAGCCAGGCGTGGTGGTGGGCACCTATACTCCCAGCTACTTGGGAGGCTGAGGCAGGAGAATCGCTTGAACTCAGGAGGCGGAGGGTTGCAGTGAGCCAAGATAGTGTCACTGCACTCCAGTCTGGGTGACAGAGCACGACTCTGTCTCAAAAAAAAAAAAAGCCGGGTGTGGTGACTCTCACCTGTAATCCCAGTACTTAGGGAGGCCAAGGTGGGAGGATCACAAGGTCAGGAGTTTGAGCCAGCCCGACCAACCTGGTGAAACCCTGTCTCTACTAAAAATAAAAAAAGTAGCCGGGTGTGATGGCAGGTCCCTGTAATCCCAGCTTCTTGGGAGGCTGAAGCAGGAGAATCGCTTGAACCCAGGAGGCGAAAGTTGCCATGAGCCGAGATCGCACCATTGCACTCAAGCTTGGGCAACAGAGCGAGACTTTGTCTCAAAAAAAAAAAAAAATTTCCCCTCCATCTATTCTTCTCGTTCAAGATGGTTTTGTTATTTGGGGTCTCCTGAGATATCTGAATTTTAGGATGAGTTTTTCTTTTTCTGCAAAAAGTGCTGTTGGGATTTTGATAGAGATTGCATTGAGTCTGTAGATTGTTTTGGGTAGTATTGTCATCTTTTTTTTTTCTTTTTTGAGATGGAGTCTCTCCTTGTTGCTCAGGCTGGAATGCAGTGGCTCGATCTCAGCTCACTGCAACCTCCGCCTCCTGGGTTCTATCGAGTCTCCTGCCTCAGCTTCCTGAGTAGCTAGGATTACAGATGTGTACCACCATGCCTGGCTAATTTTTTAATATTTTGTAGAGATGCCTTTTGCCATGTTGTCCAGGGTGGTCTCGAACTCCTGGCCTCAAGCGATCTGCCTGCTTCAGCCTCTTAAAGTACTGGGATTACAGGCGTGAGCCACCACACCTGGCCAATATTGTTTTAACAATATTAAATCTTCTAATTTGAGAATATCAGATGCCTTTCCATTTATTTAGGTCATCCTTAATTTCTTTCAGGACTGTTTTATAGTTTTCACCATACAAAGTTTTTGCTTCCTTGGTTAAATTAATTAATTAATTAGTTTATTTTTGAGATAGAGTCTCGCTTGGCCAGGCTGGTCTGGAACTCCTGACTTCAGGTGATCCACTGCCTTGGCCTCCCAAAGTGCTGGGATTACAGGCATGAGCCACTGTGCCCGGCCAAGTTTTAAATTTTTTAGAGGCTGGGTCTCAGTTTGTTGCACAGACTGGCTTTGAACTCCTGACCTCAGCCTCTCAAAGTGTTGAGATTACAGGTGTGAGCCACTGCACCCAACATTTGTTGAAGATTTGTTTTTTTCTTTGAGATGGAGTCTTGCTCTGTCGCCCAGGCTGGAGTGCAGTGGCACAATCTTGGCTTACTGTAGCCTTCATCTCTCAGGTTCAAGTGATTCTCCTGCCTCAGCCTCCCAAGTATCTGGGATTACAGCTGCTTGCCACCAACGCCAGGCTAATGTTTGTGTTTTTAGTAGAGACAGGGTTTCACCATGTTGGCCAGGCTGGTCTCGAACTCCTGACCTCAGGTGATCCACCCACCTTGGCCTCCCAAAGTGCTGGGATTACAGGTGTGAGCCACCATGCTCGGCCTTGTTGAGGATTTTTATATCCATATTCGTGAGGAATATTGGTCTGTAGTTTTCCTCTTTATTCCTTTTTTTTTTTGAGCCAGGGTCTTACTTTGTCGCCAAGGCCAGAGTGCGGAAGCACAATCACAGCTAGCTGCAGCCTTGATCTTCTAGGCGAAGCCATCCTCCCACCTCAGCCTCCCAAGTGACTAGGACCACAGGCGCGTGCCACTATAACCTGGCTAAGTTTTTATTTTTTTGTAGAGATGAGGTCTCCCTGTGTTGCCCAGGTTAGTCTTAAACTCCTGGGTTCAAGCAGTCCTCCCACCTCAGCCTCCCAAAATGCTGGGATTATAGGCGTGAGCCACGTGCCTGGCCAGTGTCTAGCTTTCCTCTAGTGTCTCTGGTCTGTCTTTGGTATTAGGGCAATGCTGGCCTCATAAAATGAGTTAGTAAATGTTCCCTCCCCCTCAGTTTTTGAAAGGGTTTGAGAAAGATTGGTGTTAGTTTTTCCTAAGTGTTCGATAGAATTTACCAGTGAAACCTTCTGGTCTTACACTTTGCTTTGTTTGGAAATCTCCTTACTAGTTACAGGACTGCTGAGGTTTTTCTGTTTCTTCACGAGTCTGTTTTGGTAGATGGTGTGTTTCTAACAGTGGGCTTAGTTTGTATGCTGACAGCCAGACACGCACAGGCTGCTATCCCGTATCCAAAACGCTGGGACGACAGTGTTTTAGATGACAGATACTTTTGGATTTTGGAATATTTGTATTATATCTACTGGTTGAGTATCTCCTACCTAAAAATCTGAATTCTAAAATGATTCAATGAGCATTTCCTTTGAAAAGCATGTCATGCTGTGCTCAAAAAGTTTCAGATTTTGGAGCATTTTGGATTTCAGATTTTTGGATTAGGGATACTCAAGCTGTGTGTTTTTTTCCTTGTCAATATTAGACACTTACTGACGTGGCTTTTTTACTCTGACTTTGAATGCTACCCCCTTTGCTCTGTGTAGTGTTTCTAATGCTGCTGTGGAGGATTTGTTAATAGCTGCAACCACAGGCATTTTGAGGCACATTGCAGCTGAAGAAGTGACTAAGGAAAGGGAGCGAAGAGAGCAGGAGAGGCAGCGGGCCGAAGAGGAAAGGTCGGTGTGTCGTGTCCATGCAGCAGGACAGGAGATGTGTGTGGACCAGGAGAGAATGGACCCTGGCCGGGAAGCCCTTGCTCTTGTGCACTGTGCTGCCATTCAGCCCCTGCTGACCCTCTCAGTGCCCTCATACACTGGAGCCCAGGGAGTGGGTGGAGGTCCCCAGGCCATACCTACCTGTGAGCAGTGGCCTTCCCCAGCCAGGAAAGGCAGGGGCAGGGAGGTGGTGTCGGGAGCTGGAGTCGGGGTGGCCTCCTGGCTCAGGCAGCACAGCTCCGTCCCTGTCTGCACGGCTGGGGAGTAGACCAAGCAGCGCTTATTTTTATTCTGAAACATTACCCTTGTGTATTCTCTTCCTTGTAGGTTGAAACGGGAGAGAGAGCTGGCGTTAACTGAGCTGAGCCAGGGCCTGGCTGCAGAGCTGATGGAACGGGTGATGATGGAGTTTGTGAGGGAAACGTGCTCTCATGAGTTGAAGTAAGTGAGACACTGGTGCCTTGCTGTGCCAGGAGACTGAGGCTGTGTCTCGAGCCACTGAGGATGGGCTATTGGAAATGTGCTTTCTTGTTTAAGCTTTGATTTTGTGACCAAATGTATTTGATAGACATTCGACAAAGAGAATTTTATTACAAAAAATTCTCTTTTATACAAGGGTTACCACCACATGACCAGCGTCAGCCATCCTTAGTAGCCACTGGCATTTATCAGATATTTGACACACTTCCAGTTGCAGGTGTCAGATATTGCTGATGAGAAGATTTTCTGGTTGGTTGTCTACATGGTCATTCACAAATTCTAAGCCAGGCATCTGTAGTCCCAGCTCCTGAGACTGAGGTGTGAAGATCACTTAAGCTCGGAAGGTCCAGGTAGTGTGCAGTGATTTCACCTGCAGATGGCCACCGTGCTGCAGCCTGGGCAGCGTAGTGAGACTCTGTCTCTAAAATAATTAATTAAAAGTTCTGACTCTTTTATTAAGATAAAGGTTTCTTTCTTTCTTTTTTTTTTTTCTTGAGACAGAGTCCTCACTCTGTCACAAGGCTGGAGTGCAGTGGTGTGATCTCAGCTCACTGCAACCTCTGCCTCACGGGTTCAAGCGATTCTCCTGCCTCAGCCTCCCAAATAGCTGGGACCACAGGCCCATGCCACCACGCCTGGCTAATTTTGTATTTTTAGTAGAGCTGGGGTTTCTCCATGTTGGCCAGGCTGATCTGGAACTCTCGACCTCAGGTCATCCGCCCGCCTAGGCCTCCCAAACTGCTGGGATTACAGGCGTGAGCACCGTGCCTGGCCAGCTCTTGAACTTTTAAAGCAAGCCTTCAGTGTCTGTGGGCCCTGAGTGCAGTCTTCCATGCTGATCGCCCTGTTTCTCAGGAAAGCAGTAGAGACAGACCAGAGGGTCCGCATGGCCCGTTGCTGTGAGGATGTCTGTGCCCATCTCATGGACTTGTTTCTCGTGGAGGAAATCTTCCAGACTGCAAAGGAGACACTCCAGGAGCTTCAGTGCTTCTGCAAGTATCTGCAGCGGTGAGTCCTGTGTCCCTACAGGCAAAATCCACACACAGGGAAGAGTCTTTTACCAGATTCAAAATGTATGAGCCATCAATTCCTTTATTCAGTGGTGAAAGGATCAGGGAAAATGTTACAGCAATGAATACCTAAAATGGACTCTAATTGGATTATATTGGGTTTCAGAAATACTTGATTATGTGCGAAACACACACACACACACACACACACACACACACACACACACACACACACACACACACACAGTATAAACTAAGGTGAAAAGTCAGGAATTAGATTGGGGTGTGGTGGCTGCTCTGTATTTCAGCAGATACTTACAGGGTGCCTGCCATTTGCCCACGGCACTGGATGCTGGGAGATGGCTGTGAACAGGCCAGATCAGATGATGGCTCTGTGCACCAGCAAATGTGAATTCTCAAAACAGGAGTGGTGGGAAAAAAGCAATTAATAGGGAATATACAAATACTGTATATTCATACCAGATCGCTTAGTTTGGATTTTTATATAGTGGTATAACCCTAAAGAAAAGGAGGAAAATAATGATCATAATCTCAGCATAGTGGTTACTTTTGGGAATGGGAGGGCTGCCTCTCACGGTTACAACGTCTCAACTGGATGAAAGTGCATAGGTGCTTGATTATTTATTAATCTTTAAACGGGGCATATCTGTGTTCCGTGTGTTGTATGATTTATTTCACAGTAAAATTTAAAATAAGTAATAGTGTCCTCGACAGTTCTAACAGTATAGAAGGGAGTATGGGGAGAAGTGAGTCTCCCTTCCACAACAGACCTCTGTCCATTGTTCGAGACAGCAGCTGCTTGTGAATCTATCCAGAGACTTTCTGTCCTTTCCTGTGGCTGTCGGCACAGGTGGCCTCCTGACCCCTGCTTTGCTCTGAGCCTTTCTGTGCTGCATCTGATAAGAGGTGGAGGACTGGCTGTAGCAGCATGTTGAGCTCTCAGCATTGCCAGTGGTGTTGAGGTCAGTGCGAGAATGTACCAGTAATGACCTTCCTCGTCCTTGGTTGCTGGACTTTGATGTGGCTCTCCTTTTAGCTCTGGCAAAGAGTGTCACAGTGACTCTCCTTGTACAGACATTTCACCCGCTTGCACACAGGCATGTGTATCTAGAGATAAATTCCTGTCAGTGGCGGCTGTGGGTCAAGGGATGTATGTATATCTTTTTTTTTTGGACAAGAGTCTCCTTCTGTCGCCCAGGCTGGAGTGCAGTGGTGTGGCGTGATCTCGGCTCACTTCAACCTCCACCTCTCGGGTTTAAGTGATTCTCCTGCCTTAGCCTCCTGAGTAGCTGGGACCACAGGCACCTGCCACCATAACCGTCTAATTTTTTGTATTTTAGTAGAGATGTGTTTCACTGTGTTGCCCAGGTGGTCTCAGACTCTTGAGCTCAGGCATTCTGCCCACCTTGGCCTCCCAAAGTGCTAGGATTACAGGCGTGAGCCACCGAGCCCGGCCAGGCGCATGTATCTTAGATCTCTATCTGCAGGGTGCAGCCCCACAGGGTCTTGTGGGTATTCTCTTGTGTGCAGTGACGATAGATCGTAGAAGAGAAAGACACAAGGACACAGAGATAAGAATTCAGCTGGGCCCAGGGGACCACTGCTACCAGGGGGTGGAGTCCAGCAGTGGCCCCGAATGCCTGGACTCACTGACATTTATTGTATACAAGGCAGGGGGACAGGGCCGGAGAGGGAATTATCTGACATGATTGCTAGGGGTCAAGCAAATCACTTTCTTAAAATATGGGGGGCCACATGGGCGCAGTTCAGCGAGTCACGTGGGTACAGCACAGAGGGCCCTCCCTCAGGTAGCTGCTGCAAGGAGGGGAGGCACATAGGTCAGTATCTTTCGATGCACTTATCAGAGGGATCAAAGGCTTTTAGGAGTCCTCTATTCTAAGAATTTACAAGAGAGCATCGGGTGGGAAAGTGGACCATGAAAGTGGACAAGGACAGTGACCGTCGGAGCACAGCACCACGGAGAGGGTTTAAGCCCCTGATGTCCGTGGGCAGGCTGGTTAGTGTCAGACCTTCCTTAAGAGCCGGCAGAGCAGAGTTTTCTCTGAACTCCTCAGTGAGAGGGAAAGTGCCCCTCACGGCCTGCTAAGTAACGGGCGCCTCCCCAGGCACTGGCGCTACCGCAAGGCTTTTACTCTCGCCTCCTGATCACTTCTCACAATGTCCCTTCAGTTCCTAGTTATGTTCTACCCTGTTATTTCTATAGTATAAGGCTAAAAACGGTCCTACACTGTAATACTAAAGGGAAAGTTAATAATAGAGAATAATAATGTAATAAGATTGACTATATAGTTAATTATGTTTGATATCACTGCTATGTCTAAGTAATCATTTATGATGCTGGGACAGATGTGCCTTCAGTTTCTTGCCATGGCACCTGGGCAGCTTTCTCTGCCACGTCGGCCTCCAAAGCGCATTCGGCGTTAGTTCTTACATCCAGTAGTTTCGTCGCTCACCACGCTCATTTGATGTCATTCCTTCCCCATGCCCGAGTTGTGTTTGTTTATTTATTTATTTATTTCTTGTTGGCCAAGTCAGCAACATGCCTGCGTTTTAACTCCAGTTTGTTTATTGGTTTGAAGACCTTGAAAACACTCAGTGACGATGTGTTCTTGTGTCCCCCAGGTGGAGGGAAGCTGTCGCAGCCCGGAAGAAACTGAGGCGCCAGATGCAGGCTTTCCCTGCCGCGCCCTGCTGCGTGGACGTGAGCGACCGGCTGAGGGCGCTGGCGCCCAGCGCAGAGTGCCCCATTGCTGAGGAGAACCTGGCCAGGGGTCTCCTGGACCTGGGCCACGCAGGGAAATTGGGCATCTCCTGCACCAGGTGAGCATCAGCCGGAGGGTCCTCCGACAGCTCAGCCAGGTGGCGTCGCCTGTCTTGGCGGCGAACCCAGCGGTGGACCCGGCCCCCTCCCCAGCTGTCTCACTGCTCTCCGCAAACATGCTGGGTCCAGCTGTGGCCCAGCACAGGCGTGTGCTCTGCCGCTGGCTGTCCTGCTGCCGCCCCTGTTTCCTTTAGGTCGTTGCTCACCTGTCACCTGACCACCCTGGGGAGACTGCAGCATACACCCCACCTCAGCCCCACCTGGCGGCATTTGCCCACAGTGCCGACACCTCCCACGTGCCAGGCCGGCATTTAGAGATGCTTGAAGGGCAGGATTTATTGCTGAATCTCCCACAGCCAGCACACAGCAGATACTTAATTGATATTTGTGGAATGAAGGAATCCTCTTAACCCGTTTCTTTTTCTTATTTTTTTTTTGAAATGGGGTCTTGCTCTGTCGCCCAGGCTGGAGTGCAGTGGCCGCGATACTGGCTCACTGCAACCTCCGCCTCCCGGGTTCAAGCGATTCTTCTGCCTCAGCCTCCCGAGTAGCTGGGACTATAGGTGTGCGCCACCACACCCAGTTAATTTTTAGTATTTGTAGTAGAGACCGGGTTTCACCGTGTTAGCCAGGATGGTCTCAATCTCCTGACCTCGGGATCTGCCCACCTTGGCCTCTCAAAGTCCTGGGATTACAGGCGTGAGCCACCATGCCTGGCCTGTAACCCATTTCTTTAGCAGAAAGTTTTTTTCAATCTCCTGGGTACTCCCCAGGGGACACTCACTAGCCAGTCAGTACTTTTCACTAAGCTCCTGTGGGGACACTGTCATTCTGCCTTCCTTTGCAGGTTAAGGCGGCTCAGAAATAAAACGGCTCACCAGATGAAGGTTCAGCACTTCTACCAGCAGCTGCTGAGGTCTGTCATGCCCCACCCTTCTGTGTCGCCGGTACCCTCCCCCCCGCCGCCCCCTGTCTCCCAGTCTATCACACTGACAGCCATTCATGCCTCTGAGGTCTCTTTGCTGAGTTTCAGACATGGTTTCTAGTTTGCAGTTCAACCTCTGACCCTGATTTTTCCCCACCCTGCCCCTTCCTGCTCATAGGATGTGTGTGCTGCTCCTGCTAGGGTCTCACATACTGGCTAACCCACGGTGGTCTTTTCCTTCCAGTGATGTGGCATGGGCGTCTCTGGACCTGCCGTCCCTTGTGGCCGAGCACCTCCCTGGGAGGCAGGAGCGTGTGTTTTGGAAGCTGGTGCTGGTGTTGCCGGATGGAGAAGAGCAGTCCCCAGGGAGTCCTGGCAGGTCAGGTTTTCCCCTGTGGGATTTCCAAGAGGTGGAGTGGACGGGGGCAGAGCTGTGGGCCAGGGCCGGGTGTTCCTTTTATGTCTGATGGGAACTCTGAAGCATAGGTTTAATGTTTTAATGCTTGGATTTACAGTCTGTTTTGCTCAGGATTTTAAGTTGAAACTTTAGATTTGATTATTTCCATTTTTATTCCATAAACTTGGTGTATTAGTCCGTTTTCACACTGCTTTAAAGAATTATCTGAGACTTGGTAATTTATAAAGAGGTTTAATTGGTTCATGGTTCCACAGGCTGTACAAGAAGCATGGCCGGGGAGGCCTCAGGAAACCCACAATCATGGTGGAAGGCGAAGGGGAAGCGGGCATGGCCTACATAGCCGGAGCAAGAGGAAGAGAGAGCACAGTGGGAGGTGCTGCGCACTTTTAAACCACTGGATCTCATGAGAACTCACTGTCATGAGAACAGGAAGGGGGAGATCCACCCCCGATACAGCACCTCCCACCAGGCCCCTCCTTCAACACTGGGGATGACAGTCCAACATGAGATTTTGGGTGGGCACACAAATCTGAACCACGTCACTTGGCAACAGTATTTAAAGCTGTGTTAAGGTATTGATAGACCTGCTTTACTTTAGACTCTTCGGTAAGATAGTTTATAGTTTGTTTACTATAGTTTCATTTTTTTCCCATTCAGAAGAAACTTTTGGCATTTAAATAAAAAAAATTGACACGGTCTTACTTCCTGTAACTAAAATACAGAAGTCTTTTTGAGACAGAATCTCGCTCTGTCGCCAGGCTGGAGTGCAATGGCACAATCTTGGCTCGTTGCAACCTCTGCTTCCTGGGTTCAAGTGATTTTCCTGCCTCAGCCTCCCAAGCAGCTGGGATTACAGGTACATGTCACCACACCCAGCTAATTTTTTTTTTTTTTTTGGTATTTTGGTAGAGATGGGGTTTCACCGTGCTGGCCAGGCTGGTCTCAATCTCCTGACCTTGTAGTCCACTCGCCTGGGCCTCCCAAAGGAGGAGTGAGCCACTGCACCTGGCCAGAAGTCTTTTTTTTTTTTTCCTGATTTTTGAGCTGGAGTCTCACTTTGTCACCCAGGCTGGAGTGCAGTGGCTCGGCTCACTGAAGCCTCCGCCTCCTGAGTTCAAGCGATTCTCCTGCATTAGTCTCTTGAGTAGCTGGGATTACAGGCGCACACCACCATGCCTGGCTAATTTTTTCGTATTTTTAGTAGAGACGGGGTTTTACCATGTTGGTCAGGTTGGTCTCGAAATCCTGACCTCGTGATCCACCCGCCTCAGCCTCCCAAAGTGCTGAGCTTACAGGTGTGATCCGTTACTCCTGGCCAAGAAGTCATAGTTTTGAAGCAACTACAGTTTCTTTCTTCTGAGACAGGGTCTTGCTCTGTTGTCACCTAGGCTGGAGGGCACTGGTGTGATAATGACTCACTGAAGCCTCGACCTCCTGGGCTCAAATGACCTTCTCACTTTAGCCTCCTGAGTAGCTGAAACTACAGGCGTGTGCCACCATGCCTGGCTAATGGTTTTTCTTTTTTGAAAGATGGGGTTTTCACCATGTTGCCCAGGCTGGTCTTGAATTCCTGGGCTCAAGCAATCCACGTGCTTTGGTTTCCCAAGGTTTTGGGATTACAGGCGTGAACCATGACGACCGGCTTACAGTTTCTTTTTAAGATAGCTTTATTGAAATGTTATTCACATACCATAAACTTCACCCATTTGAAGTGTACATTTCAGTGATTTTTAGATATATCCACAGGGTTTTGCCACCATCACTGTTAAATTTCACTCAAAAAGGAAGCCCGTATTCTTTTTTTTTTTTTTTTGAGATGGAGTCTTGCCCTGTTGCCCAGGCTGGAGTACAGTGGTGTGATCTCGGCTCACTGTAACCTCTATTTCTCGGATTTAAGCAATTTTCTTGACTCAGCCTCACGAGTAGCTGGGATTACAGGTGCACACCACCCAGCCTAATTTTTGTATTTTTAGTAGAGATGGGGTTTTACCGTATTGGCCAGGCTGGTCTTGAACTCCTCACCTGAGGTGATCTGCCTGCCTCGGCCTCCCAAAGTGCTGGGATTACAGATGTGAGCCACCATACCCAGCCTGAAACCACTGATCTGCTTTGTTTCCATAAATTTTTGCCTATTCTAGACGTCTTGTATAAATTGAATCATATAATATGTAGCCTTTTGTGAATCGTACCTTTCCCCTATGGGATGTTTTCTAGACTTTTCCACGTTGAAGCATATGTTAGTGCTTCATTCTTTTCTGTGGCTGAATAATACTCCATTATGTGAGTATACCTTATTTATCCATTTATCGGTTGATAGGCATTTGGGTGGTTTCTACTTTTTGGCTACTGTGAAAAGACTGCTATGAATACTCAGGTGTAAGTATTTGTGTGGACATGTGATTTATAATTCTCTTGGTTATATAGCTAGGAGAAGGATTGCTAATTGTATGGTAACTATATGTTTAAGTCTTTGAGGAATTGCCAGACCTTTCCATGGTGGCTGCATCTTTAACATTCCTACCAGCGATGTATGAGGGTTCAAAGTTCTCTGAACACATTTCTTTTTAAACACCATTATCTAATTCCAAAATACTTTTTCACTTAAAAAGAAATCCCAGGCAAGCTTGGAACACATGCAGTAAGGAAAAAGAAAGAGAAAGTCATGATGTTCATCTCATAGTACAGCTGAACAAAGAAGAGTGTTGTGGCATTTTCAAATTATTTAAATGGCAATTCATTTTTCCTTTTTTTTTTAATTTTGAGACAGGATCCCACTCTATCCCCTAGGCTGGAGTGCAGTGATTCGATCTTGGCTCCCTGCAACCTGACCTCCTGGGCTCAAGTGGTCTTCCTGAGGAACAGACTATAGGCACGCACCACCATGCCAGGCTAGGTTTTGTAACTTTTTTTTTTTTTTTTTGTAAAGACGGTTTTGCCATGTTGCCCAGGCTGGTCTTGAACTCCTGGCTCAAGCAATCCACCTGCCTTGGCCTTCCAAAGTGCTGGGATTACAGGTGTGAGCCACCATGCCCAGCTGAGGATTCATTTCTTAAAATAGCTGTCTTGTGATTTGCTAAGTTCATATATCACTTAGGAATTCTTAAGGTCTCAGATGTGAGAAATTTGACCCATAAAAAATATGTATTTCAAACTCTAGGGATGTTTTCTGTTGCTAAAACTCTTAATGCCTCAGAATCTTAAGTCATATTAGAATGAGCCGGTTCTATGAGTGCTCCCTCCTGCTCAATTAAGAACAAGTAGAAGCCAGGTGCAGTGGCTCACAGCTGTAATCTCAGCAACTGGGCAGGCTGTGGAGGGATTGCTCGAGCCTAGGAGTTTGAAGCCAGCGTGAGCAACATCTGTGTTGTACTAACAAAACTTAGCAGAGGATGGTGGCCCGTGCCTGTAGTCCAGGCTACTGAGGAGGCTGAGGCAGGAGGTTTGCTTGCTACAGTGAGCCGAGTTTGTACCACCGCACTCTACCCTGGGTGACGGTAAGACCCTATGAACAGGTAAAGATGATTGCTCCATTTTTAAATGACAGCCTCTTTTGTGCAGGTCAACTTCATAGTAAGATTTGGTAACTTTGGACCTACATCTGTGTGATACTTCTCTTTTTTCTTTTCCTGGAAGTCTTTATAATTCACATTTAGAATTGGATTCTTAAGTGTTTTTCTTTTTTTTTTTTAATCTATAGAATTCTGGCAAATTGGTTGAAAGTCAAGTTCATGGGAGATGATGGCTCAGTGGATGACACGTGCAGCGATGCTGGTGGGATTCGGACGCTTTCGCTTTTCAACTCGCTTAGCGGCAAAGGGGATCAGATGATTTCTGTAAACGTGTGTATAAAGGTGAATTATAATTGCTTTGTGTTTACTTCTATGTTTTCATTACTTTTACTTACTCCAGGATATCACTAGAATCATGCAAATACTATTTATTCCCTAACGTGGTTTTGAAAGACTATGGGAGGCTCAGAAGCAAGTATTATGTCTGTCATTTCTAGTGTTTTTTAAAAATTATTTTTTTAAGCCAGCCAAATTTAGCAGTGGGCACTGCACCCAGCCTGCTTTTTTAATTTTTCTATTTTAATACTATATATTGAGTTTCCTAAATGTAATCCGTATACAAAACTTTAAAAAAAATGAGGAAATGTAAAAGAAATGTAAAGATGATAAGAGCCATCCATGCTTTTGCTGTTCTGAGGTGACAGTAACTTCTTGGTGCACATTCTTCCCTTTCCTGTGATTACAAAGTCATATTTCATCTCCTGGAAATTAGTTTACTGTTCCTGTTACCTTCATTTTCATTTTTAATGAAAGTAACGCTTCCATGTACTTAAAAACAAGTCAAATAACGCCACGTGATTTAAAATGAGACACAGTAGCTCCTCTCTCCTCTCAACTCCTTTCTTCAGGGCCTCATTTTTCTCATGTTTCCAGATCACACACTTAACAGCTGTTTCTCAGTTTGTCCATTTCAGTGTTCTCTGCTGACTTCCCATTAATATAAATGTATTAGTTACCTATTCCTAAATAACAAATTACCTCTAACATAGCAGCTTAAAATGACATCTGTTATCAGATTTCTGTGGGTCAGGAATCCAGGTGGCGTCACTTCCTTGCAGGCTGTGGCCAGAGACTTCCTCACTTCCTGCCACGTGGGCCTCTCCCCAGCTGACAGCATGGCAGCTGGCTTTCATCAGAGTGAGCAAGAGGTGAGCCAAGCTGGAAGTCTGAGTGCCTTTATAACCTACACTTAGAAGTGACATCCTGTTGCTTTTGTTGGCTTCTGTCCGTTAGCAGTGGCCAGGCCCAGCTCACAGGGCAGGAGATCACACGTGGGCACGGACACCAGGTGGAGTCGGGGACCTCGTGGCTGCTGCATACCACACTAGGTGCAGAGTGGCCTCCTGTGCCGTCATCCCAGTCAGCCTTCCACGTCTTCCCAGGATGGCTACACTGTCACTTTGTGAGCCCACTCCAGCGAATGGGCTCTGTGACTCTATTCGCCTCAGAACCAGTAGTGTTCTTTCTATGACCACAATTATTTTTTTCCTGCAAGAACTGGAGTTGCCTTATTGTCTCACTTAACATAGTTCTCTTTATCGCTTTGATTTTTACAGGGCGGGGTGGGGGGGGTTGCTGTGTATATCTCGGTAGTTTTCCAAATGTTCTGTCACTTCCATATTCCGATCCATCCATATTCCCTGTGTCCTGGAACCCTCATCTGTGGGCTGGTCTCCATCCAGGCAGCATGTGCCGTCATGCCATCATTGCAAGCACATGTCCCTGCTCCTCCACCTGGAAGCTCTGTGACCTTGGGCAAGTTCCCTAACGTCTCTGCCACCTATGTATGGATAGTTACTTACTGTCCTGTTTTACTCAGCAAAGCCAAAAGAAATTGCCCAAGCCTGCGCAGGTGCTGTGTGCTGGAGATGCTCATCTGGCTCTTGAGGACGGAGTGAGTCTGCACACGCAGACTGCATAGGACAATGCCTGGCACAGGCCAAGTGCTTGCTCAGTGTTGCCATTAGCAGCAGCTGTGGTATTTTTTCTTGGTTCAGCCCCTTGTTGGATGGTACATGTCATGGGAGGGGAATTTTCTGAGTCCTTTCCCTTATAAAAATGATTTATTATTACTTATTTTTTTTCGAGACAGAGTCTTGCTCTGTCGCCTAGGCTGGAGTGCAGTGGTGCGATCTTGGCTTGCTGCAACTTCTGCCTTCTGGATTCAAGCGATTCTCCTGCTTCAGCCTTCTGAGTAGCTGGGACTATAGGTGTGTGCCACCACGCCCGGCTAATTTTTTGTATTTTTAGTAGAGATGGGGTTTCATCGTGTTAGCCAGAATGGTCTCGATCTCCTGACCTCGTGATCCGTCCACCTTGGCCTCCCGAAGTGCTGGGGTTACAGGCGTGAGCCACTGCACCCAGCAAAAATGATTTTATTGACAAAATAACTTAGGCTGGGGGAAAGAAAAAAAGATTTATTTTATTCTTGTATTTGCTTCGTAGTTTAGCTACGTTTGTAAAATTATAGGTAGGAAATTACTTCCCTGGCCGTACATAGTGGGTTACACCTGTAATCCCAGCACTCTGGGAAGCCAAGGTAAGCGGATTGTTTTGAGTACAGGAGTTTGAGACCATCTTGGGCAATGTGGTGAAACCCTGTATAAAAAATACAAAAATTCGCCTGGCACGGTGGCCCACGCCAGTAATCACAGCACTCTGGGAGGCTGAGGTGGGCGGATCACACGAGGTCAGGAGTTTGAGACCAGCCTGACCAACATGGTGAAACCCCGTCTACTAAAAATACAAAAATTAGCTGGGCGTAGTGGTGCGTGCTTGTAATCCCAGCTACTCAGGAGGCTGAGGCAGGAGAATTGCTTGAACTCGGGAGGCGGAGGTTGCGGTGAGCTGAGATCGGGCCATTGCACTCCAGCCTGGGCAACAGAAGCAAGACTCTGTCTCAAAAAACAAAAAACAACAAAAAACCCCAAAATTATCTGTTCCTGTAGTTCTTGGAGCTTGGGAAGCTGAGGTGGGAAGACTGCTTGAACCCGGGAGTTCGAGGCTACAGTGAGCCGTGATCGCACCGCTGCACTGCAGCCTTGATTACAGAGGGAGACCCTGTCTCAAAAAAAGAAGAAAATTATTTCCTTTCAGTTTTGCTCCACTGTCACCTAGCGTCCACTGTTGCTGTTGAGGTGGAGTCTGAGACTGTTCCTGTTCCTTTCTGTGTGCCCTGGTATTGTTTCTCTCCAGAAGCCTTTTTTCTCTGTTCATGGCATCCTAGAACTTCACTTTGTCATGCCTGGCACTGGACTTCCTTCTCTGTGCAGGGCTTAGCAGTCATGTTTTTATGACACTCACAGTTTATTTATTTTTTTGAGATGGAGTCTCGCTCTTGTTGCCTAGGCTGGAGTGCAATGGCGCAATTTTGGATCACTGCAACCTCTGCCTGCTGAGTTCAAGCGATTCTCCTGCCTCAGCTTCCCGAATAACTGGGACTACAGATTCACGCTACCATGCCCGGCTAATTTTTGTATTTTTAGTAGAGACAGGGTTTCACCATGTTGCCCAGGGTGGTCTTGATCTCCTGACCTCGTGATCCGCCTGCCTCGGCCTCCCAGAGTGCTGGGATTACAGGTGTGAGCCATCATGCCCAATCTCTGTTTTCTTTTCTCTCTTGAGCCTCTGTTAGATAGATGTTAGACCTCATCATTTGATCCTTTGAGTTTCTTATCCTTTCTATCCTATTTTCAATCTTACCTCTTCCTACTATGTTCTGGAAGATTTCCTTGACTTCATTTTCCAGTAGTTCTACTGATTTTTTTCTTCCATATATATTATTTCCTCTTCTTACGTTGACTTTTTCATAGCATCTTATTTTTTGGATGCATCATCTTATCTTTTTAGGGTTTTGGGGGTCTAAGTTTTCTTCAGTTCATGCATTATCTGGTTCCTTTTTTTTTCCCCGCCCTCTTCTGTTATTCTAGTTTATCTCTTTTATGTTGGAGGCTCTCCTCAGATGCCTTACCCAAGGCTGTCTGTCTATAACTGAGTGAGGCCCTACAAGGCTGGCGAGGAAGTTCTGTGTTTGGGGTGGGGTGGGAGGTAGTTAAATGGAAAGCCAGCCTTTTCGGAGGGACTCCCAGATGTCTGGATCTGCGTGTCTGGTCCCTAGACTGTTCAGGCTTTCTGGAAAGAACTTGTGCCTTCTGCTTCCTGGAGAGCTGCTGGTATTCTCAGGGTAGGGTCGGGAGTGGTTTGACACCGAGTCCCTTCCACTGTGCCTGATCACGCCCCTGTGTCTGGATCCTCTCAGGACTCCTGTTCAGGGGCCCGGGGGACTGGTTGTGCATAAGGTTGCCTGCAGTGGTGGGTGCCTATAGGGCCAGGCTCTGAACTTCACCTTTGGCTCCTGGTGTCTGCAGGGCCTGGATATACAGGGCTTTTGCAGGCTCAGTCAACCTGGCTCCCTCCACACCCACAGCTGCAGCCTTTAGGTGTGGCTTCCTCTGCTTCCCTGACCCAGAGATTGGACCCATCTGCTTGCTGCTTTCTAGAAATGTATCAGAATCCCTCATCTGCTGCTGGCTTGCCTTCCCTCTTTATGTTATTATGGGCTTAAAGTTTTGTTTATTTTTGTAGAGATGGGGTCTTGCTATGTTGCCCAGGCTGGTCTTGAACTCCTGGCCTCACACAGTTCTGCCTCAGCCTCCTTATGTGCTGGGATGACAGGCATGAGCCACTGTGTCTAGTTTTAACTGTTTTCATACCTGTTTAAGGTTAATTAAAATTCTAGTAATATAGTCAAAACACAATTCTAGCTGGAGACTAAATTACCTGTTGAACTGGCCATTTCTTACACTAATTCTGTTGCGTTAATTCCGTTGTTTTTGTTTCTACGAATTTAAAATATGAACATGGGCAGGTGCAGTGGCTCACGCCTGTAATCCCAGCACTTTGGTAGGCCAAGGAGGGCTGATCACTTGAGGTCAGGTGTTCAAGACCAGCCTGGCCAACATGGTGAAACCCCATCTCCATTAAAAATACAAAAATTAGTTGGGCATGGCTGTGGGCGCCTGTAGTCCCAGCTACTCGGGAGTCTGAGGCAGAATTGCTTGAACCCAGGAGGCAGAGGTTTCAGTGAGCTGAGATTGTGCCACTGTAATCCAGCCTAGGCGACAGAGTGAGACTCCGTCTCAAAAAAAAAAGAAAAAAATATGAATACGTTTTCTATCTGAAGGTCAGATATAGAAATTATTTTTCTAGGGCGATTGTCCTCTGGATATATGAAGAAAGAATGTTATTTGATACTTCTTTTAAAAAGGAAGTCTGAAGCTGGGCTTGGTGGCCCCTCAAACCTGTAATCTCAGCTACTCAGGAGGCTGAAGCAGGAGGACTGCTTGAGCCTAGGAGTTCAGGACCAGCCTGGGCAACATAAAAAGACCCCCTTCTCCAAAAAAAAAAAAAAAAAAAAAATGTTGGAGGGGTCTTTGCTAACAATTAGATTTAGGGAAAGAGGTGCCAGGAATGAAAATAACTGCAGGAAGTAAGACAACTGTAGGGTATGCCCAGCTGTGCCCTTGGAAGCCTGTCTGGAGTGCAGTCAGTATTTAGCGCATGGAGAGCTTTGGCTGCACTTGCTCTGGGGCAGATGCGTCACTGCTGATGTGTCCTGTGGTGCGTCTATCCTGATGATCTTGATGCGCTTGCAGGTGACCCATGGCGCCCTGAGTGATGGCGCCATTGATGCCGTGGAGACGCAGAAGGACCTCCTGGGAGCCAGTGGGCTCATGCTGCTGCTTCCCCCCAAAGTGAGGAGTGAGGACGTGGCAGAGGAGGACGTGTACTGGCTGTCGGCCTTGCTGCAGCTCAGGCAGCTCCTGCAGGCCAAGCCCTTCCAGCCTGCACTTCCGCTGGTGGTTCTTGTGCCCAGCTCAGGAGGGGATGCCATTGAGAAGGAAGTAGAGGAAGGTTTGTGAAGGAAGTCTTGTTTATGAACCAGCATTGTTTAATAAAGGGGTGGATGCTTGGTCTGAGGATGGTCCAGTAGTGTGGGATCAGGAATCACTGAGACAGCAACCCTTATAGGACTGTCCACTGCAGGACTGGGGTGGTCAGCACAGTGAGTTGTGTCAGCAGGTGTGCTGAGAGCAGAATGTGTGTGACCTTCATCTCTTTCTCTTAAAGGTCTGATGCTGCAGGACTTGGTTTCAGCCAAGCTGATTTCAGATTACACTGTTACGGAGATCCCTGAGTCCACTAATGACCTACAGGGTTCAACTAAGGTAAGCCTTCACCATTTTTAACGGTCTGTCAAGGTATTTTGATTTTTTTCCCTTTTGCTGTATCTGGAATTGAGCGTATATTAGCATTTGTGTTTTTCTTAAGACAGAGTTTTAAGTTTTTTTTTTTTTTTTTTTTTTGAGACGGAGTTTCGCTCTTGTTACCCAGACTGGAGTGCAATGGCGCGATCTCGGCTCACCGCAACCTCCGCCTCCTGGGTTCAGGCAATTCTCTTGCCTCAGCCTCCCGAGTAGCTGGGATTACAGGCACGCGCCACCATGCCCGGCTAATTTTTGTACTTTTTAGTAGAGACGGGGTTTCACCATGTTGACCAGGATGGTCTCGATCTCTTGACCTCATGATCCACCCGCCTCGGCCTCCCAAAGTGCTGGGATTATAGGCGTGAGCCACCGTGCCCAGCTAAGACAGAGTTTTATTCTGTCACCCAGTGTGGCATGATAGCTCCCTGCAGCTTCAAACTACTGGGCTCACGCAGTCGTCCCACTTCAGCCTCCCAAGTATATGGGACTACTGTGGTATGCTACTGCACCTGGCAGCAGGTGTGTGGTTTATAGAACTTTCCAAAAACATAAGCAGAAATCAAAAGATGAAATTTGCCCAGTCCTGCTATCTGCAAATTAAATTGTTCATGTAAAATTTTTTAGTGTTTTTATTTCTATGAATTTAAAATATGAACATATCTTATATTTGAAGGTCAGATATAGAAATTATTTTTCTAGGGTGATTGTCCTCTCAATATATTAAGAAATAATGTTATTTGATGTTTCCTTTGAAAAGGAAGTCTGAAGCTGGGCATGGTGTCTCCTCAAACCTGTAATCTCAGCTGCTTGGGAGGTTGAAGCAAGAGGACTGCTTGAGCCCAAGAGCTGGAGACTAGCTTGGGCAACACAGGGAGACCCCCTTCTCAAAAGAAAAAAAGAAAGGCAGCGGGAGGCTTTGCTAACAATTTAGAGAAAGAAGTGCCAAGAATTAAAATAACTACAGGAAGTAAGATAAATATATGGTGTGACGGCATCTTGGCACATAGTGAAGCTGTTAGTCCTTCCAAAAGTCAGAAGACGTGGCTTCCATTTCCGTGCATGGTGAAGGGGTTGTTCAGGGCTGGTTTCCTGAGGGCCTGGACCCTTCCAGGGGGGTGAGCATGCAGGTCACATTCCTCCTCAGGCCAAATGGGATCTGGGGGCCCCTCATTAGTTCCTCTGCTGGACATGTCTCCAGAGCCCTAGAAGGCTAAACTCAACTGCAGAGGACACTTCTGTTCCCCTTCTTACCACAGTTGGGAGCCCGGTACTCTGGTGTTACCTGCTGTGGGCAGCCTTAGGGGATCAAGCTGTTTCAGAAAGCTGTTTTTGAAAAACAGTGTGAATTGTTCAACCAAGTCTTTTCTGAATGTCTTTGCTCTCAGGTTTTGCAAGCGGTGCAGTGGCTGGTTTCCCACTGCCCCCATTCCCTTGACCTTTGCTGCCAGACTCTCATTCAGTACGTCGAAGATGGGGTTGGCCGTGAGTTTAGTGGCCGCTTTTTCCATGACAGAAGAGAGAGGCGTCTGGGTGGCCTTCCTTCGCAGGAGCCTGGTGCCATCATTGAGCTGTTTAACAGTGTGCTGCAGTTCCTGGCTTCCGTGGTGTCCTCTGAACAGCTGTGTGACCTGTCCTGGCCTGTCACTGAGTTTGCCGAGGCGGGGGGCAGTCGGCTGCTTCCTCACCTGCACTGGAATGCCCCAGAGCACCTGGCCTGGCTGAAGCAGGCTGTGCTCGGGTTCCAGCTTCCGCAGATGGACCTTCCGCCCCTGGAGGGTAAGTGCTTGTGCTGGGAGGAGCGGTGAGTGGCTGCAGCCGAGCCTCAGGCTTCCTTCTCACCGTAGTGACCACCCGGCAGGTGTTGGGCACCAGTGTGAGGGTGCGCATCCACCTTCACTGGGCACATGGGGTGTCCCCACGGTGTGCTTGCCTGCACCTTCCTTTGGGTTCACAGGTCAGAACAAGCTGGGTTTTGTGAAGTGGGGGCTGTTGGCCTTTCCTGACCGACACAGCAGTCCATGGGAGTTCACTCTCCTCAGGAGGAAAGTGGCAGGTGGTACTGGGAGGAACACCAACCCTGATCCTGTCCTGCCTGCCTCACATGGTCCCTGTTTTCAAAACAGACGAGTCAGGGGCAAAGAGCATGGGGACCATGTAGCCCTATCCCCAAGCCACAGCCATGGCACTCAGTGCCGATTTAATGTTACTTCTTTGTCAAAGAAGTCTTGTTCTGTGGCTCTGGCTGTGCCCCTGTTCCTGGCTGAGGTCTCTGAGCTGCTTTGACACAGATCCTATAGGCCATCTGGCTGGCTCAAGCCCAGTGTGGCATGGGGCTGCTCCTTCCCATGCAGACACTGTCAGCAGGGAATGAGCTGCTTATGTGGTGGAAGTCATGGCATTAGCATAGACACTCCTCCCATTTGGGCCTCAGGTGCCCTTCTAAACTGTGGGGTGTGGTCTGTAGTACCTCTAACCCATGCTCACTGAAGGAACCCAAAGGGAAGCGAACCACTCACCACAAGCCCTTAGTGTTCTGACTAGGTTGGGGTTCACCAAAATAAGCCAAGACAACGTATACCAGACTTACCTGGGTGCCTGTTACAATACAGATTCCTAGGCACAAGCAGAGTTTCTGGGTATGGTGTGCCTTTGCTATCAACACTGTTTAGGGGGACTGTCTGCATCCCTCACCTAAACCCTGGGAGCAAGCTGCTCTTGCCCTCAACAACTGTGGTTCCGCTGTGTTTAGAAAGCAGACTTCTCAACTTTACAGTTGCCTTCTCCTAAGAAAATAGAGTTAAAAATATTTTCATACACATTTTCACCTGTACTTTGGCCAAACCTGTAACTAATGAGGCACTTTCTCCCCAGCCCCCTGGCTCCCCGTGTGCTCCATGGTTGTGCAGTACGCCTCTCAGATCCCCAGCTCGTGCCAGACGCAGCCTGTCCTCCAGTCCCAGGTGGAGAACCTGCTCTGCAGAACCTACCATAGGTGGAAGAGCACGAGCCCCTCCGCAGTCCATGGGGCAGGCCCTTCCGTCATGGACATCCCATGGGATGATCTCATCGCCTTGTGTATCAACCACAAGCTGAGAGACTGGACACCCCCCCGGCTTCCTGTTACATCAGGTAGTTAGACCTCGGTGCAGTGCGATCAGCGCCTCACAAGACTTTCTGGTACAGTCTCTGCAAAGGACGATGTTTACTTGATATTTCTTTTCTCTCGAGTCCCTACCCTTCTTTTCCTTAGGCCTTCCTCCTTCAAGTCAGTGACTTAGAAACATTGAAAACAAGCTAAGAAGGTTCCAGTAGAGCCTGAACTCACCTCCCTGAAACAGGCTTCCTAGGCTGGCTCTTAGAGAGGATTCTGTGGCTTTTGAGTAGTTCTTACCGGCCCTGCCAGTCTGGATATCAGCCTGTCTGGACTTTGGGTGACGCATGGACACTGGGAGCCTATTTAATTAAAGTATGGAAGTCACATAATAATTAATTGAAGGACTTGCCCTTAAATCAGTGAATTTAAGCACATGCCAAATGGCCACCTGCTGCTCTTTATATATTATTTTTACCTGGTTTCCTTTTTGTTTTTTGAGACAGGGGCTTGCTGTGTTGCCCAGACTTATCTCTTTATCTGTTTTTGTATTGTTTTCTCAGAGGCGCTGAGTGAAGATGGTCAGATATGTGTATATTTTTTTAAAAACCATTTGAAAAAATATGATGTTCCTTTGTCATGGGAACAAGCCAGATTGCAGACACAGAAGGAGCTACAGCTGGGAGACGGACGGTGAGATTCATGTTCAGTATGTTTCTGTTGCTTGCTAAACTGTATTTTTCTTCCAAAGTACACAGAAATTAACATCCTACATGCCAAATCCAGTCCATTGTGAGCAGATTGTGACAAACCCTCAAGGAACAGGTCATTCCCATGCAGTAGAAACTCTTCTAGAGCAAAGTTAGACGCATTTCACTTCATTTATCAGGCAAACCTGACCCTGAAATCAACCTAACCAGGAGAATACAGCTGACATTTCATCTCACTTCCAAATCTGGTTCTAAAGCACAGTACCTAAAAAGTTCACAAGTATGCTTTCTCTCAGGAAAAACAGTAACAGTGAAAATCTATTAATGTAATCTGTTGCCAGAATACAAAAATAAGTGGCCATTGTAGCAGGTGTTGAAATACATTTCTTAAAACTTATACCCATTCCCAATAAAATTGCTTTATTTTGGGTCATTTCTTTAGCTTGAGTAAAAAAAAAAAAAAGGTCCTAACCTGATAAGGCTACCTAACATAAAACTACCAAAAGGTGGGGGGTGGGTGGGATCATGCTTCTTGGTAGACCATTAGGAACACTGGAGTCAGAACCAGCCTGTTGTCCTGGCTGCTATTCACTATTGTCTTGGAAATTCTGACCAGCACAGGGATGTGGGCTACAAGCACAAACACCGAAAGGAAGGAGAAACTGTCATTTCCAGACACTACGGTTGTCAGTCCAAGATAATCGGCAGTCAAGCCCATAGAACCATTCTGAATTCAGCAAGTTGATCAGATAGACAGACCCACAACATGTAAAAAAAAGAAAAAAAAAGCCTCATTCACAACATACGAGTTTCTCAGGGCCTGCATGTGCAAAGGAAACCTGAGCCATTGAGGTTCAGATTAGGTTGTTTACAGGAGGATACGATGCTGTGAAGGTGTCAGTTCTGGTGTTGATAAGTTCTAAAATTCCTCAGGGTAAGAAAATACTCAACAATTACTAAGAAAGTTTTAAATAAGCCTAACAAGGTTTGCTCAGCCTGGTATCAAAAGATAGAAAAAGCTCCAGTACTTAAAACCACGTGGGGAAGCCAGAATAGATGAATGGATCAGAATAAGGAGTCAAGAAACAGAACCATATGTGACAAAAGTGAAATTAGTGCGGAAAGGACAAACACTGGCATATGTTTAGAGAACAATGTTAGATGCCTTCTCTCATCATTTGTAAACATTACTTCCAAAGCTAAATATAAAAAATAAGGACCTTGCCAATATTAGGGAAAAACAGAATCTGGAACCCTGGGGTGGGAAGGAAAACATGAAGCAGAGAAGCTCCAAAAGCTGCCTCGTGAGAGCAGAAGCTTCCAAGAGGAACAGGCAGTCTCGATGCCTCTGTGCATGAGGGTCACCACGGTGCAGGGGCTGCCTTCCCTCTTTGCCCTACTCCCTGACTTGGGGGAAGCTTGGAAGCAGGCCAGGCCAGCATGAGCTGTCCCAGGAGGGCACGTGTCTAAGGCACCTGTTCTTACATGTTAACGCACATGTGCAGTTTATCTATATGCTTTACGTGATGCTGTAGAGATATTTTCTCTTGACCATAAGCGTTTCAAATCATGTACTTACAGTTTGGGAATAAAGACTTTTCATGCTTCTGCAAACAATTTTCCCATACCATTGCTTCACACGGACGGTAACTGGAAGAGGAGCACAGAGTGTGGTCGAGAGGGGAGGATTCCCAGCACAGAGGATCTGATGCGAGGAGCTTCTGCTGAGGAGCGCCTGACGCAGTGTTTGTCGAGCAGTCTGCTGCTGGAGAAAGAGGAGAACAAGAGGTGAAGTCCACTTCCTTCGAATTCATGTGTCTTGTTTAGTCCACTTGATGCTGGGAGGGGAGACTGGCTATTGCTTGATTGATGATACAAGACAACCAGGATGGAGAAGGGCCGGTGGGTTATTAGCAGCAGTTGTAGTGGTGTGACTGTTTAAAAGCTCTTTGAAGACAGAAGCAGTACAATAGGTAGTATGTTTTTAACTGTTTTATATTGAAGTGAATTTCATTTATTATTTATTATTGAAAGTCAGTGTTAAGTTTTTGTGGGAAATTCATGTGGCTGAGTCTACTCAGAAGATGGTGAGTGCTGAACAGTATGGCTGGCCACAGGCACCCTGCCCTTGGGTGGCTCGTCCCATGCTGTGACTAGGCAGCAGCTGGGCTGCCCCTTCTCTGCATTGCCCACATCCCTCCCTCCCATGCATACCTTTGCTTTCATCCGATGGCCATGTTTACCATTTTACTGAGAAGTAGAACCAGGAATGAGGGACCTTCCACAGCTTATCCTCTGCCTTCCCTTCCCTCCCAGCCACATCCAGCACCCTCCCTGTACCCCCTTCCTAACCCCTCTTGTTGCTAGAAGGGAACCATCCAGCTCTTAGTCAAAGTCAGTCCTTCCCTGGGCTGGGATCTCATCTCCTGCTCTCCCAAGGACATTCATTCCATGGGATCCCTCTTGTGTTACCACCCCTCCCCATCCTAATGGTACCATCAGCAACACACAGGCATGAAACATGCCGCATTTCTCCCTATCTTGGGCCCATTTCCCTCTTTAGCCACCACTCCATGTTTCTGCCCTCATAATAGTAAAACTCAGAAACGCTTGTGACACTCACTTCCTCAGCCTTCTTTCCCAGCCTCCTGCAGCCAGCTCAGGGCTGAACATGACCGTGAACTCCAGTCCCTGGCAGCATCCCATACTTGCTCCTCCCCTCCTTGCTCCTAGGATGTCTGCATGTCCCCTCCTACCCTGCTGGTTCCTCCTTATCCCGCAGCTGCCCCCTGGATTCATTCTCTCAGCTTCTCCTCTGCATCATCTGTACCTATTCCTCAGAGATTTCATCCAGGTCCATGGATTTTTAAATAACATCAATAGTCTGACAACTCCAAATTTGTATCTCAAACCTGTGAACTCCAGACTTGGAACATCCTACTGCTTCTTTGAAATCTTCATTAGGCATCTGCTGGATGTCTGGTAGCCACTGCAAAGTTAACATATCCCAAATCCAGTTCCTGACTTTCTACTAACCAACCCCTTCCTTTGCTGGTCGTCTCTGTTGATGGCGGCTCCATCCTTCCAGCTGCCTAGATCAGGTGGCTTGGAATCATCCTCTCACATCATCCCACTCACATATCCTGTTGGCTCTATTAAAAATGTATTCACAATTGGACCAGTTGTTACGGCTTCCATGGCTACCACTTGGCTCAAGCCGCTGTCATCTTCCTTCTGGATTATTATAGTAGGCTGTCGTTTAGTCTTGGTAGACCTGGTGGGTGCCTTTCAGGTGAGTTAAGATGGGAGGTTGGGTCACTTGCTTGCTCACAGCCTCTCGGTGGTTTCCTTCTTTTACTGGAATGAAAGGCAGATTTTACAAGGGTGGCCAGGCCCGGAGTGATCTGTCCCACATTTCCTCTCTGACCTCTGCTCCATCCTTGAACATGGCGAGCAGCTCACAGTTGGGCCTTTGAGTTTGCTGTTCCTTTTGTCTGTGATTATCCAGCCCCTCCATTCTCCCCAGCATCCCCATGGCTGATGTCATACGCACTTCAGATCTCTGCTCAAATGTCTGCTTCTGTTAGGCCCTCCTTGCCCATCCCCGACCTTCCTGTTTCCATGGCCCGGCTTTGTCTTTCTCTTCCTCAGACCGTTTCTCTTGTTATGTGTTCCTTGTCTGTCTCCCCTCACTAAAGGATAAATTGCTTAGGGCAGGGCCTGTTTTGTTTCAGTGCAATATTCCTTGTACCTAGGATGATGCCTAGCGTTTGGAGGAGGCTTGATAAATATGTGTTGGAAGAATGAATGAATGTGTCCAATTTCTAGAATCAGTGTCTATAAGTGGTTTTAGATGAGATCTTTTCTCCTTTCTTTCTTTTTTTTTTTTTTTTAATTAAGAGTCTTGCTCTGTTGCCCAGGCTAGAGTGCAATGGCATAATCTTGGCTTACTACAACCTCCGCCTCCCAGGTTCAAGTGATTCTCCTGCCTTAGCCTCCCAAGTAGCTGGGACTACACGTTCCTGCTACCATGCGTGGCTAATTTTTGTATTTTTAGTAGAGATGGGGTTTCACCGTGTTGGCCAGGCTGGTCTTGAACTCCTGATCCACACGCCTCAGCTTCCTAAAGTGCTGGGATTACAGGCATGAGCCACTGTACCTGGCCAAGATTGTTTTTCTTGAAAAGACCGGTATATGAAAGTAGACAGCTCTGGAGTATGTTAGGTGGCAGTGGGATATTATTTTGAGTTAATTGTAAGTTATAAGCAGCAATCCACACATTTGGAAAATGTCAGAATAATTATAGATGCATAAAACCAAAGTAAATAAAAAGAAGATAAGCCAAACAAGACAATTACAAGTAATGTTAAGTAACACACAGAAGCAGTTGTTTTCGGATTAATGCCACCTTTTTCATTAAATATAAATTGGATTTGTAAATTAAAGGGAAGTTTTTTGTTTGTTTTTTTGAGATGGAGTTTTGCTCTCATGCCCTGGCTGGAGTGCAATGGTACAGTCTTGGCTCACTGCAACCTCCGGCTCCCAGGTTCAAGCAATTCTCCTGCCTCAGCCTCCTGAGTAGCTGGGATTACAGGGACCTGCCATCACACTTGGCTAATTTTTATATTTTTAGTATAGATGGGGCTTCACCGTGTTGGTCAGGTTGGTTTCAAACTTCTGACCTCAGGTGATCTGCCTGCCTTGGCTTCCCAATGTGCTGAGATTACAGGCGTGAGCCATCGCGCCCAGCCTAGTTCTTTTTTTAAATTAAGCTTTATCATAGGAAGTTATGAAATTTTCAATAAGTACATTTCTACTTCTCAGTTGATGTCATCTCTTACATTCTTAGTAAAAAGCAAAGGCTTAAGGCTGGGTGTGGTGGCTTATGCCTATAATCCCAGCACTTTGGGAGGCTGAGGTGGGCAGGTGGCTCATGCTTATGATTCTAGCACTTTGGGAGGTCTAGGTGGGCAGATCACTTGACCACAGGAGTTGGAGACCAGCCTGGCAACACAGCAAAACCCGGTCTCCACAAAAATTAGCTGGGTGTGGTGGTGTGCACCTGTAGTCCCAACTACTTGGGGGGCTGAGGTGGGAGGATCATTTGAGCTTGGGAGGTCAAGGTTGCAGTAAGCCAAGATCGTGACACTGCATTCCAGCCTGGACAACAGAGCAAGACCTTTTCAAAAATAATAATAATAAAATTGGCTGGGCACAGTGGCTCACGCCTGTAATCCCAGCACTTTGGAAGGCTGAGGTGGACAGATCACCTGAGGTCAGGAGTTCAAGACCAGCTTGTGCAATATGGTAAAATCCTATCTCTACTAAAAGTACAAAAAATTAGCTGGGCGTGGCAGCATGTGCCTGTAATCCCAGTTACTCAGGAGGCTAAGGCAGGAGAATCACTTGAACCTGGGAGGCAGAGGTTGCATGGACCCGAGATCACCCCACTGCACTCCAGCCTGGGCAACAGAGTGAGACTCCGTCGGAAAAAATAAATTAATTAATAAAATTAAAAAGAAGAGGCTCAAAAAGTTCTCAAGTATATATAGAAGATTAATGAACAATTGTTAACTTCCTGATGCTCAAATATTTTTATGATCATAAATTGTTTCAGGTTTGAAGATCAACTTCAGCAATGGTTGTCTGAAGACTCAGGAGCATTCACGGATTTAACTTCCCTTCCCCTCTATCTTCCTCAGACTCTAGTGTCCATTTTTCACAATATTGAATCTGTGATGAAAATACCTATAACTACTAGCCCACAGGTGAGAAGAAAGTATGTTTGTCATTTACATAAGAATTAAAGATTGAGAGAATGGCTGGGGAAAATTTATCCTATGATGTTGTGATGACCAACAAATTATTAGCTAAAATTAGACCTTTTTTTTAACTTTTATCATATCATTGTTATAGAGACCCAAGTGATTTTGAGTTTCTGCCTATGAAATAAATAATAGAATTGAAATATTCTTAAGAACTGAATAAGACCTGTAGCTGCTGATGTGTAGTTAAGGGCATTAAGGTGATGACAGCAGCTTCTGTCAGAGCAAATTTTGTCTGAGCTTTGGGATTACCCAGAGCTCTCTTCTGAGATTAATTTTTCTATTTTCATTTCTTTTTATATATTTTTTTGAGATGGAGTTTTGCTCTTATTGCCCAGGCTGGAACGCAATGGTGCGATCTCTGCTCGTGCAACCTCCGTCTCCCGGGTTTAAGTGATTCTCCTGCCTTAGCCTCCTGAGTAGCTGGGATTACAGGCATGTGCCACCACGCCTGGCTTATTTTGTATTTTCAGTAGACGCAGGGTTTCTCCGTGTTGGTCAGGCTGGTCTCGAACTCCCAACCTCAGGTGATCCGCCCACCTTGGCCTCCCAAAGTGCTGGGATTACAGGCATGAGCCACGGTGCCCAGCCAATCTGGGATTAGTTTTTCTTGAGGAAAATTAATGAATGAGGAAGGTAAGCTCCCGGAAGTCAATGCCTCACTCAAGGGTATTCCAGTAGTGAGTGGTTAGGGTTGCTTACTCAGAGCCAGATCCAACTGGCTCCAAACCCTAAGGTCTTTTTACTTACTTACCATTCTTCCTTCAGTAGTTAAAGATGCAAAAACAGAGTTTTAATCACAGATATGTGCCACCGGACAGGTAAAAACTGTGCTCCTGGACTGGCTTTAGGAAGCTCTTCAGTAGGGGGGAAAAGCAAATTAAAATGACATACTGTTTCCATTTATCAGTTTGGCAGATATTTTTAAAATATTCATACCCTTTGAATTACCAATTCTGACCTAAAGAAATTAGCAGATATTCACTAAAACTAATGTATAAAAATGTTTACTATAGTATTAGTTATACTGTACAAAAGTAGAAAAAGACTAAATATCTGAAGATGGGAGTCTGATTAAACAATTATAATACATTCATGCGATAGAATACTTCACAGCCCTTGACAATGATATTTTCTAAAAATGACTGGCTGGGTGCGGTGGCTCATGCCTGTAATCCCAGCACTTTGGGAGGCTGAGAAGGGAGGATCACTTGAGCCCAGGAGTTTGAGTCCAGCCTGGGCAACATAAAAGAGATCTCATCTCTACAATAAGTAATTAGCCAGGGCATGCCTGTTGTCCCAGCTACTCAGGAGGCTGAGCTGCGACGATCACTTGAACCCAGGAGTTTGAGGCTGCAGTGAGCTATGATTACACCACTGCATTCCAGCCTGGGTGAAAGATGACTGACACTGGAAATCGTTCATGATAGAATACAAAGGCAGACGGTCTATGTGCAGATACCAGCTGATTGTACAAGCTAAATGAGGCTGGAAGGATGTGCAATTGGTAATTTTTCCCTCTGAAAAATAAATGACTACTCAGATGAGGTTTCTAACATGATCCAGATCTACCCACTTCACAGAGAATAGGTCGTGGTTTATTGACATCCCAGAACTCTTTAGTTTCTTTTTTATTCAAATAGAATGACACGACAAGGGAGCAACTGCAGCTGTCAGAGGTGACAGGAACATGTCTGACCGAACGGCTAACGCACCTGGAAAGGCTGATCCAGAGTTCAAGGGAAGAGGAAGTCGCCTCTGAGCTCCATCTCTCTGCATTGCTAGATATGGTGGACATTTGAGCAGCCTGACCTGTGGGGAAGGGGGGTCTCTCCAGAAGAGTTTGTTTTTACTCAAAATAATGTTAATCATGCAAATAAACCATTTAAATGTCAAAGTCTCCCAGTTTTTCATAATGAAAAGTTGTTGACCTTGTGGGACATCTTCAGTATTCTATTTTCATGACCTCGGCAGACTGTCACCCACCAGCATATGCTCTGAGGCAGTTTGGAGCTTACATTTCCATGTGTAACGGGCGATTCATTCTCTCAGCAAACTTGCAGTCCTTGATGTGTCAGACATCAGTGATGCAGAGATGAATTAAGGCACAGGGCCCCTGCCTGCCAGGCTCACCCAGATTACGTCCAGGAGAGTGAGCAGGTGTATCTGTACATAACTCTCAGAGAATGTACACAAGGCATGGGCCTGAACTGGTAGCAGGGAGAAAACAGGATGGAACAGGGTCTGGTTGGGTAGAAGAGAAAGCAGGATTCCTAGAGAGGCGTGCAGGGGTGTGGCTGGGGACAGTGTACTTAAGAAGAGGACATGATGAAAGCTTGGAGGTACCAGTTTGGTTGTGTGGCCAAGTGAGGGGGAACAGGCCAACAGGGTGAGATTGGAGATTGTTGTTGCCTTGTTCTAAGAGCTGTGAGAACCAGTTGTTGAATGTTAGGCAGAGAAAAATGGCATTTGGGGCAGCAATCTTGAGAGGTGGGTGCTGCAGCCATCCAGGTGAAATTCAAAGGGAATAAGCCTGAGCTCGCTAGCAATTGGTGTGAAGAGGGGTTAAATCTGAGCCACATACAGAAAGAAGTATTAATAGACTTGGTGACGTTGAATATGACCACCAATCTTAAACTGGCACTCAGCATCTCCTGACTGTAATCCTCCATCCCCAGACTCAATTTCATGTCTTCTCATTCTCTTCAAACCACCAACATTCTTAGATCATGTCCTTGTTTCACTGAAAAAACAACAGCACTAAGAAGAGAACCTCCTCCACTCCTCCACCAAATCCACCATCCAATCCCTGCTTCCCCAAACACACATTACTCAACTCAGGGATCTTCAGTGATTAACTTCATGTAAAAACTTAAATAATGCTATTTTTTAATCTTGACTTTAGAGATGGTTGACTTCCTACAATGGAAGGAGTTAGCTTCTCTTAACTGTCTTTCCTGCAACGTGTAATCACCCCCACCCTCGACACCCACATTTCCTCTATTAGTCTCCCTAAAGAGTTTAATATAATATTGGCTGAAACCTGCATTCACAGTTTAGTATAACTATGTTTACCATTTGCTGTTGAGCCCTTTATTAGTTTATGACTATATTTCCTTTAGGTATAATTGTTGATTTTTCCTGGAGTTAATAATTGAATTTTTTTTCATTTGATTGGTTTTCTATGCTCCTGTCACTACTTCACTTCCCTAAGTGTAAAGCTCTTCCCAACAAAGTCATGTGCATCAGGCAGTATGCTCCACTTTCTCTTAGAGATGATCCTCTGGGAACCCTGTCTTCCTGCCGTAGCTTGGACATTTCCTGGATTCTGAATAATATTTTCCTCTTCCTTGGTTTTCTCTTGATAAAGCCTGTCCTTTAGTAGCCTTCTGAGCTTGAATATCTAAAATGTCTTTATTTCTACTGTAATATTATCAAATATATATTTGGTCTTTGCCTCTGCGTTCTGACATGCAACTCCTAAAATCCTTGGAATCTGCAAAATGTCTTTTTATATGCTAGTAAGATGACTGATGGCTGGCAGCACCTATGTAGTTTCAGGATAGGGACTGGTCATCTGAAAGACCAGAACATGATCTAGAGGGGTTGGAACTTTGAGCCCACCCCCTAAACTCCCAGAGGCTGGGGGAGAGGGACTGAAAGTACGTTGATCATCAGTGGCCAATGATTTAATCCATCATGCCTGTGTAATGAAGCCTCCTAAAAACCCAAAAGGACAGAGTTCAGAGAGCTTGTGGATAGCCAGATGTGTGGGGGCTTCCAGAAAGGTGGACAAGAACATGTCCACATGGCGGGAGAATGGCACACCCCAGCACCTTGCAGACAGAAGCTCCTGCTCTCGGGACCCTTCTAGACCTCACCGTGTGTATCTTTTCATCTGGCTGTTTATTTGTAGCCTTTATCCTCTGTAATAAACGTGTGTTTCCCTGAGTTCTGTGAACTGCTCTAGCAAATTAAAGCCAAGGAAGGGGTCATGGGAACCCAGAAGGACAGGTAAAACAACCTGGGGCTTGTGATTGACACTGGACGTGGGGCTCAGTCTTGTGGGACGAAGTCCTCAACTTGTGTGATCTGCTGCTATCTCCAGATACACGGTGCAGGACTGAAGCAGATACCTGGCTGGTGTCTGCTGCAGAACTGATTGCTTGCTTGCTGATGGGAAGAAATCCTTTACATCTGGTGTCAAAAGCATGTTGTGAGAGTAAAGAAATGGGTTTTCTTTTTTTTTTTTTTTTGACTTATCCTTATGTTTGATTCATCATTTGAATGGGAATAGAATTTTAGATTGCAAATCATTCCCTTGTGTTTTTGCTTTTTTGTTGCCAGAAATTCTTGAGATCACCTCTATTCCTGATGGTCTCAAATTTCTCAACAACATTACTTGATATGTTGCCTCCCCACCCCCTCACCAACCCCTGCCCAATTTATTGTGCTTGGTATTTTGTAGTCCTTTTTCCTAGTTTTTATTGCTATTGAACAAATTATCCAAATATAGTAGCTTAAATTTGCGGAGGATTCAGCTGGGCAGCTTTCTCTTGGGATCTCTCATGCAACTGCAGTCAGGTATTGCCTGAGGTTACAGTCATCTGAAGGCTTGACTGGATCAGCTGTCCACGATGGATCACTTGCATGGCTGGAGGTAATGTTGCACTGTTTTCCTCAAATGTCTGGCTCATGCTGATGACAGGGCTCTAAGGAGCTTGTTGGAAACTGTGTCAATGGGTACACAGCCTGACAGCTAATAGGTTTCTGTTTTGCTACTGGGTCATAGTTGCCAGTGTTTGCAGGATGTTTCTTGTGGACCAGCTGCTCCAGAGGAATCCTTCCACTTCTATCTCATGCTATCTGGCTGAGTGGGAGAAGTGAGCCTGGACCCACATGTGTAGACTTTCACTTAATTCCTCTGCTTTCAGTGGCCCTCAGCTATGCCTCATGCCTGAGGTCACATCTACTCTGATTCAACTGCAGGCTTCCTCCACCCAAGAGAGGGGAATCTATGGTCACACTGTTCTTACAAAAATTTTCCACCAGTTATTCCAATTTCGACACCTTCCTGGTGTTCGCTGGCAGGACTGGTCTCTTTCTTCTTGACTTCACCCACAAATATTAAGTTTCAACTTTGTCTGGCTAAGTCAGTTATAACTTCTTCATCCATTCCCTGCCTCTGTAATTTTGTTGACTTCTCTTGCTTACTGGTGTCTCCTCTCCCATTCTTTGTGGGTTTTTATGTCTTTTATTACTTAAGTGAGTAGGGTTTGGGCAGGAAGTGGAAGTTAATGCCTATGCTCAATCTGCCATGTTTAACTGGAAATTTCTTTTAAAACTGCCATTAGAGTTTTCTCCCCATGTCTCCTGAGATAGCTCGTCAGTCACCAATACATTGCTTTGTTACATCCAATAATACTTCAGTCTTCATTTTGCAATCCCTTCAAAGCCTCAGCAAAGATCACCATATCTTCACGTATATTATGTCTACATATTCTTCTGGTTTTCCTTCTCTCTGTGGCCACTCCTCTATACTGGAAAAGGTTGGTGCCCCAGGGCTCCTGCTGGAATTCTCTTTTTAGTATGTGCATTTCCTAGTTGATCTTGTCCAATCTCATGATTTCAAACACTACCTGAAAGCAGATGACTCCCAAATACCTGTCTCTAGCATTATCTTCTCTCCTGAATGCCAGCCTACTCAGCATTTCACTTGAATATCTAATAAGCATCGCTAGTATAACTTGTCCCTACTTAAACTGAACTTTCCAATCAAACTTTCCCTATTTTAGGCCAGATGTGGTGGCTCATGCCTATAATCCCAACACTTTGGAAGGCTAAAGTGGGAGGACTGCTTGCGGCCAGGAGTTCGAGACCATCCTGGACAATGTAGTAAGACCCATGTCTCTAACAAACTTAAAAATTAGCCAGGTGGCCGGACGCGGTGGCTCACGCCTGTAATCCCAGCACTTTGGGAGGCCGAAGCGGGTGGATCACGAGGTCAAGAGATCGAGACCATCTTGGTTAGCATGGTGAAACCCTGTCTCTACTAAAAATACAAAAAATTAGCTGGGCATGGTGGCGCGTGCCTGTAATCCCAGCTACTCAGGAGGGGAAGGAGAATTGCCTACCCTACTCAGCTGAGGAAGGAGAATTGCCTGAACCCAGGAGGCGGAGGTTGCGGTGAGCGGAGATCGCGCCATTGCACTCCAGCCTGGGTAACAAGAGCGAAACTCCGTCTCAAAAAAAAAAAAAAATTAGCCAGGTATGGTGGCACAGGCCTGTAGTCCCAGCTGTTCGGGAGGCTGAGCCCAGAGGATCACTTAAGCCCTGGAGTTTGAGGCTGCAGTGAGCTAATGATTGTGCCACTGCATCCCCACCTGGGTGACAGACTGAGATCCTGTCTCTAAATAAGTAAAAGACACCTTCTCTATTTTAGTAAATGACCAGCACCATATACCCAATTGTTCAGACCAAAATCCTCAGAGCCTTAGAATCTGGCTTAATAAACAAGCTGGATGTGGCAGTATGTAAGCAGATAGAAGCATTGTTTTTTCTCATGACTGCCCCTAGAAGCTTACCTGTGTCAATTCTCAGACGTATTTTACAGTTTTTTCTTTTCTTTTAAATATGAAAAAGGTGGGTTATTTTACTCATAAAAAAGTCCAGTCCACTAAAATATCAAAACTAAAACTCTTTTCCCATTGAAACCTCTTCCCTCACCTAGCTTTGCCAGATTCAGAGTCTGAGATTCCATGCAGGCTGAAGCCCCTTATTCCTCCTCTTCATGTTTCTACATGGAGGGATTTACCTGGAGAAAAACTTTCAGTCTCTTTCTGCTTCCAGAGAAGTGGAGTGACTATTTGGTTGTATTTCAGAGAACAGATAGGGTGGAGTGCGCTCAGGTCCCTCTGAGTGTTCTTTCTGGGGTCTGTGGTTTGACTGGGGCGCGGGGCAGAGGTGTCTTCTAGTCGGCACTCAATTGCATAGAGCTTGATGAGGCAGCTCTATGGCCCAGAGGCTGGGGGATACGTTTTTCTGATTCAGGGGTGATTTCGTAGCCTGACCTCTTGCTTTTTTAAATCTTGCAGATTTAAGCTTTGTCCTTCAAACTAGCTTTTTATTTGTGGCAAGGCTGACATTTTGATATCCACCCATCTTATCGCTGTGTCTTTTTCATTTGTTTCTGAACTGGGATAGGAAGAGTTGAGTATCCTCGATTGTGTAAACCCGCTATTCCACTGCGGGAAGGTGCCTGCGGGTGGTTTTCCTTTTGTCCACTCTCCCTTCCAACTTTCGGGCAGGAATTGAGAGGTGGCTGCAGAGACGCTCATTAGGCTGGGGCAGTAGTGACCGGATGTTAGGGATTCTGTGGGGCAGATGCAGACGCGCTGGGGTCTTCCGGGTCCTTGACCTGACTTCGGGCCCACGGTTGCAGCCTGCAGACGTCGGCCACGTTTCCAGCAGCCACGTTTCCACCCCCCCCCCCCCGACAGCCCTGATGCGCCCGGCTGTCCCTTCCAAGCGCGGTCACCTCCTTCTGCTGCTCAGGTTTTCACCTTCAGTTTCTCCTGGGGTCCCCCCGAACTCCAGCGGCCCCGTGAGCTCTCCCGCGCTTGGCCCCGGCCGACGACGCAGCCCTTCCCCGCCCGGGGCTCCAGGGCTTCTGGCCCCTCGGCCTCACCACGACGCACACACGCCCCGGGCGAAGACCGCGCCGGTCTCGGCTTCCCAGGGACGCCCGGCGGCGCCCTCCGCTCCTCCCCGCCCTCCGCCTGGTCTCGCCCGGGCGCCTCCTGCCCGCGCCCACTTTACCTCAGGGCGGCCTCCCACCCCCACCCCGGGCCCTGGCGTCCCGGCAAATCCTGCAGCGCAAGAGCGACTCCCTGCCACCTGACCTCCGCACCGTCCCTCGCTCGAGCCTCGCTCCCCACATCGTCCTTCCCTCTGACCTCCGGCGGGACCCTCCTGACCGGACCCTCAGAGATACCCTCACCTCAGAGCGCGGCGCACCGGGCTAAGCTCCCGGGACACACTGCCCCTGAAGGCGCGCGAGAGGCCCCGCCCCCTGTCGCCAGTCCCACCCACCTTCCCCGCCCCACGCCCCACCCACCGGCCCGCCCCACGCCCCCCCACTAGCCCCACCCACGCCCCCCCACCGGCCCCGCCCCTCCGCCCCCGCCAACAAGGCCCTACCCACCTCCCCCCGCCCCGTCGGCTCCACCCGCCAGCCCCGCCCCTCAGTCCCCGCCAACAGGGCCCCACCCACCTCCCCCCGCCCCGTCGGCTCCACCCACCACCCCGCCCCCACCGCCCCACCCACTAGCCCTGCCCCTCATGCCCCGCCCCACTCCGCGTGGGGCGCCGCGCGCTCAGCCACTGTGGTCGCCTGGCACACCCCGGGCGCACGCTCGCGGGGCTCTGATTGGTTGCGCGGGCATCGGCCCACCTGGGCCTGAGCGTCGGCCGAGGCCGGCGCCTGCGTAGTGCGCGTGAGGGAGGCGGGGCCGGGCGGCCTGTCCGGGAGCGGGCGGCGTGCGGCGTGCGGCGTAGAGCTCGGCCGCGGCGACGGCGGGCGGCACGTGAGTCCCCGCGCCCCGGGCCCCTGGCGAATGCGGGGTGGTCCTGGGTGCTGAGGAGAGCGCGCCGCGGGCAGTGGGCCAGCGGCCGGGGGGGCGGGGCCGGGGTCGCTGATGGCCGGTGGCCCTCAGGTGTCTGCGGCGCCGAGGGGGCCCCTACAAGACCGAGCCCGCCACTGACCTCGGGCGCTGGCGGCTCAGCTGCGAGATGGGCCGGCAGACGTGGACCTACCTGCAGGACGAGCGCGCCGGCCGCGGGCAGACCGGCCTGGAGGCCCACGCCCTGGGGCTGGACACCGTAAGTGGCGTCCGCGAGCGCTGGGACCCCGCGGGGCGCTGAGCGGGGAGCCGCGAGGAGCTGGTTTCTCTCGGAAGGGTGGGTGCTGCGAGCGCCCGGGAGAGCTGCGAGCGCGGCCCCTTCGTCTCCATGTCACGCACAGGACACTCCTGATGTTGTTTTTTAGCATCTTATTTTGAGATAATTTCTGACTTACAAAGACACTTGTAACTTTTTTTTTTTTTTTTGAAGACGGGGTTTCACCATGTTGGTCAGGCCAGTCTTGAACTCCCGACCTCAGGTGATCCGCCCGCTTTGGCCTCCAAAGTGCTTGGATTACAGGCGTGAGCCACCGCGCCCGGCCGTAATTTTGTTTTTATGCACAAAAAGTTTTTGGACCCAGTGTCTTAGTTGCGTGCGTTGTAAGAGATTTGGCTGGTCTCCGCCAAGCCCTGGCCGCCGTGGGAGAGGCTGTGCCATCCTTTGGGCCCTTTCTGAGAGGCTCGAGTCCAGGACCCAGGGGGCATCCGTGCCCCGCCCCACCCTTTGGTGCCTGGTTTATACAGACATCTTGGAGAAGTTGTGAAGAATCCGTGACTGGAAAGTAAAGCAATGAAAATGTGGAACTGTCCTTTTACTTTGCTGAGATGTGATACGCGCATCAGAGTTTCATACTTTTGATGGAAACAGCTGAAACTTTTGCAGTAATTTAGATTCACTATTTTGACTTGGGCTGTGTGTGAGGAGGGCTCCTCTGGCCGGGCAGCAGGACCCTCAGCTCGCTCTCTCTCTCTCTCTCTTTTTTTTTTTTTTTTTGGTCTCTTTACAGAAGAATTACTTTAAGGACTTGCCCAAAGCCCACACCGCCTGCGAGGGGGCTCTGAACGGGATGACGTTTTACATGGGGCTGCAGGCTGAGGATGGGCACTGGACGGGTGATTACGGTGGCCCACTTTTCCTCCTGCCAGGTAGGAGTGTGCTGCCCCAGCCTGAGGGTGCGGCCACCCTGGGTCATCCTTGGGATCCTGGCCCAGCCTGGTCTAGGGTTTTGATGAAGAGGTGAAAATCCGGGAGCTTACATAGGAAAGGACTAGCAAACTCTGCCCCGTGTCAAAGTCCACCTGCTGTCGGTGCTAGGGGATCAGCTAGCCTTGGCCATGTAGGATGACAGGCCCTCTGATAAGGGAAGCAAGTGGTTCTCTAGGGGTCTGTTGCCTTGAGGGAGGAGGAAGGTGGGCTTTGAAGTCTCAGCACAGAGTGGGATGGGCATTCCAGGTGGAAGGCCCAGCCTATGCCAAGGGGCTGTAGGTGGGCCGAGTGGTGGGTGGGAAGCTGATAACTGCTGTGAACTTATCTTGAGCTATTGCAGGGGAGCTCATGCAGGGGAGCTTCAGGTTCAGGCCAGTGAGTAGGAGGGGGATAGCAGTTGGACTGCCTGGGTACTGAACTGCTTTGGCTACACGAGACTATTTTGCATCCTGGGAGTGTTTCTTCACAGAAATCCTCAGCCTTGTAAAATGGGAAATTCCCTACGCAATAGGACCTTTTCCCTAGGACTTGTGATCACATTGTTTCACTGACGTGAGTTCCTACATAAGTAGGGTTTCTTTCCGTGATAGCTCATTGATACGTCGTTTTCTTTTACCACGCTGTCGATTTAAAGTTCTTATATACCTTCGTCGCCTTTCTTTTTAAAACATCTCTTAGCTGTGTCTATCCATTTACTCATCCAAATTGCCTTTATCCTGATTCTGTCCCAGAATAAAACCTGTTGGGACTTTGAATGAAGTTGCATCGGGCTTACGTGTTAGTTTGGGAAGAGTTGGCCTTTAATGTTAAAAATGGTTCCATGGTGTTTACTGCAGTCCAAGCCCTCCTCAAGGCCTGCTCTTCTTTTAGTCCTTAGAATAAGCCTAATGGGATCCATTAGGAAACCGAGGCATATTTATTCCAGGCCACCAGACTAGCAAGACGAGCACTGGGATTCCATCTCTGCTTTGACTCCCAGCCCTGCTGCCACCTGGACTGTACAGCACTGAGTTTTTCTGTCCTGGGATTTGAGGGCCTGTCGTTAGGGGAAGTTGAGGTGCTCTTTCTTCCCTTGGCTCATGGTAAGACGATGACATAGAGTTGGTCAGGAGATGAGTCAGCCTCACTTTGCCTCTGTAGCCTCATCTGTGACTGGATTGGAATCAGGTTTGGTTATGTGCAGTGTCAGGCACGCTGTGGTGTTTGGTCAGTGGGGTTACAGTGTTGTTTTGTTCTTGCTGCTTTGGCTCTGGGCTGAGCTTGCTGGGACCCTTCCTGTGGGCTGGCTGTGAGTTGGGTCTTTTCTTCCTTCTTTCTGGACTTTGGAAAATGCTCCTGGAGTCCACGATCCTGTGTAGACAGCTCCCGTCGAGTGTGCCTGTGTGGCACTGGCAGCACTGTGGTGAGCACTGAAAGGGGTCTGACCTAGCCCCACCATTTACTGGCTGTGCCTCAGTTTCCTTGCCTGTAAGATCAGGAAGATGCTGGCTCTGCAGACCGGCTCTGCTCCTGTCTGCACATTTCCCTGTCCTAACAGCATCATAACTGATAGGAAGAGACGGGCGTGTTTTGGGATAGCTCATTTTATGTGAACCCGTGCAGTGTTTCTCAGCCCATCTCTCCTTCCAGGGCATGTCTGTATGCTTTGTCCACTAGGGCTTCTGATGCTCTAAGCCAGAGTCAGGCATTCATTCCATGGCACATGTGGCTGGGGTCTGCCCTGAGACCTGCCCCATGCCAGGCTCTGGGGGCGCATGGCTGATGGAACCAAGCATGGGGAGTGGAGGTGGAGGGTGGCCTGTGAGCACCGTGCCTGAGAGGACCAGGCTGGGGACGGAGGTTCTTAGTAGATAATATTTATTGTCGCTCCCTCCCCACTGACATTTGCAAAGCGGCATATGCTTATAAAAAATCTATGAAACAGAAAAATATGAATAAGCAAGTAGGTATTACCCCATCCAAGGGTGAGCAGTTTTGTATTTTTTTCCCAGCAGATGTTAAAGCAAGACCAACACTCTCCCCTCATGGAGGGTCCACTGATCTAAAGTGCTGGTTCCTTTTGGACCTTCGGGGCACTTGGGGGAGGCCTTCCTGAGGTGCTGTGCAGTGTTTGGTGTTTCTCTGACCCAGAGGGTCATGCGAGCCAGGCGTGGCTGAGTGGGCTCTGCAGGCCCTAGGCAGGGAGCATCGCCTGTGCTGTGGCTGACGTCTTCTCTGGCCCTGTGCCCAAAGTGCCTGTTGGCCTGGGAGGAATTGCCTTTCCAGGGGTGTTTTTATGGGAAGTAGGTAGCTCCCTGTTGGAGTGGGGTACTCAGGAGGAAAGGGGCCTGGTCTTAGCAGCGATGCCCACCTCCCCAAAGCGAGGAACATCTCTCCTGCCACACAGGCCTCCTGATCACTTGCCACGTGGCATGCATCCCTCTGCCAGCCGGATACAGAGAAGAGATTGCGCGGTATCTGCGGTCAGTGCAGCTACCCGACGGCGGCTGGGGCCTGTGAGTGTGCCTGCCCCGGTGTCACTGCACACGCACGTGTGCGTTCTCATGTGGGAGATGCTTGGGTTTCCAGGCAGCTGCCAGGGGGGTAGGAGGATGGCAGCTATGGGCCTGGGGTCGGTTGGGGAGAGCCTAGCAGGACGGGAGTGGGCTGAGGCTGTGCAGGTGGGGCCTTGGCGTCATAGTTATTCCTATATATGGTCATAAAGAATCCCATAGCTATTCACATTAATCATAAATATACGTATAGACAATCGTGTAATCTTTAATCTCACTAATAAGTCTCAGGTCAAGAAGTATGGAACCGAAGTGGTGTTGGGAAAGAGGTGACCCTAAGGTAGATACTCTAAGCCCTCTGTCACGCCCGCATAAGGGCTGCTGGAGGATGCCTCGGCCGTGCGGCAGTGCCAGCGCTGGGAAAGTGCCTGCTGTTTAGCCAGCTAGGGACGGAGACGTCCAAGATGACTGAGACGTCGCCTTCCTCGGGGGAGTGAGGAGAAAACTCCACTTCTCCAAGCTCTTGTGGTAGGCCTGGCGGCTGTCAGGGAGGCCTGCAGACATCCGGGGGACTTAATTGTCTCTGTGTGACGCTGTGCCTCAGCGGTCACGTTCCATGTCTACTTTCACGTTCTGCGTCAGCACCTGGTTCTTCTCTTTCTTCTCAGATAAGAATTAGTAATAGTAAAATAAATTTTAATGTCCTTGATATTCTTGACAAGTGTGAAAAAAGTGCTGACGCCTTAGGTTTTCTCCTCGCCTCGGCTTCTTGAAAATCCTGAGCCCCTGTCTCCAAGACATGTGACTTACCTGACCCTGTCACTGACCACCGTTGCCTCAGCCTTTCTACCCTGCTTCCTGCTTAGTACTCAGTAAAAGTCAGAGTGTCCAGGCCCTCGGGTGCACCGCTGGTCTCCAAGATTTGGTAGTGGTGGACCCCTGGCCCAAACTCTCTTTTCTCTATCTCTGTGTCTTGTGTCTTTATTTCCACAGTTTCTTGTCTTCACACCTGGAGAGAAGGACTACTTCATGACCTGAGACTTACTAGTAAAATTAGAGATGATATGATTGTATATATGTATATATTTATGATTACATGTAAATAGTTATGTGATTATGATTATATATAGGAATAACTATGTAACTATATCTCTAATTCTTTTCTAATTCAGTATTTATATGAAAACTGACTGAGGCCTCAGACTCTTGCCTCAGCTCTTGCAGGGCTTCCCCACACGGACTCTGGGCTGGCAGCAGGTGGAGGCAGCTGGACAGCTTTCCTGCAGCGTGGCACACACTGGGAGCAGAGCCGTAGCCCAGAGTGGACCGCCCTCGGGAAGGTGTCGAGCAGGCGGGCTAGGTGGATGGAGCGGGGCTCGGGTGGCGTGGGAGGTGCATGAACTGGAGAGCGGCCGCTCAGGTGTCTCCTGTGTTGGCGTGTTATGTCAGGGTAAGGGATGTTGGCATTTTTAGTTTGCTGAGGAAACTCCAGAAAGTTTTGCTTTATTTCTTAGAAGTAAGGACAGATACCAGTTTCCCACCTGTGCTCTGCTCCCGTAGGCACATTGAGGATAAGTCCACTGTGTTTGGGACTGCACTCAACTATGTCTGTCTCAGAATTCTGGGTGTTGGGCCTGATGATCCTGACGTGGTACGCGCCCGGAACCTTCTTCACAAGAAAGGTATGCCCCGTGCAGCACGTGCTGGGTCAAGGGATCATGTCAGCTCTATAACGAGCTCTCACAAACGAGATATAGAAAGGTGCACCTCCAGATGAAACAGTGGGCAAAACACATCAACAGGGAATTTGTCAAAGCAGAAATAGGCAGAAACTGTTTAACTGATGCATAATTTCTTAAAAAGCAAATTGAGAGCCAGGTACAGTGGCTCATGCCTGTAATTCCAGCACTTTGGGAGACTAAGGTGAGCCTAGGAGTTTGAGGCCAGCCTGGGCAACATAGTGAGACCCTGTCTTTACAAAAACAATAAAATATTAGCCAGGTGTGATGGTATGCACCTGTGGTCCCAGCTACTTGTAGGCTAATAAGGCAGGAGGATCACTTGAGCCCAGGAGTTCTGGGTTGCAGTGAGCTGATTGTACCACTGCACTCCAGCCTGGGTGGCAGAGTGAGACCGTGTCTCTTAAAAAAAAAAAAAAAAAAGCAAAGCAAATTAAGACAACCAGGTAATTATTTGTTTCCTGAATTGACCAAGACTTAAACGAAACACATTAATATGTTGCTTGAGGAAGAACACAGAAGCCACCTTCTGGGGGCAGCCTGGCTGCAGGCGGGGGCAGCCGTGCAGCTTGCACCTGTCAAGCCTGGCCTGGCTACCTCTCCTCTTGCCTGTCGGCCCTGACGGTGATTTCAGCCGAGGGAATCCATGGCTCCTGCTGCTCCAAGAAAGTCTAGCTCATGTTGTGGCTCTGCAGAGCCTGGCCTGGTTTTTGCCCCCGGCCTTTCCCAGACCTTCCGTAGCCCATCATGCCTGCCTGCTCTCTGCTGCATGCACAGGGGTGACCTGTGAGCTCCTCAAAGGTCCTTACTACACCAGGGCTCACCATGCACTGGAGCCTCTTACCTTCCACTCCCACCCCGGTGGCTCACAGTTGCAGTGTTACTTCTTCGAGGGCCCCTTCCTGACCTGCCGTGCCAGGTGGAGTGTCCTGTAATGCATTCCCATGAGACCCTGCCTCCTTCCTTCATGAGCTTGTCACTCTTGTCATCAGTTCACTGTCAGCCTTTGGTGTCTTCGATGCTGTGTTCCCAAGGCTGCTGACTGGTTCCCCGCCACAGTCCTGGCGCCTGCCTGGTGGAGGAATGTGCTCAGGCTGCACTTCAGCAGCTTCGTGGGTGTTGCTGGCTTTTGCATACCCTTTGGGGTTTGGAGCAGGGACTCCTCAGCAGTATGTTTAGACAGCATGGCTGTGCCGGAACTGAGTGCTGCTGGAAGTGGCTCTGGCACGTGGGGCCAGTGTGCCGGAGCTGCTCTGGAGTCTGGGGCTTGTCATTGTTCCCGTGCAGGACCAGTCTGCCAAGTGGACATGACAGACTGGGGCAGCTCAGGCTTGGCTCAGAGTGCGAGGCTGAGTGCGTGCTCTGACTGCCGCTCATCGCCTTCTCCAGGCACGTGTGCACCTGGGCCCCTCGCTCGCCTGAGCACTGAGGTGTCCCTGGACCTTCCAGGTGGCTGTCTTCATGTGCTCCTTCCTGGGGCCAGGGGTTGGAAACACCTCTCCTGGGGCTGGAAACACTCCCAGGAAAGCCACTGGTTTCACCTAGGGGCCGTGCGTCCAGGGCATTTCTGAGCACTCTGGAACCTGCTTCTCACATGGGCTTGCAAGATCGCATGAGGCTGCCCTTGGCTCATGGAGAGGGGCACGCTTGACTCCTGGAGGGCGAAGCTTCCCAGCTACAGACAGCGTGGGCTCTGCTGACAAGAAGCAGATGACACGGGCCTATTCTCTTTCCTCTCAGGTGGTGCTGTGGCCATCCCCTCCTGGGGGAAGTTCTGGCTGGCTGTCCTGAATGTTTACAGCTGGGAAGGCCTCAATACCCTGTTCCCAGAGATGTGGTATGCCTGCTGTTGGCTTGGTCGTCGGGTGGCTGCTGCTTCCCTGAAGAGTAGAGTGACAGGGACAGTGGTCAGGTGCAGGCTGTTAGACAGAGAGGGGTGGTGGTTCTGTGGGTGGGTGCAGTTAGGCTCCCGGCAGGGTCCTTGATCGAGCTGAGTCCTACAGGGATACAGAAAGGGGGTTCCCAGCTTGGCAGGAAGGCGGCTGTGCTGTGGATGGGGGTACCCTGAGTCAGGCTACAGGCAGGGTGGGGTGGCTTGCATCTTGTGGGAAACTGAGCATCTGTAGAAGTAGAAGGAGCTGTCCCTCCTGCAGCCTGCGCAGGGGCGTCCCGTGCTGCTGTTGCTGACCTTGTCTCCTTTGCTGTGGAATGTGAAACGTGTCCCAGCGTCACACCTCACCTGCGGACCCAGTGTGCTTGCCTTTAAAAGATCAGTGTTTGTTTTTCTAAACAGAACCGAATGCTTTTAAATACCCAGCAAAGCCAACATTAATTTCTTACTATCTAGTGTCTTTTTTTTTTTTTTTTTTTTTTTGTGACAGAGTCTCGCTCTGTCACTCAGGCTGGAGTGCAGTGGCATGATCTCAGGTCACTGCAACCTCTGGCTCCTGGGTTCAAGTGATTCTCCTGCCTCAGCCTCCCAAGTAGCTCAGACTACAGCCATGCGCCATCGTGCCCAGCTAATTTTTGTATTTTTATTGGAGACAGGGTTTCACGATGTTGGCCAGGATGGTCTTGATCTCTTGATCTCGTGATCCGCCCACCTCAGCCTCTCAAAGTGCTAGGATTGCCTAGCCTAAAAGTAAACTTTAAATTTTGGAATAGTTTCCAATTTCTGGAAAAGTTGCAAAGAGAGCCAAGAGTATTCGCTGGGGCCCTCACCCCATATTCCCCTTGTTGATGTTTTACGTTACCAAGGTATGTTTGTTGCAGCTAAGAAACCCACAGACAATCCTAAGCATTTAGGAGCTCCCTCACCTGGCTGTAGGGTACAAAATGCTAACTGAACCAGGAGGTGCAGCTCCTTGGGGAGTGCACCGATGGCTCGACTGTCCCCCTCAGCAGCACGGTTGAGAAATGCCGCAGGTGCACTGATGCGGTGGGGAACAGCCACCCACCTGTGTCCGTGCTTGGAAGGGCCCAAGGTGTGGATCCTGGCGGAGTGGCAGGCTTCAGTCTTGCGGGTCTCCCACTGACTCCTGCTGTTGCCCCAGGCTGTTTCCTGACTGGGCACCGGCACACCCCTCCACACTGTGGTGCCACTGCCGGCAGGTCTACCTGCCCATGAGCTACTGCTACGCTGTTCGGCTGAGTGCCACGGAGGACCCGCTCATCCAGAGCCTCCGCCAGGTAGGACCTCATCAGGGAACAAAGCGAAGGCTTCTGGGGCTGGGACCCATAGGGCCTGGGGCTCCTGGAATCTCACCACACCTGTCCGCTCACCTGGGGGCCCTGTGGAACCGAGAGCCCTGTGAGCACAGTGGGCCTCCACCTTCCTCCAAGCTCTGCCCAGAGGGGACTCGTGCTATGGGACAGGCAGCAGCCGTTGCCCGGGGTTCTTAGGGGGACATCCAGGACTCAAGAGATGCAGGAGGCAGATGTGCACTGTGTCCTCAGGAAGCAGGCCCTGAGGCGGGGTTTGAGGTGCAGGATGTCTATCAGGCCTGCCCTGGGGAAGGAGGAGGGGCAGAGGGAGGAAATGAGCTTCTGGGTAGGCCTGGGGCTCATGGAGTTGGGGAACTCCACAGAGTGGTCCGCACATAGCCACAATGGCCAGGCCTTCATGTACCTTCAGGGTCAGTTGCTGGAGGGCCCCCCGACACACACCCAGGAAGGGGCTGGTCCAGGGCCCTGAGGGTGGGTGGTGGGAGACTGCCCCTCCCGGTTTGAGCCAGGCTAGCCAGCTGCCCCCACCAGGAGCTCTATGTGGAGGACTTCGCCAGCATCAACTGGCGAAGGGGCAGAGGAACAACGTGGCCCCAGATGAGCTGTATACACCGCACAGCTGGCTGCTCCACGTGGTATATGGTGAGTGCCTCCTGAGGGGCTGGCAGGGCAGCCTGTGGTCGGGCTGTCCCACTCATTCATGAACTCATCCTCTGCCAGTGGCACTGGGCCATCTTTGTGCCAGGCCCCAGGAGGCGGGCCCTTCCACCGAACCGGCAGGGCTGACTTCCAGTCTCAGGAGCTCATTCCGAGCAAGGGTGTGTGTAGGAGGTGTGGGGCGCCCCTCCTGGGCAGGGAAGGAGGAGCTCAGCAACCAAGTCTGGCGGTGGGGAAGGGGAACCCTGGGGAAGGGCAGGTCCAGGTGCGCGGGGCTCCAGGCGGAGGCCAGGGTCCTGGTGCCTGGCGTCCACTGACCCCCGTCCCCTGCAGCGTTCCTCAACCTGTACGAGAGCCACCACAGTGTCCGCCTGCGGGAGCAGGCCGTGCAGCAGCTGTATGAACACATCGCGGCTGACGACCGATTCACCAAGAGCATCAGCATCGGCCCGGTCAGTGCCTCCGCCGGCCTCCGGCTGCAGCCGCTGGGGGTTGGGGTCCAGAGTAAAGTCCATGAGCTGGGAGTAGGGTCTCCTGGAGCCTAGTGCACCGCCATCTGGGAGGTGGCCCTCAGATCCCACAGGCGTTTGAGGACTTCTGTCCTGGTTCCCTGCACGCCCAGCTCAGCGAAGCCGCCCCCCCACACTCGACCCTCCCTCCTGTTCTCCAGTTGCTCTTGTCCTGGGGGGTGCCTGGTCCTCTCCTGGAGGCCCTTCCTGAGATCTTTCTGGCCAGCTGGGAGGGGCGTTTTTTCTCACTTGGTTCCTTCCGAATTCCCCTCCCCAAATAGTTGATTATTTGTCCTTCTCCCAGGGGGTTTAGAGACGCCCAGGGTGGGTGGGAGTAGCAGGGTCCTCGGGTTCCACTCCTGATTCCTCCTGCCTAACCAGGGACTCGGACCTCTCTCTTCTGTGGGGCCCGCGGGGGGCCAGGTATGGGCTAGTTCAGTGACCTTGGAGGGTGCAGTCCCCGGGCTGTGCTGGCGCAGGGCCGCCTCCTGACAGAGTCAGCAGCCCCTGGGCTGTGCCGTAGCTGCTGTGGTGTAGTGGGTTGGCCTTGGCATTCTCTGGATGTACCCCGGTGGCACTGGGCCACCGAGTCCCACCCTGATGCCGCATCTCGGGTTTTCTGGGCCTGATGCCACCTCAGTGAATCACAAATCCCGACTGACCTTGCAGCAGGTCCTCTGTTTTCCGGTCAGCAGTGACGTGGTTCTGTGTGGGTTTCGGTTCAATCCCATATAGAGCACATCTGTACTAAGCACGTTAGAAACATGCTTGCAATTGGATCTTGACTTGTAAGATCCATAAATAAGAAGTTGGGGCCTCTGGAACAGTCTGCTCTGAGGAAGGAGGGGAGCAGACATTTCCTGCTACTGCAGTCCCATGTCCACACCTCTTCCTGGACCCCTCGGGCCCTGCCTCTGTCCCCTGTGTTGTTTCTAAGGCGCCTGACAGCCCATGCCCCTCTGGTTGTGGGCTGACCCCTGTGGCTTCTCCTGGAACCCTTCACTTCTCACTGATGGAGTGCGGTCCCTCCTCATCCTAAGCCAGGCCATGGCCTTAGCTGACACTGCCTGTGTCTGAGTCGGGTCCTGGGTACACAGTTGTTGTCCATCCTCGCTCGGTCCCGCCCGTTAGAGCAGAAGGCCCCTTTCCTGGCCCTGAGTGAGCTGCATGGGACCCTGTCCCTGGGGGCTGCTGTGGGTCTGGATCAGAGCCCTGACAGGGGCGTGTCTCCGGCAGATCTCGAAAACCATCAACATGCTTGTGCGCTGGTATGTGGACGGGCCCACCTCCCCTGCCTTCCAGGAGCACGTCTCCAGAATCCTGGACTATCTCTGGTGAGTGTGGCTGGGATGTGCTGGTGAGGCCTCTCAGTGCAGCCATACGAAGGCTGGATCTGAGCCTTGGCCGTATCCCAGTGAGGGGGCCACCACAGTGCCATCTGGGAACACCGCCAGGGAACACCGCTAAGGAACACCACCAGGGAACACCACCAGGGAGCACCCACCACCAGGGAACACCACCAGGGAGCACCCACCACCAGGGAACACTGCTAAGGAACACCACCAGGGAACACCAACAAGGAACACCGCCAGGGAACACCAACAAGGAACACCACCAGGGAACACCGCCAGGGAACACCGCCAGGGAACACTGCTAAGGAACACCACCAGGGAACGCCACCAGGGACCAGTAGTGTCACCGAGGGTTGTAGAAGCCACCGAGGGTTGTCTTTGACTTGGAAGATTTGCCACCCAGTCGAAGAGTGGGGTGGTCCTAGAAGGTAGAGTGAGGAGGGGCGTGGTGGGCAGCAGGGCAGATGCAGGTTGGCGTCAGGAAGGCCTGTGGACAAGGGGAGCTTGTCAGCCATGGAGTATGCCCTGAAGGTGGGCCCCTGTCATGGATGGCACAGCACGGTCCCATGGTGGGAAGCCCTGGTTGGTCCCACAGCACCGAACACAGGCAGCAGGGCTGAGGCGGCCTGGGGTCGGGGGTCGGGGGTTGGGGAGCCTCCTGCCGCCCTTTGGCTTGGGTGCGCCCTTCCTGGGTGAGTGTGTCCTGTCTTCTCTAGCGTGTGGGCCTCACGCCCAGGAGTCTAGCAGCCCAGCTGGGGCGGCATCCAGGCCAGTGCCAGGCCTTGGGGGAGGGGACAGATGCCCTCCCTGGGACCTCCCTGAGTGCAGGGTCTGGGTAGCCGGCTGGGCTTCCAGCTTTCTCCTCGTGCCTGACTTGGGCATTTTTGTCCTCACAGGATGGGCCTTGACGGCATGAAAATGCAGGTAAGGGCTGCAGGACTGCGGCTGCCGGATTCCTTTGCAGTCATTTCTACCCTTCATTACTTTTCCTTCTGGGTTCATTAAGATGCAGAAATAACTCCTCCTGGACCAAGTCCCGGCAGCGTGTGACCGGACGCTGAGTCAGTCGAGGCCTCTGGCTGTGTCCCCGTGGGTGCCGTCGGTCCCTGTGTGGGTGCCCACAGTTCTCGAGTGTCTGTCTGCAGCTGTCCTGTTTGCTCTTTGCCCTGATGGTCCGAGTAGGCCCACCCGTGTAACGACAGACCCGGAGCTGCAGACGCTCTCCTCTTGTTACCGTGGCAGGAGGCGGCTCTGGTTAGTGGGGGCCTCTCCTCCATGCACTCTTTTTGCTGCTGTTGTTGAGATGGAGTCTCGCTCTATTGCCCAGGCTGGAGTGCAGTGGCTCAATCTCGGCTCACTGCAACCTCCACCTCCCAGGTTCAGGTGATTCTCCTGCCTTAGCTTCCCTAGTAGCTGGGATTACAGGCATGCAGCACCACGCCCGGCTAATTTTTGTATTTTAGTAGAGACAAGGGTTTCACCATGTTGGCCAGGCTGGTCTCGAACTCCTGACCTCAGGTGATACGCCTGCCTTAGTCTCCCAAAGTGCTGGCATTACAGGCGTGAGCCATTGCGCCCAGCGACACTCTTAAGAGGCTCCTTCTTAAGGTTGTGGGTGCACAGGACAGGAGCCTGGAGGGCCGTGGTGGCGTGTGGCTGGGCCTGGGAGCTGCCTGGGAACTTGCCCTGAGTGGGCTGGAACCCAGTCATGAGGGGCACCAAGCACGAGGGAGGGAGGCAGGCAGCCATCGCCACGTCCAGGGAGAGGAGGAGCAGGCGGGTGTGCTGGACACTTGGCCACGTGGCGATAGTCGGTTTCTTTCTGGATCCTTCCCTGAGCTTTTAGAAGATACAATTGTTTCCAGGCACGGATGCCTGACCGTGTCCTTGCCCTCCAGGGGTTGTGCGTCTGCCACCACTGTGGAGGAGGCCCGAGGTGTCTCAGATTTCCCAGAAGTCTGTGGGCTAGAGTAGCCGAGAGCTGCGTTAGGAAGGGCCAGCGCTGTGTTCTGCTATACGGTCTGTGACGTCGGAAGCATCCGCCTGGGTGTGGCCTGCTCCGGGTGGAGGTTGTGGTGGTCTCCAGGTCATTGCTCTACGGAGCGGGTTGGTCATCGAGGTGGGAGGAGAACAGCCCGCTGCACAGGAACCGTGGGCTCCCTGCCTGCACTGTCTATGCCGTGTACTGCGGGTCCTTCTCTACGCCGTCCCGCTCAGCGTCTAGATTTTGTAGATGGTGCTGTCCTGGGTGTGGCCCTGGGGGCAGCAGGGCAGTGTTGAGGGCGGGGTCCTGGCTGACCCTGGTCCTGTCCTGGCTCTGGGGGCCCTGTAGACCCCAGTTCTGTCCAGCTGGGCTGAGCCTGTGCCCCTTTGTGCATTATCACAGTGGGTGTGTCAGAAGCCCAGACAGTGTTGCCCTGTGTGTTGTGGTCTGGTGAGGGTTATGCCCTGCGGGTCTGTCTTCTGTCCCCCACCTGGTTCAGTGTGGAAATGTGGAGTCTCCAGAGGTGTCCGGGGTGTCATGTTTGTGATGGACACACAGGGGCCCAGCACTGCCCGCCCCAGGGCTACTCTTGATGCCAGGTTTCCCCAGCCATGGGCTTTCACCCAGCTGGCCTTGAGCTCCCCCGAGGCTCCCTGGACACGGTCCATGTTTTGTGAAATGGTTTTCTAAACACATGCAAAGTGGATGAGTTACATGAGTAACGGCCCCAGAGCAGGCCCTGGCCTCCCTGCCCCTCCCTGACCAGCCCCCCGCTGCGCCCTCTCTTCAGTGCACCTCGGGCTAATGAGGGCCTCTGTGTTTTTACAGAGTTGCTCTGTGGTTGTCACACCCAGCAAACTTCACAACGGTTCCCGGGTGTAGTCCTCACGTTGCCGTTGGTGCGTGTGAGTCAGGGTTCAGGCCAGGCCCACACGGGCCTTCGCGTGTTGGTATCTGAGCTCCTGTTCGTCCACAGCAGTCTCCCGTGGCCTCTTTTCTCCTCCCTGAAGGGCTTCACGTTCCGGATCTGACCGGTTGCTCCCTCTGTTCTCTGAGTTTTTGTGAACTGGTCATGCACTGAGGCTTTATCCCGTTGTGTTTCTTTGGCGAGAGTGCTTTTCTGGTGGTCGCTGGCTCGTTCCTCCAGTGCATGACGTCTGGATGCCTCTGCCCCCTGCCGCCCCCTGCCACCATCCCCATGTCTGTTGCGGTCAGTGTCCAGCTCTGTCTCACTGGGGTTTGGTCACCGGCCCTTTGAATTGAGACCAGCGTATGTATCTGGGAGTCCAGGTCCGGGGTGACATTTGAGGTAGGGCCTTCCCAGCCTTGTGCAGAGTTTCCATCACCTCAGGTATACTTAGAAATGGGGTCATTTCCAGGCATCACCATGACTGAGGTGCACTGCTCTGACTGGGCGAGGGCAGCTGGATGCTCTGTGTGTGGGTGCTTGAGCCTCTGGGGGATTGTCCAGTCCTACAGGTGTCCTGAGAGGGACACTGTCCTGCCTGGTGGCCCATGAAGAAAGGTGGGGTTCCCTGATCCATGTCTGCCTGCAGGACTCAGCCTTCTCTGAGGCCCTTGTCAGCCATGAGGGGTGCACAGGGCTCAGAGCCTGAGGTTGAGTGTTGGCTGGATAGGAGCCCCCGCACCCAGCCCTCGGGCCTGTCAGCTCCTGGAGGCCGTAGGTGGGAGTGGGGGAGGCTGCTGCTGCTGTAACGCCCGTCTTTTGTGTGTAGGGTACCAACGGCTCACAGATCTGGGACACTGCCTTCGCCATCCAAGCTCTGCTAGAGGTTCGTGGCTCATTCTCTTTTCTCAGCCTCAGCTGACCTTCCTTCCTGTGCACATGAGCCCTCGCGTCCACCTGAGGGCAGCACTGCTGGCCACACACTTGTGGCTCCTTGAAGTTTCCAGTGACCTGGGCTCTGGCCTCTGGTTTGAGATGGTGGTGCTGTGGATGGGGCGGCCTTGCCCAGCAACCCTGGGTGTTGGGCTGGGTCAGAGGCTTTGGGAGGGCAGGAGCTGGAGGCCGTGTGCGCAGGGGAGCCTGGTGAAGGCTGTTTCTCAGCGTGGGCAGGAGGGGGACTCCAGCCTCTTGGAACTGGAACTGCTCATTATGGGCATTCTCCAGCCAATACTGCAGAGAAACAACAGTGGATTTTTATGCTGGTGGGAATGAGGTTGGTGGGATTCTGAAGGTGTTTCTGGAGTGCCCTGAGGGCTGGGCCATTCAAAGGACCTGCCCACGCCGAGGTGCTGGAGATCCTCTGGGCATAGACGCTCACTGGGCAGGTGGGGTGCTGGCACCCATAGATGGTCTCTTCTGCTCCCTTCCGTCTTGTCATATCTCATGGACCTTTGATTTTTTGTCTTTAAAGGTAAGTGCAGCAAGAAACCCTGGCACTCTCTGGAGATATCTGCCAGTTTCATTCTGGTTCCCAGTCGGGGCAGGATGTGGCCAGGACCATCGGGGACCCACTCAGCCATGGTGGCCGTGCAAGGGCGGCTCAGCCTCTCTGTCCTGCTGTCTCTTCCAGGCGGGTGGACACCACAGGCCCGAGTTTTCGTCCTGCCTGCAGAAGGCACATGAGTTTCTGCGGCTCTCGCAGGTGAGGCCTGTGCCTGGGGCCCTGAGGGGGCTGAAGAGGGGGATCAGGGCTGGGATCTCCTACAGGCAGAAGTGCCCGCCTCACCTCCACCCTGCCCCGTTCCCTGCGCTGGTTTCTCAGGTTGCCCCTCCCCACCCCTGTTCCATCCACCCGTCCTTGGGCTGGCCTCACCCGGAGCAGCTCTGTGAGGCTTGCGGGGTGCCTGGGGTGCTGGGGGTGCTGGCAGTTCTGCATCCTGCTCCCGTTGGAGCCATGGTGTGCAGGAGCCAGGCACAGGTAGGGGCCATTTACCCTGAGCTGCGCAGCCTAGACTCCACCTCTGGGTCTCTGAAGCACCTTCTGCCCACAGAGGTGATGCCAGCCTGTGGACGTTCCCTCCTGAGACTGTTTGCAGCGAAAACCCCTGTCCATCCTGCTAGATCAGCTGCCCACAGACGGTGCCCCAGCCCCTAGTTTGACCTCAGTGTCTCACACACGCCTACACCCCAGTCTGCAGCCACAGTCATCCCATACATGCGCCCTAACCTCCCATGTCTCCCACTGTCCCTGCCACGGCCTCAGCCAGTGTCCTTCTGCCTGGAACAGCTGCCCCTCTCCCCCCCAGCCCGTCTCACCATGTCCCTTCAGATGTCATCAGGACGTTGCTTCTGCAGGCCCTCTGGGTGTTCCTGGCCTCCGTGTGGCCAAGGCTGGCACTCGTCTGGGGCTCAGGGAGGGGAGGGGCGTTGTCCTGCTGTGGCTGACCCTACAGCGGACTGCTCCTGCCTCCTGCCTCCTACCCAGGACTTGCTCTGGTTGATGGAGACTTGGGGAGGTTGACTGAACCCTACTACAGTCCAGGCCTCTTCCCTTCTCATTAAGGCAGGAGAGACGGCCCAGGAGCTGAGGTCCACGAAGCTGGGGTTGTTTAGGAGGCAGCGGGAGCCCCTGGCAGAGCACACCACAGAGGCCTGGGCCACCTCCTTGCCTCCCGGCCAGTGGGGAGATCACAGGGGAGGCACGTGCCTCCCGTCTGGGCTAGTTTCAGCCCTTGCTGGCCAGTCACATTTCCCAGCAGCAGTGGGTGGTGAGCTCTCGGTTTGGGCCCTTGGTGCCTCGCAGCACCAGCGGGGGCTGTGGCCGGCACGTCCTGCCTCTCCAGTCCTGCCCCGTCTGTCTCAGTGATGTCCCCGGTGCTGACATGTTCTCTGCTTCCACATTCGCCCTCCATGCTGCCCAGGTCCCAGATAACCCTCCCGACTACCAGAAGTACTACCGCCAGATGAGCAAGGTATGCGGGAGCCGGCCCCGTCCCTGCCCCGTCCCTGCCCCGTCCCAGCCCCGTCCCTGCCCCGTCCCTGCCCCATCCCCCGGGGAGGCTGCCCTCAGCAGGTTGGTCCTTCCCTTTGAAGGCGGGACTCTTCCCTTGGCGTCTTTGGGTGTGCCTCGCATAGGGGCCCATGCCTCATGTTGCTGAGCTGCCTGGCACATGGGGGCACCATTTGCTTGCACATGTGGCCGTGCCTTAGAGCGGTTCAGGTGGTCATGGCACATATAGGCTTCAGGACGCCCTGTAGCCAGGGCGTCCGGGGAAGGCAGAGGGAAGAGACCTCAGCCGGGGTGGGCTGTGACCACAGGTGCGTTCTGTTCTGTGAAATTAGGCATGAGCACAGCTGCTGCTGCGTGTTTACAGTGGGGGTGGGGGACACCTGTGCCCCGTCCTGTCCCGTTGTGAGATCTGAAGGTGTTGAGGGTGTGAGCTGCCGCCCTGAGGGTCTCTGTGCTGGAAGCTGGAGTTCCATCTAGATGTGCCCAGCTTGGGCCCCTGGCCGCACCCACACCTTTGGTGGATAGGCCCCCGTCCTGACTGGGTGCTCTGTGGTGGGGAGTGATGTGTGTGGCTGTGGGGTGGCTCCGAGGACTGGGGTGTGGACACCCTCAGCCTAGGGTCACGGGTCGTGTTCTGCAGGGCGGCTTCTCCTTCAGCACGCTGGACTGTGGCTGGATTGTTGCTGACTGCACGGCTGAGGCCTTGAAGGCCGTGCTGCTCCTGCAGGAGAAGTGTCCCTATGTAACCGAGCACATCCCCCGAGAGCGGCTCTGCGATGCGGTGGCCGTGGTAAGGCTGTGGTCCTAGCAGTCCCGTCCACAGCTCATGTCTGCAGATGAGCTGCGTGCTCACCTCCACTCCCACGAGCCCGACCCCCCCACAATCCGGCCGGGCTGTAGGAGCTTGTCCTTGGACGGCGTTTGCATGTGGAGAACTGTGAGCTCTGGCTGGACCCCTAGGGCTTGCTGTGCTGTTTGCACAGGGCCCTGCACAGCAGGGCTGGTGTCCAGCTCAGCGCGATGCTTGCGGGAGCCGGTGTGGCCCCCGGGTTTCTCTCTGGTGCTTCCCACTGGGTGTCTGAAGGAGGAGTTTCCGTTGGTTTTGGTGCCACATTCTTTCAGCACATCTGGCTGTTGCGTGTGTTTCTGGCAGCAGCACACACTTGGTTTCTAAGTCATGGGCACGTGTAGGGGCGTGTTCCCAGGTGGCTGCGCGTGGAGGCCCTGACGGCTGAGGTTGCAGCTGCTGCTCGGGGCACCCGAGGGCTTGGTTAACGTGGAAATCGGCTTCTTGCCCCCGTTCCTGCCCCACTGGTTGTCAGCCCTAGTGTTGCCTCTAGAAAGCTCCACTGTGGCCTGGGCGTCTGCGTGTGCTCATCGTGTGGGTGAGTTCTCGGGTGCTCTGTGATTTCAGCTGCTGAACATGAGGAATCCCGACGGAGGGTTCTCCACCTACGAGACCAAGCGTGGGGGGCGCTTGCTGGAGCTGCTGAACCCCTCGGAGGTCTTTGGTGAGTGGTCGGCCAGCACCGTGGTACACAAACCCTGGAGCCAGCTTTTCCCCCTTGCCCGAGGCTGCAAGGGCCCAGGTTCACCAGCAGATCTGTCTGGAGTCCTCCCTCAGCCCAGGCTGTTCTGTGTTCCTCCATCCCTAGGGGTGTCCGGATCCCTGTGTTGTGGATAGGAGGGCATCAGGTCAGGCCTAGGGGATGGGATGGTGGAGGGTTCCAGTGAGGTGCACAGCCTGGGCTGGCTCCTGCTCAGTCCACAGGGCTTATGTTCTGTGGAGGCTGCTGTGTGTTGCGAGCCCACTTCGTGGATCCCAGAGCGCCTGCAGGGAGGTGTCTGTGGGGACTGAGGGGACCCACGTCATGGGCTGGTAGGCTGCTGTGTGTGCATGGCTGCCACTGTACTGGTCTGGGGGCAGGATCTCACCCCTGGTCCACCTTTGGGCACCTCACATGCCCCCTTCCTGGTCCCCTACCCATCACACATAGCTTTTTGGGCTGGGATTGCAGCTTTCTGCTGCATTCCCCTCATCTTTGCTCTCTCGTAGTACAGGTGTGTGTCCTGGGCCGGCCAGTGTTTGCTCTGGAGGTTGGTCGGGGAGGCAGCATCCAGGCACGGGTTCTGCACACAGCGACACTCTTGCTTGTCGTGATTTGGCCTGAGTTGTAGGCCCTGGGCAGCCAGGGTGAGACTCAGCACCTTGGTTCTTCCTTCCCTTCCCCAGGGGACATCATGATTGACTACACGTATGTGGAGTGCACCTCGGCCGTGATGCAGGCACTTAAGCATTTCCACAAGCATTTCCCAGACCACAGGGCAGCCGAGATCAGGTACGCAGGGCCTCGGCCCAGGATGCTCTCACTCAGTGTGGGGGCTGCCAAGTTGGGGGCCAAGGCCCTGACACAGCATTCTGTAGCACAGCCCTGCGGCCCATCTCAGAAACAAAACTCACGTAGACGTGGGAGCCTGCAGAGGTTATTGAATGCAGTTATATGCCCTAAAGCCTACAAAGTATCTACTGGGGCTCAGAATAGCATAATTACAACACAAAACTGGATTTTCTCCCTATCTTGTAATAATGTTAAAAAGACATTTCATCCGCGGCTCCACCTGTGTTCCAGTAGCAGTTTTTAAGGGTGGCAAATATTCAAGAAAGTGCACAGGTTGATCTTCTGAAGCAAACAGGTCCCGGTGCCAACGTCGAACATGGCGATGCCACCAGAGCCCTCAGGCGTCCCCATGAGGGGGCCGCCCGCACGCCTGCCAGGCTGTGGGTTTCTGTTGCTCGCTCTGAACCTTGTCTAGGTGGAACCCTGAGGTGTGGACTGCGTGTTGCCTTCTCATCTGCTCGAGGTTAGCCAGGTGGCTGGGGTAGCAGCAGCGTCCTCTCCCTCGGGCCTCTGGTTGAATGCAGGTGCCGTGCTGTCTAGCTGCCTGTCCTCAGCACCGGGGAGGATTTCAGTCTGGGTTTTTACGAAGCGTCTCCTGTGAACACTCTTGGCTCCTGGGTACTTACTTCTCACGGTCATGTACCTCGGAGTGTCGTTGCTATGTCACAGGGTACGTTAAAGGGCATGTGGTTTTTGCGGGTTCGTTATCCTACTATGATTACAGTTTTTACTTTTGTTAAACCTGGTGTAGACTCACCTTGGTCATGATGCACTCTTTATATAGTGCTAGATTCAATTTGAGGAATATTTTGTTAGGAGTTTAACAGCTCTGGTTACTAGAGACAATGGTCTATAATTTTCTTTCTTTTTTTTAAAGATGGGGTTTCACCATGTTGGCCACCAGGATGGTCTCAATCTCTTGACCTTGTGATCCGCCCACCTCGGCCTCCCAAAGTGCTGAGATTACAGGCGTGAGCCACAGCGCCCGGCCTATAATTTTCTTTACATAAAATTATATGAAATTTTCTTTACATAATGTCTTTGTGAGGTTCTCCTGTTAAGATGATACTGAACTCAGAAAAGCAGTTGGAAAATGTTTTTTAAAATACTCTTTGGAAGAATTTATGTAATGTTTGTAATATTTTTGCCTTAAATATTTGGGAAAAATTACTGGAAATGTCAGTTGGGCCTGGAGTTTTCTTTGAGGAAAGGTTTTAAATTAGAAGCTCAATTTCTTTTTTTTTTTTTTTGAGATGGGTTCTTGCTCTGTCACCCAGGCTGGAGTGCAGTGTAATTTCTTTAATAGTTTATAGGACTGAGTAGATGTTCCATTTTTGTGTCGGTCTGGGAGTCTTCCTTTTTCCACTCAGTTTTATACTGATGGGCGCAGAGTGTTCCGTGTCCTCTTAGATGGCTCTGAGCTCAACGCTGACATCCTCTTCTTTCTTCTGAGATCTTATGCCGATCTTTTGAAAAACAAAAACAAAAACCGTCTTAGTCTTTGATTCTGTTTTTTAGGAGAGTTTATTTTTTGTTTCATCAATTTCTTTTCTTTGTTCTTTTCTTTTCTTTTTTATATTTTTTGAGGTGGAGTCTTGCTGTGTCACTCAGGCTGGAGTGCAGTGGTGTGATCTCAGTTCATTGCAACCTCTGCCTCCTGGGTTCAAGTGATTCTCCTGCCTCAGCCCCCCGAGTAGCTGGGAATACAGGTGCTCGCCACAATGCCCAGCTAAATTTTTGGTATTTTTAGTAGAGACAGGGTTTCACCATGTTGGTCAAGCTGGTCTCAAATTCCTGACCTCAGGTGATTCACCTTCCTTGGCCTCCCAAAGTGCTGGGATTACAGGTGTGAGGCACCACACCTGGCCTTTGCTATTTTCTTTCTCCTTTATTTTTCTAACTTGAATGCTTAGATATTTGATTTCAGGTTTGTATTGAAATATGCACTTGAGGCTATAAACGAGTTTTGATATATCGTTCAATTAAAACTGTTGTTTGGTGCTGGCTGCGGCAGCACAAATACTGAAAGTGTTTTCTGTTTCTACTGTTCTTCTCTGACCCTGAGTTACGTGGGAGTGTGCTGCTTCTTTTAACATCTGAGGATATTCTGGTTGTGTTTTTGTTGGAAGCCGTGGGTGGAGCAGGGGTTTTCTTGTGCTTCGCAGGTGCAAGCACTGTGTTCATTGTCTTCCATGGCCTGGCACGGCCTTTGGCCACGTGCTGCCCGGCGGTGTGGAGTGGGGTTGGCCTGGCACGGCCCTTGGCCACGTGCTGCCCGGCGGTGTGGAGTGGGGTTGGCCTGGCACGGCCCTTGGCCACGTGCTGCCCGGCGGTGTGGAGTGGGGTTGGCCTGGCACGGCCCTTGGCCACGTGCTGCCCGGCGGTGTGGAGTGGGGTTGGCCTGGCACGGCCCTTGGCCACGTGCTGCCCGGCGGTGTGGAGTGGGGTTGGCCTGGCACGGCCCTTGGCCACGTGCTGCCCGGCGGTGTGGAGTGGGGTTGGCCTGGCACGGCCCTTGGCCACGTGCTGCCCGGCGGTGTGGAGTGGTCGTGCGTTGTCCTCAGCCACACTCACAGAATTGGCCTTTTAAAAAATATATTACCTTTTAAAAATCACTGTAATAAAAGTAAAGCAGGTGCTTTACAAACAAGACTTGCAAAATACAGAAAAATGCAAAGAAGAGGCTAAGTTGCCCCCTCCTCGCCCCTGAGTAAGAATCTGCCGCTGCTGTTGGTCTGCACATTTCCATGGTGGTCTGCCGCCCCTCTTCAGGCCTGGCCCACTCTGTGCCTGGGTGGGGTTTCTAAAAGCCCCACCATTGAGCGTGCTCCTCCAGCACAGGCGTCGTGTCATTTCACTCGGTAGCCTCTGGGCTGTTTTTCCGTTTTCATTGTTGTTTTTAGCTTTTTCCCCAGTTTAACCTTAACCGGTATTTTCTTGGTAAATATGTATTCATGACCATTATTATTCCCTAGAGCTGTATGGCTTGGGGTCTGCCTGCCTGGGTGGGCCCCCAACCCTCCCTCTTCCTGGCTGACCTGGCCTGGTCACTTCTCTGCCCATCTCTTTCCCTGCCTGCATGGGCAAGAGTACAGCCTGGCAGAGTGGAGGGACTGTGAGAGGTGCCAGGGAAGCGCATGTCAGCTGTTGTCACTGTGTAGAAACGGATCCTGGATGTGGCACACGGGGGGCCGTGGTGACTTCATCATGGGTTTCCTCTGCATTTCTTTGGTGACTTCCAAGTTAGAACATTTTTTTTATAATTTATTTTTTTAGACAGAGTCTTATTCTGTTATCCAGGCTGGAGTACAGTGGTGAAATCATGGCTCACCACAGCCTCAAGCTCCTGGGCTCAAGCAATCCTCCCACCTCAGCCTCCTGAGTAGCTGGGAATAAAGGTGCATACTGTTATGCCTGGCTAATTTTGAAAATGTTCTGTAGAGATGGGGTCTAGCTCTGCTGCTCAGGCTGGTCTTGAACTCCTGGGCTCAAGTAATCATCCTCCCACCTCAGCCTCCCCAAATGCTGGGATTACATGGTAAGCCACCACCCCCAGCCATTTTTAAAATTTTCACTAGGATGGTTTTTCTTTCATTTTTAAGCACAATAAAGTATTTGTGTATTATGTTACAGATATTTTCTCCTCAATTTCTTTGTTCTTTTTATCACTTTAGGGTGTTTGAACCTAAGTGTTAAACTTTTATTTATTTATTTTTATTTTTATTTTTGAGATGAAGTCCTGCTCTGTCGCCCAGGCTGGAGTGTAGTGGCGCGATCTTGGCTCACTGCAACCTCCGCCTCCCAGGTTCGAGGGATTCTCCTGCTTCAGCCTCCTGAGTAGCTGTGACTAAAGGTGTGTTCCACCACGCCCAGCTAATTTTTTTTTATTTTTGTATTTTTAGTAGAGTTGGAGTTTTACCATGTTGGCCAGGATGGTCTCGATCTCTTGGCCTCGTGATCCACCTGCCTTGGCCTCCCAGAGTGCTGGGATTACAGGCGTGAGCCACCGCACCCGGCCAAGTTTTTAACTTTTAAATGGTTAAATATATTAGTCTGATTTTTATATTAAGATTTTAAATTTACCTAGAGAATTTTTGAGATGCAGTTTGGGGTTGCCAGTTACTTTAACACTACTTATATGGAATATTCTGTTTTACTACGCAGACTTAAATTCTCCCCTAAATTTACAAATTTATAGAAAAGTTGCAAAATCAGTAAAAAGTGCTCCTGTTACCTCTTACTAGGATTCCTCTCCTCTGAGGCTTCACTGCCTTCCCTCCCTCGCGCTCGAGATGCTCTTTCTTGAACCACTGGAGAAGTTGCAGAGAGGATGTACTATGTTTCTAACTGCATGAGTATTTCTTTTGTGCAAGTGTAGGTCAGAATGTTAATGTTGATGCAGTACTAATCTGCAGGCCTTGTTCAAATTGGCCTAATTGTTCCAATAATGTCCTTTGTGGCAAAATTTTTCCTCAAGCTTTAATCCGATATTTAAGGTTGCATTTGTTTATTTTTTTTATTTTTATTTTTTTGAGACAGAGTTCCATTCTGTCACCAGGTGCCAGGCTGCAGTGCAGTGGCATGACCTCGGCTCACTTAATTATTTTTCTTTTTTCCTTATCCTTCTTTTTTTTTTTTTTTTTTTTTTTGCAAAAAACAAAACAAAACAAAAAACTGCTAAAAATATTTTTCATTATCTCAGAAGCTCTTATTGCATTTTTTTTTTTACTTTTGTGGCTTTTCTTTGTGGGGGATATCTCCAATATAATGTAAAATAATCAGTTAATTTTTGTGTTCTGGATTCAGTCATCTTTACTACCATGTTCAATTACTTCTAAGTCATATATTTTTTTCTCTACATTTTAGCATCTCTGAAACTAGAATGCATTTTTCGATTAAGGATGTATCACAGTTTAATTGGCAACATTTCTTTAGTGGTAGAAAAATTAACAAAGTCCTAGATTTTATAAAATGTGGCATTTTATTTTTATTTTATTTTATTTTTTTAAAGAAAAAGGAAGAAAGAGAGAAAGAAAAAAAAAGAATGAAGAAGAGGGAGAGAGAATGGGAATATTGCTCTATTGCCCAGGCTAGAATGCAGTCTAAAAATGGGAATTGAAAACCTCTTTTATGCCAATAATTGTGCTTAACAATGGAGACAGGAAGGAATAAGGGAAGAAAATAACAAACAAGCAGCCAACCAATATTTCATTTAAACCTATGAAATGCTATGCAATTACTGAGGAGTGATTTACTTCCAATTATGTAGTCACTTTTGGAATAGGTGTGATGTGGTACTGATAAGAATGTGTGTTTTGTGTATTTAAAGTGGAGAGTTCTATAAATGTTTATTAAGTTTACTTGTTCCGGGTCTGAGTTCAAGTCCTGGATATCCTGTTAATTTTCTATCTCGTTGATCTGTCTAGTATTGACAATGTGATGTTACAGTCTCCCACTATTATTGTGTGGGAGGCTAAGTCTCTTTATAAGTCATTAAGAACTTGTCTTATGTATCTGGGTGCTCCTGTATTGGGTGCGTGTATATTTAGGATCGTTAGCTCTTCTTGTTGCATTGATCCTTTGACCATTATATAATGTCCTTCTTTGCCTCTTTTGATCTTTGTTGCTTTAAAGTCTATTTTATCAGAGGTGAGAATTGCAACTCCTGCTTTTTATTTATTTATTTATGTTTGCTCTCCGTTTGGTTGGTAAATCTTCCTCTGTCCCTTTGAGTCTTTGTGTATCGTTGCATGTGAGATGGGTCTGGATACAGCGTACCGATGGGTTTTGGCTTTTTATCCAGTTAATAATATATATGAGTTTAATACTGCCATTTGATGCTAGCTGGATATATTTTTGGAAAGGCTGATACTGGTTGTTCGTTTATATGTGTAGTGCTTCTTTCAGAAGCTTCTGCAAAGCAGGCCTGGTGATGGTAAAATCTCTAAGTACTTGCTTGTTTGCAAAAGATTTTATTTTTCCTTCACTTGTGAAGCTCAGTTTGGCTGGATATGAAATTCTGGGTTGAAAGTTGTTTTCTTTAAGGATGTTGAATATTGGCCCCCACTCTTTTCTGGCTTGTAGGGTTTCTGCTGAGAGATCTGCTCTAAGTCTGATAGGTTTCCCTTTGTGGGTAACCTGACCTTTCTCTCTGGCTGCCCTTAGTGTTTTCTCCTTCATTTCAACCCTAATAAATCTGGCGATTATGTGCCTTGGGGTTGGTCTTCTTGAGGAATATCTTTGTGGTGTTCTCTGTATTACCTGGAGTTGAATATTGTCCTGTCTTACTAGATTGGGAAAGTTTTCCTGAATAATCTCCTGAAGAGTATTTTCCAACTTGGATTCATTCTCTATGTCACATTCAGGTACACCTATCAAACGTAGATTAGGTCTTTTCACATAATCCTGTATTTCTTGGAGCCTTTGCTCATTCTTTTTTATCCTTTTTTCTCTAATCTTGACTTCTCGTTTTATTTCATTAAGTTGGTCTTCGAACTCTGATATCCTTTCTTCTGCTTGATCAATTTGACTGTTAAAACTTGTGCATTCTTTGCGAAGTTCTCCTGTTGTGTTTTTCAGCTCCATTAATTCACTTATATTCCTCTCCAAATTGTCTATTCTCGTTAGCATTTCGTCAAACCTTTTTTCAAAGTTCTTAGTTTCTTTGCATTGGATTAGAACAAGTTCTTTTAATTCACAGAAGTTTCTTATCATCCACCTTCTGAAGCCTACTTCTGTTAATGGAACGCACTTGTTCTCCATCAGGGCTTGTTCCGTTGCTGATGAGGAACTGTGATCCCCTGTAGAGGGAGAGGCATTCTGATTTTGGGTATTCTCAGCCTTTTTACGCTGGTTTCTTCCCATCAGTGTAAATTTATCCACCTGTCGTCTTTGTGATTTCCGACTTTCAAATTAGGTTTCTGAGTGGACATCCAACTTGTTGATTCCCAGCGCCGAAATCTGAGCAATCCACTGCGCCGGCCAAAACAGCGGTGTTAAGATTGATGGTGCTTTTCTGCCCGGGAATCGGCCAAAAGGGGACCCAGTCCCGCTCACTCTGCACCAAGAACTGCCGCGCTGAGGCACCAGCAAAACCGCCGCACCGGCCACAAGAGTCGCGCTGGCGACCCGTGGGGCTCCTCCGCTGGGAATCTCCTGGTCCGTGAGCAACAAAAATTCGTCTGAAAGTGTGGCGTCCTCTCGTTCTCTGCACCTTCACCAGGAGCCCCCATCCCAAGCCGCTGGTGGTCGGCCATCGTGGATCCCCTCCTTCCTTATCCTGCTTACTGTGCACATGGGTTGCATTTAGTTATAACACTGACACTCTTTTAACCTGGAATAATTCCTTAGTCTTTCCTTGTGTTTGATGACTATGTCATTTTTGAATTGTTCAGCAAGTTATTTTGTAGAATATTCTCAGTGTTTTTTTTCTTTTTTTTTCTGGTGTCTCATGATTAGATTCGGGTTATGAAGTTGTACATTTTTGTCAGGAATATTGCAGAAGAAGTGGGGCCTTCTCTTGCATCTTACTAGGAAGCACACATCCACTCTGGCCCCTTGATGGGGTGGTGGCCACTGTACTTAGTTTCTCCACTGTGAAGTTGCTGTTTTTTTATTGGGAGACAGTTTTAGGCTACGTAAATGTCCTATTTCTCATCAGACTTACACCCGTTACTGTTAGCATTTGATGATGTTTCTTGCCTGAATCAATTATTTGCGTAATGCTTGCAAAATTGTCATTCCCCATATGTGTTGGTTGGTGTTCTTCCAAAAGCTTTTCCTTCGCCTCTGTTTATTTACTTATTTATTATCACTGTGGACTCATAGATTCCTATGCAATTGATTTTGATACTGATCTCATAGCTAGACAATTTGCTAAACTTTAAAAAAAAATTATGGCCGGGCGCGGTGGCTCACGCCTGTAATCCCAGCACTTTGGGAGGCCGAGGCGGGTGGATCACGAGGTCAAGAGATCGAGACCATCCTGGTCAACATGGTGAAACCCCGTCTCTACTAAAAATACAAAAAATTAGCTGGGCACGGTGGCGCGTGCCTGTAATCCCAGCTACTCAGGAGGCTGAGGCAGGAGAATTGCCTGAACCCAGGAGGCGGAGGTTGTGGTGAGCCGAGATCGCGCCATTGCACTCCAGCCTGGGTAAAAAGAGCGAAACTCCGTCTCAAAAAAAAAAAACCCCTTAGTAGCAAACACTGATATTTTTACTGTCTCCATGGTTTTGCCTTTCAGACTGGCCTCTTTCACTTAATAATAAGCATTTAAGGTTCCTCCGTGTCTTTCTATGGCTCGATAGCACATTTCTTTTTAGTGCCGAATAATGTTCCATCGTCTGCGTGTGCCACAGTTTATCCATTCACCTGCTGAGGTGAGTGCCTTACTTGCTTCCAAGTTTTGGCAACTATGAATAAAGTTGCCATCCATGTTAGCGTACGTGGAAGTTTTCAGCTCATTTGGGTAAATGCCAAGGAGCGTGATTGCTGGATCCCATGGTAAGAGCGTGTTCTGTAAGAAGCTACCAAGCTGTATTCTAAAGTGGCTGCGCCGTCTGCATTTCCGCCAGCAACGATGAGCCTTCCTGTTCCACATCCTCACCAGCACTGGGTGTTGTGTTTTGGGTTTAGCTGTTCTGAGAGGTGCGCAGTGCTATCTCCTCGTTCAGTTTGCAGTTCCCAAGTGACGCTCTGTTAAAATCTTCTCATACAGTATTTGCCACCGGTGTATCTTTTTCAGTGAAGTGTCTGTTAAAGTCTTTGGTTCATTTTTAAGTTGGGTTTTCTTATTGTTGAGTTTTAGTTCTTTGTATATTTTGACTGCCAGCCCTTTATCAGCTACGTCTTTCGCAGATGTTTTCTGCCAGTCTGTGTCTTGTTTCTTCATTCTATTAATAGTATCTTTTGCAGAGCCAGTTTTTATTTTAATGGAGTCCCGCTTGTCAGTGTTCTGTTTCACGTATCATGTTTTTGGTGTTGTATCTGAAAAGCTGCTGCCAAGCCCAGGTGCCTGGAGTGTTTGCCACGTTACATTCTAGGAGCTGTCAAGCTGTGCGCTTTACATCTGGCTCCATGGTTCCTTTTGAGTTCGCCGTTGGGAAGGGCTTATGGCTCGTGTCTAGATTTGGTTGCATGTGGATGTCCAGTTGTTTTGGCACCATCTGTCCAGAAGACTTTTTTTGCGCCATTTTGTTGCCTTTGCTCCTTTGTAAAAAATCAGTTGACTGCATTTACGTGGGTCTATTTCTGAGCTCTCTGTTCTGTTCCACTGGTCTATTTGTTCTTTTCGCCGGTACCACCCTGTCTGGGTTCCTGTAGCTCTGTAGAAGGCCTTGAACTCAGTGTCAGTGTTCTCTTTCAACAGTGCATTGGCTATTCTGGGTTTTTTTCCCTCTCCATATACATTTTAGAATCAGTCTGTTGATATTTACAAAATGCTGGGACTTTGGTTGGGAATCCATCGAATCTAGAGCTCAAGTTGGGAAGATCTTTTATTTCTTTCATCAGAATTGTGTAGATGTCATCATATATAGATCTTGTACATATTTTGTTGTTTATACCTAAGGATTTCAATTTTTTGGAGCTAATGTAAATGGCATTGTGTTCTTCTTTTTTTTTTTTTTTTGATATGGAGTTTCGCTCTTGTTACCCAGATTGGAGTGCAATGGCGCGATCTTGGCTCACCGCAACCTCCGCCTCCTGGGTTCAGGCAATTCTCCTGCCTCAGCCTCCTGAGTAGCTGGGATTACAGGCACGCGCCACCATGCCCAACTAATTTTTTGTATTTTTAGTAGAGATGGGGTTTCACCATGTTGACCAGGATAGTCTCGATCTCTTGACCTCGTGATCCACCCGCCTCGGCCTCCCAAAGTGCTAAAATCTAATTGTTCATTGCTTGAAGGAAAGCAATCAACTCTTCTTTTTTTTTTAAGAGATGGGGTCTTACTCTGTTGCCCAGGCTGGAGTGCAGTGGTGCCATCATAGCTCACTGTAGCCTCAAACTCCTAGGCTCAAGGAATCCTCCTGTCTCAGCCTCCTGAGTAGCTAAGACCACAAGCATGCACCATGCTCAGCTAATTTTTAAATTTTTTATAGAGATGGGGTCTTGCTCTGTTTCCCAGGCTGGTCTCACACTACGCTGTCTGCTTTGAGATGATTATATATTTGTGTCATTTGTTAATTTGTAGAGAGGATTATTATGGATTTTTCTAATGTTAAGACGCCTTTGTATTTCTGAGATAGACCTTCGTATTGGTCTGTATTTAAGACAGTATTCAGTTTCTCAGTTTTAATTTAGAGTTTTGCATCTGTGTTCATGAGTGAAATAGCCTGAAAATTTCACTTTTCCATATCTTATTTCTCTGGGTTCCTGGAACGAACTAGAGAGTGTTCCTCCTCCTTCTATTCTCTGGAAGAGTTTGTGTGAGATTAGAATGAGTGTGCCTGATAACTTAGTCGCATTCACTTATAAAATTCCTAGGCCTAGAGTTTTTTTTCTGGGAAAAGTTTAGATTTTGACTCATTCTTTTAATAGTTTTAGGACTGTTTAGATTCTCTGTTTCTTGATTGAGGCAGTTTTGATAAGTTAATTTTTCTAATTTGTACATTTTGTCTGAGTTTTCAAATGTAATACATAAAATGTTCTTATTTCTCGCCATATCTGTGTAGTCCTGTCGCTTCTTTTATTGCTTTTATGAATTTGTACGTTGACTCTGTTTCACCTATTGCTGGGTGACAATGTTAGTACAAACCTAGTGGCTTAGAAGAACACACATTTATTACTTCACCGTTTCTGTCAGTCAGAAGTCCAGGCGCAGCCTCGCAGGTCCTCGGCCTCAGGGTCCCGCCGGAGCTTCCAGTGAGGAAGGCTCTGCCTCTGAGCACTCGGGGTCCTCGGCAGGATCCCCTTCCTCAGCTGGAAGCTGCTGACTGCCTTTTGCTGCAGGGGCCTCTCTAGATGGCATCTCACAAAAGCCAGAAGGGAGAGTTGGTAGAGGGAGTTGGCGAGCATGATGGGAGCTGCAGTCACATGGACCTTAGTCCCAGGACCGACACCCATCAGTCCTGCTTGACCTGCTGGTTAAAGATGAGTCTCACGTCCCGCAGGCTGACACCAGAGTAGACACTTCACTCCAGCCTTTTGGAGAACCGGTTGTCTTTGGAAATACCAGTTAGATTTAGGATGGGTCTTCTTTGTCTTCTAAATGTGTTGTTTTCTCTCTAATTGATTTTTTCCTGTTCTTACTAGTTCCCTTTGTTTGCTTTGCTCAAGCCTGGGCTGCTGGGTCTCAGTGATACTGCTCCTGTTCGCAGCCGTGTCTGCGGGGCTCCCCCCGGGGCCTTGCTTTCCTCGCCATCCCTTTTTCAGACTCTGCCAGTCTGCTTCCCGCTCTGGTGTCCTGTACTTGCTTCGTTTAAAAACCCTCATAGGTCTGTGTAAACTGTTTATTTTTATGTGGTTTTTAAGGGAGACCGTGCTCATTGTTTTGAGACCCTGAAATGGGTGGAATTGGGATAGGCAAACTGCCGTTTTGCCGGATTGTTCATTGGGCCAATCTCCTGTGTTCCAGGGAGACCCTCGAGCGGGGCTTAGAGTTCTGTCGGCGGCAGCAGAGGGCTGACGGCTCCTGGGAAGGGTGAGTGAGCCCCGCCCATGAGTGCAGACACGCGTGGGATCCGGAGGTTTCTGCTGTCACGCGCTGCCTTCATAAATGTTGGGTGGTATGCTGGTGCTGAACCAGACGTTTCTGGAAGTGCGCTGCCAGGCCATGACCTCTGGGGGACCTTGTTCCTTTTTGGCATGCCTGGCCCCCGCCTTGGTGAAATTGCTTGGCATGTTGCTGGGTGCAGCCAGGCTGTGTTGGACGTGCACTGTCGCCTGAGTGTGGCTGTTCCCCTCCACCCTCACTGCTCGTTCTCGGGTGTCTGGCTGGTGGGCCCAGCAGATGGAGCTGCTGTCTTCCGTGGCCCTGACGCCTGAGGCACTGGAGTTGGTGGGCTGGCTGGGCACGTGTGAATGTCGCAGAATGCCTGTGGTTTCACACACCGGCTGTGAACGTGGGTTGAAGGGCTGAGGCTCTCCTCGTCTCCCTCCAGGTCCTGGGGGGTGTGCTTCACCTACGGCACCTGGTTTGGCCTGGAGGCCTTCGCCTGCATGGGGCAGAGCTACCGAGATGGGTGAGTGAGTGAGTGCCTGTCCTCTGGTGGGCGGGGGTCTCAGCCCAATCCCCCGACGGGAGTGTTGTTGGCTTTGATGTTTGATTATAGGGGTGTTTTTTTCTTTTTCTTTTTCTTTTTTTTTTTTCGAGACAGAGTCTCGCTCTGTCAACACGGCTGACATGCAGTGGCATGATCCAGGCTCACTGTAGTCTCGAACTCCTGGGCTCAAGCGATCCTCCCAAATAGCTGGGACCACAGGTGCACGCCACCACACCTGACTCATTTTTTTTCTTTTTTTTTGTTGCACACCTGATTTTTTAAAACTTTTATGCAGACACGGTGTCTTGCTGTGTTGCTCACACTGGTCTGGGCTCAAGCAATCTTCCTACCTCGGCCTCCCAAAGTGCTGGGTTACAGGCATCAACCACTGCGCCTGGCCTGTTTTTAATATTTTTAAACAGTGAGATAAGATTGGTTTCTCAGACAAGGTCCCAGGTTGAAATGAGGATGCTTCCCTGGTCCCACGGCTCTCCAGAGCTTCCTGACGGAGCCCCTCCAGGCACACAGATACCTCCCAACCCTGAGTAGGAGGATTAGGGTCCAGGCGCCCCCAGACCGGGTTAGAAGGCAAGAGGCCTCCGGTCCCAGCCCTGTCTCCAGCTGCCCTGCTTTTTCCCGTATGGGTGTTTGGGGGTGGGGAGCACTGTGCTTGCCTGGATGCAGCTTATAAGGCACTGCTCCCAAGCACTGCAGACCTCACTCAGTCTGACACGTCTGTGAGGCCATCTGCAGTACTCGCATGTCCCTTTGTCACCCTAACGACTCTGGGAGCCAGGAGTATCTGTTCCCAGTTCACATCTGTGGAACTCAAGCTCAGGGGTTTCAGTAGTGGTCCATGGCCCTCACATAGGGCAGCCCTATAGCGTAGGCTCCTCCCCACACCCTAAGGCAGCCTGCCAGGGTGAGAAGCTAGGGGTCCTTCCCTGGTGTGATGGTGTCTACTGTCTCTGGTCTCTACAGGACTGCCTGTGCAGAGGTCTCCCGAGCCTGTGACTTCTTGCTGTCCCGGCAAATGGCAGACGGAGGCTGGGGGGAGGACTTTGAGTCCTGCGAGCAGCGGCGTTACGTGCAGAGCGCCCAGTCCCAGATCCACAACACCTGCTGGGCCCTGATGGGGCTGATGGCCGTTCGGTGGGGATGACAGGCCCCATCCCTGAGCCCTGGGTTTGGGTAGAGGAGGGACACTCAGCTGTGAGCAAGTGGCCTGGGCTGAGTGAATGTAGAGGGGAGTAGGGGAGGCCTGTGGGCCAGGGGCGATTCAGCTGCCACTCAGGGAACAGAGATGTCTACCAAGAGCCACGTGCCAGGTTCCTGGGGCAAGGAGATGGGTCACTCTGACCACATGGGGCCCTGCAGAGAGGCTCGCCTCTTAGAAGTGAACCACCCACCATTAGCAGTGTTCGTAGCAGAGCGTCAGCATCAGGGACCCCTGGAAATGGTGAGGTGGGCTGTGATGAGGACGCTGCTTCCTGGTGTGGTAGTGATGGCGGCCATGGCAGCTGCTCTCTGTGGCCCTCCTGTGTCCACAGCTGGTGCCAAGCCACATGTGTGCCTGGTACATACATGCGCAGCTGCACGCAGGTGTTCATGTGCACACACTGATGTGCACACACAGACATACGTACATGGAGACAGATGAACACAGTACGTATGCACACACGTACACGTGCACAGGCACCTGTGTACACACACAGATGCACCCACAGCGTCCCGTCTGTGCCACACACAGAGATATGTACATGGAGACAGATGCACACACACACAGTATGTATGCGCACAGGCACCTGTGTACCCACACACACACCCACAGCATCCCATCTGTGCCACACACAGAGATACGTACATGGAGACAGATGCACACACACACAGTGTGTATGCGCACAGGCACCTGTGTACCCACACACACACCCACAGCATCCCATCTGTGCCGCACACAGAGATACGTACATACATGGAGACAGATACACACACACACAGGTCTATGCACACACGTACACGTGCACAGGCACCTGTGTACACACACACACACCCCCACAGCGTCCCATCTGTGCCGCACATAGACATACGTACATACATGGAGACAGATGCACACACACACAGGTCTATGCACACACGTACACGTGCACAGGCACCTGTGTACCCACACACACACCCACAGCGTCCCATCTGTGCCGCACATAGACATACGTACATACATGGAGACAGATGCACACACACACAGGTCTATGCACACACGTACGCGTGCACAGGCACCTGTGTACCCACACACACACCCACAGCATCCCATCTGTGCCGCACATAGACATACGTACATACATGGAGACAGATGCACACACACACAGGTCTATGCACACACGTACGCGTGCACAGGCACCTGTGTACCCACACACACCCACAGCATCCCATCTGTGCCGCACATAGACATACGTACATACGTGGAGACAGATGCACACACACACAGGTCTATGCACACACGTACGCGTGCACAGGCACCTGTGTACACACACACAGATGCACCCACAGCATCTCATCTGTGCTGCCCTATTAGGTTTGTGGCCATCTGGGGAATCTTCCTAAAAGCTAGAGCAGGTCTGTTTGAGCAGGAGCAGCAGGGTCTGGGGGACCCCTGAGGGCAGCACAGTCAGGGACCCACAGTTAAGCTGGGCCCGCTGAGCCCTGGGTCCTGCTTGGTATCTCGTCCTGGCCAGCAAGCAAGTGTGAGCTCCTGTGGCTTCTGGTCTCCAGAGGCCCATGAGGACCAGTGGGCCGGGTGGGAATAGTCTTGGGCTCCTCTTTGGGGGGAACAGAAGAGCATCTTGTGCTGGAGCCACTCAGGGCAGGCCTCAGGAGGCCTGTGTCCCCAGCCTGTCGTCACCGTGGCTCCGCTTCTCAGGGAGCCTAGGACAGGTGCGGCAGGAGCCCGAGGTGCTGACTGCGCCTGGTGGGGCCTGTGGGTGTCTGTTTGGGTGCATCCGTTCTCACTGCAGCATTCCAGGGCTTGTCCTTAGACTCGGCCGCGTGAGGGTGAGGATGATGCTCGGGGGCGTGTTTCAGCCTCCTCTTCCGCCAGGCATCCTGACGTCAAGGCCCAGGAGAGAGGAGTCCGGTGTCTGCTTGAGAAACAGCTCCCCAACAGCGACTGGCCCCAGGTATGCTACCAGGGGCCTGAGCACATAAGGCCCAGCACCAGCCTCCATCGTGCGCGGCTGTTTCCACATCCGCTTGTTCTGTGTCTTCTTTGGGGTACTTCGGACGTTTGGGGGGCGTCAACTCTGCCAGCGAATGCCAGAGTTGGTGGCAGGTCTGTGGTAGGTTGTTGGGTCCTAACGTCCAGGTCTTGCTGTTTTTGTAAGTGATGCTTTGGCTGGGGGAGGAGCTGGATGGGAGAAGCCAGTGGATGGGAAGCCCTTTCATTCCAGGACAGACCCTCCAGCTCCAGACGACCTGGTGGCCCCTCACTGAGCCGGAAGGGCAGGAGGCGGCCTTTTTTTATCCCTGTAGTGTGGGTGTCATGAGATCCTGTAAGGCCAACTACCCTCCCCTGGGATGAGGCTGAGTTGGTGGAAGCTGACGTGGTCGTGAGGGGCTGGTGACCCCGGCTCAGTTTGCTGCAGGGCGGGGAGTCTGAGCTGAGCTGATGGTGCCTGACTGACGTGGGATGCGCTACCTGCTTTCCCATGTTCTCGCTTAGTCAACCCTTCCCAGGCTCACCCACGAGCCAGCCAAGCCGGCAGCCAGGGTGCAGTTCAGGGACTAGCCCTCAGCTGACCGGTGGAGCCTTTGTGTTTATTTCTCTGTGTTCTTTCAGGAAAACATCTCCGGGGTCTTCAACAAGTCCTGCGCCATCTCCTACACGAGCTACAGGAACATCTTCCCCATCTGGGCCCTTGGCCGCTTCTCCCAGCTGTACCCTGAGAGAGCCCTTGCTGGCCACCCCTGAGAACATGCCTGCCTGCTGGGTGCCATCTGTGCGGTCCAGTAAGGCCAAGGGGTCCTGGCCGAGTGGGGGAGCCCTCCCATAACCCTGTCGCTGGCTCCAGCCCCTCAATCTCTGCCTCACAGATGTGAGTCTGGGGACCAGGCTGGAGGCAGGGATGGGGACAGGGTGGGTATCTTAGACTCTTAATTTTTACCATAGGTTCATTTCTGAGAGTAGCTTGTCAGGCTTGGGTGAGGAGGGGGCGCAGGAGCCACAGCCCTGAGGAGGCACAGTGCCTTTTGCCGCCTCTGGGCACAGCCTCCCCAAGGGAGTGAGGCTAGCAGGGTTTTTCTGACCAATAGCTGAGTTGGGAGAGGAATGGCTGTACCTGTGCGATTCCTACCTGGCACTGTCATGTGGGCTCTGGGTTGGGGTTGGCCCTGGGCACCTTCTGTCTGCCAGGCTGAGGGACACGAGGGCGATTCTCACAGTGGCACGTACAGTGCGCATCCGTGAACAGCCCAGTGCAGGGGGTGCTCCTGGAGCATCTCGAGGCTGTGCAGCAGGGAACCCCGTGCCCCTGGGCCGGGAGCTTGCCTGCGGAATGGTGGGCGGAGCCTCCATACCCCTGGGTTGTGAACTCACCCGCGTGGAATGCGGTTTGTGAGGTGCCTGCAGGGTTTATAGTGGCCTTATCACAGAAATGCACACGGGAGGCACAGCGTAACCAGGGGTGAGGGGCAGACAGCAGTCGTGGTCACTATCGCAGGGCACTGCTCTGTACAGGGACAGCCAGCGCGCAGCCCATCACCGCTCCCTGGGCTGGCTGGGCAGGATGGCACCCTGGGGGCCTAGCATACGCCCAGGGCTCCCCTACAGCTGCCGCCAGTCTCACGCCCAGGCAGGTGCTCTGGGCTGGAGTGAGGGCCAGGTGTTGAGGGAGGCTTCTCTGGGTGATCCTCGGAGCTCCTGTCTAGCTTCTGACCCAGCTGCTCTGGCTTGCATGGATGTAGGGCTTAGGATAGGAAGTTCAGGTCCTGGCTATGCCTTTGACTGATGTGGATTAGCCATTCACGTGCTCAGGGCCACCTGAGACTGTCACTGTTCTCCTGGCCGTCTGGAGGAGTCACTGAGAACTTCCTCACCACTGCTGCCTTGCCCAGGGCACACCCTCCGCCTCCTCATCTGCTCTTCCTCCCTCCCTGCCGCCTCCCGGCCCCTCCCCCTGGCTGACTGTCCTCCCTCAGGCAGTGGAGGTCTGTGTCTGGACACCCTCAGAGCCTGTCATTTCCTGCCTGGAGTCCTTCAGGGCCACCCCTGTGTCTTGGTGCGGGGTCCAGGGCTCTCACCCAGGCCCCGTGCCCTCTGGGGTCTCCTGCCCAGCTCCCTTGACCCCTGGGCTGTCACTTACCCTCCTTGGGACTCGCCTGCCTACCCGGAGCATGCAGGGCCTGGTCGGCCGCACGTGCAGGCAGCTGCCTGTAGAGTGTCAGCGCTTTCCTACACATCTTGAAACTAGGGTTTAGTTTGGCTGAAGGACTGTGTTGGGACCCTTGGCATCTGTCAGGTTTGCACGTGCTGTTTTTTTCCTCAGCCCATGTGTTCTCCCTACCTGGGGCAGCAACAGGACAGACAGTGAATCCCAGAGCCTGCCTGCAGCAGCGGCTGCTGTCCCTGGGCCTCCTAGCCACGGCCAGATCACTGTACAAAATACCAGTTTTCCGGAAATGAAATGTAAATCCATCTTTATACTGAAAATGTTATTGAAGACACGTTTATGAACAACTACTTTATAAACAGCCATTAGACATTTGATTCCCTTAGCAGAAGCCTGTCATGCTGTGTTTCTTTCATCCTGGGGAGCAATGGCAGATCTGGGGTTTCTGGCTGTCCTGCCTCACCCGCCTGTGGGATGAGTGGGATGCCCAGCCTGGTTCAGGGAACAGGAGTAGGGTGAGGAATCGCAGGGCGCGTCTCCAGTTATCCGAGGAAAATATGTCTCTCTTTTAAGAGATAATAGCTAGCCTATCTTAGTATCTTTTAAAGCCTGTAAACATATCTAGAAAGATAAATGAGAGACATGTCCACATAGGAGGAACTTTCTTTCACTGCATTGTTTTCCTTCACAGTGGCCTTCAAGTCACAGGACACAGCGGTTCCCTGCCACCTTCAGTGTTACTAACACATGCAGGACTTCAGTGTCACTGTCCTGCCCTGTCTCCTCCTTTATAAATCACATCCGTGTTCAGTCTGTTGTTTAAAGCGAGTGTATTTTTCCTGTCCCACGAAGAGGCCTTCTTGTTCACAGTTGGATCATGATGCAGAGGAGTCTGTTCCTCCCCTGTCCACGTCTCGGTGCCGGGAGGATGACCTGTCCCAGAGGACTCATCACCGTGATGTGCTCTTGGCAAAGGAAGCCACCAGGAAGAGATGGCGGCTGCGCCTGTGCAGCCTCTGTCTGAGGGGATACTTGCCTCAATGTGATTAAAAATCAAGTTTGCTATCCTGAGTAACTCATTAAAGATTTTTGAGTTCAAATTATTTTTATCAGGGACAGATACTGAACATCCTGAAATCTCTTCCCTGGTGCCATCGGAGGTTTTCTTTGTTCGCTATGATGTAAAGTTTCACTCTTGATATTCTTAATATCAACATAGACTGTAGGACAAGGAATGATACCAGAAATAAGAGATGATAAGAGGATCAGTTTATCCGGACGTAACAGTCCTAAGTGTATATGCATCTCATGACAGCTTCAAAATACATGAACAAAACTGCAGAATTGAAGAACATGACATAAGTTCACAATTTTAATGGGAGAAACAACATCATTACCCACTGACACAGGCATGGGCTATTGAGAGGATACTTCACCCAACACTGGTGAAGGACACGCTTTTCAAGAGCCTGTGGCCCGTGTGCTCAGGTGGACCATGAGATGAGTCTCAGGATGCTAGAAAGGACTGACGTCACGCAGGGCGTACGTCCCGCCGCGCCGGACTTAAGCTGAACTGAAAATCAGTGGCAAAGGAGCAAAGGCAATTCAATGGCGAAAGGACAGTCTTCCACAAATGATGCTGAAACAACCGAACTCCATTCAGCCCCTGTGCTCAGCCTCTGGCCATGGGTCCTCTGAACAGCCTTGGTGTTTTCCAGGCTCTCGGGCTTGGCTTGGAGTGGCCCCTCGGGCCTTGGCTGGGGCGGTGCCATGGCTCACCCTCTGTCCATATAATGGGGCCTAAGGTGTCCACTGTGCTGGGCCAGCCTGGGGAGGCCCAGTGGTCAGAGGCTGAACCCCACCTGGCAGTGCCACCCCCTAGGCTGCAGGTGCATGTGGGACTTTCTGGAGGGCTCTCTTGCAGAGAGGGTGGAGCCCATGCCTGGACTTTTTCTTACTGTGCTATTAAAATGAGGAGAAATGGGAACGGGGCGAGGAGGGTGGCCCTGGGGTGGCTGGTGTGGCCGTGTCTTCTGGGGTCGCACCTACACCCTGGACACCCATCTTTCTGTCTGTAGATGGGAGGGCAGTGAGCTTCTGGGGACAACGTCCGCCTGCTGGGACGAGGTGGGCACCGGCCCAGGTGAACTCTGGGACTCTCCTGGTGGGACACCTCTCTCCTGCACACAGGGGCTGTATTCAGTCATTTACTTATGGCACCACAATGTCTGTCTCATACTCTGGGCTAGAAAAGTGCTCTGGGCTCACTGTGTGTGACCTGCCTGGCCGGGAAATCAGGAGCCCTGCCTGGCCACTGGGGAGTGATGGTGGAAACCCTGGTGTGGGCCCGGCTGAGATTCTTTCTCCTGTAAGTGGGGTCCCTTAGGGCCCCCTATTCTGGAGCTATTTACAGCACCTGCCAGCATTTCTAATGTCTCAGAGCTGCCCCCGAGAACCAGCACTGGCCTCACGACGCCCCGTTTCCTCTCGTGTGTGTTCTCAGCTGTAGCCAAGCCCTGGCGAAGCCGCTGGGTCGGAATCCCTGCCGGGGCCTCCCGCCCCCAACCCTCTCTCCTGACAGGCGATTTGCTGGGCCTGAGGACAGGGCCAGGTCTTGGTGTTGGCGCCGGGTCACGAGCAGATGGTTCCGGTCACTCCGCTGTGGCGCGAGGATGAAGGTGGCGACCCGTGTGGGCGACCCTCGCAGCCGGCATGTTCCAACGCCCCGCACCTCGGGACCTTGGATACCTGCCACTGCCGTCACAAAGTACCACAGACCCAGCAGCTTAGACCACAGAAATTTATTCTGTCACAGTTCTGGAGCCCCAAACTACAAGATCAGAGTGTCTCTGTCCGTCTGAGGCCTCTCTGCTTGGCCTGCAGGCGGCTGCCTCCCTGCCTGTCCTCTCCTGGTCTTTTCTCTCCCGCTTCACCTCCCCGTCCATCGCCACATTCGGTTCAGTCTGCAGTGCTGGGGGTCAGGGCTTCTGCAGATGGTTTCTGGAGGGGATGCAGTGCAGCCCTCAGCAGACTCCATCCTCCCCTCCCGGCCTCCACAGAACCCTGACCCATCCTCCCCTCCCGGCCTCCACAGAACCCTGTCCCATCCTCCCCCCCGGCCTCCACAGAACCCTGACCCATCCTCCCCTCCCGGCCTCCACAGAGCCCTGACCCATCCTCCCCTCCCAGAGTCCAGACATGGATCCCTGACCCCATCCTCCCCTCCTGGCCTCCACAGAGCCCTGACCCATCCTCCCCTCCCGGAGTCCAGACATGGATCCCTGACCCCATCCTCCCCTGCCGGCCTCTACAGAGCCCTGACCCATCCTCCCCTCCCAGCCTCCACAGAGCCCTGACCCATCCACCCCTCCCGGCCTCCACAGAGCTCTGACCCATCCTCCCCTCCCGGCCTCCACAGAGCCCTGACCCATCCTCCCCTCCCGGTCTCCACAGAGCCCTGACCCATCCTCCCCTCCCAGCCTCCACAGAGCCCTGACCCATCCTCCCCTCCCGGCCTCCACAGAGCCCTGACCCATCCTCCCCTCCCGGCCTCCACAGAACCCTGTCCCATCCTCCCCCCCGGCCTCCACAGAACCCTGACCCATCCTCCCCTCCCGGCCTCCACAGAGCCCTGACCCATCCTCCCCTCCCAGAGTCCAGACATGGATCCCTGACCCCATCCTCCCCTCCTGGCCTCCACAGAGCCCTGACCCATCCTCCCCTCCCGGAGTCCAGACATGGATCCCTGACCCCATCCTCCCCTGCCGGCCTCTACAGAGCCCTGACCCATCCTCCCCTCCCAGCCTCCACAGAGCCCTGACCCATCCACCCCTCCCGGCCTCCACAGAGCTCTGACCCATCCTCCCCTCCCGGCCTCCACAGAGCCCTGACCCATCCTCCCCTCCCGGTCTCCACAGAGCCCTGACCCATCCTCCCCTCCCGGCCTCCACAGAGCCCTGACCCATCCTCCCCTCCCGGCCTCCACAGAGCCCTGACCCATCCTCCCCTCTCGGCCTCCACAGAGCCCTGACCCATCCTCCCCTCCCGGCCTCCACAGAGCCCTGACCCATCCTCCCCTCCCGGCCTCTGGACATGGAGCCATGGCCAGGGAACTCTGTGTGCCCCTAGCCTCTGAAGGTTTCTGGGCTTACATGGCTCCTCTGTCATCCCAGTCACCCTGAGTAGCCACAGAGGTGGGGTCCCTTAGGCCCCCGTGGCTGGGGGTTCCATTAAGAACTTCAAGTGGGGCTGGGCTCAGTAGCTCACACCTGGAATTCCAGCACTTTGGGAGGCCAAGGCAGGAGGATCGCTTGAGCCCAGGAGTCTGAGACCGGCCTGGGTAACATGGCGAGACCTCGTGTGTATTAGTCTGTTCTCATGCTGCTAATAAAGACGTACCCAAGACTGGGTAATTTATAAAGAAAAAGAGGTTTAATGGACTCACAGTTCCACGAGGCTGGGGAGGCCTCACAGTCATGGCAGAAGGCAAGGAGGAGCAGAGGCACGTCTTGCTAGAGTGCGCAGGGGCCTGCCCTTATAAAACCAGCACACCTCACAAGACCGTTCACTATCAGGAGACCAGCACGGAAAAACCCGCCCCCATCATCCCCTTACCTCCTACCGGCCTTCCTGCGACACGTGGGGATTGTGGGAGCGACACAGCCAGACCACGTCACCGTGTCTACAAAAACTGAAAATTTAGCCGGTGTGGTGGTGCGTGCCTGTGGTCCCGGCTGCTCAGGAGGCTGAGGTGAAAGAATCGCATGAGTCCCAGGGCCGAGGCTGCCGTGAGCCGTGACTGTGCCACCGCCCTGCAGCCTGGGCGGCAGAGTGTGGCTTTGTCTCAACAACAACAAAAACGAGAAAATAACGAAAGCAGTGCAAGTGGGCAGCGGCCAAACGTGGAGACGCGAGGTCTCCCTGGTGCCACTGACGTTGTGGGGCGCCTCCAGCCGGGGGAGCAGCTGCTGGGGAGAGCTGGGGCCTCAGCATCATGCCTGCCCACGCTCACGTGTATCCACCTCACTCTCACATGTGTGCTCCCTGCCCCACGCTCACGTGCATCCAGCCTCACATGCACGTTCCCTGCCCCACACTCATGTGTATCCACCTCACTCTCACACGCGTGCTCCCTGCCCCACGCTTACATGTATCCAGCCTCACATGCATGTTCCCTGCCCCACACTCATGTGTATCCACCTCACTCTCACACGCGTGCTCCCTGCCCCACGCTTACATGTACCCACCCTCACATGTATGTTCCCTGCCCCACGCTCACGTGTATCCACCTCACATGCATGTTCCCTGCCCCACGCTTACATGTATCCAGCCTCACATGCATGTTCCCTGCCCCACACTCAGGTGTATCCACCTCACACGTGCTCCCTGCCCCACGCTTACATGTGTCCACCCTCACATGTATGTTCCCTGCCCCATGCTCACGTGTATCCACCTCACTCTCACACGCGTGCTCCCTGCCCCACGCTTACATGTATCCACCCTCACATGCATGTTCCCTGCCCCACGCTCACGTGTATCCACCTCACTCTCACACGCGTGCTCCCTGCCCCACGCTTACATGTATCCACCCTCACATGCATGTTCCCTGCCCCACGCTCACGTTTATCCACCTCACTCTCACATGTGTGCTCCCTGCCCCACGCTTACATGTATCCACCCTCACATGCATGTTCCCTGCCCCACGCTCACGTGTATCCACCTCACTCTCACACGCATGCTCCCTGCCCCACGCTTACATGTATCCACCCTCACATGCATGTTCCCTGCCCCACGCTCACGTGTATCCACCTCACTCTCACACGTGTGCTCCATGCCCCACGCTTACATGTATCCACCCTCACGTGCATGTTCCCTGCCCCACGCTCACGTGTATCCACCTCACTCCCACGCGTGCTCCCTGCCCCACACTTACATGTATCCACCCTCACATGCATGTTCCCTGCCCCACGCTCACGTGTATCCACCTCACTCTCACATGTGTGCTCCCTGCCCCATGCTTACATGTATCCACCCTCACATGTATGTTCCCTGCCCCACGCTCACGTGTATCCATCTCACTCTCACATGTGTGCTCCCTGCCCCACACTTACATGTATCCACCCTCACATGCATGTTCCCTGCCCCACGCTCACGTGTATCCATGTCACTCTCACACGCGTGCTCCCTGCGTTGTGCTCATGTGTATCCGTGCTCACTCTCACACGCCTGCTCCCCTGAACACTCCTGTCTGAGCTGAGCTGAGCTTGGTTGGGTGCTGCAAGCCAGGGCCTCACACCGGCCTCTCGCCCTCCACGGTCTTGAGTTCCAGGCTCCTTCAGGAGCAAGCGCAGGCCCCAGGTGTGGCCTGGAAGGTCTCTCAGAAAGCAGCACAGGGTCACAGGGGTCACTGGCAGGGGCACAGGGAGGCCTCATCACGCCGGGGTTCCAGCCAGGCTGGCCTGATGCTCCTGGGGGCCCTCAGCGCCCACCCCTCCGCCCCGGCACGTGCTGCTTTCTGGGGAACCCACACTGGCTGAGTGGAGCCGCCCCCTCCAGGTGGACAGCACCCAGCATGGCTCTGCAGCGCCCGCCCCGTGCCTGCGCAGGGACCGTGGCCCCACTGCTCCTCGTGGTGACTCGCTGGTTAATGAGCAGCTGTGGGAGGTGCTGCCGGAGGCTGTATAAAGGTCCTGGCTGTGGCTGGGAGCCCTGGCCCCTGCTGCTGTCTGCCCCAGAGAGTAGCGTCTAGATCGAGGTACTGGCCATGTCCCAGCTGGTGGAGTGCATCCCCAACTTCTCCGAGGGGAAGAACCAGGAGGTGAGACCCCGAGGAGCGGCTGGAGCATGCAGGGGCCAGTGGGGCAGCTGAGGCCCAGGCCGTGGAGGGGCGGTGGGCTTGGTGTGGCGTGGCCTGGCAGGGGAGGAGCCGCTCTCCATGGGCCTTAAGGATATCCTGTGGTTGGGGGGACGTGGGAGTGCCAGACCCAGGGGTAGGTGGAACACGACGGCGGGCTGTAGGCGCTGAGGCCTGGCTGTGCTTCCCGTGGGGGTCTGGGCAGATCTCTGGACCTCAAAGGGCCTTGTTCCCCTACTGAAACTGAAGCCCCTAACGCTGATGAAAAGGGCTGCATGGGGTCACATGAGGCCACCCTGCCTCCACTGGGGCTGGCGTAAATGACCGAGCCCCCGCCCTGAAGCCTGGTGAGGCAGCTGCCGCCACCATCCCCGCTGGACCCGAAAGGAGACAGCACAGAGGGGTCAGGCAGGCCCCCAGGTCGGGCCTCTCGCCCTCCATGGTTCTGAGGTCCAGGCTCCTCCAGGAACAAGTGCAGGCCCCACAGGCCGCCTGGAAGGCCTCCCGGAGGGCAGCGCCGGGTCACAGCGGTCACTTGCAGGGGTTCAGGGAGGCCTCATCACGCCGGGATCCCAGCCCCCACCAAGGCCCGGGGACGTGGAGATTTGAGGCCGAGCCCCTGCTCCCAGCTGTCCTGCCGCCTGGAAGTTTCCAGGCCCTTCTGGCCCCTCCTCTGCTCGGGGGTTGGGGCCTGGCCCTCTGTGCCCTGTGCCTGTGGTCACCTTCTTGCCTCCAGCATCTGCCAGTGGGGACAGAACCTGGGGCGTTTCTCCTGGAGGCACGGCCTGCAGCGCCTCCTTGTAGGGGCCGGGCTTGGGCCCCTGTGAAAGTCCCGGGGCAGCCGCTGTTTGCGGGGGGAGCAGCAGGTGTTTGCGGGGGGAGCGCAGCTCGTCGGGGGGTCCCCAAAGGCTTGGCCCGCCTCCTCAGCCCACGTTTGGGTGTCGGGGTGCGGCCACCTCCAAGCTCCTTTTCCTTCTTTCAAATGGGGAGGCTGAGGTGTGGGGGCCGGGCCTGTGTCCAGGTGATCGATGCCATCTCGGGAGCCATCGCACAGACCCCTGGCTGCGTGCTGCTGGACGTGGACGCCGGCCCCTCCACCAACCGCACCGTGTAAACCTTTGTGGGGCCGCCGGCGTGCGTGGTGGAGGGGGCCCTCAATGCGGCCCACGCTGCCTCCCGGCTCATTGACATGAGCGAGCACCGAGGTGAGGCTCTGGGCTCTCCCATGGCCGCCACGTCGCGGGGTGTCAGGGCTGAGCCCTGTCCCGGTGTCCTGGGAGGGGAAGGAGGCCCAGGGCCCAGGCACGGAATGTGGGGTCCAGCGGGGCTGGCTCTGGCTCTCCTTGGAGGACCCTGGAGTGTGGGGGTCACAGTCCCCCGACTGCAGGCTGTGCTCTGGGGACCCCAGGTCGCCAAGCTCCAAGGCTGGGTGGGGGAGGGGCCGTGCCGGGGAAGGTCTGTGGGCCCGGCCACCTGCCCACACGCCAGGGGGGCCGAGAGCCGGTCTTGCAGCAGGCCCTGGATGGGGAAGGGCTGCCCGGAAGCTGACCTGCCAACAGCCCACAAGCCAAACACCTCGGTGGGCGGGCAGGGTCAAAGGTGTGTGGACACACAGGCGCTGGCCAGGGGCTGGGCGGTGGGCTGCTCCTGAGAGGCCGGGGCTCACAGTGACCCCTAGAGGTGGAAGGACGAGAAGCTTATCGCAAAGCAACCAGCCCCGGGCAGTGGAGGCAAAGGCGAGGCTGGCGTCCAGGGGTGGGCTCTGCCCCACAGGCTGGTGGAGCCACAGCAGGGGACTCGGCTAGTGAGAAGAACGCTCGGGAAACAGTGTGGCTTCCCCGCTTCAGGGAGTCTCTAAGCCTGGCCAGGGGCAGCCGTTAGAAAGTTATTCTTGTGACTTAGGAGAGGGACAGGTTTATCCCAAAGATGCCAAACCGCCTGCTCAGGCTGCTGCTTCTGGACCGAGCGGCCTCCGACACTGGCTGGGAGGACTGTCCAGGAATGTCCGTCGTCCCGGAGGGACTGATGCTGCCGCTGGGGCAGGGCTGGGAGTGCCCAGGGCCGGCCTCCTCCCTGTGGTCAGCGTGAGCTGCTAGCTGGGTGTGTGGATGGGGGGCTGCCCAGGCCGGAGAGGACAGAGGGTCTGAGAGTCCCGCGGGGCTCCCACCCACGGCCACTCCCAGCCTCCTGCCCGGCCTTGCCATCTCTCTGCAGGGGAGCACCCCCGCATGGGGGCCCTGGATGTCTGCCCCTTCATCCCCGTGAGGGGCGTCAGCATGGACGACTGTGTGCTCTGCGCCCAGACCTTTGGCCGGCGGCTGGCAGAGGAGCTGGCCGTGCCAGGTGAGCGTGCCCCACCCTCCGCGCTCCCTCCCGTCTCATTGGCGCGGGTTCAGTGCCCGCAGTTCTCTGCCCTCGACTGCTCTTGCCAGGGCAGGTTGTTCCGAAACGCCAAGCTGCAGAAGGGCAGCTCCCTCAGTACCGAAAGAAACGCAGCCTCACCTGTGGCCGTGCGGGCCCGGGGCCCCTGAAACTGTCCCGCGGCACAGCTGGGCCGGCGAGCCAAGAGCCTTCTAGAGTACGATCATTTCACCTGGAGAATTCAATCTAAGCGAGAAAATGATACCGAACACACAGAGACAAACCCGGGCGGAGTGCACACCCGCCCCTGGGCTGAGAAACCCAGCGCCCCCTGGAAGGAACCCCGAGGCAGGGGCATACGTCACTATCACACTGGCATGCAGGACATATGTAACCCACATCACATCACACAGGCATGCAGGGCACACGTAATCCATGGCACAGTCACGCTGTCATGCAGGACACACGTAACCCATGGCACTGTCACGCTGCCATGCAGGACACACGTAACCCATGGCACTGTCAGGCTGCCATGCAGGACACACGTAACCCAAGGCACTGTCACGCTGCCATGCAGGACATATGTAACCCACGTCACAGTCACACTGGCATGGAGGGCACACGTAACTCACGTCACATCACACAGGCATGCAGGGCACACGTAACCCATGGCACAGTCACGCTGCCATGCAGGACATATGTAACCCACGTCACATCACACAGGCGTGCAGGGAACACGACTTTTTCCTTTTCGCTGTGGTTATATTTATGTGGTCGCTTGTCGTTCTGTTTATTATACAAGGAAAACAGAAGCGTGAGCGTCCGGCGTCACCATGTCCCACGTGTTCTATCCTAACCCTGCAATTTGACTTTTCAAGGCCTTGTGAGCCGGGGGGTGGGTGGGGGTGCTGGCTGAGGGTCCACCGGGACCACCCATATCCATCCGAGGTGGACAGCGGGTGCAGCCGGGAGAGGGCATGGTGGGGCCCATCCCCAGGTTTAGGCTGGAGAGAACCCCTCCGCCTGGGTCCTCCAGGAACTGAGTCCTGGACCCCCCGGACTGCCTGCCAACGCCTGACCGCTGGGCTCTCCTGCAGTCTACCTGTATGGCGAGGCGGCCAGGATGGACAGTCGTCGGACCCTGTCGGCCATCCGGGCTGGGGAGTATGAGGCCCTCCCTAAGAAGGTGCCCCCACCCCAGCGGTTGAGCCTGGGAAGGAGGGGGACCTGCCCCTTTGTCCTGGCTGGGGTGGCTGGGCTGGGCCCCTCCTTCCCGGGAACTGGGACCCTGGTGGGGCTGCTCCCTCCCTTGGGGGTCATTTCACCCCGGGGTGAACTTGCCCACAGCTCGAGCAGGCCGAGTGGGCACCTGACTTTGGCCCCAGCTCCTTTGTCCCCAGCTGGGGGGCCACGGCCACAGGGGCCAGGAAGTTCCTCATCGCTTTCAACATCAACCTGCTCAGCACGAAGGAGCAAGCCCACCGCATTGCCCTCAACCTGCGGGAGCAGGGCCGTGGGACGGACCAGGTGACCCCCTCACAACCCCCACCCAGCCCCTCAACCTGTGGGAGCAGGGCGGTGGGAAGGACCAGGTGACCCTGTTCACTGACCCCCACCTGGCCCCTCAGGAAAGGGTCAGAGGCTGAGTGCCTCAGGCAGGGTGGTCGGGGTGTGGACGGGGCACTGGCCAGACAGGACTTGGCCTTCCCCTTCCAGGCTGGCCCAGCCTCAGCGTCCGCACCCTGCGGGGGCAGCACAGGTCCCCAGGTTGGCAGGTCAGGGGTGGAGTGAAGCTGAGGACTCCGGCTCCAAGGGGATTTTCCATGGAAGGAGGCAGGGCTTCCTTTTGTTAAAACGAGGCAGCATTTCCATCCTCCTGGGAAACAGCTACTTCCAGAGTCACAGGTGCCCTCAGGGGCCCCCCACATCCTTCCAGATGCCTTGGGGGCCCCAACACCCCTGCGGACCTTCAGGTGCCCCCAGGCCTTTCTCCTCCAAGTCTGCACAGCAGAGATCGCCCTGTCTGAGCGTCACCCTGGCACAGATGGTGTAGATATCTGGAGACAGAGGTGGAGGGACTCCCTGCCCACCTGTTCCCCACTCAGAGACCCGGGTCCCACAGGCAGCTGAGGTCCTGGGGCCCGGCTTCCCAACCTGCGGACTCAGCACAAAAGCATAGTGACCTCCAAGTCTCGCTTCATGCCCCAGCCGAAGGCGGAGGTCAGAGTCCCCCCATGTGGACTGAGTCGCCGTGAGGAGTTCGGGACTGAGGGGACGTGTCGGGGAGCAGGTGGATGGGAGAGCGGCGTGGTGGTCCATGGGGCCCCACCCTGCAGCATTTCCCCACATCTAGGGCAGAGCGTGGCTGGGAGGCAGGGCCTGGGCTGAGCGGGGCCTGCAGGGGTGGGTGCCGGCGTCTGACCCTTGTGGTCAGTTTCCCTGTGGCAAGCGAAGTCTCTCTGCCCCTCCCTGGCCAACTTGGGGCGGGAGGGAGGAGAACCACAGCATCCACCCGGGCACAGGCTCTGCCCCATCCAGCTGGGGGATGCGAGCACCAGGAGAAGCTGGCAGGGCCAGGCAGGACGAGCTTCTAGCCCAGGCTGGGGAACGCTCTTCCTTTGCAGCCGGGACTTCTGAAAAAGGTTCAGGGCATCGGCTGGTACCTGGATGAGAAGAACCTGGCTCAGGTGTCCACCAACCTCCTGGACTTTGAGGTCACGGCGCTGCACACGGTCTACGAGGAGACCTGCCGAGAGGCGCGGGTGAGCCCGCCAGGAGCAGCCACTGCTGCTGTGAGGGGCGCGCAGATCCCTCCTGTGGGCAGGGCGGGGGCCCCACGTCCCCGATGTCCAGCCAGGGCGGTTCTCCGCCTGCCCCACGTGCTGACACCACCTGTGCTTCGGCAGGAGCTGAGCCTCCCGGTGGTGGGCTCACAGCTGGTCGGCCTGGTGCCCCTGAAGGCTCTGCTAGATGCAGCCGCCTTCTACTGCAAGAAGGAGAACCTCTTCATCCTGGAGGAGGCGCACCGGATCAGGCTGGTGGGCCGGGCTGCCGAGGACGGTGGGGGCCCGCGGGAGGGTGGGCGGCGGCTGCGGCTGCTCACATCCCCGGGAGGCTGCGGCCGGCGCTCACACCGGATCAGGCTGGTGGGCCGGGCTGCCGCCCCGACGGGTCGGACAGGGGCGTGTGGGAAGGTGGGGAGGCTGCGGTGGAGCTCACACCCCTGGGGCCCAGCTTTCCTTCCCCTCCCTCTCTTCGTTTTATTGACTCGTGTTCAGAAGATGAGATTCCACTTTTCATTTTCATTTTGGGAACTTTCCTGAGGTTTTTTTTTGTGACCTATAATACGCTCACTTGTGCAAGTTCCACAGAGAGGACAGCACCCCTCTCTGCCGGGTCTCGACTCCTGGGCCGGCTGTGCTCCCGTGGAGGGACCTGCGCCTCCTCCCACCACCTCCACGGGGGCTCCCTGCACCCCCGGAACGGGCGGCTTATGGATGTGTGTGTGGCTCCAGCTATGGGGTGCAGATCTCCTCCCACGGAGCGGCTCCTTCAGAAAGTGATTCCCATCGTCTTGTGGACACCTAGGCCTCAGGCCCCCGGAGTCTGGGTTCCGGGGGACCCAGGTCCTGCTGGGGTGTGGCAGCGTCTGCAGAGACGCTCTCCACCCTTATCTGTCCTTTCACTCGAGGCCACTTCGTTCCAGGTGTGTTTTTCACAATGAGCACAATCCGCTTGACGGGATGTTTGGGAGAGCTTTTGCTTTTTGGCGGTTGGTTTTGACCCTGCTCGTGTCTTACTGACGTGGCTCTCGTGGCTGGTGGACTCCGTCCTTGCGTCGGCTCAGGCACGTTTTCTCCTGTGAGATCGGTCGCTGAGCCAGTTACTTAGTACTCTAACGTAGGGACACTGCGAGCCCGCAGCAGCTTCGATGTCGCCTCTGCCTCCGTCTTCACGCCTCTGCACCTCTTCCTCCTGCATTCACAGCGCTTTTCTGAAACCCAGCCAGCCTCTCCATCACGGCACGTTTGTGGCATAGTCTACTGTATTCCTGGCTGTTACAATGTGTTTTTTTTGAGATGGAGTCTCGCTCTGTCACCCAGGCTGGAGTGCAGTGGCACGATCTCGGTTCACCGCAACCTCCGCCTCCCGGGTTCAAGCGATTCTCCTGCCTCAGCCTCCCCAGTAGCTGGGATTACAGGCGTGTGCCACCTCGACCAGCTAATTTTTTATATTTTTAGAAGGGATGGGGTTTCACCATGTTAGCCAGGATGGTCTCGATCTCCTGACCTCGTGACCTGCCTGTCATGGCCTCCCAAAGTGCTGGGATTACAGGCGTGAGCCACTGTGCCCGGCCGCAGAATTTTTTGTGACTTTAAATTTTGTACAATTTCTCACAGAGAAGATACGGGTGGCTCTCCACTCCTGCCCTCCACCCATGTTTTCCAAGTGCTTGGATTTTGCCCCATGTATTTGTGCATCATCATATTATATTTTTTTCTGGACTATTTAAAAGTTGGGTTGAAGACACTGTGATCTTTTACCCCTAATTTATTAAGGCTGTGCTTCTTAAGAACAAAGACATTCTCTTACATAACCACACTGTAATGATCAAAATCAGGAAATTCAACACTGACACAATCCTACTACCTAGTAACCGTCAGGCCGCAACCAAATCGCATCAGTGTCGGAGTTATTCGCATCATAGTGGTTTCTCCTTCAACCCACCATCCAGCTCCCGGAACACAGAGCACTGAGCCGGCCTTGCCTCCTGTCGTCCAGAGCTATTCCCCGTCTTCCTTGACCCTCACTGGCCTTGACATAGTTTAAAAGGACAGGCTTTTCAAAGCGCCTCAGTGAGGACCGGTCTGACGAAGCTTGTGACCAGATGTAGTTGTGCATTTTAAATTTAAATTAAATTAAATTAATTAATTCTTTTGAGACAGGGTCTTGCTCTGTCACCCAGGCTGGAGTACAGTGGCGCAGTCACAGCTCACTGCAGCCCCAACCTCCAGGGCTCAGGAGATCTTGCCACCCCAGCCTCCCAAATCCACTCCTGGCTAACTGTGAACAGATGGGGTTTTGCTGGTCTCAAACTCCTGGACTCAAGCAATCCACTCACGTCAGCCTCCCAAAGTGCTGGGACGACAGGCGCGCCCCACCACGCCCGGCCAGTTACGCACTTCCGGCAGGAAGAGCATAAATGCTGTGTGTTCCCCTGAGAGAAGCCAGCTCCCCACGACGCGCGTTTTCTCAGGGTGCCCACGTGGACCAGGCACGCGGTCAGTGCGGCGCCCTTCCTCCTGGGCCCTTCACTGCAATGTTACTGTTTTTCCTTTTGCCATCATCACTTTGTGGGAGTACTTGAAGGTGTTTAAAGTATCGTGTAGGTAGATAAATGCCTGTTTATCTGCTGAAATTCCAGCCTAAGTTTTAGTAGCCAGTGACAGACAGCCTTCCAGCGTCGTCTTCTCTAAGCAGCAGCTGTTGCTCCTGCACACGGCCTTGTCTTCCTACGTGTGAGGCCCCCTGTGCTTTCCAGCATGGGGTTTTGGGTTTTGTCTTTTTTTTTTTTTTTTTTTTTTGAGACAGAGTCTTGCTCTGCCTCCCAAGCTGGAGCGTGTAGTGGCGCGATCTTGGCTCACTGCAACCTCCACCTCATGGGTTCAAGCAATTCTCTGCCTCAGTCTCCCAAATAGCTGGGATTACAGGCACCCGTCGCCACCCTCGGCTAATTATTCTATTTTTTTTTTTAAGTAGAAACGGGGTTTCACCATCTTGGCCAGGCTGGTCTTGAACTCCTGACCTCGTGATCCACCCGCCTGGGACTCCCAATGTACTGGGATTGCAGGCGTGAGCCACCGCGCCCGGGCCGAGTTTTGTCTTCTTTCCCCGAAGGGTCCCGGGCCTGCGGCCTGCGCGCGTCTGGGGGCGCCCGTGGCTCCATGCTGCCTCCTGGTGGTGAGGCTGCTTCGCGTTCTGTGCTGTGAGTTTTGCTTGTGAATGCGGGCTCCTTGGAATTTCATGTGGTAATTCCTGGACACAAGATTGACCCTCCTCCAAGGAGGGTTTGTGCGAGCGCTCCCGGACACTGCGCCACAGACCCCGAAGCTGAGCTTTCGGCTTGGAGCCTTGGAACCACACAGGAGCGAACTCCGTGTCGGGTGAGGCCCGTAGCCCTGTCGGAGATTTTTTTTCCTGCTTCACCCAAAGGGAAGGCAGGGACTGGGAAGTACCTCGACTGCTTCCTCCGGCGGGTGCTGTTTCTAATTCATCCTTGGGAATGTGACTTTCCAGGGGTCTCCAGTGGTACTCCACTCTGAAGGCCGAGACCCCCCCCACTCATGGGGGGCTGCCAGAGGGGGGCAGTTGCCCCAGAGCGGACCCAGCTCCAGGCTAGCGGGCCGTTCGGACTCGCCTTTCTGCTCACGCCTGGTCCCGGATGATTTCCTGTCTTTTAGCTTGGCCGAGCCTTTAAAAGACCGCGCGTCTTCCTGGGGTTTCCTGGCAGGAGGCTTTGCCTTGGGGCTTGCTGGTCTGTGGCCACCAGGGAGGCGGGGGAGGCGGCCTCCACCCACCGGGCTCCAGGCCGCAGGAGCGCGGGCTGCTGTTCCCCTCTGTGGGGTGGGGTCGCATAGCCAGCGCGTTCTGAATGGGTTTCGCAGAATGAATTCTAATCTTAAATGCGACTGTTGCAACTTTATTTTGAATGTGGGTAAAATTCCCTTTTCTGGGTAAGAGTTTCTTTGTGGGTGACGCGGGGCTGTTCCGGGCTTTCAGGACTTGTTAGACGTGAAGACGTGGAGAATTAAGCTGTTTGCCCGCGGCTGACAGCGATGGGCTGAGCGGGGTGAGGGGCGGTGAGAGATGAGTGACAGTTAGCTTAGGGGTCATCAGGGGACGACTCCTTTCTCGGGGCCTCAGTTTCCCCAAGGGCAACCCAGGGTGAGTGTCTGTATGGGGTGCCTGCTGGGGGGACACAGGGCTCCTGGTGGGGCAGGGGTGAGGGTGGGGGGTGCCAGCCACGCTTCTGCCCTGCTCCCCGCAAAGCGCCCGTGAGCTCAGGACGGGGGCGGCTGCAGCAAGGGTGGGACCCGCAGGGTGGAGGCTGTCCTGGGGGTGGAGACGCGCCGGGCCGTTTCTACTCCAAGCCGCTTTTCCAGGTGGTGAACCGGCTGGGCCTGGACTCGCTGTCCCCCTTCAACCCCAAGGAGCGGATCATCGAGTGAGCCTCTGCCCTCCCCGCTCTTACCCTCCCTGCTCGGCACCCCCTCCCCCCACCCGGCCCTGGGGGCCCCAGTTTCCGCGTGGAGACGGCTCAGTCTTCCCAGCGCCTCCCCGCGGGCGCCGCCTCCGCGGCCGGTGCCAAGCCCGGGTCTGGGGGTGAGGGGGGCGCAGAGACCCCGCGGGTCCCACTGCTCCTCCCCTGAGGACGCGCTCCCCCACACCCCTGAGGACGCGCTCTCCCCCCCGTCCCCGGAGGACGCGCTCCCCACCCCACATCCCGAGGACGCGCTTCCCCCCCCCAGAGGGCGTGCTCCCCTCCCCCGGCAGAGGACGCGCTCCCCCCCCTCCCCGGAGGACGCGCTTCCCCCACTCCCCTCTCCGGGACCCCGCCCGCCGCTGAGCCGCGCTCACCCCGCAGGTACCTGGTCCCTGACTCCCGCCCTGAGCGCGGCCTGGGCGACAAGTCCCTGCGCGCCTTCGTTGACGAGGTGGGCGCCCGCTCGGCGGCTCCCGGGGGCGGTTCGGTGGCGGCGGCCGCTGCGGCCATGGTGAGCCCGGGGGTGGGTGGGGGCAAAACGAGGTGGCAGGGAGGGGGCAGTTGTGGGGGAGGGTTGGGGCCGCCCCGGGCGGGCGGAGACGCGGGGCCACACGGGCGGGACCCTCGGCCGGACGCAGCAGGGAGCACGCGGGTCCCTCTCTGCTCCTGGGGCGTCCCGGGCGTCTGGGGTCCCCGCGCCCCCCGCAGCCGCGCCCCCCACAGTCTCCCCTCCCGCAGGGCGCGGCGCTGGGCTCCATGGTGGGGCTCATGACCTACGGGCGGCGCCAGTTCCAGCCCCTGGACGCCACGATGCGGCGCCTGATCCCGCCGTTCCGCGAGGCCGCGGCCAAGCTGACCGCGCTGGTGGACGCGGACGCCGAGGCCTTCGCCGCCTGCCTGGTGAGTGGCGCCCACAGCAGCGCCCCGGGGCGCCCCTGCCTCCCCGGGCCCAACCACAGCGAACCCCCCGCCGGGGCCCAGTGAGAAGCGGGTCAGCCTCCGGCCGGGGAGGGGCTGGGGGGTCACAACTGGCGCCGTCTGGGCCTCGACAACCAGCTCCGCCCTCACCCCTGCGAGTGCGGGGCCCAGCGGGGTTTGCGGGTTTGGCCAGGGTGACCCCACACTCACGGGCCGTGGCCGGGGTACAAGGGACAGGCGCCTCCCGGAGGGGAGCCCAGGTTTGGGGGGCAGCTCTCTGCCGTGCGGAGACCTGACCGCACAGACCCGGGGCGGTGACCGCACCTCCCTGCAGACGGGTGCTGGCGCTCGGAGCCCAGGGCAAGGGCCAGAGAGCCCGGGAAAAGGCAGAGAAAGGTCAGGAAGCCTCCGGAGCAGGGCAGTGCGGAGCCCCACGGACCTGTTTGAAGGGAGGTGTAGACGCGGAACACCTTTTCCAGCCGTTTTTAAGCTCAGGTTCATTTATTTACTTTTACAATGGATGGGCCTTCGGGGGGTTCACCTTCCCGTCCCTCGAGTTTTCAGAAGCCCCCAGCGGCGACGCTGCTCACGGAGCCTCTTGTTCTGGGACGCGCTTCCCTTTACCAGGGAGGTAAAGCGTTTTCCAGACGTCAGGATACGTTTCAACCCGTTTCCTCTTAGGTTTCCCTTGGGCCTTTCCCTGCGTTGTGGGGCTTCTTTATTTACTGGGGGAACCAGGCCTCGTTCTGGGTGCAGCTCCCCAGTAAATAAAGCTCCCCGATGTGTCCTTCATCATCGTTGGACTTTGCTTGTGGGGGCTTCTTAAGCTTTAGGCCGTCAAATGTACCAATCCTGACTCTTTTCCGGGTCTTGTATCACAGTTTAAAAGGCCTCCCCAGGACAACATGATCTTTTCTAGACTTTAATGGGTTGATGAACTTTAGACCTGGAGAGGCATTTAAAAACAATCACCAATTTAAATATACATATTAGAAATAGGCCAGGCGTGGCAGCTCACACCTGTAACCCCAGCACTTTGGGAGGTCAAGGTGGAGAAGCCCTTGAGCTCAGGAGTTTGAAACCAGCCCGGGCAACCACGTGTCTACCAAAAGAAAAAAGAGAAAAAAGAAATAGCCAGGCGCGGTAGCAGTTGCCTGTGGCCCCAGCTACTCAGGAGGCTTAGGTTAGGGCGGGGGTAGCGTGAGGGCAGGAGTCTGAGGCTGCAGTGAGCTGTGATTGCACCACTGCATTCCAGCCTGGGCGGCAGAACGAGACCGTCTCTGCAGTAAATGTATATGTTTATATATGTGTTTGTGTATGCATAGGTTTATATGTGTGTTTACGTATGCATAGGTTTATATGTGTGTTTACGTATGCATAGGTTTATATGTGTGTTTACGTATGCATAGGTTTATATGTGTGTTTATGTATGCATACGTTTACATATATATATAATGTAGAGACAATTTTAAATTTAGAAGTAAAATAAGAAATAAGATGAATAGTTGGATAATTAAAAAACAAGTAGAGAGAAAAAGTCCGTAAATGAAAATGTAATCAAGAGACAGGAAAGGAGCAGAAATGCCAGGCGTATAGTTTAGAGGAACACGGGTGGGGACGGGGGGCTGCGCCAGGCATCAGCGGTCACTGTGGCGGGTGAGGGGCTGGATTGTTCACACTCCCTGTGAGCAACACGAAGCTGGACTTTTGAAAAAAGTAAGGAGACATTCTTACCTTGCACCAAATACATAAGTGATTTCCAGATGGAATAGAAAGCTGTGTTTCCCCATCACCAAAAAAACCCAGCCTCACAATGAATCAGAGGAAACGCTGCCACCTTGGCGGGCGGCCTCGGCCGGTCACAGACGTGGCCGCGTGAAGCACATGCTCAGCCCGGGGAGGCTGTGGACACCGCAGGGTCTGGCCGAGGGGGTGTTCATAGCACTAATCACGGCGTGGGGATGGCGTCCCGCCTCTGTGCGAAACTCTGCAGACCCTGGGTCGGGAGAGGGCTGCGGCCAGGAGGCATGGTCCCGACAACGCCCAACCGGTCAGGGAGACACTGGGCATTTCTGCTCCTCGATCATCGCTGTTGGGACGGTCATAGAATCCAGTTCTGGCCGGGGCCCAGGGAGCGTTTGCTCCCGTCCATGGCAGGGGGAAGGGGCCGTTGATGATGACTTTCTGGCGGAGATTAGGCTGAATCTTCAAGATGAAGTGCGCACGTTCCCCACCGACCGCCCCTGAGGCTGGGACTCTGGTCACAGCGGGGTGTGAGCAGGGCTCCCAGGGGGTCCCTGTGCTCAGTCTTGTCCTAGGAAGTCGGCCTGTGACCCGAGCCAAGCTTGCCCACCTCGGGCGGGTCTGAGGAGCCAAGTGCCTTCAGGTGTTGCCATGAGCCACACCTGTGAGCCCTCAGAAAGGCCAGTGCCTGTGGCCGGGGAGGGGCGCGAGGGGATTTGGAGTTTGCTTAGTCCGTCTGCACAGTCTGAGCCTCTTAGACCCAGGCTTGGGGTGCTGCAGCTGCTTATGTTAGAGACCCCAGCCCGGAGCTGCTCCTGCCTTACAGGTTCGAGGGCTCCTTATCTGAGAATAAGGGCCCTGAGGGAACTGCCTGCCCCTCTTCACATCCCCGTCTTCTCCGACCACCTGCTGTGCCCCTGACCCCGCTCCACCCCAACCATCCACCGGGCCTGACGCCAAGGGCTGTAAACCACAGGCCCGACGGATGCTGAAGCTCCGTTTGCTGAGAACTTGCCCCTGCCTGGGACACAGTCCTCGCCCACAGCCCCTCATGGGAGCTCAGAGGGCGTGGCTGCTCCCCCCATGGTCACTCGCCCGGCGCTTCTGTCTGTTTCTGGCAGGAAGCAATGAAGCTGCCCAAGAATACACCTGAGGAAAAGGACAGGTGAGCCCGGCCGCCACCCTGGGGCCTGCGTCTGGGGAGCTGGTGGCCAGGATCCTGGGTGCCCATGGCCTCTGCGTCTGGGGAGCTGGTGGCCAGGACCCCGGGCGCCCAGGGCCTCTGCATCGGGGAGTTGGTGGCCAGGATCCCGGGTGCCCGTGGCCTCTGTGTCTGGGGAGTTAGTGGCCAGGACCCCAGGTGTCTGGGCGCTGTGACAGAGGTGGTTGCCCTGGGCGTGCTGGGTGTTTGGATGACTTTCAGTCGCCCACGTCCGCTGCCTGCTCAACCCATTGGGGTGCAGCGTGGCCACTGCCTGCCCATGTGGCCCCGTGCCCAGGCTCTCCTCTTGCCCCTTCCAGGCGCACGGCGGCCCTGCAGGAGGGACTGAGGCGGGCAGTCTCTGTGCCCCTGACGCTGGCGGAGACGGTGGCCTCACTCTGGCCGGCGCTGCAGGAACTGGCCCAGTGTGGGAACCTGGCCTGTCGTTCAGACCTCCAGGTAGGGGGACTCTGGGAACCCCAGGTTTCCTGCTGTAGAGCAGGAAGCAGTTGTTGGGGCTCAGTTGCTGGAGAGCAGGGTGATTTGCTGGGCTGAGCTGGGCTGAGCCGGGCTGGAGACCTCAGTTCGCAGGCACTTCCCGGGACTTGGGCCTCCTCCATCAGGGCCCACGTGTCTGCTGAGTTCTAAGATTTCATTCATGGTCACACCACAGATAGGCAGGAACCCAAATGTGTCTGCTGAGCCCACCCTGACCACTGTATACGTTGGTCCACCTCCCCCAAGACCCCCGTATCACCCCACCCTCTGTTCTAGAAGCCACTGGGAACGGTGGCTCATGCCTGTGGTCCCAGCACTTCGGGAGGCTGAGGCGGGAGGATCACTTGAGTACAGGAGGTGGAGACCAGCCCGGGCAACATAGTGGCCCCTGTCTGTACAACAGATACGTTCGCCAGGCACGGAGGTGCCTGTGGTCCCTGCTACTTGGGAGGCCGAGGCGGGAGAATTGCTTGAGCACAGGAGGTCGAGGCTGCAGTGAGCTGTGATCACGCCACTGCATTCCAGCCTCGGTGACAGAGCAAGACCCTGTCTCAAAAACAACAAAACAGTAGAAAACACACATGACAACTCCTGGAAATGGACGCATCGCACTGGCAGTCGCCAGGGCCGGGCAGTGGCTCCGGGGTGAGGAGCGCCCGTCTCATGGGCTCAGCTGCCCTGAGGCCTCGTGCTCTTTGGCTTCTTTACAGGAGAGACACCGTTTTCTGTGTCTGGTCCCAGAGAAGTGTCCCCTCAGTCCCCGGGAAGTGGCCCTGGGCGGTGGACGGGCCGTTAGCCCGAGGCTGCCTCCGGGGGGCCTCTGGGAGATGACTTTGCCTCTAGAACCGAGGTCCCGGCTCCTAGATTGGCAGAGCCACCAGGAGCCCTGCTTGGGTAAGAGGAGGTGTCTAGGCTCAGTGGGGGAGGAAGCCAGGAGCCCTGCTGAGCGTGGGCCCCCGTCTGTCGGGGGAGCTCGGGGACTGCGCTGGGCTCCTCGTGGTGTGGACGACGAAGCCCAGCCCTCCGGGACCCTCAGGCAGAGACCCTCCTCCCGGCAGATTTTGCAGTTTTATCTGTGTAGACCAGCTCTGCCTTTGGCGAGCACGATCCCCGGGGTCCTTGCAGGTGGCGGCCAAAGCCCTGGAGATGGGTGTGTTTGGCGCCTATTTCAACGTGCTCATCAACCTGAGGGACATCACGGACGAGGCGTTTAAGGACCAGGTGGGCAGAAGGCAGGCGCGGGGCCCGGGACTCGCACAGGGCCTGGATGCACAGCCTTGGGGTGGCTGCCGACTGGCCGTGGGCAGCAGGGATCCGAGGTTGCTCTTTCCGTGTGTCCGTCAGATCTGCCATCGCGCCTCCGGCCTCCTGCAGGAAGCCAAGACCCGGGCTGCGCTGGTGCTGGACAGCCTGGAGGCCCGGCAGGAGTGACCTCGCCGGAGGCCTCTCGGGGGTCTGTGGCCCCTCCGTCACCCATCCCCAGAGGGCACAGCTGTGACCTTGGTCGGGACACAGCTTGTCTGTGTGGGCCCTGGAGGATAGAGGGTGGGCAGCGGGGCATCTCCCGGGAACAGAAGTGCTGGCAGGGACAGGTGACCCCTTAGTCTCATGTGAGCTCCAGTAAAGTCTTGGCACCAAATGTTGTGTGTTTGCGGTTTGCGGGTCAGGGCTGAGAGCTGAGCTGCGAGTCTTGGGGCAGGGGCAAGACACATGGTCAGGGGGCCATGGGAGCTGGGGTTGGAGGGAGTGGGGTCGCAGCGTGAGGAGACCCAGCGCCAGGGTCCCCAGATGCCCGGTGCAGCCATGGCAGGCAGGGTCCCAGGTATTCGGGGCACTGGGGGTTTAGTGCAGGTCCCTGGGCCACGAGTCCCCTCATCTGCGGGAAGGGGCCTGGTTGCGCATGGGACAGAGGCCCTGGGGACAGCAGGACTTTCGGCGCTGGAAGGAGAGCCCCGAGTCACAGGTGCAGCTCCCCGGCAGGTCCGGACAGCCCCCTGGAGCTGCACTGGCTCCATCCTCGGTTCAAGTCCACCCTTCAGCCAGCAGCTTCCTGGGGACGTTTCCTCCCCGCTGGGAGCCTCCTGCTTCCAGAGGAATTCTCCATTAAAAAGTAACTTGGAAAAATCATGATACCCTCAAATTACTTCCAGATGGACTATGATGTGATAGGCGAAGTATGAATGTACGTGTTAGACCGCAATGCAGGATATTAAATAGATTATTGGGGACTCTGTCCTTGAGTTAGGCAGAAAACTCAAATGCATTATTGCAGAGATTTCCCATTCTGCAAACAGAACACACTTGCTCCTGGAAAAAGATGCTGTCACCAAGACAAATGGCAAGAATCCCGCAGGGAGAAAAAACACCCAAGGTGTGTGCAGGCACAGGGCCACCATCACTCGGCATCTCCAGTTTCCACACATTCAGCTGGGGGGGAGCGCCGGGGTGTGGACGCTGGGGAGGGGAGGCTGGGCGGGGAAACTGGTGAGGGGACATTGGTGTTGGGATGGTGAGGGGACATTTGTGAGGGGACATTGGTGTTGGGCTGGTGAGGGGACATTTGTGAGGGGACATTGGTGTTGGGACGGTGAGGGGACATTTGTGAGGGGACATTGGTGTTGGGATGGTGAGGGGACATTTGTGAGGGGACATTGGTGTTGGGATGGTGAGGGGACATTTGTGAGGGGCCATTGGTGTTGGGCTGGTGAGGGGACATTTGTGAAGGGACATTGGTGTTGGGATGGTGAGGGGACATTTGTGAGGGGACATTTGTGAGGGGACATTTGTGAGGGGACATTGGTGTTGGGCTGGTGAGGGGACATTTGTGAGGGGACATTGGTGTTGGGATGGTGAGGGGACATTTGTGAGGGGCCATTGGTGTTGGGATGGTGAGGGGACATTTGTGAAGGGACATTGGTGTTGGGATGGTGAGGGGACATTTGTGAGGGGACATTTGTGAGGGGACATTTGTGAGGGGACATTGGTGTTGGGCTGGTGAGGGGACATTTGTGAGGGGACATTGGTGTTGGGACGGTGAGGGGACATTTGTGAGGGGACATTGGTGTTGGGCTGGTGAGGGGACATTTGTGAGGGTACATTGGTGTTGGGCTGGTGAGGGGACATTTGTGAGGGGACATTGGTGTTGGGACAGTGAGGGGACATTGGTGTTGGGACGGTGAGGGGACATTTGTGAGGGGCCATTGGTGTTGGGACGGTGAGGGTCATTTGTGAGGGGCCATTGGTGTTGGGCTGGTGAGGGGACATTTGTGAGGGGCCATTGGTGTTGGGATGGTGAGGGGACATTTGTGAGGGGACATTTGTGAGGGGACATTGGTGTTGGGCTGGTGAGGGGACATTTGTGAGGGGACATTTGTGAGGGGACATTGGTGTTGGGCTGGTGAGGGGACATTTGTGAGGGGACATTGGTGTTGGGATGGTGAGGGGACATTGGTGTTGGGATGGTGAGGGGACATTGGTGTTGGGATGGTGAGGGGACATTTGTGAGGGGACATTGGTGTTGGGACGGTGAGGGGACATTTGTGAGGGGACATTGGTGTTGGGATGGTGAGGGGACATTGGTGTTGGGCTGGTGAGGGGACATTGGTGTTGGGCTGGTGAGGGGACATTTGTGAGGGAACATTGGTGTTGGGACGGTGAGGAGACATTTGTGAGGGGACATTGGTGTTGGGCTGGTGAGGGGACATTTGTGAGGGGCCATTGGTGTTGGGACGGTGAGGGTCATTTGTGAGGGGCCATTGGTGTTGGGACGGTGAGGGGACATTTGTGAGGGGACATTGGTGTTGGGCTGGCCAGGGGACATTTGTGAGGGACGCTGGTGAGGGGACATTGATGTGGTATAATTATTGGTGAAGGGCCAGTGGTGGGGGCAGTTGCTGGGTGGAATTGTGGGGTGGAGCCTGTGGGTATCTGAAGTTCCTTCCAGTGGGACTGACATTCCTGCCCTGCAGGATCTGAGGCTACACACACGGGAGCTGGCATTACAGAGGGTAGTACCCTTTCCCTGCAGAGGCCCTGGGTGCACACGGGAGCTGGTACCACGGAGGGGAGTGCCCTCTCCCTGCAGAGACCCTGGGCGCCCTCCTGCAGGCGGACCTTGTGCACCTGCAGGGGCCTCTGCCTCCTCCACCTGCAGGAACTGGGTGTTCACCTGGAGCACAGGGATTTGAGGGCTGGCGCTCAGGGCGCAGGGTCGAGCGACACAGGCGGGCTGTCTCTTCCTGGCATTTGCATCGCTTTTTTGTGGGATGGGAAAGAAGGAGAGAAAGAGAAAATAGCCGAAGTCCTTCCCTGGAGCTGCAGGATGTGTGGTCAGATGAGGAAGAGGTGGAGCATGGAGAAAAGAGTGAGTCTTCCCAAAGGACAACAGGGTTTCGGGGTGTATTGGGGTGAACTGCATCCCCCAGGTTTCACGTTAACCCCTAACCTTAACCCTACCTCCAGACCTCTGGCTGTGACCTTGTTTGGAAATGGGGTCTTGCAGATGTAGTGAGCTAAGGGGAGCTCATCTAAGAGCAGGCTGAGCCCTGGTCCCGTGTGACTCGGGTGAGCTCACCTTAGAGCAGGCTGAGCCCCGGTCCCGTGTGACTCGGGTGAGCTAACCTTAGAGCAGGCTGAGCCCCGGTCCCGTGTGACTCGGGTGAGCTCACCTTAGAGCAGGCTGAGCCCCGGTCCCGTGTGACTCGGGTGAGCTCACCTTAGAGCAGGCTGAGCCCTGGTCCCGTGTGACTCGGGTGAGCTCATCTTAGAGCAGGCTGAGCCCTGGTTCCGTGTCTCGGATCAGCTCATCTTAGAGCACGCTGACCCCTGGTCCAGTGTTGTGACTTGCGTCCTTATCCAAAGGGGACTTGGACACAGAGACGCTCACAGGAGTGGGCCATGGTAAGCTGCAGCAAGGCTGCCAGGAGCTCAGGAACCCCGGGACGCTGGGGAGAGGCTGGGGCAGGCCTTTCTCTAGGCCTCCAAAGGGAGCCCAGCCTGGCTGACGCCTCCAGAGCTGTGGCCGATGCCGGGAGTTGTCCAAGCTGCGGTCTGTGGTGCCCTGTAATGGCCGCCAAGGCCACTCCTGCCAGGCCAGTGCCTGCCCATGGAGCCTGTGGTTTACCGAGGCGCCACTGAGCTGAGCCCGAAGGACCCTGGGGATCTGAACAGAAAAAAGTCACTGAGACGGTCACACAAAACAAGCCCGAAACCTGCTGTCTCTCTGTCGGCCGTCAATCACGCGTCCTCCCACAGAAGATCCTCCCTGCGCAGTGATGCTCTCAGAGCACGGTGGCCCTGGCTGGGGCTGGGGCTGGAAGGAGAGAGTTTGCCCATCAAGGCTGCCGGGTCTGCACAGGTGGGGTCAGCCAGCACCTGCGGGGGATGTCCCAGGAGGGCTGGGCTGGGCCGGGGGAGCCATGGACCCTGGTGGGCGAGTGACAGCTGGAGCGGTCCCTCCTGGGCGCAGGACAGCTTCGGGGTCCCTCCTGAGCACAGATGCAGCGAGCAGGCACACGGTGGGTTCAAAGCGTTTTTATTGGGTCAGGGCTTGCTGCGGAGTTGAGGGCCGGGCAGGTCAGGAGCCTCGGGAGGGCTGCAGGGGGTGGAGGGAGGCCGGGCTAGGCGGGGGACCTGGGGGCGGGGCGGCCCGGGCGGGCCTAGCAGATCCAGCGGATGAAGCGGTCGAAGAAGCCGGGCCGCGCCAGGCTGTCGAAGTCCTTCTCGCGGAACACGGCGGCGCGGTCGCCCAGGCTGAGCGTGGTGAGCACGTCCGCGTCCACGTCGCCGCCCACGGCCACCACGGTGGGCACCACGTTCTGCTTGCGCATGGAGTGCACGGCCTCCTGCAGGCTGGCGTTGCCCGTGACGCCGTCCGTGAGGAACACGAACGACAGCTCCGCGTGCCTCCGCGCCCCGCCGCGCGCCCGCACGATGGCGTTGACCGCGTGCACGACCCCCGCGCCCACGTGCGAGAAGGAGTTGAGGTAGCGCGTGGCCTCCAGCGCCTCGTGGATGGCCGTGAGGTTGTGGCTCAGCGGGAAGGCCACCTGCTGCTCCCCGGGGCCCCCGAACTGCAGCAGCGCCACGCGCGCGTTCAGGGGGTCGTCCTCCCTCCGCGCCAGCGTCAGCCGCCGCGCCGCCTCCTCCACGAAGCGCCGGGCCTTGTGGAAGTTCTGCTCGCCCAGCCGCTCGGAGCCGTCCAGCAGGAACACCACGTCCACGGGCCGCTGTGTGCACTGCGCCACCGCCAGCTCTGCGGGGAGACGGGGCGCGGGCTGGGCGGGGCGGCTGGCAGGACCCGGCAGGTGCCAGCCCTGCGCCCGCCCCTCCACCCGCACCCGCCCGATGGGCCCCGTGGACGGCCGGGCTCTGTGAGGCAGTCCTGGGTGCGGGTCCTCGGCCCCAGCCCCTTCAGAGCCACCACCTCCCCTGCGGGTGCTCCCAGGCCCCAGGCCCTGTCCACCTGCTGAGCGCCATCTCTACCCAGGCTGGCCTCTTGGGAGGGAAGGGGCCCCAAGGTATCTTCTCGTGGCCCAAGAATTTGCTGCCCACCAAAGGGCCACTGTCTGTGTGGTGTGGGAGGGACTTCAGGAGGACCCCCACACCCCCAGCCTGACCGCCCACTGGCTGGATCCCAGAGCTGCCCAGAACCCCTAGAGCTGACTGGGCCTCATCCCTCCCAGAAAGACCAGGAGCCCCTGTCCCGGCCATGGTGGGCAGCAGTGGGCACAGGGGCAGCCCAGGCGGGCTCTGCCCTAGGACTCCTTGTTACTGAGAGGGGCTGCCACCTGCCTGGGTGGTCACCAGCCCTGGGCACCCTGGACAGTGTGAGGGTGGGCCACAGCCACAGCCCAGGCAGCACACCACCTGTGTGGGTGTCACATGGGGCCGGAGACCACAGGATGGGACATGGACAGTCCACACGCATAGAGCCGGCCCTGCGGCCTCACTAGCACCTCAGCTCCTGGGATGGGGAGGGGAGGGGCAGAGCCAGTTTCCCCAAGGGCATCTGCTCCTCAGCCCACCCCCCGGACATGGTCACAGCTGGTACACGGACCCCCAGGAATCCCTCAGGAGCGAGGTCCTGACCCGAAACTCGGCTTCTGGGGGCCCTGGAGGTACAGAGTCCAAGCCCTGCCGGCAGTGAGCAAACCTCTGAACACAGCAGCGTGACCTCACGGGCACTTCAGCCTTTACAGAACGCTCCAGACACGCGGACCGCGTCTGAGCACGCATGGGCTGGCACACGGGGTTCTCGGTGAGCTTACGAGTGACGCAGCTTATTCAGTGAAAGGAAGGGCAGCCTCCCTAGTGAGGCCCACACCTTGGAACATGCTTAAATGTCCAGAAAGTTCTCAGGCACCGCTGGGCTTCCCAAACCTCCTCAAAACTAATAAACATTTTCACAGCTGTCACTACGCACACGGAGACAGACATGGGGGGGGCGGCTGGTTTTGGGGGTCTCTCTCCAGGCATCAGTGTCTGTGGGGCCTAGAGAGATGGGAGGCCATGGGGGCTGGCTGGGCACAGGGAGGCTGAGGCTGTCGGGTTGTGTGTGGACTCTGCTCTCCTTCTGGGGGGGATCCTTTATCCCCACAGTGGGAGTCTGGCCTGGCCCACCCTGTGGGGTGTGGAGCCGAGAACCTGGCCATGAGAAACGGCCACAGCCCTGCCCGGTGGGATCCCAGCCTAGACGAACGTCAGGATCCGAGCTGGACGTGGGGGCCGCGCCCTTTGGATGGTGACCCCTGCCACTCCCTCACGTCGTGGCCCCTGGGGTTCCCTACTCAGGCCTCCGAGGACAGCAGACGTCATGCCTGGTGAACGCTCTCCCAACTGTGCTTCTGGGAACCCAAAGGCTGGGCTGAAAGGGTGCAGGCACCCCAGGTCTGCAGCTGCTGGCAGGCAGCTGTGGCCATTTGACCCAGGGGGCGTGACGCCAGCCCAGACATATCATGGCGCCAGAACTGCCAGGTCCTAGGAATATCTGCTGCCCAACCCGAATGCCTTCACCCACCACCAGGTGGGCTGAGTGCCCACACCCCAGCAAGGCTCTCCAGCCTCTGGGGCCTGTTTCTGAGGCTCCACTGGAACCCAGAGGGGGAGACATCCCCAGCACTCAGGCTGCACCCCTCCTCAGCCCCACCCTGACGCACGCAGCCCAGCTGGGTCACTAAGTAAAGGCCCCAGAGATTTCCACGCCCAAGCCCTGGAGCCTGTGAGGGTGACCTGAGGGACAAAGAAGGACTCTGCAGACAGGAGCGAGTTAAGGGTCTTGCGAGAACGCATCCTGGACTTGGGGGCCTGAAATTCAGTGACTGGTGTTCTTATAAAAAGTGGAGAGGCCACAGGAAGACGGAGGGAGGCAGGAAGATGAAGCCGCAGCCCAGGGACACGGCAGCCACCAGGGCGGGAAGAGGCAGAAGGCGCCCCAGAGCCTCTGGAGGGACCGCGGCCCTGCTGACCCTCCGCTGAGAGCCAGCCTGCAGGGGCAGCCCTGGGAAGCTAGACGGCAGGGAGGGGCCGGCCAGGCTGGGCGGCCGCCGGGGCTTCAGCAGAGGGCCAGCGCAGTCTCGGGGTCCCCCACGATGTCCCTGTGCACCAGCTTAAAGGTGTCAATAAACAGCTCCATCCAGTCCTGCCGCTCAACCCCGGTGGCGAACTTGGCCTGCTCTGCGGTGTAGACCAGCACGGCCACCAGCTGGGAGTAGGCGGCTGGGTCCTGTGTGAACTCCGTGGCGTTTAGCAACTGTTGGATCGGGGGATGGTCCTGGGGAAGGTGGCGTCCGGCCCCTCTTCCGTGCGGAGGAAGGTGACCAGGGGCTCGCCGCCAGGCCACGGTGCATCTGCAAGGGAGCGTCCAGAGAAGACTTTAAGGCCGGGGGCGGGCATGGCCCGCAGCTGCTCCCGGAAGACCCGCTCCGCGACACCAGACAGAGGAGCTGGCACCTGGGCCGGCGAGGCGGTGGCGGAGACACAGGCGGGGCGTGGGGCGGTGTGTGGCTCGGCCTTGGCAGGAGGCATGGGGGCAGTGGGGGGTGGCGGGGAGCGGGCAGCGGGGGGGACAGGAGCTAGGAGAGGCGGCCAACGTGGCGGCACCTCTGGGGGACACCACAGACCCCAAGAAAACCTTTCGGCTCAAAACAGCTCCGTTCAAACCTGTGCCGAGAGGCGCCCCAGGCCCTGCTGCCAGGAAGACCCCGGCTGGCCACCCTTCAGGAGCCCGCCCGGGGAAGCCTGCAGGGGGAAACCCTTCCTCAGCCCCTGAGATGCGAGTCCTCGACTCCAGAACTTTCCTCCCCTGAGCAGACTGGGCCCCTGGAACGCCTTTGCTTTTTCTCTCCACCGGGCAGAGCTCAGCTTGTGCCTCGGCCCCGTGCAGCTCTTATGGCTGACTGCGCTCTGCCTCGACTGCCTTCCACTGCCTCTGGCTTGTTTCTCCAGCACCGTCCGGCCCCCACGCAACCGAGACATCCACAGGCGGGTGCAGGCCCGGGGCGGGGCTGGGCTTCGGGGTGGCCGGGGCTGTCTGGAGAAAAGCCCACAGCCAGCAGCATCCATCCAGCGCCCAGGAGGGCCAAGGAGGACGCCAGGCCTGCACGCTGGTGAGAGCCGATTTAACGCTGACCCTGCTGTAGCTCCTGGAGCCACAGGGTCAAGTTCACTTTGAAAGTGCAAATAGTTTGAACGGAGGATGTGCTCTGGGTGTACTGCAGGGGTCGGGGAGGCCGGGGGGAGGGGAGGGGCTCGATGGGGGCTGCTCCAACTCACTGTCATGTCCTGGAGGCCTCAGAGGAGGCCAGAGCTTCAGGGCCCCTGTGTCCTTCCTGGCTGCTTTCCCTGTGGCGCTCTGGTGGCCTGAGTGACCCACTCCCAGGAGGGAGAATTGGCTCACCCCAGGTCACCGTCTCTGGGGGAGTCACCATGGAACCCTATGAGACCTGGGTCACCCTGAGGCCTGAACCAGAGACATCACAGGAAAGTGCAGGCCGATGTCACTGATAAGTGCAAACCCTCAGGAAGGCATCAGCAAATCAGGCCCACACGCGTAAACGGAGCTACTCCCAATGCCCAGGTGGGTTATCCCAGGCATGCAAGGTTGGCTCAACATCTGAAAATCAACAAAGCTCAATGGCTAACTCCCAACTGCAATGATAGTCCAAAGAGGAAAGGTAACATGACGTCCACAGACGCAGAGAAAGGACCTGCCAAGATGGCAGCACCCACTCACGGCAGAACCCGGAGTGGAGGAAAAGCTCCCAGCGCCCACTCACACTAGAGCCCGGAGTGGAGGAAAAGCTCCCAGCGCCCACTCACACTAGAACCTGGAGTGGAGGGAAGCCTCAGCACCCACTCATGATAGAACCCAGAATGCAGGGAAGCTGCAGAGCCCACTCATAGAACCCGGAATGGAGAGAAGCCTCCGTCCAACAGAGAGCAGAGTCCACAGTGAACGTTGCCATGTCGCCCATCACGGGGCCTGAGGAATGAGGGTGGAGGGGCCAAGGTCTGGTTCCTGCCCTCAGGGTCCAGCTGCCCTGGTGCTGGTGCAGGCCCTGGGGAGGATGCCTGCACCCCAGCAGAGGCACAGCCCATGTGTTGTGGGGCCCGAGGCTGCCACGTGCTGAAGGGCAGCCAGACCCAGGAGCAGCCTCCAGTGTGGCGAACCCTGGCCCCAAGTTCACGGCTCCTCCCCTGGGGTGGCCTCAGGGCCTGTGAATATGCTCCATGGCCCTCCTCACCCACCAGGAGCTCCCCACGAAACGGCTGAATGCACACCCTGACCCACGTGTGCGAGGAAGTGCTGACTTCGCACCGCAGACCCTGAGAGATTTCCTCCCCCTGGTCCTCCGGGTCGGACCCTCCCACCCTGTCTCCATGGCGTCCCCACCTTACACTCTGGGAGGGGATGGCTCGTGGAGGGGGACTCAGCTCCTCATGCCCCTGGGCACCTCCTGTGGGCCCAGTTACGGTGAAGCAGTTACCGTGGGGTCAGTGCCACAGCCAGCAGAGCCTGGATGGCACCCTAAGCCCTGGGCATGGGCAGAACCTCTGCCTCGGGCACCCCCAGTCCAGCTTCGCACCCACGTGGACCACGTCCAGGACAAGGGCTCCCGAGAGCGAGCTGCCTCCACCCCCAGAGATGAGAGCCGCGGCCGAAGCTCTGAGGCCGGGCAGGGTGGGAGCAGGACGGGCTGGCACTGGTGGGTGTCAGTGCCTCTGCACCGTTCTGAACAGGATGGTTCTGTACCAGCTATTTCATTCACTGAATCCAGGGCTTCCTCCCAGTGCCATGTGCACGGCCAGCTCATGGGAGCTGGGGGGCAGCTGGGGGAAGACTGCAGGGCCCACAGTGGGTGGAGACCAGCGGCCACAGGCCCAGCACAGCGCCAGGCCAGCAGCCCCCGTGCCGGGCCTCATGACGCCGACCTGTGTTCCCTCCCCTGTGCCCTGGGCGGGGTCGGGGGGCGTCTCATTGAGGAGCAGCCTCAGCAGCGGTTCCTTCACAGCCCCTCCCCCGGCCCAGCCCTGGAGGAGGAAGGACACCGGGACGCTCTGCTAGTCTGGGGTGGGGACTGGGTGCCCTGCGTTACCTGTTTGGCAGGGAAGGTCTGGGCACATGATCTGAGGGTCTGGAAGAGAGGAGAGAGGCCGGGGCGAGGTCAGCCCCTAGCGGGCCCTCAGCGGCCGCCCACGGATCTGCCCAGACAGGCTCAGGGTCCCCAGAGGCCGACCCCTTCCCACTCGGAGCCCGGTACCCCGGGCTGCACGTTCGTCCCTCGGGTGAGGGTGTCCTGGGGCCCGTGCTCCGGGCCGGCTGCCCTGCCCCCACGCGCTCACCCGGGCAGAGGACGTCCTCCATGTCGTCGATGAACTTCTCGGCCACCAGGTCGGAGAACAGCGTCATGTTGCGCACCTGCTGTGGCTTGTCGCAGGCGATGGAGTAGAGATTCTTGCTCTCGTGCTTCTCGTGGAACATGTCCCCGATGCCGATGGCCGTCACCGTGACGTCGCGGTCGCACAGCGCCCGCAGGTTGAGGTCGTCGTCCCGAGGGTCGTGGCGCCCGTCCGTGATGACCACTGCGAACACGCGTGTCTTCTGGCGCCGGCTCTCCTTGATGAGGCGGTCGTAGGCAAACTTGAGGGCCGAGGGCGTCCAGGTGCCGCCCACGATCCACTCGAGGTTCTTGACGGCCTCCTTGAAGCTCGACAGGGAGTCGATGCGCTCGTCGTCCAGCTGGATGGCCTCGAAGGTGCCCTCGTGGCTGTACTGCACCACACCCACGCGCGTCCCTGCAAGGCGCACGCGGGAGGGCGTCACCTGCGGCCTCGGGGTCTGGGGCGTCCCGGCCGGGCAGAGGCCCTCATCGGAGGGACGCGTCCGGACTTCCCCTGCCCCTCGCCTCCCATGTCCCGTCCCTGCCGCGCTGACCCGTCTCGGACTTGGGGTCCTTAGCGATGGCGCCCAGCCTGTTGACCACGTTGATGACAAAGTTCTTCTCCAGCGTGAAGTTGGTGTACCCAATGCTCTCGGAGCTGTCGATGACGAAGACCACGTCCAGGGCGCCACAGCGCTTCTCACAGTCTGGGGAGTGGCAGGGTCAGCGGTGCGCACCGGGAGACCTCGGACCCCAGGGCCGGGCACACGTGGAGGACCCAGCGACGCCCCGCCCTGCCGCGCTCCCGCCCTCCACCCGGTACTGGCCCGACCCCGCCGTGGGCAGTGCCTCACCGCAGCACCCGCAGGTCTCTCTCACGTAGGTCATGACGTCACACTCCTGCAATGCAGGCATCAGGCAGGGCAGTCCCCCGGGGCCCAGAGGAGTTTCCACAGCAAGGTGCTGGCCCGGGGGCCCCAGGACACTCCGGTCCATGCGTGGAGGCAGCCAAGCGGGGAGGCAGGGAGGTCCTGTCCCCCTGCCAACCTCACTGCCACCCTCCTCTCCCACCATCCTTGCCCTCTGACCTCCCCCTGCTGACCTCCCCCTCCTGACCTCCCCCTGCCGGCCTCCCCCTGCCGACCTCCCCCTCCTCACCTCCCCCTGTGACCTCCCCCTGTGACCTCCCTCTGTTGACCTCCCCCTGTGACCTCCCCTGCCGACCTCCCCCTGCCGACCTCCCTCTGTTGACCTCCCTCTGCCGACCTCCCCCTGTGACCTTCCCCTGCCGACCTCCCCCTGCTGACCTCCCCGTGACCCCCCCCTGTGGCCTCCCCCTGCCAACCTCTCCCTCTGGCCTCCCCGTGACCTCCCTCTGCCGACCTCCCCCTGTGACCTCCCCGTGGCCTCCCCCTGCCGACCTCTCCCTCTGGCCTCCCCATGTGACCTCCCTCTGCCGACCTCCCCCTGCCGACCTCCCCCGTGGCCTCCCCCTGTGACCTCCCCCTGTGGCCTCCCCCGGCCTCCCTCTGCTGACCTCCCCCTGTGACCTCCCCCTGCTGACCTCCCCCTGTGACCTCCCCCATGGCCTCCCCCTGTGACCTCCCCCTGTGGCCTTCCCCTGTGACCTCCCCCTGTGGCCTCCCTCTGTGACCTCCCCCTGTGGCCTCCCCCTGTGACCTCCCTCTGCCGACCTCCCCCGTGACCTCCCCCTGCCGACCTCCCTGTGACCTCCCCCTGTGGCCTCCCCCTGTGACCTCCCCCTGTGGCCTCCCCCTGTGACCTCCCCCTGTGGCCTCCCTCTGCTGACCTCCCCCTGTGGCCTCCCCCTGTGGCCTCCCTCTGCTGACCTCCCCTTGCCCCTGCTGCTCTCAGTCTCTAGGTTTGCAGGGAGGACAACAGTCCTGTCCCATGTGACACCTACCGTGAGGCCGGGGTCTCCAGGAGGGCCGGGCTCACCCTGGGGAAGAAAGGATGAGGCTGAGATGCCGGGTCCCAAGCTGGGCCGCCGAGTCGCTTACAGGCCATCGCCCACTGTCCACCGTGGGCAGAACCACGAGGCTTGGGTGTGCGTTGGCTTGGCAGGCTGGGGGGCTGAGGTCTGGAGGGCATGGGGACTGGTCACTCGCCTACCTCGGGTCCTGGGACTCCTCTTGGTCCCCGGACGCCTGGCTCACCAGGGGGACCAGGATCCGCCTGAGAAAGAACAAGGGCAGGTGGCTTCAGTGGCCACAGGGACGGTCTCTGCACACAGCAGGCCCCAACCACAGGTCCTGCCTTGGGGGGCCTGACAGGTGCAGGGAGTGAGGCGAGGCTGTGCCCCCACCTTCCCTGTGCTGGCACCAGAGCTGGGAAGGCCATGAGTGGCAACCATCAGAGCCTGGCCCACCAGAGGGGTAGGGGCCTGGCAGAGCTGGGTGTCCCAGAAATAGCAGCCAAAATAGGTCATTCCAATCCATGGTTATTCCACCCACCCACCCACTAACCCATCCACCCACCCATCCATCCATCTATCCATCCACCCACCCACTAACCCACTAACCCATGCACCCATCTATCCACCCACCCACCCACCTACTCACCCACCCATCTATCCACCCACTCACCCATCCACCCATCCACCCACCCACCCATTCATTCACCTATACATCTTTGTCCACCCACCCACTAACCCATCCACCCACCCACTAACCCATCCACCCACTCACCCACTAACCCATCCACCCATCCATTCATCCACCCACCCACTCATCCCTTCAGCTATCCATCCGTCCACCCACCATCCACTCACCCATCCATCCATCCATCCACCCACCCACTAACCCATCCACCCATCTATCCATCCACCCACCCACCCATCCATCCATCCACCCATCCACACACCCACCCACCCATCCATCCATCCACCCATTCACACACCCACCCACTAACCCATCCATCCATCCATCCACCCACTCATCCTTTCAGCTATCCATCCGTCCACCCACCATCCACTCACCCATCCATCCATCCATCCACCCACCCACTAACCCATCCACCCACCCATCCATCCATCCACACACCCACCCACCCATCCATCCATCCACCCACCCACTAACCCATCCACCCATATCCATCCACCCACCCATCCATCCATCCATCCACACATCCACCCACCCATCCATCCATCCACCCATTCACACACCCACCCACTAACCCATCCATCCATCCATCCACCCACTCATCCTTTCAGCTATCCATCCGTCCACCCACCATCCACTCACCCACCCACTCACCCATCCATCCGTCCATCCTCTATCCTCCCACTCAACCACCCACTCACCCACCCACCCACTCACCCATCCATTCATCCATCCTCTATCCTCCCACTCACCCATTCATCCATCCATCCACTCATCCCTTCAGCTATCCATCTGTCCACCCACCATCCACTCACCCACCCACTCACTCACCCATCCACCCATGCATCCACCCGCTCATCCCTTCAGCTATCTATCCGTCCACCCACCATCCACTCACCCACCATCCACTCACCCACCCACTCACCCACCCACTCACTCACCCATCCACCCATCCATCCACCTGCTCATCCCTTCAGCTATCTATCCATCCACCCACCATCCACTCACCCACCCACCCATCCATCCATCCACCCATTCACACACCCACCCACTAACCCATCCATCCACCCATCCATCCACCCGCTCATCCCTTCAGCTATCTATCCATCCACCCACCATCCACTCACCCACCCACCCACTCACCCACTAACCCATCCATCCACCCATCCATCCACCCGCTCATCCCTTCAGCTATCTATCCGTCCACCCACCATCCACTCACCCACCCACCCACTCACCCATCGATCCATCCATCCCCTATCCTCCCACTCACCCCCCCCGTCCAGCCTCCCATCCACCTGTTTGCCCACCCCCACCTGCCTGCCTATCCATCCATCATTATCCATCCCTTGTCTTGTGCTCACTCAGTTCCAGACCAACCTGCAGTCCTTGCTAAACCAGGCTAGGGATTTGGAGGCACAGAGCACCTGCTGGTGGATATCTGTGGTGGGGGACACTAGGGAGGGGATGCTGGGACAGGGTGCTGTGGGGGATGCTGTGTGTGCCACACTGGGGGAGGGACCCTTGGGGAATGCTGTGTGTGGGAACTCTGAGGGGGATGCTATGTGGGAGGATCCCTGGGGGAAAGGGCCCCTGAAGGGGATGCTGTGTTGGGGTTGCTCTGCGGGGAATGCCGTGTGGTGGTGGAGGGGGGCACTGCCGGGAAGGGGATCCTTGGGGGATGTAGTGGGAGGGTCACGGGGGAGGGGAGGGGAACCCTGGGGGATGCTGGAAGTGAGGGTGGGTGGAGGGAGGAGGCCCCGAGCCAGCCATTCCCTTCAGGAAGGTGGGAGCGGTGCTTATGGCTGGGGCCAAGCTGCCTGGCGTCCTCCCACTCTCAGCCTCAGGGCCCCTCCCCGCCTCTGCCCAGCTGCTGTGGGCTGCAGGACGGCGACACTCACAGGCTCTCCTTTCTCTCCTTTCGTCCCGGGTCCTCCTTTCAAGCCAAAGTCGCCTCGGCCTCCCTGTGACAGGGGACACATGTTAGCCTGGGACGGAGGAGCCGCCTCTACCTGGGACACCAGTGTGCTTTTTACGTGGAAAGATTGATCTGGCATTTTGGGGTCCTTTCAATGGCAACATCTATGTGGTTTGTTTTGGCAAAGCCTGAACTTTGCTTGGAAAGGGACCAGCTGGTGGCTGGCAGCTCCCCCAGGGCTCAGCATGGCTGGCATGGCTGGGACCTGGGGAGCCAGGACCATCCCGTGGCAGTGTGTTCCCAGCCACAGTGCGGGGCACGCAGACCCCCACCCCAGGTGGGCACAGCTGGCCAGGACCCGTACGTACCTCAGGGCCTCGTGGGCCGGGCTCGCCTTTTTCTCCCTGTGAAGCAAAGAGAAGTCAGGGAGGCTCAGCCTCAGATCCCAGTGCTCCTTCCTCCCTCCCGGCACCTTCCTGCAGCCCCATCTCCCCGCCCCACAGGCACGCTCTGGGCGAGGCCTCCCTGCCGCGTTCTGAGCCGCACTCTTCTGATTCCGGGCTGGCCCTGTCCTTCGCCGAGTCACCCAGAGCCTTCTCGCCCCTCCGACTCCCAGGAGGGACCTCACTTTCTTCTGACGCCTTGAGGGAACCACCAGGAATCTCCAGGGCCCTTGGGACAATATCCACCCCCTGCTGGGAGCTGCCGTCCCAGCCTGAGACTCACGGGTGCTCCTCGGGGTCCTGGGTAGCTGAATCCAGGCCTGCCGGGGTCTCCCTGGAAGAGGAGGTTGAGTGGGTCAGTGTGGTCACAGGATGGGGTGGGGCTGGGCGGCTGTGCTGGGCAGGGTCTATGGTGCACACTGGGGTGGAACGGGGCTGAGGTGCTGTCCAGGGCTGGTGTGAGCAGGGGCCTGGCAGCCTCCCGCCTTCCACCTCCAGTGGGAGCTGGACCTGCCTAGAGGCCTGGGACTGCCGCCCGCCCACACATGTGGAGAACCCAGCTCTGCCTCGGGAAGGTCCTGCCGCCCACACCCAAGGCTCACTGCTGATGGGGAGAGCCGGGAGGGCTCCCTGGCCCCACCCCACCGATGCACCCCTCACTCCAGAGCTGAGAACAGGAGGCACAGGCCCGGCCCAAGGCATGTCTGAAGGCAACAGGCCCCCCAAGCTGGCCCCCCGGTCCTGCTCTTCCGGCAGCTGCCCTGAACCCCCAACACGTCCTGCTGGGGGGAGGGGCACATACCTTGGGGCCTGGCTGGCCTGAGTCTCCACGGGGCCCCGCATCACCGGGATCTCCCCGAGATCCCTGAGGGCAGGAGAGAAATTCAGAAGTCAGCACAGGCAGGGACCGGCCTGACATGCCCCGTCCAGCCCTGACCACCAGGTCACGTGGCCCCAGCTCCTCGTCTGCCCTTGGCCCATCCAGGCCCTCAGGCCCACCGCCTTGCCCCCGACTCCCCGACCGAGGTCCTTGAGGGCAGGACCAGGGGCTGGGGCTGAGGGGGCGTGTGAGGTACTCAGGGTCTAAGGGAGCAGGTCCTCGCTTCTGGGTCCAGGACCTGCTGCCTGGGTTTGCTATGGGGACGATGGCTGGCAGCAGTCTGCCCCCCACGGACAAAAAGGGAGTGGACCATGGGGTCGGAGGGCACGGGCCGCACCGCTAGCCTGGGGCCACAGGCGCTCTGCACTGACCTGCTTTCCTGGCTCCCCAAGAGCACCCTGGGGGCCTCTCGGTCCAGGCAAGCCTCGGTCTCCCTGGAAGAAAAGGGAGGAGGTTGGGGTCCTCTTGACTGACAGCGGCATCTTGGAGACCCCGAAATCAATCCTGTGGACACCGGCAGGGCCTGGGGTGTGAGGCGGGTGTGGCCTCACAGCAGCAGTCCGGACCCCAGGAGGGGTGCATCGGTGACCCTCCTGGAGGCTGCGGCTCCTCCTGACCCTCAGCCCTGCCACACTGCAGGGAGCAGGCCGGGTTCTGGGTGTAGCTCCTGCCTCCCTCGTGGTACAACCCCTGCCCGGGTCCCTCCCCTTGGACTGCAGCCCCTGTCGTTCCCCTACCTTAGGGTGTGGCCCCTCCTACCTTGGGGTGCAGCCCCCGTTGACTCCCCCTACCTTGGCTCCTTTGTTGCCGACCTCTCCAGCCAGGCCTCGGGGCCCCTCAGGGCCAGGGTCCCCCTGTGGGAAGGGAAGGGAGGCCCCGTGGATCTCAGCTGAGGCCTTGGACCTGGGTCCATGTGAGAGGCGGGTGTGTCCAGGGGCGGGGGAGGGGCCCCGGGGTAAGCGGTGCCTCAGTGGGCCGGGGGTGAGTGGTGCCTGCACAGCTGTGTGGGGTGTGCCTGGCGAGTGGTGGAGCTCCCTCAGCAGGGAATGGGGCATGGGGATCTCAGGGCTGCGTTCCCAGACTCTGCAGGGAGTGACCCCCGGAGGGTGAGGCCCTGGAGCTCTGTTCTGGGGAGGAATTGGGCCAGGCCCTCACCAGCAGGGCCACGGGCAGCACAGCGGACCCCGCAGCGCCTCCAGCAAGGACTCACCTTCTCCCCCTTGGTGCCATTGATGCCTGGGCTGCCCTTGGCGCCGGGGTCTCCCCTGCGCCCCTACAGAGAACAGGCGTGTGGGTGAGTGGGGGCTGCAGCCAAGCCCAGAGACCTGGAGGGTGGAGGCGTGCCTGCGGCCGCGCCAGGACCAGTGCTCCGTTCTCTCCGTGAGCCTCCAGTTTTGGGACCTGAGACCTGGATCTCTGGGCTCCTTCCCGACGGCCTCAGCCTGCCCCGGGCTGTGCTGCCAGCCCTCCACCCTTTGCTGGGTGCCTCCCGCCCATTCGACGATTTAAGAATGATATGGGGAGGCTCCGGGTTGAGTCGGATGTCCTGGGAGTGGTGTTTGAGGTGATGGGCTGGGGCCCGGCGGGGACCTGGTGCCATCCAGTCACTCTGGTCACTCCCAGGCAGGCCCCGAGCTTGGACTGCGTCAGAGTGGAGGGGTCAGCACTGGACGGGCCGTGCCCATCCCTTGCAGGAAGCTCTGGGCAGCTGGTGCTGGGTTAGGGAACGCCATGGGGGACCCACTTGGGCCTCCCCTCTAAGTTCAGCCCTGGGGTTCTGTGGGGTGGTCCAGTCCCATATCTCGGGATGGGGGCCTGGCTGTGGCTGGCCAGCTGGGGGTCCTCCTCGAGCTGCAAGGCGGGGTGCAGGGGCTCAGAGGGGGCCCTGAGGCAGGGACTCACGGGCTCGCCTTTGGGTCCTCGGGGCCCGGGCCCGCCCTTCGCTCCTTTCAGGCCTGGACTTCCTGGGGATCCGTCATTGCCTTGATAGCCCTGGGGATGGAGGGGGCAGCACAGTCACTCCGGGGCAGGGGCCATGGCAGGGCCCGATGCTGGGCCCTGAGGTGCAGTCACTCCTGGCGTGTGGCGTGAAGCCCCTGCTGTCTTCAGCAGAACCTGCTTGCCGGGCATGTGGGGGCCCTGCAGGGCTCCCTGGAGCTGGCTCGGCCCCATGAGGAGGGCACAGGTTGGAGGGGCTGGTGGCTCAGGGTACATGGCCCATCCTTCCTGTCCCTCCCCACGTCCCCAGAGCCCAAGGGGCATCATGGTGACAGCAGAGATGGTGGCCAGTGTGCCCCTCCGCCCAGGCCGTGGGCGTGAGTGTGGCCAGCTGAGCTGCAGGCAGAGGCAGAGGAGCTCACCTTGCTTCCCTTGGCCCCGCTGTCTCCCGGGGGCCCTCTGCGTCCTGGGCGGCCAGGTTCCCCCTGGAAGGGTTTGCAGAATCAGTCTGATGTTTTTTGGCAGGGAAAGGGGCTGCAGGACCCATGGTCAGCCTTGGGGCTGCATCCGGGATGCCAGATGCTGGGGGGCTGCCGGAACCTCCATGCTGGCAGAGGGCAGAGTGTGGGTCAAGGGCAGGGCCTCAGTGCATCTGCACAGTGGACTCAGCCAGATTTGGGCTCAGGTTGAGGGAAGGTGGACAGGAAGTGGGTGGCCCCAGGTCCAAGAGCTCCCAGAGAAAAGCCACCCGTGGGGATCCTGGGGCAGCCAGGGACAGGGCGACACTGCAGGCGGCCCAGGAGAACAGAGCCCCCGTGGCACAGAGAGCGTTCCCATGGGAGCTCCAGGAGATGCTGGGGGGCTTCCTGGGGCTCCACTCAGGAGGAGGTGGGCTTGCTGCTGAGGCCTAGGTGGGCAGCCGTGGAGCTCCCCAAGCTGGATGAGCAGCCCCGGGTGAGAAGCAAGTTGATGAAGCCCCGGGTGGGCACCGCTGCATCTCACGGCCATTGACTCCTCACTGAGCAGTGTTTCGGGAGAGGCCTTCTCTGCTCAGCTTCTCAGCTGGGGCTGCCTCCAGGAGGCCCCTCATGGGGTCAGGGAGGCCCCTGGAGGCTGGTGACCACGCCGTCCCGGCCGTCTGCACCCTGGGAAGGCCACTTACCTTGCCACCTTGGTCTCCTCGCTCCCCCGGGCTCCCTGCTTCCCCCGGGTAACCATCGGGGCCCTGAGAGAGAAGTGAGAGGTGGAGCCTGGCTCACAGCGAGCTTCTCCCCACGAGCCAGGGCCCGAGCCCCTATGTCCCACCCTCTCTTAGAGGCCAGGCCCGGACTGCTGTGCAGGGAAATGGAGCTGTGCAGACACCGAAGCCTGGGACGCCTCAGCTCCCAGGGGGATTTCCTCACATAACCCCGACCCGAAAGAATGCTGGGCTTGGGGTGATGGGGTGCAGGGCGAACTCAAGCTCCCATGGCAGCCGCGGCCATCCTCCCGCTCCGCCAGGCACCCGTGCCCCCAGAGCCAAGGCTGAAGGAGGGGTGTGAGTGGCCCTTACCCGGTTTCCGGGGTCTCCCTTGCAGCCAGGAGGTCCGATGCGCCCCAGCTTGCCCTGAAGAAGGGGGCGGGAGGAGTCTCAGGGCGGGGCTCTGGGGCCTGGGCAGGTTCTGCACCTTGGGACTGCAGCGCCCCCTCCCGGCACATGGGGTGCACAATGAGGCCACGGCTGCTGAGGAGCCTCTTGGGAGGCAGAGTGGCCGGTGCCATCCCCGAGGGCAGAGCTAGAGCTCCCTGGGCACAGAGGACGTTCCCCTCTGGAGGAGGGCAGAGCTAGAGCTCCCCAGAAGGAGTGGGTGGGGCTCTCCTGTGGCTCCAGCAGGGAGGGGGTGGGCTTGTTGCCGGCCTCTGTGGGCAGCTGTGGAACCGCCCCAAGACAGGACGTGCAGCCTTGAATTAGATGCAGGCTGGTGAAGCCTGGAAGTTGGAGTGACCTTGCACAGCGTGTGTGTGCGTGTGTGCGTGCGTGCACGTGCGTGTTGGTGTGCATGTGTGCAAGTTTGTGTGCACACGTGTGCACGTGTGATGCATGTGGGTGTGTGCACACACGTGTGCGTTGTGGTGGGTGTGATATGTGTGTGTGCATGTGCGTGTGCATGTCTGTGTGGTGTGTGGGTGTTTGCACATGTGTGTGTGCATGTGTGTGTGATGTGTGTGGGTGTTTGTGTGTGTATGTGTGTGTGATGTGTGTGGGTGTATGCATGTGCATGTGTTTATGGGTGTGTGCATGTGTGTGGTGCATGGGTGTGCATGCACGTGTGTGGTATGTGTGGTGCGTGGATGTCTGTGTGCACGCAAGTGTGTGTGGGCATGTGTGTGCATATGTATATGTGTGATGTGTGTGGGTGTGTGCATGCACGTGTGTATGTGCATGTGTGTGGGTGTGTGCGTGTGTGGGTGTTTGTGTGCATGTGTGCATGTGCGAGTGTGCTCCTGTGTGCATGGGTGTGGCGTGTGTGTGGTGCATGGGTGTGTGCAAGCACGTGTGTGTGCATGTGTGTGGATGTTTGTGTGCATGCACGTGTGTGCATGTGCATGTGTGGGGGTGTTTGCGTGTGCATGCATGTGTGTGTGCATGTGCAAGCGTGTTTGTGTGTGCACACACGTGTGTGTAAGCTGATAGCTCAGACTTGATCTGAGGGCTCTGCAGAGGCTGGAGGCCCAGCTGTGAGCCTGAGGCTCCCTCTACCTTCTGTCCATCGGTCCCATTCTTGCCAGCCAGGCCGGAGGCCCCCTGGAGAGAGGAAGAGCGGACTCCGTTAGCCCCGGTCCTTCTGCCCTCTGAGTAGCAGAAAGAAGGGGCTCTGCCCACCCTGCCAGCCTACCTTGCGACCGTCGGCTCCAAATTCGCCCTGCAGAAGGAAAGTCAGGGCAGTTAGCTTGGTGTCTCAAAGCATCATGGGCATTGCTGTCTCTGGGGGGGCCAAGCTCAAGGCCACAGGATCCCCCAGAAACCCCCAAAGCTACCACTGAGAAAAGCCCAGCCTGGTGCCCCAGGAGCAATGACGGGCTTCAGCAAGCACTGCGAGGTGGGTCTGGTCTGGGCCAAGGCGATGCAGGTCTCAGGTCTGTTAGCCTTCTCTCCTTTGAAGCCAGGAACACCCTGGGGGCAGGAGGAGAGAGGGGCGTTAGTGAGGGGCTCTGCGGAGACACAGGAAGGGAAGGGCTGGCCCTGCAGGCTGAGGGGAGTGCTCCGGGGGCTGCTGGCATCCGGAATTCTCGACAAAGAGTCTGTGGAGGAGGCTGAGCCCAGAGTTGGGCCAGAGGCTGGGTTTTGGGGCGGCCATCAAGCTATCGAGGCGCTTCTGTTCCTTGGTAGCTGGCAGGAGGGTGGTAGGGGCTGGGGCTGAGGCTGAGGCTGGGCTCGGGGGGAGCCTGCCTGGCAGTGCTGGGGCCGCATGGTGGAGCCAGGCCCTTGTCGAGCTCACTCACCTTGGGTCCTGGGAATCCAATGGGGCCTTCGATGCCTGGGTCTCCCTGTGAAGGACAAAGCAGCTGTGTGAGCCCATCCCTGGGCGCTGGGCTGCAGGCAAGGCAGGTGTGGGGCAAGGACACTCACCTGTCTTCCCTTCTGGCCTGGCTCTCCCGGCTCACCCATGTTGCCCTTGGCACCCTGAAAGCAGACAACAGAGAAAAGGGTAAACTGAGGCAGGGTTGGCAGGTGGGGACCCCACCCAGGTGGAGATGTCTTGGTGTCAGCTGCTCCCCAGGGGCCCAGCCTCTGTCAGACTGGGGCTTGCTTTGACTCATTTCTTCCAGCTCTGAGGGAAGCTTCCCAGAAAACCACCTGCAAGATGGAGCCAGAACAGCAGCCTGGGGGTGGGGTGCCTGGCCCATGGCGGGTGCCTTCTGCACCCAGGGGCTGTGACCATGGCCAACACTGGCCTCCAATTCTCCAGTGATGCCCAGGTCTCATCACTACAAAGATTAATTCCTTTATCTAAGTCACTTTAGACAGATTAGGACTTCAGAAAACCACATAAAGTTTACACTCCCTTGGAATTAAAATTTTAACCTATGACACAGAATTTTATTGAATAAGTTCATCTATTTATTGATATGCTCCCAATTTAAGTGCAAAGAGGAGGAGAGGAAAGGGGAGGAATTAGGAGGTCAAAGGGAAGAAAAGGGGGGACACTCAGGGCAGGGGGTGAGGTGGGCAGAGGCTTCTGGAACACCACAGCTGTGCTCTGTCCTGGGCTCCCATTGGCACCTTGTCACCCCTCAAACTCTAACCACTAGTGATCCCTGTGGCAGCCTCCAGTGGCCCTGCCCACAGGACGGGTCATTGCACCTCTCTGTGCAGTCAAGGCTGCCCCAAGTGGCAAATTCATTGCCAGCTGTGGTGGGGTAGGCATTGCCGCCAGGATTGGAGAAGCCAGGGAAGGAGGTGGCAGGATTTGGCCTGCAGCCTGGAGATGTCTCATCTTGGAGAAAGTACATCCAGAAACCTCCTGGTTTAGACAGCTGTCATCCAAATTTAGAGAAACACGAGCTACTTAGCAGTGACTTCCTCTGTAACGGCCAGTTCCTTATTTCTTCTCCTCAGAAGGTGCTCTCTCCTCCTACGCCTTTCTTCATAATTTTTGACAGATGTGAATTACTGGAGTTTCACATACTCTGTTAGTGAGTTTTTCAAGGATTTTATTTTATGTACCTGTTAGGAAAACGTGTGGGTAACAGACGCCATGGGCACCGAGGAGGAAGAACTGTCCAGACCCCGGGTACAATTAGTGCATGAGGAATATCTTACAGTGTTATTACTCAGCTGTTTCCTTTATATATAATCATACCTTAGTTTATAGAATCAGTGCCTGAAGCATAACTTACTGCTTACATATATCTAGTTTATATATCATACTTAATACTTATATCTGGCATACTTAGTTCCATATAATCTTTCTATATAATCATACAGGTGTTGTAGCCGGAGCTGCACTGACACATTCAGTGCTGATTTATGGAATCCTTCCATATAACCATATGGTAGTTTGTAGCAGGAGGAATGCCTAGAGCAGTCACAGAACAGAAGCCGTACATGGGAAAACAGCCAGACCAGGACGAGAACCAAAGACCCGGCACACGCTGTATGGCAGGCTTGGAGCAGGAGCCTCTCCTCCTGATAAAGGAGTTGTAGCACCTTGCGTCCAGTTCCTGTGGAAAGTCGGCCTCAGGCCTGAGATCCTGGAAGTAACCGAGGGAGAGGAACCCCTCTGGTGTGACCACTCACGGTGGCTGTACACCCTGTCAGTCTTTTCTCGCTTCTGTGCTGGCTCAAAGAATCCTCCCATAAATATCTTAAGAGAAGAGCACAAGTCTGTCAGCTCCCACTGCATTGGCTTAGAGTATCCTTCTGTTAGAAATCCTTTGAAGTCTCCAGCCCCCAGATAAGAAGTGTTGCGCATGACACCTGTTGCACACAGCCCACCTCCTTGCCTCGGTGACCTAACGGGGGTGGACGCCTTTTCTGCACACGACCCTCTACTACTGCACACGGCACGGCATGGACCCCTACTGCACACGCCCCACCTCTACTGCACACGGCCCACCTCCTTGCCTCGGTGACCTAACGGGGGTGGACGCCTTTTCTGCACACGACCCTCTACTACTGCACATGGCACAGGCCCCTACTGTGTACGGCCCCCCTCTCTGCCCAGGTGACATATGGGGTGGCCCCCTCACTTGTGACTCACGTGATTATGTGTGCCCTATCGCTAAGCCTGTAGATGATGACCTGACTTAGGACCTTTGCCCCTGCCTGTACCTAATAAATACATATATTTCTGCGTGTTCAGTGCCTCGCCTGTCCCCGCTCATAGGTGGTGTGGCCCCCAAGTCCAGCTGCTCTTCCCCAGTTCTTCAGTGTCCTGTTTCCTGCTCGGATCCTGCACCTCAGCACAGTGCAAGGGACACCCCACGACCCTGTGGTGCCCAACAGCCCTACAAAACACAGGGACATTCAAACCAGACTCCCTAAAACTACTTACGTAATGAACCACAAAAGAGGTTCGTTCATATCAATGAGCAATCATATTTTAACTGTAATGCATCTCACATTTTATTTACTTACTTGAAGATGCTTGCTTACAAAAGCATTTTAATGGCATAGCTTAATAATTTTTTAAAAGTTTCTGCTTTTCTCAATATACCATTTAAAAGGAATTAGACAAAAAAGAATTTTAGTTCCTCTAGGGTCAGAAGTATTGAGACCATCGGAGGCACGGCTGGCCTTAAATGTGGATTTCAAAATAAATCGGGGCTTCCCAGTGAGCAGATCCCACGGGCGGTCTGGGCATCTTACCTTCTGTCCACGGTAGCCCTTGGGGCCAGGGGGCCCAGGGATTTCCAGGCAGCTCACCTTGTAGCACTGAAACGAGGAAGCAGAGACAGACGGTCACATGGGTGGGACAGTCCCCAGGTGGCAGGGCAGGGGCTCAGCACGTGTAGCCCACGACCCTCGGCAGGGGCCAAGGAGACGCTGAGATGCCCTGAGACCCCGGGCTGGGCTGAAGGAGCAGACGTGGGGCGCTGTGAGGCTCCGCCCCCACCAGGGACAAGCCAGAGAGTTTGGTTATGTCAAGTGTTCTAAGCAAGTTCTGGAAAACCAAGGCTGGCTTAAGCCATGACAGAAAACAGAAGGGAAGAAAGGCTGGGACCCGACGGTGCCAGTTCCTTCCCCATGACCTGCTGGGCTGGGCTTGGGCCTTGAGTCCCGGGCGGATGGACCCTGCCCGCCTGGGGGCCGGACCCTCGACTGCTCCTTGTAACACGTGCTCTGTGGGTGACCCTAACGCTGATCCCCAGGGGATCTAAACAGCCTGGCTTTGGCCGGGAGCCAGCTGTCCAGACCCAAAGGCCTCAGGTCCAACGCGGAGCAGGGGGCTCCCTCTGCTCCTCTCATCTGTCCAGCCTGGAGGTGCCAGGAGTTGGCAGCCCAGCGTGCTCATGTCTGCTGTGTCAGAGGTCGCCAGCATGGGCAGGAAAGGACGCCCACTCACCTCTCCGTAGGCTTCATGTTTCTGCAGAAAAGATGGAAGTGCTGGTTAGCTCTGGGGTGGCTGCACCTTGAGTCTGGGTGGGGGTCGAGGGACACCTGCGTGGCCCAGGTCCTGCCCGGAGCCTCCTCCTTCTGCCTCCGGGTAAAGTGAGGCTGGGAGTGGGTGGACTCCCCACCGCCGCCCGCGGCCCGTGGCTCACCATGACCTGGATGATGCGGTTGATGTTGTCCTGGTCGATCTCGGTGGAGTCGGGCAGCATGGTGGCGTAGTCGCTGCGGTAGAGCTCGTGTGGCGTGCTGGCGATCTCCCGCAGGCCCTGCTCCTTCAGGTTCTGGTTGGGGGCCACCGCGAACAGCCGGATGCCCTCCTCACGGGCCCGCTCGGCCTGCAGCTTGATGCCGCCACAGGGGCTGCCGGTGACGTGGCCGTCGGTGATGACCACGGCGAAGCGGACGGTGCCCTTGCTCCCGTGCAGCCGGATCTGCTCCGTCATGTTGGCCAGCGTGCAGTCGGTGAACGTGCCGCGGCGGAAGGAGCTGATGCCCTGCAGGCTCCTGATGAAGGAGGCCCGGTCGCTGCCCGGCGGGCTGAACACCTCCACCTGGTCGGAGAAGTGCAGGCCGCCGTAGCGCCAGCTCAGCGCCACCTGGTCCAGGTAGAACTCGTTCTGCAGCTGGCTGATGAACTGTGGCACGAACTGCTTCATGTGGAAGAGCAGGATGTCCGTGGGGGACTGCATGGTGACGCTCTCCGACGTGTCCAGCACGAAGTACACGTTGATGGGGCAGTCGGTCTTCTCTGTGGGGGCACAGGACCTGTCTCGAGCCAGCCCCGACTCCTGGTCCCGTGCCTGTGGTTTGTCCTGACTGCCCCCTGCACGCCCTGAGCCCCCGGACCCCAACCTCTGGCACCTGGGCAGTTGTTGTTTCTCTCGGCTGTGTCTGGTGAGATGACCTCCTGCTGCTGGGCCCAGATGACCCCCAGGATTCCCCAGAGCAGGAGCGTGGAGCGCGGACCCTGGAGCATCTCGGCGGGAGCTGTGGCCTTGAAGTCCTGCAAGGAGGGTGGGGTCACTGCGGATGCCCCATGCCCCCCTCCTGCACCCCTCCCCATGGCAGGTGCACACACAAGGTCGGTGGGATCAGGGGCACTGCCCTCAGTCTTTAAGGAAGCAGGGTCTGCGCCTGGCGCACACCGTCACCAGCATCTGGACTCGGGGGCTGTGCCCTCTCGCTCTGCCCTGGGTGGGATTTGGGTGTTCAAGGCCCCTCCATGCCCTCCAGAGCTGGGTGGAGTAGGCAGTTGGGCCGCTGGCACGGAATGGAATGGAGCACCACTGTCTGGAGCCCGCCCCCCTGCCCGGGGCTGTCTCGGAAGCAGCACAGAGGGGAGGGCGGGCGAAAGATGCCAGCTTCCCCACACGGGCTCCTCTGTAGAGCCAGGCACTCTCTCTCCAGCCTGGCTCCAATCCCTTTAAACAGGACCTTCATAAGGAGGGGGGAGGACCCTGTGAAGTGTGGGGACATGGCCATCATTAGCCTGGTTTTCCTTTCTGCAGGTCTGTCCTCCCTGGTGCCCTGTGGCTTGGCCTGAGCTCCAGCTCCAGGAGGCCGTCAGGAAGGGCCTCGTGCCTGCTGGCTCCGCAGAGTGGGGCTGGCAGTAGCTGGGTGGAATGGGCACAGGGCTGGTTCCGAGCATGTAGATCCAGGACGATGCAGGGGTCTGAGTGCTGCCCTCCCCCCGGTGCAGACGGATGCGTGTCCTAGCACTGGAACCGGGGAGGGGCTGCAGGAGAGGGCCCTGAAGGGTTGCTGTGATGCTGCGGCTTCGTCAATGACGAGGTGACGCAGGCCAGACCCACCGAGCCTGGGGCCCGGGGAGGAATGAAGTCCCTTCACAAACGCCAGCTCAGGCAGTTTGTGGGTGAGTTCTTTCACGCTTTCAAGGACTAGCACTTCTATGCTATTTAGCTTGTTTTAGAACATACAAAGACAAACATTTTCCCAATTCATTTTTAAACCTGGCATAACCCGTGACCAAAGCTTGATTAAAACAAAATCCCTAAAAGTAACTCTACAGATAAATATCACTATAAATATTACTGATGGCAGTGGCATGCCATCTGGTGTGGCCGCTGCCATCACGCTGGCTGCTTGGGGAAGGCACGGGGAAGAGGCAGACACCCCCCAACCCCGCAGACTGCCTCCCTGGGGGCTGCTGCGATGAGGCCGGGTCGGGTGGCATGCCGGGTGAAGGGGAGCTTGCAGCGGCGTCGCCCCTGCCCGGGATGCAGGCCTAGGTCCAGTAAAGGCCTGGGGTGAGAGAGTGTGGCCAGGTGCCAAGCTCCGTGGAGCCAGCAGGAGCTGGGACAAGTGGGAGCCCTGCCCCTTCCAGGTTGGTGGTGCGGGAGCTCCTTGGGCACAAATGCAGCCACCTAAGTCGTGGCTGTGATCCGGGCCTCGTGCTCCGTGGAGCAGGCAGGAGCCTGCCCCACCCCGGCGCAGCTGGAGCAGCCAAAACTAGGGCTGCTGATCCAGGCATCCCTGCACTCTTGGGGGGCCAGGGAAGGCCCCTCTTGCCCTTGTAGGCTTGGGTGCCTGCTCCTGCTGCCCAGCCTCTTCCCGCTCCAGACACCCGCTCCAGTCTCAGAGCAGAGTCGGGGCAGAGCCCAGGTGCTGTCACAGCCTGGCTGTGTGTGCACATGCTTGCGGCCATGCTGACATGCCAGCCCCCTGCTGCTTTGGCCCCTTCAGACTTTGGGCACTGAGGAGCGCAGGAGGGGAAGCTTGTGGGGGGTGCTGAGGGCAGCTGGGTGCTGGCCTGCAGGTGCCCCTTGGTGCCAGCAGCCTGGGCACCATGGATGGCTGCAGGAGGCAGACAGGCTCCTGGGAAGAAAGAGGTGGGTCCCCAGTGAAGTCCCACCTTCCCGCTGGGGCAGGTCTGAAGCCTGGGGGCCAGGCTGCCAGTTCTATGGACTTGAGGGGGCACTCATGGTGCTTTTTTCTAGGCCTGCACATGGCTGCCCATGGACCAATCAGCACACACTTCCCCACTCTGAGGCCCACAAAAGCCCCAGGCTGATTCAGAGCAGGGCACAGGGTGGGACAACCAGCTGCAGAGAGGAGCTACCCTCTCCAGGGCCTCCTCTCTGCTGAGAGCTGAACACTTGACAAGGCAACCTGCCTACAGAGAGGGCTGCCCGCTGCGGGTCTCCTGTGAGCCGTCCTAACATTCAGTAAAGCTTCCCTTTGTCTTGCTCACCCTCCACTTGTCTGCGTACCTCATTCTTCCTGCATACAGGACAAGAACTTGGGCAAAGGTGCCACCAGCCACAGAGGATTCAGGCCAGAAAAGTAACACCCTAAAGATCCCATAACGTTATCACAAAAATCCTAGCCAATCTTAAAAACTAAGATCTAATAGTATGTTAAGGGCCGCTATACCAGAACTATAATAGGAAGTTGGTTAAAAATACAGTGATTCCACAAACACTAGGGAATATGTTAATATCACATCAACATAAGAAGAAGAAAATATGCAATTGCTTCAGTAGGTCCCCAAAACGTCCATTTCTAATTAAGAAGCAATAACAACCAGACAAGGTAGAACCTGTAAGAAATTTGGGAGTAGAAATAACGTTATAAAGGATACACATTTCAAATCAAGAGCTCACATCGTATTTTACAGGAAAAGCTAAAGTAGTGGTTCTTATCTTTGTGGTCATGGACCTTTTAAGAGTCTAGACAATTTCACCTTACTGAAATGCATAGATACTCATATACAGAAATTATGTACAGGAATTTGGGGATTCCATTCATAGATCTAACCCTGGGTTAAAAATTCCTGCACGAGAAGGATGATGCTTATTAGATGCTTATTAGGTGCATTAAAAAAACGGGGTGGGGGAAAGAATGCTGATCTTACTCTACTATTCAGTGTTGCGTTGGAAGCCAATGCAATAAGACAGTAAAAAGAAACGAAGCATAAATGTTGGAAAAGAAGAGACAAAGCTGTCCTTGTTAAAGATAGGATCGTCTACCCAGAAAATCAACTGAACAAAGTTTTTTTTTTAAAGTGAAAGCGAGGGAGAGAAAGAAAGCAGGGGAGAGAAAGACAATGAATTTAGTGAGTCACTTAGATAAATATACTATTGATGAAAAGAGTCAAATTCTGTAAAATATTTGAAGAGATTTATTCTGAGCCAAATATGAATGATCATGGCCTGTGACACGGCTCTCAGGAGGTCCTGAGAACATGTGCCCAAGGTGGCTGGGGTACAGCTAGGTTTTATTCATTTTAGGGAGGCATGAGCCATCAATCAAATACATTTGAGAAATACATTGGTTTGGTCCAGAAAGGCGGGACAATTCAAAGTGGGGAGGGGCAGCTTCCAGACTACAGGAGAATTTAAACATTTTCTGGTTGACAATTGATTGAGTTTGTCTAAAGACCTGGGATTAATAGAAAGGAAATGTTCAGGTTAAGATAAAAGATTGTGGAGACCAGGGTTCTTTTGAAGTCTTATAGTGGCTGCCCTTAGAAACAATAGATGACAAATGTTTCCTATTCAGATCTTTAAAACGTGCTAGACTCTTAATATCTTCAGGATTGGGAAGGCCTGGAAGAAAAAGATCTAGCTATGTTACTAGAGATTCTTTACAGATGCAAATTTTCCCCAATAAAGGATGGCTTTGCAGGGCCATTTCAAAATGTGGCAAAGAAATATTTTTGGTGGTAAAATATTTTGATTTTCTTCTTTGTCACATAATGTTATGCCAGAGTCAGACTGGAAAGTAAGTCATGACATACAGCGTTAGATAAAACCCATCTGATGAGAATGATGGTTTGTAGGGCATGACTCTCCAGACCCCTTAGATAGGAATATAGGCAAGATAAGAAAACCAGAACTTAGTCCTCAATATACAAAGAGTTATTGATATTCTTCTATCAGTAACAACCAGTTAGAAAACGTTGCAGAAAAAATGCTATTTACACTAGCAATAAAAACAACAAAAACTCAAGGAATTAACTGAATAAAAATGTGCAAGACTTAGGAAAAAAACTCAATTTTTTTTTTTTTTTTTTAGGAATATATTGGAGAAACAAACCTTGTTTTGGATAAGAAACCATCCCACTATCTTAAACTGATATTTAAAAATATCAGTTATTTCTTGGCCGGGCGCGGTGGCTCAAGCCTGTAATCCCAGCACTTTGGGAGGCCGAGGCGGGTGGATCACGAGGTCAAGAGATCGAGACCATCCTGGTCAACATGGTGAAACCCTGTCTCTACTAATACAAAAAAAAAATTAGCTGGGCATGGTGGCGCGTGCCTGTAATCCCAGCTACTCAGGAGGCTGAGGCAGGAGAATTGCCTGAACCCAGGAGGTGGAGGTTGCGGTGAGCCGAGATCGCGCCATTGCGCTCCAGCCTGGGTAACAAGAGCAAAACTCCGGCTCAAAAAAAAAAAAAAAAAAAAAAAAAAAAATCAGTTATTTCTAAATGAATCTATAATTGAATGTAATTTTAATTAAAATTTCCAAGAAATTGTTTTTGCTTTTTTTGTGGATAGGAGTTTGCAAAATGAAAGTTTCACTTGGAAGTAAAAGCAAGAGTAGTTGAGCAAAATAAAAATAAAGAGTGATGAGAAAACTTGTGCTATCAAGTGCAAATGAAACAATAAAATCACAGTTTTGGTTTTGGTGCCGGAACAGGCCGATAGTACACACAACAATGGGCATAACAACACATGAGAGCTTAAAAACACACGAGAACCTAATTAGCAACGCACGAGAGCTTAACAATGCACGAGAGCTTAACACACGAGAGCTTAACAACACACGAGAACCTAATAACGCACGAGAGCTTAACGCACGAGAGCTTAACAACACACGAGAACCTAACAACACATGAGAGCTTAACAACACACGAGAACCTAACAATGCATGAGAACTTAACAACGCACGAGAGCTTAACACACGAGAACTTAACAACACACGAGAACCTAATAACGCACGAGAGCTTAACGCACGAGAGCTTAACAATGCACGAGAGCTTAACGCACGAGAGCTTAACAACACACGAGAACCTAATAACGCACGAGAGCTTAACGCACGAGAGCTTAACAATGCACGAGAGCTTAACACACGAGAGCTTAACAACACACGAGAACCTAACAACACACGAGAGCTTAACAACACACGAGAACCTAACAATGCATGAGAACTTAACAACGCATGAGAGCTTAACACACGAGAGCTTAACAACACACGAGAACCTAATAACGCACGAGAGCTTAACGCACGAGAGCTTAACAATGCACGAGAGCTTAACACACGAGAGCTTAACAACACACGAGAACCTAATAACGCACGAGAGCTTAATGCACGAGAGCTTAACAACACACGAGAACCTAACAACACACGAGAACCTAATAACGCACGAGAGCTTAACGCACGAGAGCTTAACAACACACGAGAACCTAACAACGCACGAGAGCTTAACAATGCACGAGAGCTTAAAAACACACGAGAACCTAACAACACATGAGAACCTAACAAGACACGAGAGCTTAACAACACACGAGAACCTAATAATGCACGAGAACTTAACAACACACGAGAACTTAACAACGCACGAAAGCTTAACACACGAGAACCTAACAACACACGAGAACCTAACAATACACGAGAACCTAACAACACATGAGAGCCTAACAACGCATGAGAACCTAACAACACACGAGAACCTAACAATACACGAGAACCTAACAACGCATGAGAACCTAACAACACACGAGAACCTAACAGTACACGAGAACCTAACAACACACGAGAACCTAACAACACACGAGAGCTTAAAAACACACGAGAACCTAACAACACATGAGAGCTTAACAACGCACGAGAGCTTAACAACGCACGAGAACCTAACAACGCATGAGAGCCTAACAACACACGAGAGCCTAAAAACACACGAGAACCTAATAACACGAGAGCTTAACAATGCACGAGAACCTAACAACACGCGAGAGCTTAACAACACACAAGAACCTGACAACACACGAGAGCTTAACAACACGCGAGAGCTTAACAACACATGGAACTTAACAATGCACGAGAGCTTAACAACACACGAGAACCTAACAACACAGGAGAACTTAACAACATGTGAGAACTTCGGCTATGACACGGTGGCCTCTCAGAATGGTGGAAGCAGGCTGGGATGGGGGCTCACCCTGTGACTGGAAATAAAGTTAATCCTACCTCACATGGTACACCCAAATAAATTTCAGGAAAAGTAAGTATCTGAGGGCAAAACATGAACCAAAGGGTCTTTGAAGAAAACAGAATGTATAAAATGTCAATGAAAAATCGATAATTATTTAGTACCAGATACTGTCCCACATCCCTTCATTTACCATTCACCGTTGGACCTGTGACCTTGGACACAGGTACTATTGTCATCCCCACTCCAACAGCTGAGGAAACCAAGGCCTAGTGTAGGTGACTTGCCCAAGGCACTCAGCTGATAGCTGACGTCTGAAGTCTGGCAGTGTGGGCTCAAGTCTGCACTCTTGATACTGAGCTCCCACATATGACCATCATTCCAACAAAAGCAACACGTGCAGGCTGGAAGCGACTAAGAGCCAGCAACAATCTTCCCAATGTAAGACATGGTTATTAGGTGCATAATTATTCATAATTATTACATCTTGCTGTATCGAGCCTTTTATTAATATATAATGTCCTTTTCCTCTTGTAACCTTTTCTGATTGAAAGCCTGTTTTTCCTGATGTTAGCATAGCTACTCTTGCTCTCTTTTGGTTACTGTTTGCATAGCATATCATTGCCCATCCTTTCACTGTCAACCTATTTATATTTTTGGATATAAGGTGAATCTCTTGTAGAGAGCATATAGTTGAATTTGGCTTTCTAAATCCATTCTGCCAATCTCTGTCTTTTTGCAGAGAGAGTTTGGAGAGTTTAATCCATTTACATTTAAAGTAATTACTGATAAAGAGGGACTTCTTTAATTTTGCATTTGTTTTCTGTATACCTTATAGATTTTTTTTTGGTCCCCTCCAGTATTACTGTCTTCTTTTGTGTTTAATTTTTTTTGGGGGGTGAAACATTTTAATCCCTTTCTCATTTCCTTTTTAAATTTATTCCTTAGTTATTTTCTTTGTAGTTACCATGGGGATTGCATTTAACATCCTAAAATTGTATCAGTCTAAATTGGATTAATACCAGTTTAGCTTCAATGGCATAATAAAACTCTCCTCCTTGAATGGCTCTGTCCCCAGCCCTTTTAGTTTTTGATGTCACAAAATTATACTGAGGAAGAAGACCCCCTTCTCCGAGCCTGTGCTTGGAGAAAAGGAGGAAGTAAAAGTTAAAAGTCAGCCAGATGAGGTCAGTGGAAGGACCGGGTGGTGCCACTGGCCAAGTCTAAAGGTTAAAGATTAAACCCCCTACTCTTAACCACAATCTTAGCTATAGATCACTGACATGGTTTGGAGGAATATTCCCCAGAAGGCATTGTTCTTGCTCAACTGCTCAGACCCCTACCTAGTCACGTCTCCCACGCTTGCCTAACGGATCACGACCCTCCCACATGTGTACCTCTTAGATTGTAAGCCTTTAAAAGGGCCAGGATTTTCTTTGTCAGGGAGCTTGGTTGTTAACGCTTTAGCCAGCTGCAGCTCCCAGCCGAATAAACTGCCACTTCCTTCCCCAGTTCGGTGTTTGAGAGGTTTTGTTCATGGCCGCTCTTGCTACAATACCTTTATACATTATGTGGCTAAAACTGTAAACTAATGTTATTTTAAAATAATTAGTCTCTTAAATTATGTTGAAAACAAAAAGCATTACACACCATTGTTACAGCAATACTAACTTTTATAGTTGTCTATAATTTACCTTTACTGAGATATTTACTTACTTAGAGACAAGTCTTGCTCTGTTGCCCAGGCTGGAGTGCAGTGGTGTGGTGATAGTGCACTGTAGTTCCAACCTGCCAGGCCCAAGCAACTCTGCCCCCCCAGCCTCCGAAGTAGTTGGGACCACAGGTATGCGCCACCATGCTCGGCCAATTTTTAAAATTATTTTTATTTTGTAGAGACAGGGTCTCCCTATGTTGCTCAGGCTGGTCTTGAACTCCTGGGCTCAAGTTATCCTCCTGCCTTGGACTCCCAAAGTGATGAGATTACAGGTGTCAGCCACTATTCCTGGCCGAGATCTTCATTTCTTCATACAACTTCGAGTTACTGTCTATCATCCTTTTATTTCAACCTCCAAGACTCCCTTTGGCATTTCCCATAGGGCAGGTCTAGTGGTGATTAACCCTCTCAGCTTTTGTTGATCTGAGAATGTCTTAATTTGTCCCTTACTTTTAAAGGACAGTTTTGCTGGATATGGGCTTCTTGGTAGACAGTATTTATTTTATTTATTTATTTATTTACTTTTGAGACAGTCTTGCATTGTCACCCAGGCTGGAGTGCAATGGCGTGATCTCTGCCCCTCTGTCCCCCAGGTTCAAGGGATTCTCCTGCCTCAGCCTCCCAAGTAGCTGGGATTACAGGTGCCCACCACCATGCCTGGCTAGGTCTTGAACTCCTGACTTCATGATCCAGCCACCTTGACCTCCCAAAGTGCTGGGATTACAGGCATGAGCCACTGCACCCAGGTGACAGTTTTTATTCTTTTAGCACTTTGGATATATTGGTCCACTGCTTTCTGGCCTTCAAAGTTTCTGATCAGAAATCTGCTAAGTCTTATTGAGGATTCCTTACATGTGATGAGTCATTCTCTCTTGCTGTTTTCAAAAGCTTTGTCTGTGGGTTTTGACAATTTGATTAGAATGTTTCAGTGTGGGTCTTTAAGTTCATCCTGATTGGAGTTTTTTGAACTTCTCAGATGGTCATATTCATGTCATTCATCATATTTCAGAAATTTTCAGCCATTATTTCTTTAAATAGTCTCTCTGCTCCCTTTGCTCACTCTTCTTCTGGGGCTCCTACCATGTTTATGCTGGTTTGCTTGATGGTGTGCTACAGGCCCCTTAGGCTCTGTTCACCTTTCTTCAATCTTTTTATTTCTACTCTTCAGACTCAATAATTTCCATTGTCCTACTTCAAGTTCCCTGATTCTTTATTCTGCCTGCTGAAATCTGCCTTTGCATTTCTCTAGTGAATTTTAAATTTCAGTTATTGTACTTTTCAGCTCCAGAATTTCTTTTTGGTTTCTATTTAAGTTTTCTAGCTTTTTATTGACATTTTCATTTGTTCCTACATTGTCTTCTGGACTTTCTCCACATTTTCCCTTAGTTATCTGAGTACCTTTAAGATAGTTCTTTGAAAGCCTTTGTCTAGTAGATCTACCACCAAGTCTTTTTCGCTGACAATTTCTATTGGGGTTTATTTTTTTTTCTTTGAAATAAGAAAGTTTCTTTGTATGTTTTGTGAAATCAGAATCTCTTTCCTCCCCAGATGTTGCCAGTTTTTCTTGTTTTTATCATTTTGACTGTTGTAGGCTGTCTCTGTGCTAGGGATCAACATAAAGTGTAAACTTACGGTCTTTTTAGGTCTTTTCTGAGCCTGTGACTTCCCCTGAGCAAATACAATGACTTTTTAATTTTCTCCAAATATATGGTTGCTTTTCAATCTGCTAGACTTCAATGTCTACCTCTCAAAAGGAGAAAATAGAAAAATGAAGGGAAAAAAGGGTGCCAAGCCCTTTCAATCTCCTGGAAGTTACTTCAACCAGAGGGAGAAGGGCTTGCAATGATGGGGGCAGTTGCAACAACAAAGTCTGTGTCAACAGATTTTGAAAGGTCTACGTTATACAAGACATCTTTTCAGACCACAAGGGAGTAAAGTTGAAAATCAGTAACAAGAACATTTTAAAAATCACAAATTTGTGCAAATTAAATACCTTGTTAAATAACCAAGGATCAAAGAAGAAATCACAAGGGAAATTATAAAATACTTAGAGATGAATGGTAATGAAAACATAAATTTAAAAACTTGTGGTACATGAAAGCAGTGCAAAGGGAGAAACTCCTGACTATACATGCTTACACTGAAAAAGAAAGATCTCAAACAGGAACTTAACTTTACAATGTAAGGAACTAGAAGAAGAACAAATGAAACCCCAAGCTAGCAGAAAGAAGGCAACAATAAAGATCAGACCAGAGATAAACAAAACAGAGAACAGACAAATAATAGAGAAAATAAAATACAACAAAAGTTGGTTCTTTGAAAAGATCAACAGAATCCACCAGCCTTTAGCTAGATGGACTGAAAAAAAGAAGAAAATCAAATTACCAAAATTGTAAGTGAAAGTGGCAACACTGTTACCAATTCCACAGAAATAAAAAATACTGTAAGACTACTACGAGCAACTACATGCCAACAATTTGAATAACACAGATAAAATGGAAAAATTTCCAGAAACACAAAACCTATCAAGACAAAATCATGAAGAAATAGAAAATCTGAATAGACTTATAACTAGCAAGGAGATTGAATCAATAATCAAAAATCTCCTGACAAAGAGCTTCTGGACCTGATGGCTGCACTGGTGAATTCTATGAAACACATAAAGAACTAACACCAAACCCTCTCAAATTTTTTCAAAATACTTGAAGAGAAGGGAACACTATTTAACTCATTCTTGTGAGGCCACCATTACTCTGATACCAAAGCCAGACAAAGATATTGCAAGAGAAGAAAACTGCAATTCCTTATGAAAATTGATGCAAAAATCCTAAAGAAAATACTATTAATAGTAAACTAAATTCAGTATCGTTTGATACAATTAATGAATTGACCAAGTGGGATTTATTTCTGGAATGCAAGGATAGTTCAACATGCAAAAAATCAATCAATGTAACACACATTAACAGAATGAAGGAGGAAAAAAAACCTCTCACGTGGTCATTGCAGTTGATGCAGAGAAGGCATATGACAAAATTCAGTAGCTTTTCGTGACAAAAACGTACAACGAATTAGGAACAGAAGGAAACTACCTCAACATAATAAAAGCCACATTATATGAAAAAGTCACAGTGAACATCATACTCAGTGGTGAAGGACTGAAAGCTTTTCCTCTAAGGTCAGAAATAAAGAAAGGATGCCTGCTTCACTGCTTCTGTTAACACTGTACTGGAAGTTCTAGCCAGAGCAATTGGGCAAGAAAAAGAAAGAAAAGGCATCCAAATTGGAAAGAAAGAAGTAAATCGTCTCTGTTCACTGATGATTTGACCTCATATGTAGAAAACCCTAAGAATTCCACTAAAACTGTTGTAACTAATAAACAAATTCAGCAAAATAGCACAATACATAGTCAACACATAAAAATCAGTTGTATTTCTGTTCACCAACAATGAACAATCCAAAGGAAATTAAGAAAACAATTCTATTTACTATAATATCAAAAAGAATAAAGTACTTAAATTGACTTAGGAGGTGAAAGACTGTACGATGAAAACTACAAAATATTTCTGAAAGAAATTGAAGAAGACGTTAAAAAAGACATCCTTGTTCATGGATTGAAATACTTGTCAATATCACCCAAATTCCAAATATGGAATCTTAAGGGACCCCGAATAGCCAAAACAGACAAACAAACAAACAAAAATCCTTAAAGAAAACAACAAAGCTGGAGGACTCACATCTCCTAATTTCAAAACTTACTACAAAGCTGCAGTCATCAACAGTGAGACACTGGCATCAAGACAGACATACAGACCAACGGAATAAAATAGCCCAGAAAGAAACCCTTGGACATACGACTTTCGAGCAGGCTGCCAAGACCATTAATAAACACAGTCTTTTCAACAAATGGTGTTGAGAAAACTAGATGTCCACATGCAAAAGAATGAAGTTAGACCCTCACCTAATACCATACATAAAAATTAACTCAAAATGGATCCGTGCCCCAGATCTTTAGGTTTTAAGACCTAAAACTTTAAAACCCTTCGAAGAAAACATGGGCAACACCCTCATGACGTTGGTTTGAGCGATGATTTCTTGGGTATGACGATAAGGGCACAGGCAACAAAAGAAAAAATAAATAAACTGGGTGACACCAACATTTAAAAACGTTCTTTGCGTCTATCTAGTGACAGGACACCATCAACAGAGTAAAAAGGCAACCCAGAGAATGAGAGAAAATATCTGTAAGTTGTGTATCTAATAAGAGATTAATATCCAGAATATATAAAGAGCTCCTAAAATTCAACAACAATAAAAACAACCGACCTGATTCAAAAATGGGTCAAGGACTTAAACAGGTATTTCTCCCAAGAGATATATAAATGGCTGATAAGCACGTGACAAGATGCTCAGTGTCACTAATCACGAGGGAAATGCGTCAAAACCACAATCAGGTACCACCTCACACCCACTGGGATGGTTAACATAAAACAAAAAAAAACCCAGAAAATGACACCTATTGGTGCGGATATGGAGAAGCTGGACCTGGGTGCCCCGCTGGTGGGAAACCAAAATGTGCAGCCACTGTGGGAAACTGAGGCAATTCCTCAAAAATACTAAAAAATCGAATGATCTGCAATTGCACTTCCGGGTACACACTCGAAAGAACCGAGAGTAGGATCCGGAAGAATCGTGTGCCTGTCTTCACAGCGGCGTCATTCACGGTGGCAACCCGCGTGTGCAGGGACAGACGGATGTGGATAAACAACAGGTACCCCGTGCAGTAGGACATGATGCAGCGTTAAAAATGAAGGACGTGATAACATACGTTACCGCATGGACGGATCTGGAGGACATTAAGCCAGTGACAAAAGGAGAATTTCGTACTTTTTCACTCCTGTGAGTCACCTGAGTGGCCAAATTCGTGGAAGCAGAGAGCGGCATGGTGGCTGCCAGGGGCTGCGGGAAGGAGCGGTGGAGCTGGCGCTCCATGGGCTTGCGTTTGACAAGAACGTCCTTTAGGAACCTGGGGAAATTGACACTAACGCGGTCAGTGATTAAATAGCCCAAATAACCCTGAGCTGCACAAAACCGAAGACGCGCGGAACGAACGGCAACCAGGCGTCATCCTCATCCACGAAACGGGAGAGGAAGCAGTGCTCCCATCCGCCGTGGAGGCGGGTTCCGCCACCTCCGGGTGCGCCTCTGTGGGAGAGAGCTGGACTCCCACGGCCCAGGCCGCGCTGCTCCGCTGGGCGGGGCTGGGGTTCGCATCCCGGGCGGCCCCGCGCAGCGAGCGCCCCGAGGGCCGGGACCCCTGCTCGTTGAGGGGCGCCCGCAGCAGGCCCCGACTTTGCGTAGCGCGAGAGGCCGCGGGAGGCAGCAAGTCAGGGCGCAGGGCCGCGTTTAAACCAAAGCGTCTCTTTCCTCCCTTTTTTTTTTTTTTTTTTTTGGCAACGTCGTGGTCTCGGCTCCAGGCTCGGCGCTCCCAGATCGCTGGGATTACAGGCGCGAGCCACCGCGCCCGGCCCGGCCTCCCTTCAAATAATCTCCAGAGCGGACGCGCGAGGGGCACCCGAGCCGGAAGAAGAAGGAAACGCGCGCGCCGCAGGCCCCTCCGCTCCGGGTGTGGAGCCCACAGGGCGGGTCCTCGTCCAGGGAGGGAACCGCTCACAGGCAGCGATCCGCGTGGCTGCCGGCAGTGGAGACCCGGGCCCGGGGCGGGTGGGGGCGGCCGCGTAGGGGCTGGGGTCGCTGTCAGCCCGTGTCCCGCCTCCCCGTGGAGCCGCCCCCGTCCGCGGTCTCTCCTGGGCCTGGGGGCTCCCGTCGGGGAGGGCGCAGCGATGGGGCGTCGGCTCCACCCGCGTTCGCGTCCCCGCCCTCCCCGTCCCGCCCTCGGGCACCCAAGGCTCCCCCGCCCCCGCCCCCGCCCCCGCCCCTTCCCTCCGAACCCGGGAGAGGCCCTGCGCCCCCGGAGGTCCCGCTCAGCCGGGCGTCTTCCCCGCGGGCGGGAGCTGGACGCAGGCCCTGGGGAGGCGCGCGGTGCCGGGGTCCTCCGGGGAGCGGGGGTCCCAACGCGGAGCTCGGGCGCGGAGAGGGGCCCCCACCCCGTCCAGGCGGGCTCCGCCCCAGAAGAGGCCGCGGGGAGGTGGCCCGGGGCGCGGGCCGAGGGCTCGGACCCCGGAGACGCGGGGCCGCCAGGGCGGGGAGGAGCCCGAATCCTCGCGCGCCGTCCCTGGGGCTGGAGTCCCCTTCCCGGGGCCCGAGGGACGCAGCCGTCGCCTTCCCGAGACTCGGGGTCGCCGCCGCGGGCCCAGCGGCTTCCAGGCTGGGGGCTCCGGGACGCGCTCACCTGGTCCCGAGGAGGCTCCGGTCCGGACGGCCCGGGGCGCGGCGCGAGGAAGCAGGAGGGAGGGACGGGGCCGCGGCCGCCCACTTTATACCCGCCCCGCCCGCCGGACCCGGCCCGACACCAGGAGGCGCTGCGGCCCCGCAGATGGGACGGGCGGGGCGAGGGGGGACGGGGGGGGGGAGAGGATGGGGGAAGGGGGGACCCTTGAGGAGGGCGGGGCGGGAAGAGGCGGAGCGGCGGGGACCCCTCGGCAGCCCGGGCCGAGTCCCCTCGCCATCCCCTGCCCGCCGCAGGCGCTGCTCGGACTTCACGTCCCCGCCCCTTTTCCCGGGCGACCTGGCGGGGCTGTGTTACCTCCGGGGCTCTGGGTGTTGGGGACCGCGCCCCCCCACGCCCGGCCGAGGGGGCCCTAGGACTCGCCCCTCGGTAGGAGCTGCCCTGGGGGGTGCAGGCTTCTTCGCGCACCCCGTGTGGACCCCGCGAGAGGCCCTGGGCGCGGGTTCGGGCAGGACCCGGGCATCGGTGACCACCCCTGCCAGCCTTTTCCACGGGGGGGCCTGTGCTGGGCCCTGGGACCACCGTGAGGCCCCCACCTGAGCCCAGCAGGGGACGAGTGAGAGGGGCCCCTGGGAGGGCTGTGCCTGGGATCCCCACTCCCCACCCTGCTCACAGCCTGGAGGTGAGGTGCAGGCTGGGCTGGGGAGACGACCCTGGGCTCTGGGGCCGGGCCCCCTTCAGAGCTGTCCCGGAAGGGGGCGGAGCAGTTGGGGTGAGGCCCCCCTTCGGATGAGCAGGTTTGCAAACGGCTGCTTTAGCCCCTTCCCCAGAGGAGAGGGTCCCTGAGCTGCGCGGTGGCCCTTGCGCCCTCTGGTCTTCAGAGCCTTCTCTCTCTGCCCCTGAGGACAGGCCCCCGCTCATCTGTCTCCTTTCCTGGTGGATGGTAGGTTGGCTGGGGTGGGGGTCTGTGGCGGTGTCTTGTGCTCCCAGTGTGCCCAGGCGGTGGGGAACTTCCCAGTGTAGGGAGTGGAAAGCCACCGTCCACCGGATGCCCGGGAGCTCGTCCCCAAATGCCCCTGCCTGGCGTCCACAGGGCCTGCAAGGTCCACCCCGGCCCCAGCCTGGAAGCTAATGGCCTCCCGTCTGTCCTGGTGTCTGGACTCGGGCTAGACCACTCCACAGCTCGTGCCAGCTGTGCCTGCACCACCTTTTACGGCCCACACCTCCCACGGCAGCGGCAGGCACATCCATCCTCTGCCCAGCGGGCCCTTGAGTGGGTGGTGGTGCCTGGAGCCAGGGGTGTGAAAGGAGAGGTGGCGTGAGTGTGCAAGTGAGTGTGTGTCTGTGTGTGAGCATGTGGTGTACTGTCTGCATCTGAGTGCGAGTGTGTGTGCATCTGTGAATGTGTGTAGTGTGTGCATCTGTGAGTGTGAGTGGTGTGTGTCTGCATGAGTGTGTGGTGTGTGCATCTGTGAGTGTGTGGTGTGGTGTGTCTGCATCTGAGTGTGAGTGTGTGCATCTGTGAGCGTGAGTGGTGTGTGTCTGCATCTGTGTGTGTGTGCATCTGTGAGCGTGAGTGGTGTGTCTGCATCTGAGTGTGAGTGTGTGTGCATCTGTGAGTGTGAGTGGTGTGTGTCTGCATCTGAGTGTGAGTGTGTGTGCATCTGTGAGCGTGAGTGATGTGTGTCTGCATCTGAGTGTGAGTGTGTGTGCATCTGTGAGCGTGAGTGGTGTGTGTCTGCATCTGAGTGTGAATGTGTGTGCATCTGTGAGCATGAGTGGTGTGTGTCTGCATCTGAGTGTGAGTGTGTGTGCATCTGTGAGTGTGAGTGGTGTGTGTCTGCATCTGAGTGTGAGTGTGTGTGCATCTGTGAGCATGAGTGGTGTGTGTCTGCATCTGTGTGAGTGTGTGTGCATCTGTGAGCGTGAGTGGTGTGTGTCTGCATCTGAGTGTGAGTGTGTGCATCTGCGAGCATGAGTGCTGTGTGTCTGTATCTGTGTGTGTGTGCATCTGTGAGAGTGAGTGCCGTGTGCATCTGTGTGTGCATCTGTGAGAGTGAGTGGTGTGTGTCTGCATCTGAGTGTGAGTGTGTGCATCTGTGAGTGTGAGTGGTGTGTGTCTGCATCTGTGAGCGTGAGTGGTGTGTCTGCATCTGAGTGTGAGTGTGTGCATCTGTGAGAGTGAGTGCTGTGTGTCTGCATCTGTGTGTGTGCATCTGTGAGCGTGAGTGGTGTGTGTCTGCATCTGAGTGAGTGTGTGTGCATCTGTGAGCGTGAGTGGTGTGTGTCTGCATCTGAGTGTTTGCATCTGTGAGTGTGAGTGGTGTGTCTGCATCTGAGTGTGAGTGTGTATGCATCTGTGAGAGTGAGTGCTGTGTGTCTGCATCTGTGTGAGCATCTGTGAGCGTGAGTGGTGTGTGTCTGCATCTGTGGTGTGTGCATCTGTGAGCGTGAGTGGTGTGTGTCTGCATCTGTGTGTGTGTGCATCTGTGAGCGTGAGTGGTGTGTCTGCATCTGAGTGTGAGTGTGTGTGCATCTGTGAGCGTGAGTGGTGTGTCTGCATCTGAGTGTGAGTGTGTGTGCATCTGTGAGCATGAGTGGTGTGTCTGCATCTGAGTGTGAGTGTGTGTGCATCTGTGAGCGTGAGTGGTGTGTCTGCATCTGAGTGTGAGTGTGTGTGCATCTGTGAGCGTGAGTGGTGTGTGTCTGCATCTGAGTGTGAGTGTGTGTGCATCTGTGAGCGTGAGTGGTGTGTGTCCGCATCTGAGTGTGAGTGTGTGTGCATCTGTGAGTGTGAGTGGTGTGTGTCTGCATCTGAGTGTGAGTGTGTGTGCATCTGAGCATGAGTGGTGTGTGTCCGCATCTGAGTGTGAGTGTGTGTGCATCTGTGAGCGTGAGTAGTGTGTGTCTGCATCTGAGTGTGAGTGTGTGTGCATCTGTGAGCGTGAGTGGTGTGTGTCTGCATCTGAGTGTGAGTGTGTGCGCATCTGAGCGTGAGTGGTGTGTGTCTGCATCTGAGTGTGTGGTGTGTGCATCTGCGAGCATGTGGTGTGGTGTGTCTGCATCTGAGTGTGAGTGTGTATGCATCTGTGTGCGTGAGTGGTGTGTGTCTGCATCTGTGTGAGTGTGTGTGCATCTGTGAGCGTGAGTGGTGTGTGTCTGCATCTGAGTGTGAGTGTGTGCATCTGTGAGCGTGAGTGGTGTGTGTCTGCATCTGAGTGTGAGTGTGCATCTGTGAGTGAGTGGTGTGTCTGCATCTGAGTGTGAGTGTGTGCATCTGTGAGTGTGAGTGGTGTGTGTCTGCATCTGAGTGTGTGCATCTGTGAGCGTGAGTGGTGTGTGTCTGCATCTGTGTGTGTGTGCATCTGTGAGCGTGAGTGGTGTGTGTCTGCATCTGTGTGTGTAGTGTGTGCATCTGTGAGCGTGAGTGGTGTGTGTCTGCATCTGAGTGTGAGTGTGTGCATCTGTGAGTGTGAGTGGTGTGTGTCTGCATCTGTGTGTGTGCATCTGTGAGCGTGAGTGGTGTGTGTCTGCATCTGTGTGTGTGTGTATCTGTGAGCGTGAGTGGTGTGTGTCTGCATCTGAGTGTGTGGTGTGTGCATCTGTGAGTGTGTGCTGTGTTTGCATCTGAGGCCGAGTGTGAGTGTGCGTGTCTGTGTCTAAGTGTGCCTGAGTGTGGCAGCCACGTGGTGGCTCTCTCCTGAGAGCCCTGGAGGGACGCGGCTCTGGCCTTACTGCCTCCTTGTGTGAGGAGCGTTCCCTCCTCTGTCCCACTCGGGTGGGGCTGTCGTTCTAGCCTTGCTGGTGGGTTCGGGTCTGCTCCCCCTCGTCACGCCCTTCTCAGTGTTCTCATTTTGAGACTGAAGTTGGGTGATTGCTCTTTTTCTCAGAGTGGTTGGGTGCAGCAGGTTGTGGAGGGGCGCTGAGGTAGTCCGGCCTCCACCAGGGTTCCCAGGACCTGAGGCCCCAGTGTGGCCCTGAGCAGGCTGCAGGCTGCCCCACGGACACCATCCCTCGGCACCACAAACGGCACTGCTGAGGTTGGTGGCCGGTGCTCACGGCACCTCCAGGCATGGTTCTTAACCAGCAAGCTGATGCCAAGGTCACATGACTGTGAGTTTTGGGCTGCGTTCCATCCTGTTTGTGGGGAGACAGTGGGAGGGGAGCAACATGGGTGTGTGTTCACGCTTAGGGGGCTAACTGGGAGCTACAGTAAGACGCATGCATGCCTTTAGGGAAGGAGCTTTCTCTGTCTGGGCTGTGGGTGCTCATGGGCCTGGCCTGGAGGAGGAGGAAGTCGGGCTGTTCCTTTTCTGCCCGTGTTCCCAGGCTGAGGCAGGCCTTAAGTGGCTCCGTGTGGAAAAGCTCTTCATGGCTTTCTCATCACACTCTGGGCACCACGTGGGCCACTCAGGGCGGGACGTTGCTCTGGGTTTGCAGCCTTTTACTTCACGGACACTTGAGAAGATGCCTCTGCCGTCAGACTTTCCTCTGCTTACTCACGGAGCCGACAGACAGAACTAACGTTCTCCCAGCCACACTCGATCACAACTTTCTCCAGGGACAACTCAGAAAAAAACGAAAAATGGCAAAACCTGCCATTCATGGGCAACTGCACATGAGTCAGTTTGTGTCACAGGGTGTGTGTTCAGAGTTGGCGGTAGATCCTCGGGCTGTTATTTATTAAGCCAGAGTCGCCACACTGTTCGTAGTAATCTCACCAGGTTCTTCGGCTGCCGAGCACTTGTATTTTTGCCTTTTAGTTTCACAGCAACGCAAGAGTGCTGGAGAACGTGGCGTGGACCATAGTTTACATTCTCAGTGGAAACCAGAGGCTGCGTGCTCGGGGCCCAGCTGGGGTGACACCAGGTAGCAGGAAATTCGGGGGACAAAGGCTGCGGGTGAGAGCCTCATCGGTCCTGCAGCCAGGAGGAGCCAGGGGAGGCTGCCCTGTCCCACAGAGAGGAGACCGAGGCTCCCGGAGGAGCACCAGTGGCCGGGAAGAAAATTGCAGGCCTTTTATCTCTCAGTCCGGGGTGCTGTGCTTCCCCACCCCACCTCGGAGGTTATCTAAACTACATGGGATTCTATTATAAATATTTCAAAATGTTTATGCCTGAATAAAACCTCCCTCTTAAGCAGCTGTGCGGTGCTAACTGAAGGGGTCACACGAATGTCATGCAACTCAGTTCTCTGCTGGCTCAGGAAGGTCACACTAACAAACACTTTGGTGGTTGACATGACCTGTTTGTGACGTGAGAATGCCAGGTAAGCACAGCATGGGGCTTCTCACCATGGGTCCAACCCAGAGTGTGGTGCCACAAGTCCCCAGCCTGAACAAAACTGTCTATTTTCCTGGGAAGAGGGCCCGGAGAATTAATTGGATTCTCAAAGGTACATGTGACTCCAAAGACAACACACGGTTTCAAAGAACTGTAGCACAACAACACACACACAATCCACGTCAGCAAAGTTCAGTTTTTCTCTGATGATGTAGGGGGTCCAGAGTTGTCACTGCCACCAGTAATTCCATGATCATTTCCACCACCACCATCACTACCATCACCACCATCACCACCATCACCTCCACCAACCACCATCACCTCCACCAACCATCACCTCCATCACCATCACTACCATCACCACCATCACCACCACCATCACCACCACCATCACCACCACCACCATCACCACCACCATCACCACCACCACCATCACCACCACCATCACCACCACCATCACCACCACCATCACTACCATCACCACCATCACCTCCACCAACCACCATCACCTCCACCAACCATCACCTCCACCACCATCACTACCATCAGCACCATCACCACCACTACCACCACCTCCACCCAACTATCACCACCATCACCACCACCACCATCACCTCCACCAACCATCACCTCCACCACCATCACTACCATCACCACCACCATCACCATCACCACCATCACCTCCACCAACCATCACCTCCACCACCATCAGCACCACCACCACCACCACCACCATCACCTCCACCACCATCACTTCCACCAACCATCACCACCATCACCTCCACCAACCATCACCTCCATCACTACCATCACCACCATCACCACCACTACCACCACCTCCACCCAACTATCACCACCACCACCATCACCACCATCGCCACCACCACCATCATCATCACCACCACCACCATCATCATCACCACCACCACCATCACCACCATCACCATCACTACCACCTCCACCATCCATCACCACCACCACCATCATGATCACCACCACCACCATCACTACCATCACCACCATCACCACCACTACCACCACCTCCACCCAACTATCACCATCACCACCACCACCATCACCACCACCACCACCACCATCACCACCATCACCACCACCACCATCACCATCACCACCACCACCATCACCACCACCACCACCATCATGATCACCACCACCACCATCACCACCATCACCATCACCACCACCACCATCACCACCATCACCACCACCATGATCACCATCACCACCACCACCGTCATCATCACCATGAGCTCCCCACTGCTGTCACTACTGCAGCCATCACCATTACCCTCACCCTTCCTGTCACCACAGTCCCTATCACGATCTGAATCAGTTATCTATTTCTCCATAGCAAACCATCCAAACACTTAATGGCTTAAAATAATCACCCATTTAATTTGCTCTTTTTTTGTGGGTTGACACTTTGGACTGGGCTCAGTTGGGCAGCTCATCTGAAGGCTGCACCTGAACTCATTATGTGGTGCCCATCTGCTGACGGTTTGGAGGGGGCCGGTCTCGTAGGGCAGGCCGTTGGTCAGGGTGCCTTGGTTCTCCGCCATGTGACGTCTCTGAAAGTCTAACTCCCAACAGACTTGTTTACATGGCGTCAGTATTCCAAGAGAATGAGAGCAGAAGCTGCAAAGATTCTTGAGATCTGGGCCCAGAAGTCACAGTACATTGCTTTGCCACGTTTCGTTGGTCAAAGCAAGTGACAAGGCCAGCCAGGATCCAGGGCATGGAGAAGTAGGTTCCAGCTCCCAATGAGAAGAGCCGCAAAGATTTCGTGACTCTTTTCAGTCTAGCACCACCACCACGACCACCAACAGCATCACCATTTCCCATTCCCATAACCCTTGTCTAGCCCCACCACCCTCTCCTAAAGGCAAGCACTGACCATTTCAGGAGATTGGATCGTAGAAAGATGCAGCCTCTGGTCGTAAAGGTCAGGCCATGCGGCTGAAGACATACATATTCGAGATGGGCGGATAAGGGTGTTGCAAATCTCTGAACATGCTCTTCACTGGCACTGAAAAGCTCCCTTAAGGGAGGAAGGGCAGGAGTGCTGGGTGACTGTCATCTTCTGTCTCGGAGGCGGGGCCTCCGTCTGATATGGGAGAAGGCTGTGTCCACCTGCAGAGTGCCCTGTTTCTTAGGGTCATGTTTACAGTTACTGTTCTTTGCCTTTTGTTATTAATTTGTATAGTTTACTAGTGATTGGTATTAAATTATGATATTATTGTTTATTTTTGAGAAGATAATGCATGCTCACCGTGCAAAATTCAAAAGACACAAAAGGGTATAAGGTGAAAGGGCCTCCCGCTAGCCCTTCCTGCAAGGCTGGAGTGGGGGAGAATGACTTCGTGCTCACTCGTGCAGCTGTGGCTGGCCTCTGCCCCTGCTGTCTGGAGACACCAGTTTCTCACTACAGCTCCCCACGTGCAATACAGAGACCTGTTTGCCCCAGAGTGGGAGCTCTGAGAGAGAAAGCTGGCAAGAGAGATGGTGGCCCAGCAAGACAGAAGCAAACAACTTTTTTAGGCTAGTCTTCAAATGACATCTCATCCCTTTTGCTGTAATCTCTTTGTTAGCAGGGAGTCACTACGTCCAGCCTCCACTCAGGTGGAGAGGGTTACACAGGGTGAACACCCGGAGGCTGGATCGTTGGGGGCCGTTTTAGAGACTGCCTAGTGTGGGTCTGTTAGCAATACCTTCTCTCAGTTTCCACGGGTCTCAACAGCCTTTATTTAACCGCCAGTTTTGAAAGATATTTCCCTAGGTAAGAATTCCAGCTTAGCGGTTATTTTCTTTTCATATTCTGAAGATGACATTCCATTATCTTCTGGCTTTCAGATTTGTGGGAAAAAATCTGCCTTCCTGTTACTTCTTTAAAGAAAATGTGCTTTTTTGCTCTGGTTTCTTTCAAGGTTTTCTCACTGCCTTTGATTCACAGCAGTTTTATAATGTACCTACGTATGCCATCCTTTCTGTGTAGATTTTTTTTGAATTTGTGGTAAGACATCTTCTATCAGTTTTAGAGAAATTCTTGGCTACTATCTCTTCAGATGTTGCCTCTGCCCCCTTCTGTCTTTATTTTCCTCCTGGCCTTAAATTTTACGCACATTGGAGCCTTTCATCATCTGCCATGCATCTCTTTTGTGCTTTTCTGTATTTTCTGTCTTTGTCCTTCAGTCGGCCCGTTTCCTTTTGACCTGTTTTCAAATTAACTTATTCTCCCTTCTCCTGTGTCTAATCCGCTACTTATCCCTTGAACAACAGTTATTGCATTTTTTACTTTTAGAATTTCTGTTTTATCTTCAGTATCAATTACTTTTTAAAATACCATTGTCTATCTCACCTTCTAATGTCTCATGAATCATACTAATTTTAAGGTTCATGTCTGATAACTCCCAGATCATCTTGAATTGTATCCCCACATGTTGGGGGAGGAAGCTTGTGGGGATGATTAGATCATGGAGGTGGTTCCCTCATGATGTTCTCATTCTCATGCTAGTGGGTAAGTTCTCCGGAGATCTGAAGGTTTTATACGGGCTTTTACTCCCCTCACTCTGCACTTCTCTCTCCTGCCACCATGTGAAGAGGGTGTTGGCTTCCGCTTCTGCATGACTGTAAGTTTCCTGAGGCCTCCCCAGTCATGTGAAACTGTGAGTCAGTTAAACTCCTTTCCTGTATAAATTACCCAGTCTTGGGCAGTTCTTTACAGCAACGTGAGAGCAGACCGATACACCTCTGCTTTCCATTATGTACACCTTTCTTTCTTTTTCTCACCTTTATTCGCTGGTTAAATGTCCAGTACATGTCAAATAGCAATGGTGAGAATGGACCTCCTTAGCATATTCCTGAATTGAGAGAGAAAGTCTTCTGCCTTTCACATAAATTAGCTACAGGGTGGCTGGTGATGTTGCTCTTTATTATGATGAGAAAGTTAACTTCTTTTGTTTTTAGTTTTTATTTTAGAGAAAGTTAACTTCAGTTCCTAGTTTTCTTAGAGTCCTTTCACAAACAGGCATTGCATTTTGTCAAATATGCTTTCTGCATTTATTGAGGTGATCAAATTGTTCATCACCTCTATTCTGCTATTACTCCAAATTATATTGTTTGATTTTAAAAATCTTAAGCCAAAATTGTGTAAGCCCAGTTGGCTGGTATAGTATCCTTTGTATAAATTGGCAGGTTCAATTTGCTAACACTTTGTTAAGGAATGTTGTGTTTATGTTCATTTGGGATGTTGATCTGTTTTTCTTTTCTTTTTTCTTGTCTGGTTTGGGCATCAGGATGATTATGGCCTCATCAAATAAATTTTGAAATGTTCCCTTCCCTTCTATATTCTGAAAGGGTTTATTCAGAAATGGTATCACTTCTTTCTTAAGTGTTTGATAGAATTCTCCAGTGAAGCCCTCTCACACAAGGAATTCAATTTTCTTAATAACTATAGGAATATTTTGGAGTTAATTTAGATAAGTTATGTATTTCAAGGAATCTGTTTATTTTATATAAGTTGCCTAAATTTATTTGCATAAAGTTGGTCATCATATTTATTGTCCTTTTAATGTCTGTCAGATTCACAGTGATGTCTCCTATTTAATTTCTCTTAATAATTTGTGACTCCTCTCTTTTGAAAAATCAGTACAGATAGTGTTGTATCAAGTGTACTGATCTTGTCAGAGTCAGTTTCTGTTTTGCTGATTTTCTCTGTCGTTTGCCTGTTTTCTAGTTCAAGGTCGTGTGGCTGAGCCTGTCATTTTACTCGGGATGATGACCAAGTTTGAAGGCCCCGACTCAGCCCAGGTCAGCCCGAATGAGGAGACCAGGGCCACTGACTGGCCCATGATGACAGTGGCTGGGATGGTGTGGCAAAGGCAGCCAAGTGACCAGTCACAGGGGCAGGGCCTGGGAGTCACACCTGTGCCCTGGCTATGTCACTGCTCCTCCTCTGTCACAGCGGACTCTTCACCGCACTTGGGTCGGGCGAGCTGCCCCCTGTGAGGAACTTCCCAGGGTGCCAGGGTTGGGCTGGTGGGAGCTGCAGGCAGGTTTGCCTGGCTCACTGCAGGGGTGAGCCCTCTGAGTGCACGTGCCTGCTGGCTGACATGATGGGGTGAAAACCGCACTCAGCCAAACCCAGAGGCACCTGAGTGTCCTCGATGGAGGGGAGAGGCGAGAAATTCTGTGACTGGTTTAAGAGAGGCTGGAAACACATGTTAACAAAACCCAATATCTACCTCTAAGGAGCCTTATTCTCACGTTATTAGAATTGTACATTCACTCTGATCCCGGGGTCAGCTTCATGGCGAAACCCAGGGTGGCCTTGTCCTCTCCTGACTCCTCCCCACCCAGGGACCCATCCTTCAGGGTGGCCTGGGCTCCCCTGTGGACCTGGCGTCCGGTGCAGCCTCTGGGTGTGGCCATTCGCAGTTCTCACTAACCCTCCCCGGCACCACTGCACTCGGTCAGCGCTTCCCCCCGCCCTCAGGACGGCAGGAACATTCAGATGGGGGCACGGGAGCAGACGGGTCTGGGGCTGCTCACAGGAAGCTGCTGGCGTGCAGGGTCAGAGCGAGCTGACAGCAGCCACAGGGCCGGTGTGGGGCGGTCACACCGCCTGTGACCTTTCTCCAGCTTTAGAGGAGAGGGGACGTCGAAGAGCTCAGGACGGGGCCCTGGTCCTCCCCCATAGCTGCACTAGGGGCCTGGGGCCACGGCTAGCTGGGTGGGGTCAGGCACAGGGACTGGACATCCGGCCGCAAAGCCAGGCTATTGCTACTGACACCTCCTCTGCCCCGTGTGTGGGTGGGGGTGGGAAGCAGCTCCCCAGCTCCACAGCCACCAGGAGCGGCCACAGCCCCTGCAGTGAGCGACATGGATGACGCATCCCCGGAAGTTGGGAAAACGGCCTGGAAGGGACCCAGGAGCTGCCTGCGGCGGGACGGCCATTCCGCATCCTCAGGGTGCAGGACCGGCTCCACCGGCCTCTCCCCTGCAGGCCCAGGACGCGAGGCCTCGTCCTGAGATGGGGAGGAGGGGCAGCGTGCCCTGCCGAGTTTCTCTGGGGGCACTGGTCCTCCTGGCTCCTGGGCAGCCCCTGCCCTGGTCTGAGGCGCTCACGCTGCCCTCGGCCCCTCCTGCTCTGTGGGCTGAGGTCTTGGAAGCCTCAGTGACATCAGCCGCAGAGGAGCCTCGCTTCCCTTTGATGGAGCGGCTTTCGGGCGGGAGTCAGCCCTAAGCAGAACCAGCTGCCCGAGGATTAACAGCCTTGAGAGCTGGAACAAGGAGGTGGGCGGCAGCGGGAGGGCTGGGGACGCCAGCTGGAAGCCACTTCGGGAGGGCTCAATTCCAGGGCCCACGGAAATCGCGGGGGTGGGATTTTCTGGGGCTGGGATTTTCTGGGGCTGGTTTCACCGAAATGCCCCAGAGTCGGGCCCCACTGGAGGCTGCCGCCTGCCCTCCCCCGGGTCTCAGACGGGCCTTGGACGGCAAACCTCCTCTCCGTGAGCCCACGCGGTTGGGGGGAGACCGGCGACGTGTGGCCACCTCCCGCTCGACCCACTCAACTACCCAAGTCACTTATTAGCGCCCCACACTGTGGATGTGGGGCAGGCAGGGGTGGCTGCGGGGGCGGCCCGGGGTCTCCTGATAAGAAGCCCTGCCTGGGAGCAGCTTGCCTGCCCGGCAGCCCAGGTCACCTCTTCCAAGCTCAGGTTCCGCTGGCCAAGACTCTGAGTCCCCCACCCCACCCAACTCGCCAGGGCCCCCCGACCGGCTCAGAGACCCCCCTTTACCAGGCACCCCACCCTGCCCCCACGAATGCTCAGGGTCCCGATCTCTGCCAGCATGACCTCTGGCCTCAGCTTACGCCCCAGGACCACTCCAGGGGGAGCCCTGGGAGGCCCCAGCTGCAGAGACCCTGAGGCTCCCCCTTCCCTGCTCTGGGCCCACCCCTCAGTCCCTAGGGCTGGGGACGGGGGTCTTCAGTGGGGCGCGGGGGAGGTTTCACAGTATGTCCCTGCCTCACTGCTGGGCGGATGCAGGGCTGTGCCCTCCAGGCCAGCTAAACCACCGTGGCCGTTCCTGTTAATGACACTTTCCAGAGTCTGGGCCGTGAGGTCGCATTCATCACTCGGAGAAAATGTTCCGAAGGTGGCCGGGTCCAGGTGAATGTGTCATAGCACGTTTATCAGGAAGGAATTTGGGCTATTGGTGACTGGTAACGGTCAGACACCCACGTTTTCTGCAGAACAGGCCTTCTGTGTCTGAACGTGGGGGACGTCCTGGTGCCCAGAGGAGACGGCCGTTTCCGGGGCAGACGTGTGGCCTCACTCCTCAAGCGCCCTCTTGATCCTGTTGATCCCGAGGCCTGTGGGGCTCTGTGGTGTCTCTGCTGGCTCACTTAGTGTCCTCTCCTGGGCGGTGGGCAGGAGACTGCGTGGCCGGGCCTTTGCCCTGGTGTCACGCCTGCGCTGTGACATCCCGTTTGCAGAGTGGTTGGGACCCTCATAGGTGGGAGGTCACTGGGTGGACCTGGGCTCACGACGGGAGGCCTATGGCACCTCGGGTGGGGGCAGAAGGGAAGTCGTAGGGTTGGAAGCACCTGGGGGCTCCTGTGAGGGGCTGGGGGCCTGTTGCCGAGGGCGAGGGCTGAGCTCAGTTCTGGTCCCCAGAAGACATTCCCAAAGCTGCCGGGAACCGGGAATGGGTGGGCTGTCAGCCAAGTGAGAATGGGGATGGCCAGCCCTCTGGCCCAGGACCAGGCTGCAGTCGCTACATGAGACTGGCTGACCCCGGACTCCTGGCCTGCAGGCTGGGCTGCAGTGGGAGCTGGAGAGGCCACAAGTCTGCTGCTTTTGTCTGCACATACAGCCCAGGCGCTCGGGGGCTTCCTGCCAGCGCCCCTCGTCACCTTCCGGCCTCGGCAGCTGCACCCCAGCACCACCCCGGGCCCTGCAGGCTTAGCTGCTGTCTGTGACCCCCCGGGGCTGTGCCTGGGACCTCACGTGACACTCACTGAATGTGCTTCTCCATCCCCACGAGACGCTCACTGCGACTCCCTGGGTATCTGCTGGGAAGCCTGTGGCCACGTGGCCAGAACCTCACATCTGGACCTGCTTCCAGGGAGGAGGAGGGGACGCGAGGAGGAGAATAGGGGGCAGCCACGCTGACGGGACGAGTCTGGGAGCAGGCAGCACACCGCACCACGGGGCCCACCGCTCGGCACCCCCAGGTAGCCCCCGCGACATCCCCTGAGGCACCCACAAAGCACCTCCGCGGCCCCCCCACGGCACCCCGTGCCACACCCCCTCTTGAGCCCACAGAGCAGGGGTGGCATCTCCCTGGGAGTGAGGGAGTCCCGCTGTTGCTTCTGCAGGGGGCCCTGGACCAGGTGTTGGGAGCCCTGAGAGGTCACTGCAGTGCACTGTTATCCTGTGTCCTGGGTGGCCATGAGGGGCTGGTCGGAACACACTGTGTGTGTGTGTGTGTGTGTGTGTGTGTGTATGTATGTGTAAGTGCAAGTATGCTTATACCCACACATGTGTATATGTGTGTGTATGTGCATGCAGGTGTAAGTGCATGTGAGTATACACACATGACCACACACACAGGCATATGCACACACGTGTATGTGCACATGTATGCATGTGTACACGTGTGTGCCTGTATGTGCATGCATGCATGCATATGTGTGCATAATGTGAGCGTGCATGTGCATGCACACACATACATGTGTCTGTGCATGTGCATGTGTGTATGTGTGCACACGTGTTTGTATGTGCACATGTGTGTATGTGTATGTGTGCATGAATATGTGTGCACACATGTGTATGTGTGTGCATGCATACGTGCATGTGTAGCCAGGTGCTGTTGGCTACATGTGTGGGAACAGAACCTTCCAGGACACCCTGGCCGATGAGCTCAGCGATGTGGCTGACACGTCAGTGGGACAGAGCAGGGGCTCACAGGAAGCCAGTCCCTTGTGAAAACTCCAAGGAGGGCCTGTGAGAGCTGGGGCAGGGCAGGATTCCTCTGAGTCACATGCAGCGTCTGTTTCTAATTATGAACATAGCTGCCAGGGACGGCATGTGTCTGAGCAGCGAGCTCATGGCTCTGTAGACTCCTCAGACCCCCAGTCCCTGCTGGACCAGGAGAGCGCTGAGGGCAGGGAGGCCAGTGACCTGGCTGATCCCAAAGTCTGAGAGCAGCTTTGGGGCTCTGACTCCACATCTGGGACCACGTGGCCTGAATCCTGGGGTTTAGTTGATAAGTTCCAGCTCAGTGGGTCTGCGGTCTCTTCTGCAAGTGCAGGCTTGTGGGTCCCCTGGGCATCCTGTGTACCCCTGCAGGGCCCGGTCACCCCACTGCATCCCATGGGCAGTGGTGCCAGACGCCACCTTCCTTGTTTCCACATAACTTGGCTCAGTGGCATTCATGCCTCCATGCGCCAGGGTCCACGCCTCTTTCAACTTCATCAGCAGGAGTTTTCTGACCCTTCCTCGGGGCATGAGGGCTGGGGGGCCTTTGCTCAGCCAGGTCCTGAGCCTCAGCCTCAACCCCAGCGTTTCCGCAGCTAAGGTCCCTCAGGGATGCGGGTGCCTGGCTCAGGCTCTGAGCTGGGTGTGGGGACTCTGGGTGACCCTGCTGTGGGTCCCTTGTGCCCGCCCAGGACAGGCTGACTTGGGGCCCTGCCAGCCTCGGAGCCACCACGAGGGTGAGGGCTGAGCCCGAACCTGGACACAGTCCCCAGAAGACACAGTCCCGAGGCTGCCGGGAACGCGTCGGCCGCTCTGTGGTCTCGTCACTTCCCCGCTGAGTCCACCCTCTCCAGCTCAGCCTGTGCCACGCGGGATCTTTGCTGGAGGTGCCTCTCCACCCCGGTACTTCCACTCCCCTCGGAGCCTAAGCCTGCGACGCACACACCCTGGAATACGGCTTTCTTTCTGGTGCTTTCTCCGGGGTCGTGGGCGCTGGCAGCCCCTCTGGCCGTGCAGGGCGCCTGTGGTGGCTGCTCTGGGTGTCCCCCTAGTCCCGAGTGAGGAGAAAGCACAGGAGAAGGGCTGGTGCGGGAGGCGCCCAGAGTACAGTGAGAGCCTCGGCAGGTGCCGGGTGGAGGACCCTGCAAGCCTGTCGTCTCTTGGGACCCTGTGTCTCGCCTGGTGTGGACACCCCACGGCCTCACCGCAGTGCTCCAGGGACAGGACTCGCCCAGGGGTGGGCAGAAGTAGCCTCCCCGTGTCCCAGCGTGGCCCCCCCACTCTGGTGTGTCTGCGTCTCAGCTCCTCTCCTTATGTGGACGCCTGTCAGACTGGATTAGGGCTACACCATGACTATTGGGAGTGACCACTTCAACACATGAGCTTGGCAGTTATGCAGTTCCACCCCCGGGGGAGGCAGGAAGGCCGTGTGCCCCCCACCGTGGCCCCTGTCACCACTGAGTCCTGTCAAGCAGAGAGAGGAGCCTTGGATTGGTGCTGCCCTCTGCAGAGACTGGGGACCCCGCAAAGGGAGTGAACGTGTTGAGCAGAGGCGGATGGCCCGAGCGCCCGGTTTCTGGAGCACCGTGAGGAAGCCCTTTCCTCACCCCTTTCCCTGGGTCCACCTGGAGGCTCTGTCATTTCACTGGGGCACCCAGACCCAAGCAGGAGACCCATAGGTGTCCCAGGGGCAGGTCCAGCCCTCCTGGCTGGAATGATCTTTATTGGTGCGTGAAGAGCTGAGGTGTCCACATGGAAGGTCTTCATGGGTACCTGCCATGTTCTGAGGATTCCCTAGAAGCAGAGACCACCTGCACGTTTCAGACATGCTCTTACCCAGTGTCCAAAACCACTGTCGTGAGAAGGACCAAGAGCTCCGGCTGCCACACTTCCCATCTGCCCCAGCACGGGGACCCAGCAGTGGTGACCTGGCAAAATGGTTCATTCTGTCAAACAGCCATGGAAGTTCGAATCTCCTAAATTACGGAGTAGACACATTTGATGAATTTCTCTTTGTGCCGAGAGAATTTTATTACATAACATCTGACTCACAGTCAGTGCTCCAGGAACCGGGATGTCTTGTAGCTCTGTAGGATTAGGTGGCCTAATCTAACGGCTGGTGTCCACGTAAGAAGACGAGATGAACACACAGACACAGAGACACACGCAGAAGCCGGGACATGAACACACAGACACAGAGACACACGCAGAAGCCGGGACATGAACACACAGACACAGAGACACACGCAGAAGCCGGGACATGAACACACAGACACAGAGACACACGCAGAAGCCGGGAGATGAACACACAGACACAGAGACACACGCAGAAGCCGGGACATGAACACACAGACACAGAGACACACGCAGAAGCCGGGACATGAACACACAGACACAGAGACACACGCAGAAGCCGGGACATGAACACACAGACACAGAGACACACGCAGAAGCCGGGACATGAACACACAGACACAGAGACACACGCAGAAGCCGGGACATGAACACACAGACACAGAGACACACGCAGAAGCCGGGACATGAACACACAGACACAGAGACACACGCAGAAGCCGGGAGATGAACACACAGACACAGAGACACACGCAGAAGCCGGGACATGAACACACAGACACAGAGACACACGCAGAAGCCGGGACATGAACACACAGACACAGAGACACACGCAGAAGCCGGGAGATGAACACACAGACACAGAGACACGCAGAAGCCGGGACATGAACACACAGACACAGAAACACACGCAGAAGCCGGGACATGAACACACAGACACAGAAACACACGCAGAAGCCGGGAGATGAACACACAGACACAGAGACACACGCAGAAGCCGGGACATGAACACACAGACACAGAGACACACGCAGAAGCCGGGACATGAACACACAGACACAGAGACACACGCAGAAGCTGGGACATGAACACACAGACACAGAGACACACGCAGAAGCCGGGACATGAACACACAGACACAGAGACACACGCAGAAGCCGGGAGATGAACACACAGACACAGAGACACACGCAGAAGCCGGGAGATGAACACACAGACACAGAGACACACGCAGAAGCCGGGACATGAACACACAGACACAGAGACACACGCAGAAGCCGGGAGATGAACACACAGACACAGAGACACACGCAGAAGCCGGGACATGAACACACAGACACAGAGACACACGCAGAAGCCGGGACATGAACACACAGACACAGAGACACACGCAGAAGCCGGGACATGAACACACAGACACAGAGACACACGCAGAAGCCGGGACATGAACACACAGACACAGAAACACACGCAGAAGCCGGGAGATGAACACACAGACACAGAGACACACGCAGAAGCCGGGAGATGAACACACAGACACAGAGACACACGCAGAAGCCGGGACATGAACACACAGACACAGAGACACACGCAGAAGCCGGGACATGAACACACAGACACAGAGACACACGCAGAAGCCGGGACATGAACACACAGACACAGAGACACACGCAGAAGCCGGGACATGAACACACAGACACAGAGACACACGCAGAAGCCGGGACATGAACACACAGACACAGAGACACACGCAGAAGCCGGGACATGAACACACAGACACAGAGACACACGCAGAAGCCGGGACATGAACACACAGACACAGAGACACACGCAGAAGCCGGGACATGAACACACAGACACAGAGACACACGCAGAAGCCGGGAGATGAACACACAGACACAGAGACACGCAGAAGCCGGGACATGAACACACAGACACAGAGACACACGCAGAAGCCGGGACATGAACACACAGACACAGAAACACACGCAGAAGCCGGGAGATGAACACACAGACACAGAGACACACGCAGAAGCCGGGACATGAACACACAGACACAGAGACACACGCAGAAGCCGGGACATGAACACACAGACACAGAGACACACGCAGAAGCCGGGAGATGAACACACAGACACAGAGACACACGCAGAAGCCGGGACATGAACACACAGACACAGAGACACACGCAGAAGCTGGGACATGAACACACAGACACAGAGACACACGCAGAAGCCGGGACATGAACACACAGACACAGAGACACACGCAGAAGCCGGGACATGAACACACAGACACAGAGACACACGCAGAAGCCGGGAGATGAACACACAGACACAGAGACACACGCAGAAGCCGGGACATGAACACACAGACACAGAGACACACGCAGAAGCCGGGAGATGAACACACAGACACAGAGACACACGCAGAAGCCGGGACATGAACACACAGACACAGAGACACACGCAGAAGCCGGGACATGAACACACAGACACAGAGACACACGCAGAAGCCGGGAGATGAACACACAGACACAGAGACACACGCAGAAGCCGGGACATGAACACACAGACAAAAACACATGCAGAAGCCGGGAGATGAAGACACAGACACAGAGACACACACAGAAGCTGGGAGTATTTTATTTAAATTTTAAGTTGTAGGGTCCATGGACGGGACGTGCAGGTTTCTTACACAGGCGAACGTGTGCCATGGTGGTTTGCTGCACCTGGCAACCTGTCATCTCGGTATTCAGCCCGGCATGCGTTAGCCATTTCTCCTGGTGCTCTCCCTCCCCACACCCCCCATCCTGACAGGCCCCAGTGTGTGATGTTCCCCTCTCTGTGTTCGTATATTCGGATTGTTCAGCTCCCAGTTATCAGTGAGAACACTTGGTGTTTGGTGTTCTGTTCATGCACATGCACACATGTCCCCACATGCAAACCCCCACACATGCACACCCCCACACACATGCACACGCAGTACACACATGCACACACACACATACACAAGTGCATGCACACATGCATATATGTACACCCACACACACATGCACACAGATATGCATACACACACACCCATGGACACACACATGAACACGTGCACACATGTCCCCACATGCAATCCCCCACACATGCACACCCCCCCACATGTACACGCAGTACACACATGCACACATGCACACACATGCATGGACACACATGCACACACATATATACACACACGCATGCGCACATGCATATATGTACACCCACATACACACATGCACACAGACATGCAAACATACATACACCCATGCGCACATGCACACACATGCATGGACACACATGCACACACACATACACACGTGCACGCACACATGCATATATGTACAGCCACATACACACATGCACACAGACATGCAAACATACATACACACTCATGCACACATGCATGCGTGTGCATGCACACACACACACAGGCGCGTTGATGGGCAGGAAGGAGACCTCCACTGTTGTTTGACCGGGTGGCTGTGGACTGCAGAAAGGAAGAGGCTCAGCCGCTTTCGAGACGACTGGTCGCAGAGTCTGAATCTGTTCATCAGACACTAAAATGGCAGTGAGGTCCCCTACTAGACTGGGGCTTTCGATGAGGGAGGCTCCTGTGGGGTGCAGGGTCTGGGCTGAAGAGTGGGGCTTGCGGGGGTCGAGGAGGCTCCTGTCTGTGCATTATCAGGCTCTCCTATGTGTTCATCCCACTGGGAAGAACTGATGTGTCCAGGAACCCACAGCTGGGGGCAGAAGTGCCCGCTCCCTGTGGCTCCGGGCAGCCCTGGGAGAATGTGGTGCTTCCTGCCCTGCACCTCTGACCTTTGCAGGGTTGAGGGTCTTGTCCTCGGAGTCCCACTGGACCCAATGTTCCATCTGCCACCAGGGCATTTGGACTCCTTATGTCCCGGGACCAGCAGGCGAGAAGAGGAGTCACTTGGCAGGAGGCACTGGCCGGGGGCACACGTGTGAAACCCAGATGGCTCACCTGGTGCCCCGTGAGCCTTGTACCTGTGAATGTGCGGGGCAGCATCCGACGCAGGAGGTCTTGGGCCACGCCCCTGGGGAGCCTTGAGACTTGCCTGGGTGACAGCAGCCGCGGGTGGGGGATGCAGGAATGGAGGGAGGGGTGCACATCAGTTGTGGCCCCAAGACCCCCGGCAGGGAGGAGAGGCCGGTGAGAGCCTTGGAGTGGCTCTGGGCAACGCCCAGGGGAGTGAGTGGGGTAGCTGGGAGTGCACTGTGAAGGGAGTGGAATGATGGGCAGCCCCGGCTCCTCCACTGCCAGCTCCTTCACCACAGCTGCTCCTCCACCCCTGGCTCCTCCACCCCCAGCTCCTCCACCACAGCAGCTCCTCCACCCCTGGCTCCTCCACCCCCGGCTCCTCCATCACAGCAGCTCCTCCACCCCAGCTCCTCCACCACAACAGCTCCTCCACCCCCGGCTCCTCCATCACAACAGCTCCTCCACCCCCGGCTCCTCCACCACAGCTGCTCCTCCACCCCCAGCTCCTCCACCCCCGGCTCCTCCATCACAACAGCTCCTCCACCCCCGGCTCCTCCACCACAGCAGCTCCTCCACCACAGCTGCTCCTCCATCCCTGGCTCCTCCACCCCCGGCTCCTCCACCACAGCTGCTCCTCCACCCCCAGCTCCTCCACCCTCGGCTCCTCCACCCCCGGCTCCTCCACCACAGCTGCTCCTCCACCCCTGGCTCCTCCACCCCCAGCTCCTCCATCACAGCAGCTCCTCCACCCCCGGCTCCTCCATCACAGCAGCTCCTCCACCCCCGGCTCCTCCATCACAGCTGCTCCTCCACCCCAGCTCCTCCACCACAACAGCTCCTCCACCCCCGGCTCCTCCACCACAGCTGCTCCTCCACCCCCGACTCCTCCACCCTCGGCTCCTCCACCCCCGGCTCCTCCACCCTCGGCTCCTCCACCCCCGGCTCCTCCACCACAGCTGCTCCTCCACCCCCAGCTCCTCCACCCTCGGCTCCTCCACCCCTGGCTCCTCCACCACAGCTGCTCCTCCACCCCTGGCTCCTCCACCCCCAGCTCCTCCATCACAGCAGCTCCTCCACCCCCGGCTCCTCCATCACAGCAGCTCCTCCACCCCCAGCTCCTCCACCACAACAGCTCCTCCACCCCCGGCTCCTCCATCACAACAGCTCCTCCACCCCCGGCTCCTCCACCACAGCTGCTCCTCCACCCCCGGCTCCTCCACCACAGCTGCTCCTCCACCCCCAGCTCCTCCACCCTCGGCTCCTCCACCCCCGGCTCCTCCACCACAGCTGCTCCTCCACCCCCGGCTCCTCCACCCTCGGCTCCTCCACCCCCGGCTCCTCCACCACAGCTGCTCCTCCACCCCCAGCTCCTCCACCCCCGGCTCCTCCACCCTCGGATCCTCCACCCCCGGCTCCTCCACCACAGCTGCTCCTCCACCCCTGGCTCCTCCACCCCAAGCTCCTCCATCACAGCAGCTCCTCCACCCCCGGCTCCTCCATCACAGCAGCTCCTCCACCACAGCTGCTCCACCCTTGGCTCCTCCACCACGGCGGCCTGGCTGCACGTCCCACTCTTTCTCGGGACACACAGGACCCCATACAGTGGTGAGCTGGGCTGGAGAGCCCTGTCAGCCTCCAGGCTGAGCTCTCCCACTGGTGCTGCCATCCCAGGCCCCACTCCCACCAACTCCGGGCTCAGCTGCTCCCTCCCCCTCCCTCCGCAGCTGCCTCCACATCCGGCCCCATGGGCCTCCGCCTCTGCAAGGGCCTGGGCCAGTACCTCTCGTCTCTCTTCTGAGGGGTGGCATTTTAAAGATGAATTCCAGTGATTTTCTTTATTCAGTGTTTTGAGGGAGGTCTCTGGCCAAGTGCCTCATTCTTAGGGTCATGTTGGAACTGAGAGGGTCCTTCTCAGCCAGATGAAGGGAGTTATGTGTCCGTCACACTCCAGCATGCGGCAGGGAGGCCTCATGGGTCGCGATCTGGCATGTGGGGCGGGAGCGGAGACCCTGGATGGGAGCAGAGACTGTGGCAGAGCCAGACGTCCCGGAGTCCCCAGCTGTGGCTGTGGCCCCAGGGACCCACCTTCACAGAGACTGGAGCATGGGGTGTCTATGCCCCAACAGCCCCAGGCCCTCCCTCCCTCTGGCCCCGTGTCCTGGGCCTGGGTCCCTTGCAGGAGGGGAGCCAGACACCCCTGTGCTTCTGCTGGCTTCTCTGCGGCAGCTCAGCCTCTCTCCTGGCCCCCAGATTGCACGCATATTTAAAGAAAGGTGTGGAATCTCTAGCCCAGATACGGTTCTAAAGGGCTCCTGGATGGGAGAGTCAGAAGCTGCTTTTCAAATTATTATTTTCCTTGAAATTCTGTCCGCCAACCTTCCTGTGAAGGTTGTAAAGCGCTGTCTATTACCTCTGTCTATGCTTGCATCCGATGCGTGGCTGGTGCTCCGTAACACAAAGTGTTTGCTTAGAGAACAAGGGCCCGCTCCAGAGTCCAGCGTCCTTCCCTCCAGCAGAGCCCAGAGGGGCAGAACCATTGTCAACAGTGGCCCAGCCACGCAGCTGGGCGTACCCGCTGCGATCGCACGGCCTGGTGGACACCTGGAGATTTTAACAGTTGTTTGATATTATCGTTTCCTTTGGGTGTAAGAATAAGGACATATATTTATATGTGTTGCCCAGGCTGGATTGCAGTGGTGTGATCTCGGCTCACTGCAACCTCTGCCTCCCGGGTTCAAGCAGTTCTCTGCCTCAGCCTCCCAAGTAGCTGGGATTACAGGTGGCCGCCACCATGCCCGGCTATTTTTCTTGCATTTTTAGTAGAGCTCCTGACCTCATGATCCACTTGCCTCAGCCTCCCAAAGTGCTAGGATTACAGGCGTGAGCCACCGTGCCTGGCCAGAATAAGGACGTAAATATTAAATTGTGTTTGCTCAGAGGCCAAAGCAACGACATTCTCACCCTGCAGAACGCTGCGGAGGGTCGGGGAGCTTTCCACGCAGACGCATGAGCCGCGCGTGCGGCCCGGGGGCACGTCACCTTGTCCCCGCAGCGACTCGTCCCACATCGGCTCATCCCTGTGTCGGCTTGTCGGAGGGCAGGGGCCGGAGCTCCCTGGGCAGCACCAGGCCTTCTGCCCCCGGCCCCCCACACTGCGCTTTGCTCTCAGTAGGTGCTGAACAGCCATCTGGTGAATTAGTGAAGGATGGGAACTCGGCCGATACGCTGTGTGTTAGGAAAATTTGTGTTGTCAGAATATGTACTTGGGTTTCAAAACTGGGTAGAAACGTGGAATTCTTTGTTTAGAACAAAAATAGGACAAGTCAGCAGGGACAGAATTGTAGGAGCAGCTGCTCTGGGTCCCGGGGCGCCGCCAGCTCGCAGGGCTGCCAGGCCGGAAGGTTGCGCGGGAAGACAGCTGGGAATGAGGGTTCTGCATTCTGCTCTGCCGCTCCGTCGCTGTGTGGCTTTCTCTTTGCTCCTGGATCCATAATTTTGCAACGAGAAGGCTGGAATAAGGGCTCCCTGCCTTCCTGGCAACACGTTCTCAGGACAGGAATCTTCCGCGTGGTGTGGACGCAGCGCTGTTTCTCATTTGCTTCATTTCCTGCCAGCAGAGGTCTGGGGAGAAGCCTCTTCTGTGGGGTGGAGGCAGCAGCCCCGTTCCTTCTCCTGGGGGCCTGGAGGAGGCATTTCCCACCCAGTTCTGTGGCGGGGCCGGGGTGCGGCCTGGACCTCTGGAGCCCCAGCCCTGGGTGTCTGCTGGAAAATGCAGCAGGGAGCCAGGTGACACAGCTGTGTGTGTTTGTTTTTGAGGTTACCAGAGAGACAAGAGGGAAAGTAAAAAAATAAAGTTTCTGCAAAAATCCAGACCGACTTCCAAAGCGTCTGAGCGCGTGGATGCAACACACTTGGCTCGTTCTGCCCCTCGGCCCACGCCCGGCGCCCACAGGAAGCCGGAGAGGAGCTGGCTTTTCCGTGGGGAGAGGGCCGGGCTTCGTCTCGGCGGCTCCACGTGACCTGACGGCCTGGGCCGGGGACACACCGCACGACTGTTAGCTCAGACACAGCAGCAGCCACGGGGGGAAGTCGAGGCACGGCTGCGCGGGTGTGTGTGGGAGGGAGGGTCCCGTTAGCACAGAGCGCCAGCAGTCTGGCCCACAGCCAGAGGACCCACGTCGAGGGTGGCGGGGTGCAGGCACTGCCAGCGTGCTCCCAAGCAGTGGGTTGAGGCCGTCTCCCCGCAGCCAGGCCCCAGGAAGGGGCGCACACACGGGGCCAGGCAAGCTGCCAACTGGTCACCTGGGCAGTCCCTGGCTCTCCCCTCCCTGTAAAGTGGCTGGGTGCCCCCTCTGGGCCTGGGCACATTTATTCCGTCTCTCAGGTACTACCCCCTGTGCCATCCTCCATGCCTCCCAGGGGAGCGGAGCGCCCTCAGATGACCGGTGTCAGGCACCCACCATGGGAGGCCCCAACAGGCCTCTCTCTCCCTGTTCCTTCCTCCCTCCCCCACTCCCTCCCTCCCCCTTCCTCCTTCCCTCCTTCCTTCCCTCCTGGTCCATCCGCCCTTCCTCCCTCCCTCCCTCCCTCCCTTCCTTCCCTCCTTCCTTCCTTCCTCTCTCCCTCCCACCTCCCTCCCACCTCCCTCCCTCTCTCTCTCTCTCACTCACTTCCTCACTTCCTAATTGAGATAAAATTTAGGATTCATCATTTTAACCTTTTTTAATTGAGATAGAATTGAGGCCCCGTCGTTTTAACCTTCTGAAGTGCTTCTCTTTCGTGTCTGAGTGAGACTCCCTTGCGTGGATAGACACGTTTTCTTTAACCGTTCATCCACTGGGGATGCGTGAATTGCTTCCACCTTTGGCTGCTGTGAAAAACACTGCTGTGGCCCCCCTTTCTCTTGAGTCCTGTGAAATCAGTTGAGTAGAGGGAGCAGAGATGGCGGGTGTGCCTTCTGAGCAGGCACAGACCCTGGATGACTCCAGGCAGGCTGGGCAGGACCCTCAGCATCTGCTGGTGTCTCCACAACCAGCCAGTGGAACCTACACCCCAGATGCTGCTGGGCTTCCTGGGGCCTCTGGTGCCAGGTCTGTGTGACTTCTGACAGTGCAGGGCGTCCTCCTGCTGGGTACAGGTGACTTGGACAGGCACAGAACTTCTGCCTCTGTGGGTGGGGAGGTTCTGGCCTCCCCCTCAGGTGAGAGGGCCAGGCTGCCTACCCTCTTCTTGAGCATATTTGGGGTCAGAGGACCTCTGTGGGGCTGCGGGCATGTGTGGGCTCCTAGGTCGGGTCGTGGGTGCTGCTATGTTAGTCGGGCCTGAAGCTGCCTCCATGTGTGTGAACTGCGACGTGACTCCGGATGGACACAAGTCACAACCTAACAGAGTGTTCGGGTTCCCTGACCATGGTTTGATTCGTGATTTTTTTTGTTATTTTACAATGGGTTTATTGGGGCATCAAGTGCATTTTCTTGACTCATGATTTTTTTCTACTTACGATGCATTTATTGGGCCATAACCTTGTTGTAAGTTGAGGGGCTTCTGGTATTCTTTTAACAGGTAGCTGAGCTTCAGCCAATCACAGGCTGCCAACAGGTCACAGCACACCCATATGAGGCGGGCGTCCAGCTGCGGCCAGTCAGGCTGTTCTGTGCCTCACTTCCAGATTCTGTCCGTGCTGCCTGCCCGTGTTGCTGGGTGGAACTTGCTGGACCTCTCGAGGTGCTGGTGCCGCCCGGCTCACGGATTGTTTGCTCAAGTAAACGATTCATGCTAAATTAATGCTAAATTTAATTTGTCCAAAGACTTTTTAAACGGTGCTTGAGAGCTGCAATTTAGCAGGTGGGAATGGGCCAGGGTCCTTCTCTTCCTGAGTTTCAGGCTAGACGCCCGGCCACGCTGCTCTGTAGTCCTGGAGCCGAATGACCATACGTGGTGGAGGCAGAGCTGCCCGCTTCAGCGTTTGTTGCTGGGCTTACTACAGCCCATAACTGATGAGGAGTGGGGTGGCCACGGAAGACACAGCGAAGGAGAAAGCCCTGTGAGAGGCAGTATCCGCCAGGGCCGCACACCTGAGGTCATGTAGCCTGCCTCTCCAACCTGCTCTGAGCGGCGTAAGCCAGAAGGCAACCGGAGGAAGGTTCCTAGTGAAATCTCCAGGGTCTCGAGGGTTAAGCCTTAAAGAGTTAGAGCCTTTATCCCAAGATTTAGAACAATTCCAAGTGCTGTGTATTCCTCCATGTGCTTCTCACAGCTTAATGAGAAGCAAATACCACAAACAAAGCAGTGACTGATTCTTGTTACCAAAATGCTGGCTCCACTTAGCTGTGTTTTCTTCAAATTTGCATTTTCTCCTTTTGTAGACGGTGCTCGACGGGGCGGGTGAAGAGGACACCGAGGGAGGACGAGGGGAGGGTGCCCAGCTCCCTTCATTGCAGCTTGACTCGGTTTGACCTGCAAATGCTTCTGGCCAGACAAGAGGCTGTGGTGCTTCTCAGCTTCCCATGGAGCTCAGCATGCGATTTCGCCCTTTCATGCACCTTTCTGGGAACCTAGAACTTGAGTCTGTGCTACATACATAGCTGGGAGTTAGGGAAATTTCTGTCTGATTTGGAGAAAACCTAAGAATGGTTTACAACAGCCAAAACAGGGGTCTTGTATGGGGCCTAACATGATATGGGAAGGGGAAGAGTGGGTGGAGATGAGACGCCTCCACCGAGGAGGATTCTACACTGACAGTGGTTGGATGGTTTAAGGCAGAGAGTGCCCCAAGCACAGCCCCGAGATGGAGCCTGGGGGCTCTGGCATTGCAATGGCACCAGGGCACATCCTAGTCAGGAAGGAGGAAAGTGTTGCCTGGGGGGTTGTTCCTGCCCCCTGCACAGACAAACCAATTCACAGAGACCAGAGCTTTGCAATAAAGAGTTTAATTTACATGGGGCTGGCCACGCCACGTGGGAAACAGTGTCACTACTCGAATCCGTCTCCCTGAAAATTTAGAGGCTAGGGATTTTCAACAGTGGTTTGGTGAGCAGGAGTCTGGGGAATGGGTGCTGCTGATTGGCTGGGGATGCAGTCATAGGGGTGTGGGAAAGGGTCCTCATGCACGGAGTCCACTTCTGGATGGGGGCTGCAGAAGCAGCTGTGCCAAGAGTCACGGGTCAGACAGGGACAATCAGTCATCAGAAATGGAAAGTCTGTACAGACATCTCAAAAGGCCGATCTCAGGTTCGATAATAGTGATGTCATTGGCAGGAGTCACTGGGAAACGCTGCAAATCTTGCGACCTCCCAACCTGATTCCATCCTCCTAACTTCATCCCATCATCCTAACTTCATCCCATCCCCCTAACCTCATCCCATGTTCCTAACCTGATCACATCCTCCTAACCTCATCCCATCCTCCTAACCTCATCCCATGTTCCTAACCGGATCACATCCTCCTAACCTCATCCCATCCTCCTAACCTCATCCCATCCTCCTAACCTCATCTCATCCTCCTAACCTGATCACATCCTCCTAACCTCATCCCATCCTCTTAACCTGATCACATCCTCCTAACCTCATCCCATCCTCCTAACTTTATCCCATCCTCATAACCTCACCCCATCCTCCTAACCTGATCACATTCTCCTAACTGCATCCCATCCTCCTAACCTCATCCCATCCTCCTAAGCTCATCCCATCCTCCTAAGCTCATCCCATCCTCCTAACCTCATCCCATCCTCCTAACCTCATCCCATCCTCCTAACTTCATCCCATCCTCCTAACCTCATCCCATCCTCCTAACCTCATCCCATCCTCCTAACCTCATCCCATCCTCCTAACCTCATCCCATCCTCGTAACTTCGTCTCATCCTCCTAACCTCATCTCATCCTCCTAACCTCGTCTCATCCTCCTAACCTCATCCCATCCTCCTAACCTCATCCCATCCTCCTAACCTCATCTCATCTTCCTAACCTCATCCCATCCTCCTAACCTGCTCATCATTCATTAGGATTAAAAAGGTGGTTTAGTTTTGGGAAAGGGGAATTATAATTTAAACGATAGCTTCCCAAGCCCAGCGTTGACCAAGGGCAGTTTGGAGGTTAAAGGTGACATGGGATTGGTTAGATATGAGCTGTTTCACTCTATAATCTCCCCACTGCTATAATTTTTCAAAGGTGGCTCTGTCCCTGAGCACCTGAGTTCAGGAGTCAGTGACACCACCAGTACTGGAGGTTCCCTGTCAAAGGGACCCTTTCTGTTCGCCAAGGACAGAGCACGAGGTCTCCGTCCCTCCTTTCTCTCATTTCTTCACTCATGTCTGAAGTGTGCCCCACCCATCACCATCCGTTTCCAACTCAACCATCTTTCGAGACCTGGAAGGCACTCTCGCATGAGAGCTTCTTCCAATACCATCCACACTTATGTGGCCTCTTGCCTCCTTTGAGATGATGAACAGAGTCAGGCCAACAGACAAGGAAAAGCTTAGTAAACATTTATTTCAAATAGTTTTCCACTGCATTGACTTCCTTAAGTGTTCCCACTGGGATGGACCACCTCATCCTCCTTGAGTCAGAACTAGAGACTTTCCAGTGGAAATCCCCAGGGTACCCAGGGGGCCGAGGGAGACAGGGGCTGAGCCTCTCCAGCATGACTCACTGTGGTCACCCTGTGACCCACTTCCACTGTGAGTTTTGGCTAAATGGGTTCTCATGATCCTTGTTTCTCCACAGTCACCTCCTCACTGGAAAGGCAAGGCTAAATGAAGCCAGTCAGAGCCAAATGCAGAGCTCGGCAAGCCTTGGGGGTGCCCTGACCCTCTGTAGAACTGCGGGTCCCATGACGAATGGGGACAGAGACCAGGGTGGGGAACGGTGGCCTGCCTGAACACCCCGAGGCTGCAGATCCAGAGCGGGTCCACAGCCCTCCTCCCTCAGAGCCCCGTGGCCTATACATCAGGAAAAGCGAAGCATAGGCTCTCTCGGAAGAACTTCTAAAACTGAATTCTTCAACGTGACTTACTAACTTTTTAGTAAATACTTTCACCCATGCAAGCCTTTAACCTTTAGAAAATGCTGGATGTGGCCGCTTTGGCGGCTTCTGTGACCCTGGTGTGTGAGAGCTCCTTGTGCTTGCTGAAGGCAGGTGGGGCTGGTGACCCGACTCTCAGTCCAGGGCCAAGAAGCAACCCCTTAAATTCGAAAGACAAAGCATCCCTTCACTTCCACAAAACTCAGAGTATGAAACATACAGTGCCACTAAGCAAACCTGAAAACAACCACTGCTTCTTTTTGACAGCTCCACGTGGGAAAAAGAACAATGAGGAGAAAGAAACAACTGTATGACCTGTCCACACAGACACCGAGGGACGGGCTGAGAAGAACGTCCATGTCCACGCCACCTGTCCACACAGACACTGAGGAATGGGCTGAGAAGAACGTCCATGTCCACGCCACCTGTCCACACAGACACTGAGGAACGGGCTGAGAAGAACGTCCATGTCCACGCCACCTGTCCACACAGACACTGAGGAACGGGCTGAGAAGAACGTCCATGTCCATACCACTTGACCACAGAGACACTGAGGGACGGGCTCAGGTGAGCTCCATGTCCACATAGCCTGTCCACAGGGCCACTGAAGAATGGGGCTCAGGGGAAAGACACCTGCCTTTAGGGGGAATCCCCTCCTGGGACTGTGGATGGTGGAAGCTGAGGTTCTGTGCCTGCAGCTGGCTGGGGGAGTGACAGGGAGCTGTGGGCTCTGCCCCAAAGCCACTGAAGTCCTGAGTGGTGCTGGGGGACTATGGTCCTGTGGTCCTGGAGAAGCTGTGGAGCAGGCAGTTTCTGGATGCTGGGCCTTGCTGGGTGTGTGCACTGTGGCACATATGAGGCAGGTGTGGGCCTGGGGTGGGTTTAGGGCATGCTGCCTTTGCTTACCTGGCTGCAGATGTCCAGGGCCACTGTAACCACCCAGGCCTGGCACAAGTGCACCCCTGGGTTGGAGCAGAGGCAATGTGGGGGCTCCCTACAGCCCCGTCTGCCACTGTCATGGGCAGGGTGGGGGCTCCCTACAGCCCCGTCTGCCACCGTCATGGGCAGGGTGGGGGCTCCCTACAGCCCCGTCTGCCATCGTCATGGGCAGGGTGGGGGCTCCCTGCACCCCCATCTGCCATCATCATGGGCAGGGTGGGGGCTCCCTACAGCCCCATCTGCCATCGTCATGGGCAGGGTGGGGGCTCCCTGCACCCCTGTCTGCCATTGTCATGGGCAGGGTGGGGGCTCCCTACAGCCCTGTCTGCCACCGTCATGGGCAGGGTGGGGGCTCCCTCCACCCCCATCTGCCATCGTCATGGGCAGGGTGGGGGCTCCCTACAGCCCCATCTGCCACCGTCATGGGCAGGGTGGGGGCTCCCTACAGCCCCGTCTGCCACCGTCATGGGCAGGGTGGGGGTTCCCTACAGCCCCGTCTGCCACCGTCATGGGCAGGGTGGGGGCTCCCTCCACCCCCGTCTGCCACCATCATAGGCAGGGTGGGGGCTCCCTACAGCCCCATCTGCCATCGTCATGGGCAGGGTGGGTCCTGTGTTGAGGGTCCTGTGTGGTGAGACCTGCTGGCTCTCAGGCCCAGACTTTAAACAAACAGAACCAGTGGGCACTGCCCCTGCTGGGCCCACGTTCCTCACTTGGTGGAGGGGCTGGGCAGGAGAGCAGCAGCTCATAGAAGCCCCGGCCGGGCAGGGGCCGTCCATGCAGCCTGCAGGCCCTGACCTCCGCTGCTCCCAGAGAAGCCCTGAGTGGCCGCCCGAGCACTTGAGATTTCCCATCTGTGCGCGCACATCGGGAGGGACTCGGTCTCTCCATAAATGGAAACATTTCGAGGGGGCCACAGACCGCTGCCAGGCGCGGGCGATGACTAAGCCCCCACGGAGGAGAGGGCGTCGCCCGGCCTGATTCCTGGCCCGATTCCTGGCCCGTGTGGGGGCTGTCGCCGGCGCCCAGGGTGGTTAGCTGGCCAGCCCCTCTGAGGGCAGCGGCTGTGCCCATTTAGTCGCCACGTTCCTCAGAGCGGCTTCTGGTGAAGGCTGCGTTTGGAGATTCTCAGCTGGTAGAAGGAGCTCCTCAGAGTTAGGACGAGGAGCCGCCTCTCTGTGGACTCAGACACGGCGTTTGCGGTCGGCACGGGCAACCGAGTGGCCACAGATTTGGCCATTTTAATAAAAATAGGCCAGGGAGAGTTAGTGTTTCTCTAAAACAGCTTTAAATCTCCCGCGATGTGAACTCAGGGTTTAGTTTAAAACCATCATTTCCTTTCTCGTTTTCCATTTTGCCCGCTTTGCTCAGGGCTGTGGGGCCCCAGCCCGGGACTGATGCGACCTTCCGTGGGCCCGCACAAAAGAAACAGGACAGGCAGCGTCAGCGCGGGACACAGGCTGAGCCTTGCGGGAGGGCACGCCTCTGCGAGCGGATGGAGTCTCCGGGCGTCCCCAGCCCGTCAGGCGGTGGTTGGGGGGGGTCTGTCCAGGGTCACTGGGGAGTCCTGGGCTTGAAGCTTTCAGAGAAGCAGCAGAGGGTCAGGCAGGGTCATGCTCCCCTTGCAGAGAGGAGGCCCCGGGAGGCCGCTTGCGCTGAGCCGTGTGGACAGCAGGTAGGGTCCAGATGGGGGCTCCAGGACCCCCGCTGCCCACCCGCCTGTGGGGACACAGCTACACCGGTGTCCCAGGCTCCCCCCGTTGAGCGGTGCCCAGTGATGGCCCGACCGTCCACCCAGCTCCCACCACGCCTGGCTAATTTTTGTACTTTTGTAGAGATGGTCTACATGGGGGTTTCACCCCCCAGGCTGGTCTTAAACTCCTGGGCTCAGGCGATCCACCCACCTTGACCTCCCAAAGTGCTGGGATTACAGGTGTCAGCTACCACAGCCAGCCTATTTTCCTAGCTTCATCCCTAAGTAATACATATTCCTGTCCCCACCCCAGGGTACAGGGGGTTCAAGGAACAGCCCTAGGTGCTAGTCAGGCAGAGCCATCAAGGCCACAGAGCCTGAATCCTCTGGAGAACCACACTGAGCACAGAGGCCCGTCCGGGTTGGGCAGGAGCTGCAGTGAGCCTCTGCGCTGAGATGTCCCCTCCGAGAGCCTCCCGTCCCGTCCCGGCGCCTCCCAGCTCACCAGGCGCTCCTCCTGCGACCCCGAGAACTGCCTCCTGGGCTCCTAGCACTGCCTGCTGGGGCTCTGGGGCTCTGGCTCGGGGGAGGCTCTGAGGGGATGTCAGCCTGAGGTCTCCACGGCAGGACCGACCTGCATGGCTCAGAAGCCCCCAAGGGAGGGTCCAGACCACCAAGGGGTTCTCAGCCCCTTCAGAAGGCACCCAGACTCTCCAGTGGTCTAGGAAAGGCCGAGGGTGGAGAGTGGAGGGTCGGGGGAAACTGTTTCTTCAGGGAGAACTGCTGCTGTGCCTTCAGCTGCCAGCGTGCAGGGGGCTTGGGCTGGCCAGGAACCACTTTGTCCTGAACCTGCAGGATGGCCAGGGGCCTGTGTGGGGCAGAGGGAGGCAGGGGCTGTGGGGGGATAGAGTGAGGCGGGGGCTGTGGGGGGATAGAGGGAAGCAGGGGCTGTGGGGGGATAGAGGGAGGGAGGGGCTGTTGGGGGGATAGAGGGAGGGAGGGGCTGTGGGGGATAGAGGGAGGGAGGGGCTGTGGGGGGATAGAGGGAGGGAGGGGCTGTGGGGGGGCAGAGGGAGGCGGGGGCTGTGGGGGGGCAGAGGGAGGCGGGGGCTGTGGGGGGGCAGAGGGAGGTGGGGACTGTGGGGGGATAGAGGGAGGCGGGGGCTGTGGGGGGATAGAGGGAGGCGGGGGCTGTGGGAGGATAGCCAGATTCCCTTCAGAGACGGAACATAGCGAAAGGAATGTGTGTGTTTGGGCCAGATATGGCCATGTGGGGCGGGAGCTGGGGATTCCTCTGAAGTCCGGCCAGAGGGGGCTGCGGGGGGCTCCGGCACAGACCAGGCCTGGCACAGACTGACCGCAGGGCTTGGAGGTCATGGGTCGGGGGTCAGAGGGCCCACAGGGCGGCGCTGGCTCCTGGCCTGGTGCTGTCGGGGCGTTTCTCCCCGCTCCGCTCTGTGTCTGCATGGGGCTGACCTGCACGCTGCAGACCTGGGAGCCTCGTCGCAGATTCAAGCAGCGAATAAGTGGAAAACAAGACACTTAAAAGGCCTATTGTTTGTAATAGCATCAAGAAAATGTATTAGGGATAAATCTAAGAAAATAGGCCAGGAGCGGTGGCTTATACCTGTAATCTCAGCACTGTGGTGGGCGAGGTTGGTGGATTGCTTGAGCCCAGGAGTCTAAGACCAGCCTTGGCGATGTGGAGAAACCCTGGTCTCTACAAAAAATACAAAAATTAGCCGGGTGGGGTGGCAGGCGCCTGTAGTCCCTGCTACTGGGGAGGCTGAGGTGGGAGGGTGACTTGAGCCCAGGAGACTGAGGCTGCTGTGAGTCAAGATCGCACCCCTGCACCCCAGCCTGGGCGACAGAGGGCAACCCCGTCTCAAGAAAAGAAGAAAGAAAATGGGTAGAAGGTCAGCACACTGCACACTAAAAATCACTGCTGAGGACTGGAGAGCTAAAAGGCAGAGAAATATATTGTATTCATGAATTAGGCTTAGAGTTTTTCCTCAAAACTCATTAAGTCTTTGATATTTTGTTTTAATGTGATGCCAATCAATGTCTTTTTCATGGACATTGAGAAGCTGATTCTAAAATGCATAGGCTTTGAATAGATAAAATAATCTTAGAACAAAGTTGTATCTTTTAAACTACTTAATTTTAAGACTTACTATAAAGCTACAGTAGATAAGAGCATGGTATAGGTGTAATGCCAAATGTGTGTGTGCGCGTGTGCGTGTGCGTGTGGGTGTGTGCGTGTGTGTGGGTGTGCGTGTGCGTGTGTGGGGTGTGTGTGCACGTGTGTGGGTGTGTGCATGTGTGCGTGTGTGGGTGTGTGCGCGTGTGTGGGTGTGTGCGTGTGCGTGTGCATGTGTGGGGTGTGTGTGGGTGTGTGTGCGTGTGTGTGGGTGTGCGTGTGCATGTGTGTGGGGTGTGTGTGCGTGTGTGTGTGCATGTGTGCGTGTGTGGGGGGGGTGTGTGCGTGTGTGTGCGTGTGTGTGCGTGTGTGTGGGTGTGCATGTGCGTGTGGGTGGGTGTGCACGTGTGTGTGCATGTTCGTGTGTGTGTGCATGTGTGTGGGTGTGGGTGCGTGTGGGTATGTGCATGTGCATGTGTGGGGAGTGTGTGTGGGTGTGTGTGCGCATGTGTGGTGTTCGTGTGTATGTGGGTGTGTGCATGTGCATGTGGGTGTGTGTGCACGTGTGTGCGTGTTCGTGTGTGTGTGTGCATGTGTGTGGGTGTGGGTGTGTGTGGGTATGTGCATGTGCATGTGTGGGGAGTGTGTGTGTGTGCATGTGTGTATGTATGTGCGTGTGTGTAGCCTAAGCAGTGTAATGCAAGTTAAAACCACAATGACACATCAATACACACCCACCACAATGTCTAAAATTAACAAGACACCTGGCGTTGGTGGCTTCGGGCCGCAGACGACCCCACAGTGTTGGTGGGAGTTCATGTGTCACAGACACTTGGCTGAGTTTGCCCTCACCTGATGACTCAGCCGTTCCACGCTCGAGGATTTCCCTAAGACAAATGAAACTCATTCCACATGACGATTTGTACAGGGATGTTCATAGCAGCTTTATTGGTAACTGTAGAAATGTGCCAACAGCGCCATCCACCCGCAGAGGGAACCCACACAGGGGGAGGGGTCTGCTCCCAGGACAGGCCCTGCCCAGCCGTGCGTGACCAGTGACTGCCCCACGCGGCAGCAGGGAGGAATCGTGGAGGGCCGGGCCGGCGCGGAGGCATCAGAGCGCAAGATTCCATTTCCATGCACCTCCGGGAGAGGCCAGGGTGGCTGGCAGGACTGAGAGGCAGGGCTGTGGGTGACGGCAGGTTCCACGGCTCCCATGCGGCTGTGTTTCCACGGTGGGTGCACCTGCAGGAAGGCATCGAACGCTACCCTGAAGATGTGCACTTTCTCGTACGTGAGTTACACCTTGATGCAATTGATTGTGAAAGTTGAAAAGCTCCAGCGTTTGTGAAGTGCGAGAGGGTGGCCTCCTCGTGGCTGCAGGGGCCGCGGAGAAGCCAGGTGTGGCCGGTGTCTTAGTGTGGCAGCTGCAGCAGGAGACGTTTATTCTCTCAATCTGGAGGCTGGAAGTCCAAGGCCACGATGCCGCAGGGCTGGGCTCGGTGAGGCCTCTTCCCAGCTGGCAGGTGTCTAAGTGTGCCCGCGTCCACTGGGACCACAGCCATAGCTGACCAGGGCTCCATCCTCACGAAGTCGTTTAATGTCATCACACCCCAGAGGCCCCATCTCCAGACATAGCTGCCCTGGGGGCCAAGCCTTCAACCTGTGAACCCGGGAGAACACGTTCGGTTCCAGCGTTGGTGACGTGAGTCTGAGGACGTCACAGGCACCATGGCCTGGCGCCTTTCTTCAGGCACACGAGTACGTCTTTCCACAGGGCTCTGAGGATAAAGAGGGGAGAAACCACTGAGATAGGAAGGAAGGGTTGGTGCCGGATGAGGGAAGTCACGGTGCCAGGCCAAGGAAACGCCAGGTGATTCAGATCTTTGGAGAGGAAGGGCTGGCGTCTTCATTTGGAAAAAGATGCTGAGAAAGCATTGGCGGCTCCTCAGGCTGGGACGTTTCCCTGAGGCTCCTTCTTGCAGGATTCTGGGTGTAGACGTCCCGGGTGGAGGTGCCGCCAGCCAGATGGCGACCAAGGAACCTGCTCCCCACACTGTGGTCTCAGGACCCCACCCCACGCCCACAGGCCTTGGGAACTGCGAGGACCTTCTGTTTGTACAGTTATGTCTGTCCACATTGATTGTATCTGAAATTAAATCCAAAAAGACTGATTTATCGATCCATTTCACATTCACAAGGACAAACCCACCACATGTTCACATAGTATGGTTTTAATGACAACAATTAAATTGTAGTTCCCCAGCGGGAAGTCTGTGAGGACAGTGGCGGGGTCTGAGTCCAGAGCCTGCCGGGATTCCGCACAAGCAGCCGTCGGCCTCGCCATCCTCTCCCTGTGCCGCCTCGGGGCTCTGATGCTGTGTGTGGCGGGGCCAGGACCCTCTTCCCAGACCCCAGTGTCGCCAGCCCGGCTCCCCAGGACACCGTGACGCTGAATGGGAGAGGATGCCAAGGGCTGCCAGGGTAGAGCCCGTGCTCCTGACTTGTGGGTGACCTGGGCTTGATTTGGGGACCCAGGCGGGAAGCTGTCCGGTAGCCGTGTGTGGAAAGGCTGGTCAGGATGGTCAAGGTGCTGTCCACCCGCCAGTGCTCCCAGGACCCTCTCCCGAGCCCCCGCTGCGGGCACAGTGAGATCTGCGGCAGCCCGGGGGAGGGTGCTCGGTGGGGGGTGTTCGGTGGTGGGGTGCTTGGTGGTGGGTGCTCAGTGGGGGGGCTCGGTGTGGGAGCTCGGTGGTGGGTGTTCAGTGGAAGGGCGTGGTAGTGGGGGTGCTTGGTGGGGAGTTCGGTGGGGGGGCTCGGTGGTGGGGTGTTCAGTGGTGGGTGTTCAGTGGAGGGGCTTCGTGGTGGGGGTGCTTGGTGGGGAGTTTGGTGGTGGGTGATCAGTTGGGAGGGTGCTCAGTGGGGGGGCTCAGTGGTGGGGTGCTTGGTCGGGGGAAGGATGGGTGGGGGGCTTGGTGGTGGGTGCTTGGTGATGGGTGTTCGGTGATGGGTGCTCAGTTGGGAGGGTGCTCGGTGGGGGGGCTCGGTGATGGGGTGTTCGGTGGTGGGTGCTCAGTAGGGGGGTGCTCAGTGTGGGAGCTCAGTGATGGGGTGCTAGGTCGGGGGAATGATGGGTGGGGGGCTCGGTGGTGGGTGCTCAGTGGAAGGGCTTGGTAGTGGGGGTGCTTGGTGGGGAGTTCGGTGGGGGGGCTCGGTGGTGGGGTGTTCAGTGGTGGGTGTTCAGTGGAGGGGCTTGGTGGTGGGGGTGCTTGGTGGGGAGTTCGGTGGGGGATCTCAATGGTGGGTGCTCGGTGAGTGGGGTGTGGCAGCCAGAAGCCCTCCCGTACAAACACACTTCGTTCTCTGGCTGTGTTGGGGAGGGTCCACCGTGAGGGCATCGTTTCTTCAAGCTGAGCTGTGGGCTGTGCCTTGGAGCCCCTCCTCCAGGGCAGACGCCCAGCAGACATTGGTCTGTTGACCTCCAGGGACGAAAGCGCCAGGTCCCAAGAGTCCGGGTTGGGTGCTGGGAGGTCTGCCGGTGCTAGGCCCCCAGCAGGATGGGTCCTGGCTTGGGTCTGCCCCCCTGCTCTCCAGGCTGTGGGACTGGAAAGCTGGCTGGGGCCTCCCTTTCTTTGGAAATAACCAGATCATCCATCATGCCCCATGCAGCCTTATTCAAGACCAGCAAGCATTTCCTGCTCAGGACGGGCTGTCTCCAAGTATGCATGCTAAGGGGAACGTTTTCCTGGCTGGAAACACCTGCATGCCGGCCTCACGCCTATGAAGAACGGATCTACAAAAAGAGAAAAAATGAATAAGTGAATCCCCTCCCCCAGGAGGAAGCAATAGGCCATTGTGCAGAGAACCGATGTGATGACATCCCCTTGGAAGAGGCGGTTCACTGTGTAATAAGAGTTCCCGTGTGTAATGAGAGTCGTGTGTGTAATGACAGTTCACGTGTGTGCCCACGTGTGTAGAGTTCACGTGTGTAATGAGTTCAGTTTGCATGTGTAATGAGTTTGTGTGTGTAATGAGAGTCGTGTGTGTAATAAGAGTTCGCATGTGTAATGAGAGGTCGTGTGTGTGATGAGTTTGCATGTGTGACGAGAGTTCATGTGTGTAATAAGAGTTCGTGTGTGTCATGAGTTTGCGTGTGTGATGAGTTTCTGTGTGTAATGAGAGTCGTGTGTGTAATGAGTTTGAGTGTGTGATAAGAGTTCGTGTGTGTAATGAGTTTGTGTGTGTAATGAGAGTCACGTGTGTAATGAGAGGTCGTGTGTGTAATGAGTTTGCGTGTGTGATGAGAGTTCATGTGTGTAATAAGAGTTCGCATGTGTAATGAGTTCAGTTTGCGTGTGTAATGAGTTTGTGTGTGTAATGAGAGTCTGTGTAATGAGAGTCACGTGTGTAATGAGAGGTCGTGTGTGTAATGAGTGCGTGTGTGATGAGAGTTCATGTGTGTAATAAGAGTTCGCATGTGTAATGAGTTCAGTTTGCATGTGTAATGAGTTTGTGTGTGTAATGAGAGTCTGTGTAATGAGAGTCACGTGTGTAATGAGAGGTCGTGTGTGTAACGAGTTTGCGTGTGTGATGAGAGTTCATGTGTGTAGTAAGAGTTCGCGTGTGTGATAAGCTGCAGAACTGCCCACCAGTCTCCTGTTCGGTGTTCTCCCGACCCCCTGATAAGCAGCTGCAAAACGTGTCAGGCCAAGGACAGCGGCCCCGTTTGGCCCTCCAGCCGTCTCTTCTTCTCGGAGCCTCTCCTGACTGTCCTGCACATCTGCCTGCATTTTCCCGGGAGTTGGATCCACAGATGTCTGCTTATGCAACTCCTTCCCACTTTTGGCCTGGGAAGTTATTCGAGGCATGGAGAGGAGCTTTGCACGGATGCGGCCAGCTGGGCTTGGCGAGAGGCCCTGGGGCGCTCTGGGACAGAGGAGGGGCGCAGTGTGAACGCCTCTTCCTGGGAATCCATCTTCGGAGCCAGGAAGCCTTTCCAGTGGCCCTGGTCACCTTTTCCCGAGTGGTGCCAGGTGAGGAGGCCCTAACTGCCCTCGCTGCAGGGGCTGTCCCTGGTGCTAGGCCAAGTGGGGGAAGGTGGACGAGGAGTTGGTCAGCAGGGCAGAGGGCGTGGAGGACCGTGGGCAGGCAGGTGTCAGGGGCCACAGAGAGTCACAGCAAGCCCATGAGGAGGTTATAAATGGAGAACTTTGAAGAATCACTGCTGGGGAGGCGCCGTTTACATACAGGAAGATGCACCCACTTAAAGTGTATAGTTTGATGAATTTTGGGAAATGTATACAACTGTGTGACCATGAACACAATCGAGACAGGAACACATCCATCACCCCAGAAAGATCCCTCATACCCGTTCGCCACGAATCGCCCACCTCACTCAATCACTGATCGCACTTCGTCACCGTAGATGGGTTTGTGTGTTGATTTCCTGTCGTGGAATAAGACGACACACTCTCTTCTGGCCTTGGCATTGGTTTTGAGATGCATCCAAATGTGATTGCCAGGCTGGTGGTGGTGGTGGCTCAGGCTTGTAATCCCAGCTCTTTGGGAGCCCAAGGTGGGTGGATCACCTGAGGTCAGGAGTTCAAAACCAGCCTGGCCAACATGGTGAAACTCCATCTCTACTAAAAACACAAAACTTAGCCAGGCGTGGTGGTGTGCACCTGTAATCCCAGCTACTCAGAAGGCTGAGGCAGGAGAATTGCTTGAACCCAGGAGGCAGAGGTTGCAGTGAGCCAAGATTGTGCCACTGCACTCCAGCCTGGGTGACAGAGTGAGACTGTCTCAAAAAAACAAAAACAAAAAGTAGAAAATAAAAACCAAATATGATGGCTGAATGTCCCACGGCATGGCTGTGCCACAGTGGCTCTGGTTTGGGGTCCGTCATCACAAAGCCTGCTGTGAACTCGTGCCTGAGCCTGGGTGAGGATGTGTCCTCCCATTCTTGTGGGCACACATGTGGACTCGAATGGCCGGGGTAGAAGGCAGGTGCACGTCTGACTTCCTATGAAGCTGCCGGTTTCCCAGGGAGGTTTCACCCTCTCACGTTCTCACCAGGGGTTCATGAGAGTTCCGGTTCCTCCACATCCTCGGCAAACACTTGTTACCGTCAGTCTTGAAAGTTTCTGCCACTGCTGTGGGTGTGCCGTGGTCTCTGGCTGTGGTCCTCTGTGTGTCCCTGATGGTGGATGGGCTGAGCACTGGCTTCTGAGCTCACTGGCCAATTGCATGTGTATCTTCTTTCATGCAGTATCTGCTCTAATTATTTCTCCCTTTCTTTTCTTCTTCTTTATTTTTTTTTAAACTCTTTTGTAGTTTTTGTAGAGATGAAGTTTTGCCATGTTGCCCAGGCTCATCTTGAACTCCTGGGCTCAAGCAATCCTCCCACCTCTGCCTCCCAAAGTGCCGGGATTACAGGCAGAAGCCACCAGCCTTTCTTTTTTTTTTTTTAAACTTTTGAATTTTGAAATAACTTTAGATCTCACAGAGAAGTTGCAAAGAAAGTACAGAGTTCTCATATGCTCTTCAACCACATCTACCAGAATCAAAGCGTATCACAACCAAGAAGCTGACGTTGGTACCAAACTGTTCACTGAACTACAGATCTTGTTCAGATTTTGTCAGTTTTTTACAGGTATTTTTTCTGTTCATAGTTCATCAGCTTAAGAATTTGTGTACCTGTGATCACAATCAGCACAAACGACTTTTTCATTATCCACTTACAGTCACATTCTGCCCCAAACCCTAACTCCCAGCAACCACTTATCTGTCTTCTGTTCTCTATCTCTACAATTTTATTACTTTAAGAATATTATGTAAATAAAAATATATAGGACAAAAAATACACATATATAGAGAGAGGGAGGGAGAAAGAGAGAGAGACTGGCCTTTTCATTGAGTGTAATGCATTTGAGATCCATTAAATTGCTGCGTGTCTCTGTAGGGCCCAGCCCTGCAGGGTTCTGTGAGCCCCTCCCTGCTGGTGCGGAGATGAGAAACTGCAGAAATAAAAGACACAGACAGAGATAAAGAAAAGAGAGTTTGGGCTGGGGGGTCCACTGCCAACCGAAGTGCGGAGACCTGCAGTGGCCCCGAGTGCCTGGACACTGACTTTCATTGAGTACAAAGCTGGGGCAGGGAAGGTAGGGTGAGGTCACGGTGGCCAGTGACAGGGTCAGGTAAATCACGTGTCTTGAAGATAGGGGGCCCAGGACTTTCAAGTAGCCGAGGCGAGGAGAAAAGCTAATGCGTCAGCGCTCTTCACATATTTGTTAGAAATGTCAGGGACGTTAATTCTTATCTTCTGAGAAGAAGAGAAACCAGGTGCAGAAGCAGGGCCTGAGAGTGGACATGGAACGTGATCACTGAAGCACAGCATCACATAGAGGCAGTTAAGCCCCCGGGTGTCTGTGGGCCTCCCTGACAGCGTCAGGCCTACTGCAAGAGCTTGGAGAAGTGGAGTTTTCTCCCAACTTCCCCAGGAAGGAGATGTCTCGGCCATCTTGGATGTCTCCTTCCCTAGCTGGCTAAACAGTGGGCGCTTTCCCGGCGCTGGCACTGCTGCCCAGCCGAGGCGCCCTCCAGCAGCCCTTATGTGGGCGTGACAGAGGGCTTAGAGCATCTTGCCTTAGGATCACTTTGTTCACAATGTCACCTCAGTTCCATGTTTCATAACCCCATAGTTATTAGTAAAATTAAAGGTTATGTTGAGTATATATCTTTCTGATTATAAGTGAGTAATCATAATATTATATATGATTATATAAAGGAATAAGTATGTGCCTACATTTCTAATTCTTTTCTAAATTAATATTTACATGGGAACAGGCTGAGGCTTCAGACCCTCCCCACGGCACTTGCAGGGTTTGCCCCCCATATCTCAATCCTTGCTCCTTCTCGGTGCCGGGCAGTATTCCCTCGTGAGAATTCCCAGTTCGTTCACCCCGTCAACTGTCGAAGGGCATTTGCATTCCTGGAATAAATCCTGTGTGATCGTGGTTTATAATTCTTTTTACATATTTCTGTATTTTATTTGATGATTTTTGCATCTCTATTCATGACAAATGTCAGCGTGCAGTTTTTAAATGTTGTTTTTGTCTTCTTTTACTGTCAGGGTAATGCTGGTTTCATAGAGTCACGCAGGAAGTGCTCTGTCTTCTATTTTCTGGAAGATGTTGGATAGAATTGGTGTTATTTCCTCTTTAAATGTTTGGTAGAATTTATCAGATGGTGAAACCATCCGGGTCTGGATATTTCTTTTTTGGAGGGTATTTTAACTCAGGAATTTGTTAAAGAAATCCCATTTCTTTATGAGTTCTAGAATGATTTGGACTTCTGTTCCACTTAGAGACAGTTCAGCAGCTTGCTGTGTTTGAGGAATTGGTTGATTCATCCACTGTGTTGAGTGTCTGTTTGTAGATTTGCTGGTAGTATTCTGGTTTCCTTTTAATGTCTATGGGGTCTTAACTTTGATATCCCTTCTTTTATTCCTGATATTGTTTATTCTCTCATGTTTTGTCAGTTTTGCCAAAGTTTCATTGATTTTATTAATTGTCTCAGAAACCAGTTTTCTTTCGGTTGATTTTCTCCATCATGTTTTAAGTTTCGTTGATTTCTGTTTTATTTTTTTCTCTTTGTTCTCCTTGCTTTGGGTTTTTTTTGCTATTTTAAAATAAGTTCTCGAGGTGAAAGCTTGGATTATTCTTTTGAGATCTTTCTTCTTTTGTAATATAAACATTTAGTGTTATAAATTTTCCTCCAAACACTAGATTAATTGCATACTTCAGGTTTTGATATATTTTCATATTCGTTCAGTTAAATACTATCTTTAAATTCCCTAGAGACCTTCTCTTTGTGGATTATTTAGAGGTATGGTGCTTAACTTTTAAGCATTTAGAGATATTCCTGTTATCTCTGTGATGATTACTAGTTTCATTTCATTATAATCAGAGAACATACTTTGTATGATTCAATTCTTTCAGATTTATTTAAGATTAAAAAAATAGAGACAAGGTCTCACTATATCACCCAGGCTGGCCTTGAACTCCTGGCCTCAAGCAATCCTCCCACCTTGACCTCCCAAACTGCCAGGATTACAGGCGTGAGACACCTCACCTAAGATATTTTGACGCTGGGCATCACCCACCTGTCTTGGTAACGTTTCCATGCACACTTGGGAAGTATTTGTGTTCTGCTCTGGTTGGGTGGAGTGTTCCATAAGTTCAATTAGATGAAGTTGGTTGATGGCGATGTTCAGCTGTATGTCTTTCGTGATTTTTTTGTCTATTTGTTCTGGGACAGAAGTGTTGAGGTCTTCAACTATAATTCTGGTTTATTCCGTTTCTGTCTCGTGGGTTTTGTTTCGCATACTTTGAAGCTGTGTTGTTAGCTGTGCACACGCTCAGGATTGTTATAGCTTTTTGGTGAATTGACCCTTTCATCATCATGTAACTTTCCTCTTTGTCTCTGATAATTTTATTTTCTCTGAAGTCTGCTTTATCTGATATTTACATGGGCAGTTCACTTTGTTAAAATTTGTGCTTGCATGATATATCTCTTTCCATCCTTTTAACAATGACCTCTCAATATTATCTTTGAAGTGAGTTTCTCGAGGTAGAATATAGATGGGTCATTAAAAAAATCCATTGTGACAATCTTTCTTTTTTAATTTTTAATTTTTTTGTAGAGATAAGTTCTCCCACTGTTGCCCAGGCTGGAGTGTAGTATCATGATCATGGTTCACTGCAGCCTTGACCTCCTGGGCTCAAGTGATCCTCACACCCTGGCCTCCTGAGTAGCTGGAACCACAGACACACACTGTATGCCTGGCTAATTAAAATTTTTTTGTTGTTTTGTAGAGACAGGGTCCCACTATGTTGCCCAGGCTGGTCTTGAACTCCTGGCCTCAAGTGATCCTCTTGCCTTGGCCTCCCAAAGTGCTGAGATTATAAGTATGAACCACAGTGCCTGGTCTCTGTGTTTTAATTTAGACCAGTTACATTTAATGTAATTATTGTTATGTTTGGATTCAAGCATGTTTATACATTATTTGTTTTCTGCTTATTTCCACCATTTTTTGTTCTTTTGTTTTGTCACTCCTGTCTTTTTTTTTTTTTTTTTGTTATTTGAACATTTTTCAGTATTTTAAGTTACTTACCTACTATGTTGTTGATTATATAGCTCTGTAAAATACTGGTTTTCTGGGGATTACCATATGCATTCAAAACCTTTCACAGTCTCCTCAGAATCAGTATTTTAGCATTTCAAGTGTTTTGTGGAACTCCTGGCACATGTAGCTTCCTGGACCTGTGCCTTTCATGCTGCAGCTCGTCTTCTTTGATGCATCTGCGTGTGCTGAAGTTCCACCCAATGAGGTTACACTGCTTGCTTTTCAATACATTTTAAAGAACGGAAGTGAAGAGCAGCCCATTACGTTTACTCATATTTATTATTTTTGTGGCTCTTCCTTCATTCCTCGTGTTTTTCTATCAGAAAAAGACTCGTTTAGGGTACATTTGCTGGCAGCAAATTCTCTTAGTTTTTCTTCATCTGAGAATGTCTCCATTTCACCCTCGTTCCTGAAGGATATTTTTGCTGGATATAGAATCCTGAACTGATAATTATTTTCTTTCAGCAAATAAAAAATGTGCCAGGTTGGGCGTGGTGGCTCATGCTTGTAATCTCAGCACTTTGGAGGCCGAGGTGAGCAAATTACCTGAGGTCAGGAGTTCAAGATCAGCCTGGCCAACATGGTGAAACCCGTCTCTACTAAAAATACAAAAATTAGCTGGGGATTGTTGCAGGCACCTGTAATCCCAACTACTCGGGAGGCTGAGGCAGGAGAATCGCTTGAACCTGGGAGGCGGAGGCTGCAGAGAGCCCAGACTGTCTCGAAGTTTTCTTTTCTTTTCTTTTTTTGAGACAAAGCTTCACTCTCTCTGTTGCCCAGGCTGGAGGGCAGTGGTGTGATCTCAGCTCACTGCAGCCTCTGCCTCCCAGGTTCAAGCGATTATCCTGCCTCAGCTAGCTGGGACTACAGGTGTGTGCCATCATGCCTGGCTAATTTTTGAGATGGGCTTTCACCATGTTGGCCAGGCTGGCCTCGAACTCCTGACCTCAGGTGATCCGCCTGCCTTGGTCTCCCAAAGTGTTAGGATTACAGGCTTGAGCCACTCTGCCCGGCTGCTTCCATGGTTTCTAATGAGAAATTTGTGGCCATTTCAGTTGTTCTTTTATAAGAAATGCATAATTTTTCTCTTCCTGCATTGAAAAATTTTTTCTTTGTCTTTAGTTTTCGGAAGTTTGGTTGTGATGTTTCTGAGTGTGGCTGTATTTGGGTTTTTCCTGCTTGGACTTCACTTAGCTTTGTGGACCTGAGAATGAGAGGAGGATTGGAGGATCAGACTCTGCCTGTGAGAAGGGCAGAAACTCCCCAGACCAGATCTGCCTGCAGAGTTGCCTGTGAAGGAAATTAGGGTTTACAGTAGGTAGATGCTGGAACCCCACTGAGCTAATTTTATCTGTGGCCTTCCCCAAGGTACAGCTTAGTCAGGTACCTCTTGGCCAAGTAGATGGCAGTGGGAGAAAGTTTGGGGATGGGTGGAGGCTCCGGTTCGGGGTCTGGGTGGAGGCTCCGGTTCGGGGTCTGGGTGGAGGCTCCGGTTCGGGGTCTGAATTCAGGCTCTGGCTCGGGTGTTGGATGCAGGCTCTTGGGTGTGCCAAGTGGCACCAGCCCTTGGTCCTACTGGCTGACAGGCACGCTGTGCTCTGGCTACTGGACCACACACGCTGGCTCAGGGGGCCTGAGTTTGGATTCCTTCCTCTTCTCACAGCTGATTTTCGAGGAATCAACTTTGAACAGATGATGTCGGTGGCAGCATGTGGGCCAAACTTCCCTCGTGTATTTGTCTGTTCTCACACCGGTAATAAGGACATATCCGAGACTGGGTAATTTATAAAGGAGAGGCTTAGTGGATTCACAGGTCCACACACCTGGGGAGGCCTCACAACCGCAGAGGAAGGTGAAGGAGGAGCAGAGACACCCTCTCACATGGCGTCCGACAAGCGAGCGTGTGCAACTCGCCTTCATAAAACCATCAGATCTCATGAGACCGATTCATTATCTCGAGAACAGTATGGGGGAAACGGCCCCCATGACTCAGTGATCTCCACCTGGCCCTGCCCTTAACATGTGGGATTATTACAGTTGACAGTGACACTGGGTGGGGCGACAGCCCAGTCCTCCCACCCGGGCACCAGCAAACATGCAAGCGAGGCTCACGCTTCCCGGCCCTCTGCTGAGAACGAAGGGAGCTGGGCTGGGTGGGGACGGGTGGCAGGAGGAGGGCTCAGAGCCCACGCTGTGGGGAATGGAAAAGAGGGACCTGGGAGGTGCTGGGACCCCAGTGGCAGCTGGATGGCCACCTGCGATGGAGAAGAGGCCTTGGAAGGTGCGGCCACAGTGCTGTTGCTCCCTGGCACGATCCCTGCACGGGTCCCCTGGGTCCCTGTGCCCAGCCTGTCTTCCCTGGCCTGGGGACTGAGCTCAGCTGCTGAGCCCACTTGGAAGTGAGCGGCCGTGTCCCCACTGGGTGGGGAGGGATGGAAACCAGAGGGGACTGACCCAGCAGGAGGAGAGGTTGGGCGGTCTGAGGCACTGGCGCCAGAGGTGGAGTGGGGTGTTCACAGAGGACACCCCCCGGTGAAGATTTCAAAGGCAGAGCTGCTCTGGGGACACCAGATATGGGGTGGAGTCTGAGTGTGTGCGGGTGCCGGAGAAGGGGTTCTGGCCGCAGAGGAGAGACGGTCAGAAGCTGAAGGCCCAAGGAAAGCTGTGCGACCCCCTGGGGGCCTCGTTTGCATGCAGGCCACGGGGACCAGGGACGCACAGAGTTCCCTGGGAGGGGCTGCAGGGAGGGTGGAGGACGGGGCAGCTCTGCACTGTGGAATGGACAGGAGGGAAGGGCTGGCTGGTGGGGGCAGTGGTGGGCTGGGGTGAGGCCCACCACGCTGGTAAGTTTCCCCACTGGCCCTGAGGAAGAACAGCTGGGATTCCCAGCGAGAGCTGATTCCAGCTGTGAATACGCCTCGTCGGGGAAGCTCCTGAGCGCGCTGTGGTGTTTCTACCGTGCAGACCCAGAGACAGAGGACACCTTTGTGACCATTGTGTTTAACATCATGCGTTTAATTGTTAAGTTTATGTAATTTTAAAAATAACATCTGTGTTTAGCCACTGCCCACACCCGGTTCAGGGTCCCCTCACCCACTTCATTCTCCAGAAAACCCTGCCCATCAGGGCTGAGTCCCTCACCCTCTTCCTCCATCCAGGCCTGGATTTGACCTCCAAGGCTCACCCAGCCAGACGCCCCCACTGCCCTCCTTCTCTCTGCCTCTCCCTGTCTGCAGGACAGGCCTCTGTGCCCCAGGAAGCCGTCAAGATCTCAAATCAGCCCCAGGCCCAGCTTGAAGTCTGTGTCACCAACGCTGTCCCTGCACGCCGGCCGCACGTAGGCGGAGGGGCCGGATGGGAGCCATCTGGAGCCTCCTCGGGCTGAGACCGCAGCTTTCCGAGGAAGTGGGACGCTCTGTGGGCGGCGCCTCATTTTAGCCCAGAGCGGCCTGTGGTGTGGGGCGCTGGAGGAGGGTGCAGGGTGGGGTCATCCCGGAGCGTCTGTGAACCCCGCCACAGGCCGGGGCCTGCCTACCGTCCACGGAGCAGAACCCACGGGCGGCCTCTGGGGTCGAGGCCCTGACGCCTGCCCCAGAGGAGGGGACGCAGAGCCGTGTAGGTCCATGCCGTGTGGGCCCGAGCAGCGTGGCCCGTTGTGGCCGTGTCTGCGGGTTCTGCGGCGGAACCTGTGTTCTCTGTCCAGCAGCCGCAGGCTGGGCCGCCTCATCCCTCGGGGAGGGAGTTTCCAGACGCCCGTGGCAGCTGCCCACAGTCCTCAGGGCAAAGTGCCTGTCAGGCTCCACTTCACGGCCCCTGCTCACTTTGGGGGTGATGTGTCCCCACCCCGCTGTCTGAATTCCGCCTGTGGGCCCCAAACCTGGTGATCCCTGCAGTTCCCGGCTCCCGTCCCTCCTCGCTCCCTCCACGCCCTCCCCTGACCGCCGTGGCTGGGCCCTGGATTCAGTCATCTGGCAGGGCGGCACTTCCCAGGACCCTTAGAGTGGCCGGGCTGCGGCCCCCAGAGGAACTTCCGCAGACACCGTGCCTTTGCCGGGCAGCTTCCTCCCGGGTGCCCTCCAGGCTCGCGCTCTGCCGGCCTCGGGGCTGGGTGCATGCAGCTGGGCCGGCAGCTCCTGCGTCCCCTTTTCTTTTTAACTGGGAACCAAGGAAGGGCTTCGTTGCTGTGAACTTAAGACAAAATTGCCCCATACCTCGTCCCTAAGACCACACTGAAGGACACCACTGTGTTGGAGGCTGGCGGACACTGAGGAGGCCTGTCCACACCCCAGGGGATGGCGGTGGTATTGGGCCTGGTGGACACAGAGGAGGCCCGTCTACACCCCAGGGGATGGCGGTGGTATTGGGCCTGGTGGACACTGAGGAGGCCAGTCTACACCCAGGAGATGGCGGTGGTATTGGGCCTGGTGGACACTGAGAAGGCCTGCCCACACCCCAGGGGATGGCGGTGGTATTGGGCCTGGTGGACACAGAGGAGGCCCGTCTACACCCCAGGGGATGGCGGTGGTATTGGGCCTGGTGGACACTGAGGAGGCCAGTCTACACCCCAGGAGATGGCGGTGGTATTGGAGGCTGGCGGACACTGAGGAGGCCCATCTACACCCCAGGAGATGGCAGTGGTATTGGAGGCTGGTGGACACTGAGGAGGCCTGTCCACACCCCAGGGGAGCGGTGGCTCCAATCCATGTGCAGCTAGGTAGGGGAGGGGCTTTTCTTCCTCGGGGGCCTCTTCCAGGGTCAACCCCGGCACAGAGAATCCAAAGTCTTTTCTAATCTCACGTCAGTGGGAATCCTTACAAACACTTGGTGATTATGTGGCTTCCAGAGACTGAGTAAATATTTACGTTGCATACTAACTTGTTGATATCCTAATCGGAGTTACTGTACTTCAAAGAATGAATTCTTAGTGGATATCTGTGGCTATTTTAAAGCTGAGATCTCATTTCCAAAGGAAACAGCACAGATCCCACACGTTGGCTCTGGGCGGGTCCCCACTGGCTCCCCTCGGGCCTCCCAGCCTTGGCCTTGACCATCTCAGAGCGAGTGGATGTGGATGGACACACCACAGGCAGTGTTTTGTGTCTGGATTCTCCATAAGCATTGACTCTGCGAGCCTCACAGTCCTTTGGTTGTGGAGTGGCCCGTCGTGCGGCTGCAGACTGCGGGTCTGGTCAGCTTCGACGGGCGCCAGGCTGCAACCAGATTCTGGCAGCTCTGAACCCTCATCGCGGTCCTCGTGTTACCCAAGCTCTCGTTTCTGTTGCATAAACACCTAGGCACGGGATGGGTGCTTAGCATCAGGGGGTACTGCAAAGTGGTTTTCCAAAGGGACTGGGTGTATGAGCCGCCCCCTCTGAAGCCTGGCACTGGGGGTGTGAGCCTCCCCTCTGAAGCCTGGCACTGGGGGTGTGAGTTGCCCCCTCTGAAGCCTGGCACTGGGGGTGTGAGTTGCCCCCTCTGAAGCCTGGCACTGGGAGTGTGAGCCGCCCCCTCTGAAGCCTGGCACTGGGGGTGTGAGCCGCCCCCTCCGAAGCCTGGCACTGGGGGTGTGAGTTGCCCCCTCTGAAGCCCAGCATTTGGTTGTTCTGAATGCTTCCAGCGCTTGGTACTGACGGTTTAATGTTGATCATTTTCATGAGTGTGTAGTGGTATCTCATTGTGATTTAAATGTATATTTTCCTGGTAACTAATGGTTTTAAGCACTTTTCAGATGGTTATGAATCTTTTGGATAACCTCTTTGGTATCCAAAAGAAGTTAATAAGTAAATATGAAAGCTAAGACGACACATATTTATTACTTTACATTTAGTAAAGTCCACCATGGATCCCACCGGACTAAAATCAAGGTGCTTACAGGCCTGCACCTCTTCCTGGGGCTCAGGGGACACTGTCATCACCTTTTCCAGCTCCGGCTTCAAGCACAGCTTCTGCTGGTGTCTGTGGCTTGCAGCCCCGTCCTCCAAGCTGTGGTGTGGACGTGTGTCTCCTCCAAGTCTCGTGTGGAAGTGCGATCCCAGTGTTGGAAATTCAAGGAACGCAGCATTGTCAAACAATCTGGAAAAGTAAGAACTGATTTGGGCGACTCACACGTCCCAATTTCAAAGCTTACTACAAAGCCACAGTAATCAGGGTGGGGAGATGCTGGCTTAAGGATGGACACACAGGAAAATGAAACAGAGTAGGATCCGGAAGCAAACCCGCACACGGCGGTTCCGGGAGCAAACCCGCACACGGCGGTTCCGGGAGCAAACCCGCACGCGGCGGTTCCGGGAGCAAACCCGCACACGTAGTCAGTTGATTTTCAGCAAGGGTGATGTGTATTCAATGGGAGAAGTCTTTTTGATAAACGGTGGGGGGTCACCTGGATAGTCACCTGCAAAAGCATGGATTTATGTCCCACCTCCCACCAGATGTGGAATTAACTTATGATGAATCAGTGACCTAAGTGTCAGAGCGGAACCTGTAAAGCTCGTAGAAAACGCAGGCACCTTCTTCAGGACCTCGGATTAGGTCATGGATTCTTAGTTATGACACCAAAAGCACGAGCTACCAAAAAAAAAAAAAAAAAAGATAAATCAGGCTTCATAAAAATCAAACATTTTGTGCTTCAGAAGGCATTTGGGAAAATTAAAATATAACTCACACAATAGGAAAAACATTTGCAAATCACATATCTCATACCAGACTATAATCCAGGATATACGAAGGACTCCTACAACCCAGTAACAAAAAGACAAATAGCCCAGTTTAAAAGTGAACAAAGGACTTGGTGAGACATTGTCCCAGAGAAGACTTACAAAGAGCCAGTCCACACGTGGAAAGTCCTGCAGATCGTTAGACGTCAGGGAAATGCGGTAAACACAGTGAGGTCCTGCTTCGCGTTCACCACGACGCCTGCGCTAAAGGAGACCCGCGCTTCCTCTCGGTCCAGGCCAAGGGCTCCGCAAAGGACACCCACACACACTCACACAAAGGCTCAGCAGCAGCGCCCAGCTGAAAAGTGCCCACCGATGGGCAAGTGGATGAACGCCATGTGGTGCAGCTGCAGAGGAAACCGTTACTCAGCCGCAGCCGGAGCGAGCCACTGACACGTGCCACAGCGTGGGTGAACGAACGTGGAAACATGCCACGTGACGAAGCCAGCCACAGAAGCCACGGATCACGTGACCCATGTGTCTGAGACGCCCAGAGCACATAAACCCGGGGTCGGAAGTGGGCGATGAGCTCCCCGGCCCCTGGGAGTGACTGAGCGAGCGGGTGTGGGCTCCTTTCTAAGCGGTGAAGGTGTGCTGGCATCACAGTGGTGGTGGCACACGTCCGGTGAATGTAGCAGAAAGCCACGGCGCTGTAAACTTTACAGTGGTGAATTCTATGGTATGTGAATTATATCTCAATTAAAAAACACTGTATTCTTGGCTGAAAAAAAGAAGAAAATGTGGAGGTGTCTACAAAGGAGCACAAAAAATACATGAGAAAGCGTCAGAAAGCCGCCTGCCGCCCACCCACTGTGCGTCCTCCACAGTACGGGCTGTGTGGCCAGCCAGGGGCTCCTGCGTGGAGGCCCAGCACTTGGAGGCTGAGGTGGGCAGATCATTTGAGCCCAGGAGTTGCAGACCAGCCTGCGCAACACAGTGAGGTCCCCTCTTTACCAAAAAAATACCAAAAATAGCAGGGTGTGGTGACGCACGCCTGTAATCCAGCTACTCAGGAGGCTGAGGTGGGAGGATGGCTTGAGGTTGCAATGAGCCACGATCTGGTTACTGCACTCCAACTTGGGTGACAAGGCGAGACTCCGTCTCAAAACGAAAAAAGAAAAGAAAGAAATTCTCTTCGCATTCAGACATCTGTACACCAATATGTTGTTTTGAAAAACAGGATTCTCTTCAGGTTTCTGTTTGTAACTTGCCTGTTTCAATATAATATAAATATAATATAATAAATAATATAAATATATCTGTATAATATAAACGCTTTCATTTTAATAGATATATATTGCTTAAAAAATTAAAAGTAAAGTGAACCCTGCACCAGAGTCTGGAAGGAGGAAGGCTGCCCCCTGCCTCCCAAAGCGCAGCTGGGCTGCAGTCCGCTGGGGCCAACAGACGTGGGGGAACTCAGCCCAGCAGCAGCGGCCGACGCAGGGGTGCAGCGGGCGTGAAGGGCGACCGGCCCGGGGCAGGTGTCAGTGGGTTTTGGACCTACTGAGGGACGCAGCTGCCACTGGGCTCTGCTGTGACACAAGCCCGCCGCCTGCCTGGAGGCGGAGGACACGGGGGAGCCCCCTTTACAGGTCGGGCTGCGCTGACATGAGGGCAGCAGGCTCCTTCCCTGTCCTGGCTTCTCAGAGCAGCGGGGATTATGCTGTCAGAACAGAGGAAGAACGGGAAACATTAGTGAGTGTGCTGCGTCCACCTTCACGCTCCCAGAGGGAGGCAGAGAGTCCAGATCGTGCGGCTTTCAGCTCCTGCGGCAACCCCGAGACCCGGCGTGCAGGGCTGTCCCCTGAGGGCCTCCTGGTGGACTTTGCCTCCTCGGCTCCGTGGGGGACCTGGGGCTGTGCAGGGTAGGGGTTGGGGAGCCCTCGGCTTGTGGTTCGACTGCCTGAGGCCGTGCCCGTGCATGTGGGAGCGTGTGTGGGAGTTTGCAGCTGTACATGTGCGTGTGGGCGCGTGTGTGGGTGTCTGCGGCCATGCCCGTGCGTGTGGGAGCGTGTGTGGGAGTTTGCAGCTGTACATGTGCGTGTGGGCACGTGTGTGGGTGAGGCCATGCCCGTGCATGTGGGCGCGTGTGTGGGTGTTTGCGGCTGTACATGTGCGTGTGGGAGCGTGGGTGGGTGTCTGTGGCCGTGCCTGTGTGTGTGGGAGCGTGTGTGGGTGCAGACAGATGAAGTGGGTGATGGTTTGGCCATAGGACCTGCCTCCTTGCTGTGGGTGTGTGGTGTCTTGGTGAGAGTCTTTTGGTCCTGGGGGACAGGGGCGTGCTTGGTCACCTGGGGGTGTGGCTGGGTCATCCTGGCCTCAGGTACCCAATGGTGACCCTCAAACCCTGATGACTGAAGGCCACGGAGGCGACTGTGGTTGGTGGAGGGGATGTAGGGTTTGGACTTGGAAGGTGTGGGCTCCCGAGGCCAATGCCCCTGCCTGACTCTGTGGGCACCTGGCTTGGAGGCCTGATCCAATCTGCCATGCAGGGCCCTGAGCCTGCCCTGTGGAACACCGTGGGGAGAGGCCCAGCCAGGTGGCCACCCCTGCCGTGTGGGTGCCACTCCGTGCCTCAGCCTCCCATGTAGTAGGAGACACACGGCTGCTGTGAGGGTGAGCGAGGTGACCCCAGAGGGTGGGGGCTGCACGTGGCTGCCGTGAGGGTGAGCGAGGTGACCCCGGAGGGTGGGGGCTGCACGTGGCTGCCGTGAGGGTGAGCGAGGTGGCGCCCAAGTGTGGGGGCTGCACGTGGCTGCCGTGAAGGTGATTGAGGTGACCCCAGAGGGTGGGGGCTGCACGTGGCTGCTGTGAGGGTGAGTGAGGTGGTGCCCGAGTGTGGGGGCAGCAGCCTGCTGGGCCGTGCAGGAATCCCACCCTACTGGGCTTCAAGTGTCTGCTCCTCTCCCTCCCGCAGGGCAGACCCCACTGTCCGCAGGAGCCTGCCCAGCCTCAGGCTCCTGACTTCCTGGAGACCTTTCCTCCGCCTGCTTTTGGCCAAGGGAGCCTGATAGCCGTGTGGCTCTGGGGAAAGCGCAGCTCCCCGGCAGGGCATCCTCATCTGCCTGCAGACCGTCCGTGGCTCCTACATCCGGGAGCCCGCCAGGGAGACGTGGTACTCCAGGAGTGGAAGGCGGGCATTAGGGGAAGAGACTGCTCCCTCTGCTAATCTCACCGGCTAAAGGACGGCTCCCAGCAAAGCCTGGGCATGCACCAGGAGCTGGGCTCCCAGGAGCCCATGTCAGTGTGCCCATGCCTACGAAGGAGAGCAGATGGTTCTTATCACTCTGAACGCTCCATCCGGACAAGGCCCCACCCAGGGGGTGCTCGGAGCCCCAGCTCTGCTGGGCCAGGCTGGGGGAGGTGGGTGGCAGGCTCCTCTGGAGCTTGGATCCCTGGCAGCTCCAGCGGAGTGGTGATGACGCTGCTGTCCCCACTGGTCTGCGATGACACAGAGGCTTGGGGCCCTGCCTCTCACACCACCCTGCATCCATGCACCCAGCAGGGCTTGGCAGACCCTCTCCAGGGGCCCCATTTCCTTTCTTCTAACTCAGAAGAAGCCCCTCCCCAGCTCTGTCCCCACGACGTGCTTGTTCAGAGGAACTGCCAGGTTACAGGGAGCACATGTGTCCCTGCAGCCTCGGCTCACGACCCTGCCAGGGTGCGGACCCAGCCTCGCCTTGGGAAGGCAGCATCCGGGCCCAGCTCATGTGGGCCATGCTGTGGCTGTGGGCTGGCCATGGGACCCCAAGGAGATGGCATCCTTGTGACATCAGTCCCTAGGGGTCACCAGACGGATGCACTGCATGGCCCAGAGTGCCTGGACCAGGGTGGCTTCGATGAGTTAGTGTCCTTTGTAGGGACATAGATGAATCTGGAAACCATCATTCTCAGCAAACTGACACAAACAGAATATCAAACACCGCATGTTCTCAGTCATAGGTGGGTGTTGAACAATGAGAACACATGGACACAGGGAGGGGAGCATCACACACTGGGGTCTGTTGCAGGGAGCCAAGGGAGGGACAACGGGGGCAGGTGGGAGGTTGGGGAGGGATAACATGGGGAGAAATGCCAGATGTAGGCGACGGGGGGATGGAGGCAGCAAACCACTTTGCCATGTGTGTACCTATGCAACAATCCTGCATGATCTGCACATGTAGCCCAGAACCTAAAGTACAATTAAAAAAAAAAGACAAAACGTAGCAGGGATGGTTTGTTTCTGCTCCAGGCCATCTGCATTCCTTGCTGGAAAGCCTGAAAAAGCAGAGGGCTGGAATCACCTGGACCCTTCTTTGCTCACATGTCTAGTAGCTGGGCTGGGGCTCACCTGGAACTGCGAACTGAAGCACCTACACGTGACCTGCCGGCACGGCTTGAGCTTCCTCACCACATGGCAGCTTCAAGACGGTTCCTGCATGGTTGCCCAGAGCACCAACAGCAAGTGTTTTGCCTCAAGCAGAAGGTGTGCATGGCCTTCCGTGGGGGTCTGGCTGTGGAGGGCACTTGGTGTTACTCCACTGGGCTCTCTTGGTGGAAGGAGCCACACGTTCACTTAGATACAGAAGGAAAGCTCCCTCGGCACAGCTCAGCGCCTTCAGAAGGAAGGGCTGTAGACTGCCGCCTCTTTAGGGAGAAATGTCACGTTTTAAAACTGCCACAGTCTCACCCTAGACGACAGCTGTTTACATGCCCCCGCAAGCCACACATACTCATCTCCTCCCAAGACTTCCCACGGTAGCTGCATCCGATTTTGGTTTCCATCTCATGCTCAAAGCTGACGCTCTTGCTCCTGATCAGGTCCAGGTGTGCGACTCCCCAGGGCTGGTTCCTCAAGTGCACTGCCCCTCGTTCTGAAGATTTGTGAAAAGAGAGGCAAGTTATCTTCCATCTGCACACCTGACATACAATGTGGACAGGGATGGGATAATCACACAGACACTCCTGTTCAAAAAGGGAGAAAATGGGAAGCAAAGAGCAGTCATCGGCTCATAGCAATTCTGACATCCGGCCAGGCATCCATCACCTGATCAGGCCTCCCCACTGCTTGTGAGAGACTCTCCTACTCGCTTAGCTCTTCTGAGTGCTTCTGCCACCCCCGGAGTCACCTTTTATCTTTCGTAAGAATGGCCAGTGTTTGCAGCTGACGTTTGTCATTTTACCTACTTCCTTCTTGCAGAAGTTCAGGGACCCAAAGACCTCTTGTAAGTTGATATCGACTCTGTTCCTTTTAGACAAAGTTGATGTGATTCCTTTAGAAACATTGTGGTGTTTAATTTATATGAATTGCATTAGCTAAAACTTACACCTAAAAAAGATTCTTCTGTACCTTAGGTCACCTGTGAGGCTACAGGGGGACAGTGATCTTAAAATTCTTAGAATGTCTATTGGTTAACATAGAAGGCACACTTGTAAGAGCTTTAGAAAGTCATTTATTTGAAATGGTCTTCGAGGCATTACTTTAAATATTTCTGAGGCTGTCTTTGGTCCTTTTGTACTGCTGTAACAAAATGCCACAGGCTGTAACTTATAAAGAGCAGAAATTAACTTCTTACAATTCTGGAGGCTGAAAAGTCCGTGATCAAGGCACCAGAATCTGGTGAAGGGCTTCCTGCGGTGTCCTCACATGGTGGAAAAGGGAAGGGAAAGCCAACCCACTCCCCAAAGCCCTGTTTACAACAACATTTATCCATTCATGAGGATGGAGCCCTCATGACCTAAACACCTCTTAACAGGCCGCACCTCCCAGCGCCACCACACTGGGGATCACTTTGCCAACACATGAATTTTGGGAACACATTGAGACCACAGCAGAGGTCTTAACTAGGGATTTTACAGTCACATCCATGGTTTTATATTACTCTGAGACCATGTTATCTGAACAGTGACCTGGATTTGATTTTTATCCATAAGCTCCATTTTACTTTGAGAATCATTCTGGCAAGCCAGACTGTTTCTCTATAATTTCCCTAAACTTTACTTGAAAACTGAAAAGTTTATTTCTCAGTTCACCTCTTTGCTCTTGAATTTTATTACAGGCAGCCGAAAGAATCCAGGAAGCACCTTCAACACCCCCTGCCCAGAAATCACCTTAGCTGAATCATCAGTTTATTAGGAATATTTTCTACTTTTCATATTCCCTCAGGTGACAGTGTTGCCAAACTTCCACACCATGTAACAAGAACTTCCTTTTTCTCCACTTCCAAGAACATTTTAATTACTTCCCTTTAAACTCTAACCAATAGCCCTTATCAAGGCACATCAGATGTCTGCCTGTCTACTTCCCAAATCAACAAAATGTCAGTTTTTCTTTTACAGCAGCATCCAACTTCCAGCTACCAAAAGTCTTAATAATTTTGTGTCACACGAGTGACTTCATCTTTACTCTGAGACCACATTTTGCTGACAGTTCCGCAGGTCTTACTTTTGCCCTGAGGACGTTTCTTGCTTTGAGAGCTCATTGTTGCCTGGAGAGATTGTTCTGAGCCTGCTACAGTTTTTCCAAACTCCAGTTTAAAACAACAGTTCATTCTTTTAGGTCACATCTCTACATTCAGTTATTCTTACTATACCCTCACTCTTGAGTGAAACCTTAGCTGGGTATAAAATAGGTTGTAGTTGGAGCCATTTCTTCATTGTTTTCTTGATTCTATTCATCCTGATGAGAAGTCTGCTAGTCTAGTGGTTCCTTTATAGGTTATTCCATCCTTATCCCTGAGATTCTATGGTTAAACTCTAATGTATGAGTGTGTTGAGGGGGTATGGGGAATTTGACACTATTTTTTCTGCTTAAAACTTGGACTCTGCTTTATATCTGAGGTAAGGAAAGTGAGTGAGTTCCTTGAGACCACATTTAAGGTTGGTATAGAGCCAGAATGAGAACCGAGGCTCATTGGACTCGTCACTAAGTGCTCTCCTGTGGTTCTACCCCTCTTCCCACAAGTGTGGTCGTTGCTATCTCAGATAATTTGGATGGGGAGAGCAAGCAGGGGACTTTACTACATGGTGATGCTCTTTCTTCCCTAACTGACTGTACACTCACGAGGTCATGGAGTCTGCCTTCTTTTTTAATCATTGTTGATAGTGCAGTATCAGGGAGAATGACAGGTTTGTTTGAAAGAGAACAGACTTTGGAACTGGGCAGGCCTGAATTTGACTCCAAATCATCACTAATTTTGTGCAGTCTTGCACAAATTACCCAATACCTCTCAGAATTACGTTGCTCATTTGTAAAATGAAGATATCATCATCATCTTTATGGGGCATATGGAGATGTTTGTACACAGTAGATGCAGGGCAGGTGCTTGGTGCAAGCTTGCTGATAGGGGTTGAGGCTGGTGATGTGATACTGCAAACAACTAAACTAAAGCCACCAAGGTGCCAAATTGTCAGGGGCTGAGAGAGCAGATCGGGGAGAGATTTACCTCTCCAAGAACATTTACAGCCCTGAGTGCATCACCGGTTGGGAGACGGGTCAGGCTTCCGCTTGCACCACAGGCGGATTGGGTTGCTGTGATAGCTACCTCCTTTATTTTTCTGACAGTGAGATTTATAGAAGGAAGGAAGCCAGATCCTCAGTCCCTGGCTTACTTTGTGACTTCATTCCAGAGTGTTCCAGTAATGTTCCTCAGAAATCCCTCAGAAAGTGCTGAAGAATGAGGGCGAGGTTTTAGTATTTGCTGTTGTGGGGGTCAGCTGGGTTCCTCCTGCACTGGGGTGAATGGCAGTCTCCAAGTGGATTTTGGTCGCCGCTATGAATAATGCTTCTTTGCTTAAAGGCAGGGTGTTACACAGTGGATTAAAAAAACATTTTGAAGAATGGCTCTAAAAACACAATTAATGCACATAAAAAGCACTGACTTAACACTTTTGACGTGTGGGTTTCAGCTGCCCCATTGACTTAGTCGCCTATCTGGGTATGTAACACGGGTTCTGTAGCTCAACTGAGGTCAATGCCAACAGAGCTGGAGAAAGCTCAGAGCAAAGGAAGAGACCAAATCTCTTACAAAAATCCTGGCAGACCAAACTGTTCTCCATCCAGCAGATTCCCCTTAAATGAAAGCTGTTTATAAGAGATGTCAGATCCTGGGTCATGTTTTGAAACTGTTCCCTGGGCTCTGTGATAACCTCACTGGGGTCACATCTGGCCTGGAAGCCACATGCCAAACACTACATATTTAGGGCTGAATTTGCAAGTTCATGAAAGGAGGGAAAAACTTTAAAAAGCTTATACATACATATATATGTATATATACGTATAAGCTTTTTAACTAAAGTTTTATATATATATATATATACGTATATATACGTATATATATATATTTTTTTTTTTTCTTCTTTTTTTAGAGACAGGGCCTTGGTATTTTGCCTAGGCTGGACTCAAACTCCTGGGCTCGAGGAATCCTCTTGCCTCAGCCTCTGTAGTATCTGGGACCACAGGAATGCACCACTGTGTCAGCTTGAATTAATTTTTATGTATGGTGTGAGGCAGGCATCAAGATAAATATTTGTTCCTAATAGTTAACCAGTTTTTCAAGCACAGTCAGTTGAAAAGAATTTCTTTTCCCCATTAAATTGCTTTGGTGGCTTAGTTGAAAATAAATTGGCTATATAAGCGATGGTCCATTTTGAACTATATTCTGTTCCATTGATCTATTTATTTGCCTTTATACCAATACTACACTCTCATAATTGCCAGTGCTTTACTAAGCTTTGAATTCAGGTAGTGTAAAATCTCTGATTTTGTTACTCTTTTCCAAAAATTGTTGGCTACTAGGTCCTTTGTATTTTCATGTAAATTTCAGAATCAACTTGTGACTTTATGTTCTTAAAAAGTTGGCTGTGATTTTGTTTGAGATTGCATTGAATCTGTATATTAATTTTGGGAGGGGCTGGGCGCATTGGCTCACACCTGTAATCCTAGAACTTTGGGAGGCCAAGGCAAGTAGATGACTTGAGGTAAGGAGTTCGAGACCAGCCTCGCAAACATGGTGAAACCCCATCTCTACTAAAAATACAAAAATTAGCCAGGCATGGTGGTGTGTGCCTGTAGTCCCAGCTATTCAGGAGGCTGAGGTGTGAGAATCACTTGAACCTGGGAGGCAGAGGTTGCAGTGAGACAAGGTTGCACCACTGCTCTCCAGCCTGGGTGACAGAGTGAGACTCTGTCTCAAAAAAGAAAAAAAAAAAAAAAAAGGAGAGAATTGACATCTTAACAGTATGTACCCTTCTAGTACACGAACATAAACATAGCTGCATTTATTTAGGTCTTCCTGAAGTTTTCTCAATAATGTTTTACAGTTTTCTGTGAACAGGTCCTGCACACCTTCCATTAAAGTTAATTCTAAATAGGGTAATTACTGTTTTATTTTGATGCTACTAATGGTGTTTTTTCCCATTTAATCATTTCAACTTTCCAGCTGCTTTTTGCTAGTGTATAAAAATTCATTTGATGGTTATATATTGATTTTGTATCCTGAGTTCTTGCTTAATTCATTTACTAGCTCTAATAATTAGTTGTTGTTAATACTTAGGATTTTCTACATATGAAATCATGTTCTCCATGAACAAATAGGTCAACATTTTCCTTTCCTCTCTTTACGATTTTTAGTTATCTTGCCCTGCTGCACGTAGCTGGGAACTCTAGTACAGCGTTGAATAGACACAATAAACGCCAACACCCTTGCCTTGTTCTCAGCCTTGGGTTGAAAGCATTCAGCATTTCCTTATAGACGATGGTGTTATCTGTGATTTTACAAGTTGAGGATCTTACTTTATATTCCTTGTGTCTTGAAAGTTATTATTTTGAACAGATATTAAATTTTGTTCCAAAGTTTTAAATGAATTTATTTAGGTTATCTTACGAATTTTGTCCTTTAACCTATTAACGTGGTGAAATTTGGATTACATTCCTGGAACAGACCCGCCTTGGTCATGATAAATTTCCTCTTTCACTACATTGTTTGATTTGCTAACAAGTTGTTAATTTTTAAATTTATGCTTTTGAGAGATATTGATTGGTCTGTAGGGTTGTTTTTTTTTTTTTTTTTTTGGCAAGGGTTTGGTATCAGGATTATTCTGGCTTCATAAAATGATTTAGGAAGCATCTTCTCTTCCTTCGTTTTCTTCTGAAAGGGTTTGGGAATTATAGAGATACTCATCCCTTAAGAGTTTGGTATAATTTACCAGTGAAACTATCTGAATCTGAAGCTTCTTTTTTAGAAAGTTTTAAAGTATAAATTCTATTTCAGATTTTCTGTTTATTCTTGGGTTAGTTTTGATAAGGTCTGTCTTTCAAGATTTTTATCCGTTTTATCTAAGCTGCTAATTCTTCTAATTTTTTTTGTCTTCCATTTCCTGTCATTTTTGCTCTCATTTTTGGATCTGACATGGTTATATTTTCAGACTACATGTTATAATCCCATGTTTTGCAAAAGTTCTGTTCATATATTGAAAAATCTTTCTCCTTTGTCTTGAGGAAAAAATCTGAATAATTTCCAGTGACCTTCAAGTTCACTGATCCTTTCTTCTGCATTATTCAAGTCCACCCACTGATTTTTATCTTTCAATGATCTATTAGTATTCACATTCATCTTTTGAAACATACCATTTGTTCACCCACATTTGAAATAATTGTTTTAGTATTTTCTTTTCCCAATTATTGGTAAATCTGATGATCATCTCTTTCTAAAATAAGATTTTATTTTATCCTAGGTATAAACCATACATTTTCGCTTACTGGCATGTTTTATATACTCCTATTGCTTGGCATATTGCATATAAATGAATAATGAAGATTTAAACATTTTTACTTTGGTTCCTTAGACATGCATTTCCCTTCCTCAGAATGCAGTGAAGAAGAGAAGCCAGTCACTCAGCTTTCTCCTACAATCTCCTTGAGACAAAAAAGTCGCAGCTTTAACTTGTGATTACTCAACTTCAAATTCCTGAGATGCAGTTTTTCAGACTTGTCAATGTTTGGTCTTAGAAGGGGCGGGTTGCACCTTCAACCACTCAGGCAGTGGAATCCATTAATCACAGCAAGTATGAGATAGTGTGGCTTCCTTCTGCTTAGCCCCCCTTCCTCCACTGCTAAGTTTATGACAAAACTTGGAGTGGGGAAGAATTGCTCGGGTTAGCTGCTCTATCCTTGCCCTTGTGGCTTTTCTAGACTCCAATTTGTCCCATCAGCTCATACTGCCACCCAAGGTTCAGCTGACAACCCTTTGTTCCCGTGAAGTTCCTTGTCCACAGCAGGCCAATCCTCCTCAGACCTCAGTAGGAAGCCTGGGAACTGCCATGTCTCTTTCTTGCCTGTGCTTGTTTCTTTCTGGAACTCAGTTATCAAGGCTTTCTTCATGCTGCTGCCTGACCTACCCACCTCCCCTGCCCCCTCCCGAGCCCTGATCTTTTAGAAAAGGACAATTTTTATTTTGTTTGAATTTCTCTTGTTGTTCTTATGCGAACAGTCTTTCTCACCTTAATATAAAGCAGGAATCTCCCGTATCTGGCATTCTGCTACTTTTTCCAGTCAATAGTATGTCATGAGTATTTTTTCGTGTGAACACAAATAGGTTTACCTTATAATTTAGTGCTTTAAACACTCATACTTTGTTTTGCAAACAAAAGTAATGCTTTTTCACATTGGTAGATACAGAAAGCACAATAAAAATTAAATGAAAGTTACTCATTAACTTGTCTTCTTTTTTTAAATTGAGGAATAACTTACATATAGCAAAATGCCCAAATCTCAATTGTACAGCACAATGAATTTTTGATATATTTACACTATGACTCACTTATATCGAGATACAGAACATTTCCATTATTATTCTTCCCAGTCAATATTGTCTCCCAGAGAAAACCTTGATTTTCATTTCTAGCATCATAGTTGGCTTTTTGCAGTTCTGGAGTTTAATAATTGTACTGGAGTTTAATAGTATGTATTCTATTGTGCCTGTGAGATTCATCCATATTGTCATGTGTCTCTGTTGTGTCTGTGAGATTCATCCACATTGTCATGTGTCTCTGTTGTGCCTGTGAGATTCATCCACATTGTCATGTGTCTCTGTTGTGTCTGTGAGATTCATCCATATTGTCGTGTGTCTCTGTTGTGTCTGTGAGATTCATCCACATTGTCGTGTGTCTCTGTTGCGCCTGTGAGATTCATCCACATTGTCGTGTGTCTCTGTTGCGCCTGTGAGATTCATCCACATTGTCGTGTGTCTCTGTTGCGCCTGTGAGATTCATCCACATTGTCGTGTGTCTCTGTTGCGCCTGTGAGATTCATCCACATTGTCGTGTGTCTCTGTTGCGCCTGTGAGATTCATCCATACTGTCGTGTGTCTCTGTTGCGCCTGTGAGATTCATCCATATTGTCGTGTGTCTCTGTTGCGCCTGTGAGATTCATCCATACTGTCGTGTGTCTCTGTTGCGCCTGTGAGATTCATCCATACTGTCGTGTGTCTCTGTTGCGCCTGTGAGATTCATCCATATTGTCGTGTGTCTCTGTTGCGCCTGTGAGATTCATCCATACTGTCGTGTGTCTCTGTTGCGCCTGTAAGATTCATCCATATTGTCGTGTGTCTCTGTTGCGCCTGTGAGATTCATCCATATTGTCGTGTGTCTCTGTTGCACCTGTGAGATTCATCCATATTGTCGTGTGTCTCTGTTGCGCCTGTGAGATTCATCCGTATTGTCGTGTGTCTCTGTTGCGTCTGTGAGATTCATCCGTATTGTCGTGTGTCTCTGTTGTGTCTGTGAGATTCATCCGTATTGTCGTGTGTCTCTGTTGTGTCTGTGAGATTCATCCATATTGTCGTGTGTCTCTGTTGTGTCTGTGAGATTCATCCATATTGTCATGTGTCTCTGTTGTGTCTGTGAGATTCATCCATATTGTCGTGTGTCTCTGTTGTGTCTGTGAGATTCATCCGTATTGTCGTGTGTCTCTGTTGCCTATTTTTATTGTTGTGTAACATTCCATTGATGAATTGCACCACAATTATTTCTCCATTAGCCAAGTGATAGACGATTGAGCTGCTTCAAGTTTTTTGCTTGTTTTCAAGTCGCTGTAAATTTTTGTTGGACATTTCACTGATTTTTCTAACTTTGGTTAGAGTGAAATGATTGTATCATGAAGAGATGTATATACAGCTTTTACAGAAATTGACTGTTTTCCCAAGTGATGGAATCACTTTGCATTCCAGGAGTGCATGAGAGTTCCAAGTGCTTCACGTCCTCACCACATTTGGTATTATCAGTCTTTTTAGAGTTCTGCCACTCTGTTGTGTGACAGGGCCTCATAAAGTCTTAACTTACACATCACTGATGCGCTCCCATTCTTTTCAACAGCTGCATGTCATTCTCCAGTATGAATGTGCTGGAATTTATTTAGTCATTTCCTTACTGATGGACATTATCTTTGTTTCTAGTTTTAATTCTTTAAAATACTGTTTCATTTCACACTTTTGACACACACCTTTGAGTGCACATGCAGGTAGTTCTGGGTTCAGGTTTTAGGGTACTCGGCACTGCAGTGTAAGGCTTGAGGGAGCAAACATGTCATGCAGAGCCCTGCACAGCCTGCCCACAAGACCCCTGTCCAGTATTATGGTGTCTCTTCTCACATGACACTGTCACTCTGAACCAGATGCTTATAAAAAAGTGAGGCCTTTCCCGTGCTAAGTCCCGGGCCACATGTTAAGCTGTGTTTCCATTCTCTTGCTCCTTCAAAGGCTCTTTCCTGGAATCGCCTCTTTTTTTGACATCAGCATGAATGGGATGCATTTCTCTGGTTTTCCTTTCTTGGCTGCCTTTTAAACAAGGCATTTTGAAGATAACAGTTTTACTGCCTATCACTGCAGTGAGGCAGACTGGTGACAACAGAAACCAACCAGAAGTTTTATGGCTTTTGAGTTCTCCTGGAGACTCCAGGCCTCGCTGTCACTCTCCTCAGTCCACACTGTCCTGGTCCCTGCCACTGAGATGAAAATTAGAAGCCTCCCCTACAGGGGTGTCCTCTTTTTTTTCTTTGCTCACATCAGGAACATCTCCTACATTTAGACCTGGCCGGACCCTTTCCTTTTTTAAAATTCCTGATATTGAGAGAGCTTGAGTCCATCCAAACTCTCGACAGTTAAGAAAGACTTGAGATGACCATAGATAACTGACAGGCCTGGCCTGGACACCATCTTGAAGCTCGCCCTAGACTGCGGAGCTGTGGGTGGACGGCGGGGTGCCCGGAATGCAGTCACCCTGGATGCTGACACTGGCGCGTCAGCTCCAGCGACCTTGGTTTGGGTGAGCATCTTTGACCTCTCCGTGCCTCACTGCCTCATCTGCGACACGCGGGAAGAAGGATCCACTGGAGAAGGTGGCTGAGCCAGGGCACTGAGACGCGTGAGGTGACAGCCTGAAATGGCGTCCACACGGTGGGGGTGATGCCATCACCCCCGAGTCCCCAGAGGAGGGGGCGACGCAGGCGACTCCAAGCTGGGACTGACCACTGCCATCTGCGGACCCGGCCCTGTGCCTCAGTTACCCTGTGGGTTACTCTCCTCCAGTGGGAGCGGCACAGCCCGTCTGGCCAGCCCTGGGGACTACGCAGCTCCACCTGGGCAAAGTGACACCAAGCTAGGCGGTCATCGAGCAGCTCAGTGGAAGGCTCTGCACCAGCAAGCGCCTCCCCTCATCTGGGAGGTTGAGGCAGGGGCCGCCTACCGCGGACAAACGGAGACGCCGCCGGAAGCCCCGCATGTCCCGCCCACCGCGAATCTGGACTGTGATTGGTTTGGAGGTGCACACGTGATGCCTCCCCAGCCAATGAGATGCAAGGACCAGGAGCCCGGGATTCTGGGAAGGGTTTGTCTTCCTGACCGGAGCCGTGGCGGCGCTTCTGCAGCTGCTCGGCTCGTGGTGTTTGCGGACGCTCCGGGCATCTGCCGTGGCCATGCGGTCCCTGTCCCCGTGCGGCGGCACCCTCAGGACCCCGGGGGAACGAGCGTGGGAGCGGGAGCCCGGGCTCCGAGGAGCGGGGTTCCCGGGGACGCCGAGGCTACCGAGCTCCCTGCTGGCGGGAGCAGAACGGACAGCGGCGGCCCGAGCCGCGCCCTGGAGGCCCTTCGAGCTCTGCGGCCGGTGGCACGTTTCGAAAGCTCCTCCCGCCCCAGGGTGAATGGAAGCTGCTTTGGGAGACGCGGTAGCGTCGCAAGTATTTCCAGTCCGACTCCTCCAGAAAGCCCGCGAGGAAGCTCGTCTCCCTCTCCGAAGGAATGTCCGTGCGCCGCTCGGTGGCTTCCTCCTCCATGTGCTGTTGGAACAAAGCGTTTTGTTCGGTTTTGTAGCTTCCAGATCACGTAAGGAACGCTGACGTCCCCGACCTGAGCCCGTGGGCTGCTTTTCCTCCAAGTCGACGGCAGCTCGTTAAATCGCCTGGGTTCTTTCCAAAGCCAGCTGGGCCTGGGCTCCAGCCCAGATGGTGGGAGAGACTTGGTCCGCGTCGGGCCTGGCATCAGAATCTTGACAGATGCCCCCACCCCCAAATTATGCATGCGAAGCCAGCAGAGGACCTCTGCTCTGAGAGCCTGAGCAGGTGGGACTTAAGGCTGCCTGCAGGAGACGGCAGACCGTGGAGTCCAGGTGATGGCTCCGGTTCCCTTCCCGATTTGTGCCTGTAGTCTGCAGGGTCATTTCTGCGCCCCCAGGAAGTTGTGCGTCTAGGACTTCCTACTGTGCTTGTCCCCTCAGTCTCCTGGAGTGGTCAGACACTGCCAGCCGCAGCTCAGCCATCCCGTACGTGCTCGGCCACAGAGGAAAGTCTGAACAGCACGATGGCAGCTGACCTCACAGCCTCTTCCGCCACATTTGGGAACCATCTGGGAGAAGAGATCAAACACAAGCCTTAGGGGAAACCTCAGACCCAACTGGCAAAAGATGAACAAATGTGCTGAGCAGGAGACAGAACCCACAAGAAAGCAGCATGCAGGCAAAAGTGGTGGGAATCCGACCCAGGAAGCTGCCGTGCAAAAGGCTCAGTGGTGGATGGCTACAGCTTTTACTCATGGAGCAGCCTGGAGAGTGAGGGTTGTCATCCTCTCCTCACTGCATCCCTCGGCCTGGGATAGACACTGGAATCCGGCTTTACGGATTTTACTTAAATAGTTCCCATCGTGCTTACCATGCTCTTGGCACTGATCTAAGTGCATTGCAAAGATCAGCGGAACCCTTGGGACAGGATTCTGCCATGGGTGATATTATTGCTCCCACATCAGAGGTGAGCGAGTGGAGGCCCTGGCGGCTGAGATCTGGGTCTGTGCAGGTCAGCTCTGGAGCCTGTGCTCTTCACCTCAGCACTGTGCCGCCTCTGTCACAATCATGACTCAGGCAAGGAAGCTGTCAAGTTCCAGTTCCACTCTTCCTTCAAAGAGCCAGATACATTTGGCTTTGAGTCTAGTCGTGTCGCAGTCCAGGGTTCTCCTGGGGGATTTCTTCTAGTTCATGAAGCCTCTCACTCTCCTGACTCCATGTCCTATGACTGGTGTCTGTATGCTGTAGCCAGCCCTGTCCTACATTCACCTGGGTGCAGGACTCTACACGGTGGCACTTCTCAAAAGCTTTTTGCTACATGGGGTGCTGGCGGAGGGGATGCATGTTGTAAAACACTGAGACGTGCCTGGACTTGTGAAATCCACTTTGCTCTCCCCAAGGTCCCAGAGCCTCAGCATTTCCTCTTCCCTCCTGCGCTTCCTCTAGTGACTGTAAAGTCTTCAGTCTCCTGTAGGTATACCCGCGCCGACTCCCTTTTCTGAAGTGGCCGTAGTGAGGAGAATGGGCGCCAGCACTTCCGTCCTCTGCCTCAGTGCTTGTCAATGAGTTTTTACAAGGAAACTGAGAGCTCTTCCCCCCAAGACATCTCTGCTGAATGAAGCTGTCCTAATTCTGTGGTCAGAGAATGCTTCTGTCTCTACCCTACTGGAGAAGTAAAAGCACAGGACAAGAAGGGAGAAGGCTCCTTGCTGTGGCCCCGCCCGCTGCCCGAGGGCCTGGAGAAACTCAAGTCACCTCCCCTAGTCCCAGTTTCCTCTTCAGTACGCTAGGAACCATAGCAGCCACTCTGTACTTTTGAAGAATTGTCCATGATCTCCGGTTTAGGGAGCTGGGTGAAGCCCTCTGGCTCACTACCCTCACACCCAAGGATGTGAACAACAAAGGTTTGAGCAAGAAAAGACAAACAGCAACAGCCTTAACTGCTGAACGTGGAGGAAGGGAGACCAGCTCCTTGCATCAGGCAGCGCCTGCCTCCTCTACCTGTGGGAGAGGACAGAAGGCAGAGCACTAGGGAACGCCCCTCTCCCCGCCCCACTTTGCTTCCAGCAGGAGAGAGCTAAAGGAGATGGGAAGGGAGGTGGGAATTTCTCAGAAATTGGGGCCTTTCTCAGCTTGCTTCCTCCTGCCCCCAACCATGGTGATGCCTTATGGATTGGGGTTGGGGTTGCCAGCTTAGAAAGCCAAGTCTCAACTTTTAAATAGTCTTGGAAGAAAATAACATAAATCTTTATGAGGTGAAATTAATAAATCAGGAAGTCTGGGGAAAGGAGTGTGAGTGTAAGGAGATTACTGGTCTTTCACAGTGGGAAGACACGGGTAGTTTCTAAGTTGGAAAATCAATCAAGAAGTAACAGTTCTAAAGGGAGCCATATGAAGAACTAAAAAAAAGCAAGAATGAATTTGCTGGGTGTGATGGCCCATGCCTGTAATCCCAACACTTTGCGAGGCTGAGGCGGGGGGACTGCCTCAGCTCAGGAGTTCAAGACCATCCTGGGCAACATGGTGAAACCCCATCTCTACTAAAGTACAAAAAATTAGCCGGGTGTGGCAGCATGCACCTGTAATCCCAGCCACTCAGGAGGCTGAGGCAGGAAAGTTGCTTAACCCTGGAGGCAGAGGTTTCAGTGAGCTGAGATCGTGCCACTGCACTCAGCCTGGGTGACAGGGCAAGGCTCTGTCTCAAAAAAAAAAAAAAGAGAGATTGAATTATAATCAGGGAACATCAGAAAGTAGGTAAGAGGAGGAGAGGTGAGGGAAGTAGGTAAGAGAAGTTCTGCTGATTTTCTTCTTTTAAAGTCGGTGTTCAATAGACATTGTCTAAATGTGCTAAATCTCTGAAAAGAGTGTTGGCACGCTTTGTGGACTGAATGCTTGTGTCTCCTCCTCTCAGATTCATAGGTTAAAGCCCCAACTTCCAGTGCGGCTATATTTAGAACAGGAAGCAATTGAGGTTAAATGAGGTCATAAGGGTCAGCACTGATCTGATAGGAGTAGTGTCCTTAGAGACACCAGATTCTTTTCTCTACCCTCACAACCTCCTCCCCTGTGTGAACCTGGCAAGAAAGCAACTGTTTCAAGCCAGCAAGAGATCCTCCCCTACACCAGAAATCACCTATGCTGGTACCTTGGTGAACTTCCAGCCTCCAGAGCTGTGAGAGAAACTGAATTTTGGTCTGTGGTACTTTGTTATGGTAGCCCAGGCAGACTAATATATGGTATAACATATGAAAGAAAAAAGTGGAAAAATTAAACAGTGTAACCCTTTCAGATTACCATAAGGAAAAGAACCCACTTCTGAAAACAGTTCATACAGTGGGACTTAGAAAATAACGGAAACATTATAAATAGAAAATGTAAAATGCTGGCTTAAAAATAAGTGTGTCAAACACAAATTAAATGTACTTACCTACTGAAAGACATGTAAAGCCCAAGCAAATAAATTCATCCAAAACAAAGTGATTCAGAAAGGGCACATTAAAACCTAGAGAAACAAAGACAGAAGTCAAGGCACAAATTATGAAGTGAGTTAAAACAGCACTGTATATGGATCATGAATTTATTTTTTCTGAGACAAGGTCTCACTCCCATTACCCAGGCTGGAGTGTAGTGGTGCACTCATGGCTCACTGCAGCCTCGACTTCCCAGGATCATGTGATTCTCCCACCTCAACCTCCTGAGTAGCTCGTACTACAAGCGTGCACCACCATGCCCAGCTAATTTTTTGTATTCTTAGTAGAGATTGTTTCACCACGTTGTCCAGGCTAGTCTTGAGCTCCTGGGCTCAAGCAGCCTCCCAAAGTGCTGGGATTTCAGTCGTGAACCACCTTGCCCAGTCAATCATGAAATCTTAATGCACCCAATAATGGCAATCAAAGCACATGGGGCAGACTTCCTCTCTGTGACCTGGAGTAGATACACTTTTCCCCAGTCCTCCTGCTAAGTACAACAAGAAGACCCTGGAAACTCTGCGTGAAATGGAAGATTCTGAAAGGTCGAGAGAAGAAGGCAGATTAGTCAGGAACGTGGGATTTTGAAGAAGGATATGGTGGTGCGCTCCCTGGGCTTCCCTTTTCCCTTGTATATCCCAGATATGGAGCTGAAAAAGCTGGAAACCTGGAAACACCAAAGGGCAGACAAAAATATCCCTAACAAGAGTTTTCTGTTTCTAGCCAGAGGATCAGGATAGGAGCAACCTAGGAAGACAGAGAACTTTGTGGCCTCACTTTCACCTATGCAAGCAAAGCCCAAGTTGGGGAGCCTGAATTTCCACCCTCGTGAGAGTGATGTCACATGCCAAGTAGAGAGCTAGTATTTCTGTCCCCGCCATTGATAACAAGGCACGACACCCGCACCTCACAGTTCAGTGAAAACCACAAACAACCTAAACTTCCACTCCTACTCGGCAGCAATAAAGCATGGCTTCACCTCCTCAGTGGGATGATGTTGCAGGAGGCTGAGTGAGGAGTTAGGACTTCACCGTGACTCAACAGTAAAGAGGCTTTCCCTAGAGTGGAATCAGTGGAGACAACATGGTGAGCCCAAAATCCTGCCACCATCCAGAATTAACAAGCTGCCCCTCCTTCTTCTTGGGTATCAATAGAGGCCTTAGTGGGAGCTTTGATTTCTATTTCCACCTGGCAGTAGCAAGGTAGTGCCTCCCTCCCTCCCTTTGCTAGGTCAGTGTCAAAGAAAGCCAGATAAAACGAGTTTTCAAATGAGATCCAGAGTCTCATAATACAAAAATGTCCATGTTTCAATAAAAAATTACTAACCATACCAAGAACTCGGAAGATTTCAAACTGAATGAAAAAAACAGCAAAAAGTGTCAGTGCTGAGATGACAGATATTACAATTATATAACAAAGTGTTTAAAATAGCCATGATAAGACTGCCTCAGCAAGTAATTTCCAACATTCTTGAAACAAATAAAAAAAATAGAAAGCCTCAGCAAAGCAGTAGAATAGAAAGTCTTATCAAATAAATAGAAGATGTAAAGAAGAGCCAAATGAAAAGTTTAGAATTAGAAACTATGGTAATCAAAATAAAAATCTCAGTAGATAGTTCAAGAGAAGAATAAAGCAGCTACGCAGAAGGCTGGGGCAGAAGAATTGCTTGAATCTGGGAGGCAGAGGTCGCAGTGAGCCGACATCACACCAGTGCACTCCAGCCTGGGCGACACGGCGAGACTCTGCGAGAGAGAGAGAGAGAGAGAGAGAGACAGAGAGAGAGAGAGAGAGAGAGAGGGAGGGAGGGTGGGGGGAGGGGGAGAGGGAGGAAGGGAGAGAGGGAGAGGGAGGGAGGGAGAGAGGGAGAGGGAGGGAGGGAGAGAGATCAACAAAGAATAGTGAACTGGAAGATAAAACAATATAAATAACCCAATCTGAACAAGAGAAGAACAGAGCCTTAGGACCTGTGGGACTGACTGAAGATCTGACACTCATGCCACCAGGGTCCCAGAAGGAGAGAAGCGAGAGAGGGCAGAGCTGAAAAAGTGCTCAGTGTTGCACTGCAGTTCAACAGAGGAAAACTGCTTTTCAACAAATGGTGTGAGAATAATTGGATGTTCATAAGCAGAAATACGAATCTTGACCTGAGCCACAACCTATCTAAAAATCGATTCAAAATGGGTTGTGGAACCAAATGAAAAATGTAAAAGTATAAAACTTTTGGAAAAATAGAAAATTTTCAGGATCTAGTGCTAGACAAGGTATTCTTAGACTTGACACCCAAAACACAATACATAAAAGGAAAAATTTATACATTATACTTTATCAAAATTGAAAACCTTTGCTCAGTGAAAGACTCTATGAAGAGGATAAGAAGACTACAGAATTGTAGAGAATATTTGCAAATCGCTTATCCGACAAAGGACTAGTGTTAGAATATCTAGAGAGCTCTCGAAAGGCAACAGAAAGAATCAAACAATTCCAATAGGAACTGGGCAAAATGCATGAAGAAACATTTCACCACAGAAGATGTCTCAACTGCAAACAGTCACATGAGAATGCATCAACATTCTTATCCATCAGGGAAATGCAAATTAAAACCATGAGATACCATTACTCATCTATCAGAATACTTAAAATAAAGGCTATAATCAATGCCAAATTCTGACAAGAATGTGGAGAAATTGGATTAACACAATGCTGGAGGGAACGGTACAGCCACTCTAGAAAACAATTTGAAAGTTTTTAAAAAACGCAACATACAACTACCATATGGCCCAACATTGCACTACTGGGCTTCCCAGAGAAATGAAGATTTATGTTCACACAAAGACCTATACACGAATGCCTATAGTAGCTTTATCCATAATAGGTAAAAACTGGAAACAGCCTAGATGTCCTTCAACAGACGAATGGTTAAACAAATTGTGGTACACTCTTACCATGAAATACTACTCAGCAATAAAAAGAAATGAACTACCGATACTTGAAATAACCTGGATAAGTTTTCCCAGAATTATCCTGAGTGAAAACATCCATTCAAAAAGATCAGATAGTATGATCACATTCACATAACAGTTTGAAATGATGAAATTATAGAGACGGACTAGATTAGTGGTTGCCGGTAGTGGAGGGGATTGAGATGGGAGAGTGGTGGGTATAGCTCTAAAAGGGCCACATGGAAAATCCTCTTGGTGGTGAAATCGTTCTTTATCGTGGTCCTGTTGATGTCAATATCCTGTTTGTGTCAGTGTAGTATAGTTTTGCAAGATGCTACCATTGGGGGTAACTGGGTAAAGGGTATACAGAACCTTTATTGTTTCTTACAACTGCATAGAAATCTACAATTATCTCGAAACAAAACATTAAAAAATTTGTAAATACATGAAACATTACAAGATTGGTTTAAGATTTGAAAGTCAGCTACTTTAACTCACCACACTAACAAACTGGAAAAGAAAAAAAAAACTGTGATTATTTCAAAAGATGCACAAAAAGCATTTGATAAAATCCAATGTCTGTTCTTTATTAAAATAAAAAAAAAACCCTGACTCTGAACAAACAGAAAATAGAAGGGAAGTACCTCAAATTGTTAAAGTGCATCTCTGAAAAACCTTTAGCTAACATTATACTTAGTGGGAACTCTGAGATCAGGACAGGGATGGTCACTTTCACTCCTTCTATTTAATATTGGAATAGGGGTTCCAGCCAGTGCAACAGGCAGAAAAAGAAATGAGGCATCTAAGTCGGAATAAGAGAAGTAAAACTGTCTTTTTTCATAGACAATATGATCATCTACATAGAAAATCCGATGGAATCATTTTAAAGCTGCCACAAATACTAAGTTTAGCAGTGTTGCCGGGCGCAAGCTCACTAGCCAAGACTCAACTGTATTTCTATCTGTTATTAACAAATACTTGTAAATTGAAATTTAAAATTACCATTTACAATACTGGCACAAAAATGATAGAGTATGAGTCTATACAAATGTGAGCAAAGCCTGTACACTGAAACTTACAAACATGGCTGAGATAAATAAGATCCAAATAAGTGGAGAATTATACCAGCGCTGCGGTCTGGATGTTTGTCTGTGTGGTGACTGAACTGGTTCTGGATGGAGGCAGCAGTCCCTGAGAGACCGGGTGGCTGTATGGTCAGGACGCACATCGGGTGTGGTTCCCTTCTGCACGTTCTCGCTCCCTTTCTCAGCTTCTCCACCATGTTTTAAAGCAGCAGAAGAGAAGCTGGGCAGATGCTGTCTCCGTGCTTCTTACACAGCCTGCAGAACCGTGACCTAAATAAACTTCTTTTCTTTATAGATTTCCCAGCCTCAGATATTCCTTTATAACAACACAGAACGAACTAAGTCAACTGTGTTCATCGCATTGTTAAGTTGGCGTTATCCGCAAATTGGTCCGCTGATTCAATCAAAATTCCAGCAAACTATTTTATAAAAATTGACAAGCTCATTTTAAATTAATATGGGAATTCAAAGAAACTTGAATAGCCAAAACGACTTTGAAAAAGGACAACATTGGAAAATTAACACTGTGTAATTTCAAGACTTGCAAAGCCACAGTAATCAGGACAGTGTGATATTGGCATAAGATAGACAAATAGATCAATGGAACAGCGTAGCATCCAGAAATAAATCTACATGTGTATTCACAACTAATTTTTTTAAACAACCGAGGAGCTAACATAAACTGGTGAAGAAAAGAGAGTCTTGTCAGCACATTGTGCTGGAACCATTAGACACCCACTTGAAAAAGGATGAGCTTTGATTCATATCTTGTACCATATGCAATTATTAACTCAAAAGAGATCATTTAAAACCTAAAACTATGAAATTTACAGAGGAAAATATTGGGCTTGGCAAAGGGTTCTTACATATGAGATGAAAAGCGTGATTCATTAAGTAAAAGGATGAGATGGAATTCATCAAAATTTAAAGCTTCCGTTCTTTGAAATACATTGTTGTGAGAATGAAGACAAGGTTGGCAAAAAAAAAAAAACTATTGAAATGATGCATCTGATTAAAGTTGTTTTTTTCCAGAACATAATTAAAAATTCTCAAAACCCAACAGTAAGAAAACTATCAATTTTTTAAAATGGGCAAGTGATTGAAGAGACGTTTAACGACAACAAAAAAATATGACACGACAGATTCTCAACATCATTAGTAATTAGGGAAATGCAAATGAAACCACAGCGAGATACCACTACACATCTGTGAGAGTGGCTAAAGTTTAAAAGACTAATCAGACCAAGTGCTGCTGAGGGTGTGAAGCAACCGGAACGCTGATGGGATGTTAAATGGTAGAATCACTCACGTTGGAAACAGTATGGCTGTTTCTTAAGAAGTTAGCGGTAGCTGTCATACAGCACAGCCGTTGAAAGAAGTGAAAGTACGTGACCACACAAGGACTGTGTACAATGTTCATAGCTATGAGTGTGTGAAGAAACAAACACGGCCACACACTACCAGTAAAACTTGATGTTTTCAAACTTTATTGGGGGGAGTCAGTAATTTCGTGACATTTATCACTTTTTTCCCGAGAGAAGCATAGTCTGCAGCTCGTGTGAGGCTGGATCCCTGGTTTCCTGCAACACTTTACAACGTTCTGGGTTACTCTGGATATGCGGAGAACAATACATGTTGAACTGCTGTAGAAATACACGCCAAGATATGTTAGTTATGTGTTAGAATATTTACTTCACACACCCTGTTTTCTTTCTTAAGTGGTGTTAGGACATTTATTCCAAACGGAACCTTTGTTAAAAACATTGCAGCCATTGCACATTTGCGGAGTTGCTTATGGAAACTACTAAACAAAAGCTCTTCCCATCACTGAGTAGAGTCAGCATCATTTGCGTCCCTAAATACTTCAGTATGTGTATCCTGAGAACAAGAACATTCTCTTACATAACCACAGTACAATGATCAAAATCAGGAATTTAGCATTGATACGATGCCATCATCCAGTCCACAGACATGTTAGCATGTTGACGATTGTCAGAATAACGTTCTTGGTTGCCTGATTACCAAATGATTTCCTATAAGAAGGAAAAAAATCTTAGAAGATTACTATAACACTGGGCCCAAACACTGAAAAACCTGAATGAAAAGATAGTTTTATATGACTGACCGAATTAACTAGTAAACATAGAAAATCTAAGCAGATATATTCACATAGAAAAATCAGAACTGTTCCCCTCCAGCCCGACCCCAAATCACCAGGCTTCCAGGATTTCAAAGGGAGCTAACAAGAAAATTATATAAGCATCTCCATCTATGAAAAACAAGTTTTATTTCCTCATTTTTATGGACAAATAGAAAAACTGTGTCTTAGTGGGAGACACTTTTAGCATTTCTGCCAAAGTCAGGAACAAGAACAGCCTGCACACTATTGTTACCCCCACTGCTGGATACACTACTGAAGGCAGACAGCCTCACATGCAGTCACACACACTCATGTACACACACATACACACGCATGCACACATACATGCACACACACATGCACACACATGCCCCCCCACATGCACACACCTGTACACAGCACACACGCACACACACATGCACGTGCACATGCACGTACACATGTGCACACACACATGCATGCCCCACACGTGCACACACATGTACACACACGTACACACATGTGTGCACACATGCACACACCTGTGCACACATACACACACATGCACACATGCACACACGTACACACACGCATGCACACACATGCACACATGCACACACACATACACACATACATGCACACAGACACACATGCACAGGCACTGGCACAGGAACTGGAAAAAGGAGGTGAAACCGTCTCTATTGCAGATTGTAGTTCTGGTGAAATCAAGGCAATTGACTGAGAAACTGTAATAAACTAAAACAATAAGATAATTCACTAAAGTGGCAGGATATGAATTAACAGAGAGAAATCAGTCGTCCTCATAGACACGATGGACAAAGAATAGTAAGAAGGGGACCACATAGCCAGAAATGAGAAAATCTATTAGAAGAAAGCTTTAACCCGAAAGGCGCTGACGGAGACGGAAACGACTGAAAAAGCAGGGCCTGTTCCCGGACAGGAACACTCGGTATCGTGAAGTTGTCAGATCTCTTTAAGTTAATTTGTAAATAAAAATACCACAAGGTTCTCCCTCCCCAGCAGGGCCTAGACAAGTCTATTCTAACGTTCCATAAGAAACAAGAAATAAGAAGAGTCAGGAACATCCTGACAAGATGAGCAGGGCAGGGACTGTGGGGCTGGGCCTGGCAGAGATTAAAAGTAGAATCAATTGCTCATAATTAAAAGTGTGCTTCTGGAGAGATCAGTGAATATGGAACAGACTAGAAGATCCCAAGGAGGTGCACGCGCGTACGTGGAGTGCACGTGGATAAAGGCGGCTCTGAAGCTGGGAAGGCAGACTTGTCAGGAAATGGTGCTGGGTGCCCTGGACGCCTCCTTGAGCAATGACCTTGGCTCCCTGTGTCACGCTGGGCTGCACAGCATAGAACACACCCCAGTGGGTCATCGAGCTGCAAGAAACATGCAATCACACGAATACCAGAAGACAGCACATGAATTGCTCCGTAACCTGGGCATGGGGAAATCCTTTTAAAATATTGTTCAAGATTCCATACCAACAGAAGAAATGACTAAGAAATTAAGCTACATTAAAATACAAAATGCCTCGGCCAACCCCCTACCCCCCAAAAAAAGCAAAATCAGAATACCTGTGTAAACTGTAAACAAGTACTTTTACATTGTCACAGAGGGTGAGTCTGCATCACACATAGTTTCCAGAAATAGAGAATTAAAAACAAGACAACGGGACAGCGGGCAAGAGCCATGAACAGGCCTTTCTCAGAAACGGTCGCCGGGCACGGCCTTCCCACACGGGCATGGGCCCAGCTTCACCGTGGAGAGAGAAGCGCAGGCCGGGGCTCTGAAGCTGCACGTCCCAGCCCCTGGGTGACGGCTGCTGTGCTGACCGCTTCTTCTGTGGCAGGAATAGTGAGGGAAGGCCCGGTTGGACACTGTTGGCTGTCACGCAGAACAGCATGACCCTGTGGAGGGAGACGGGCCGTCCCCGACAAAGTCTCAGATGCTTTCCCTTGACCTGTCCTGAGGGTGCACATGCGAGCAAAGTGGGAAATGATGCTGGATGGCATGTGGGTGATGCTGGCATGTGGGTGACACCGGATAATATGTGGGTGATGCCAGCATGTGGGTGATGCCAGCATGTTGGTTTTCTTTGCAGCCTCAAAGATTGGAAACCACCCCCATATCTTACTGTGAGGTGCTCTTGAAACTTTGGTAGATTCACAGCCTGGAAACCCCACTTCTACAGGGAAGAGCGTGATCCATAGTAATCTCCAACATGTGTTACTACATAAACGTAGTGTGCACGTCTGTGACTACGGTGCTCTATCTTTTGTAGAAAAAAGGTGTCACTAAAAGAAACACTGAAAGAATTAACTGGAAACTTCGGGAAACTGGCAATGCAAGTGTGCCCTGGGCATTAGATGGTGCTTGGGAGCGAGTTCTATTCTGGCTAAGTGCAGTAATGGTGTTTGCATGTATAAAAAGCACTTTTTTTTTTTTTGAGACGGAGTTTTGCTCTTGTTGCCCAGGCTGGAGTGTTTCCAGTGGTCCTCACCAAAGGCGCAGGGGAAGAGAGGAAACTGTGCTCCAAGGGACGCTGGGCTGCGGGCGATTCTCCAAGGAGCTCTGGGTTTGCGAAGGACACGGTTGAAGCTGGAAGGAATGACACAGGCAATTCGGTGACGTGGACCAAGCAGCCGGGAAGTGAGGCTTCGCAAAACCTCTGAGCAGCAAGCCCATTGGCTGCATTTGGGTGAGGTGGAGGTGCTGGCTGGGTGGGGTGGGTGTGAGGGGTGGAGGCTCTTGCTCCTGCCCTGTCCTCCCCCGGGGGAGAGTATGAAGATCGGGAAGGCCAGGATGGACCGCACCGCGTGGACGCAGCCTCTGCTGCTCCCGCTCGGGTTTGTGCGTGGGGAGGGCGGGCGGGCGGTCCCGGGGCTGACAGGAAGGAAAGCATGGCCTCCCCTGGAGACCTTCGGGAGGGGATGGCCGATATGCAAAGCAGTGAGGAAGGAGCTACCCCAACTCTGCATGGGAGAAAGGACGGGGCCCCACCCTGGGTGAAGATTGGCTGCATTCCAGGAGAAAGGGGTTGCGGGAGGGAGGGAAAAGTCTACTAGAAATATGACGATCGGATGATCGGATTGGGTTTGGAAACGTGAATACCACTGTCTACAAACGTGCACCGAACACAACACATCTCAGTAGATTAAAAGTGAAACACGACAAGGAGACACAACATAGAAAAAAAGGAAGTGAGGACCGTCCGGGAAGGGCTCACAGGGGCCCCGGCACTGGGGCTGTCCGGGAAGGGCTCACAGGGCCCCGGCACTGCCGCTGTCCGGGAAGGGCTCACAGCAGCGCCACGGCTGGGGTCGTTCTTCATCAATGCGGATGAGAGTGGACCGCGCGTTGGGCCGTCATAGCCGCCAAGTGCAGCGGCAGAAAGAGAAACGAAAGTGGCCCCAGGCCTCGGTCCACCCCAGGCCCCCGTGATGGATGGTGGTTGGGATGGCACTCAGTCACAGGGGTCCCGAGGTGGGTGAACAGGCCCTGTATGTCCCCAGCCAATGCCACTGGATCTAGGGTAGCTTTTGGGGTGGCCTCACAGGGGAGCTGTTGGCTGGGAGGTGGGCTGCGGAGACACCTGGGACCCCCACGGTCTGCTAGGCCTCCATACCCCCTCAGACCCCTGGGTCCCTGTTCCCTTGAGGACCCTTCCTGGGAGGGAACTGCAGCCAGAGGCTCCCAAGGAGAGAGCCTCTGCCAGCACTGCCTCCCTGTTCTGGATCAGGATGGATGGGTGCAGGGGAGGACCCTCCTGAGAGGGCTGAGATCCCAGGGTTCTGCTTCTCCTGCCAACCCCCTGTCTTCTTGAGGCCAGTGGGTCCCAGCTCCTCCTGCACCGGGACAGGAGGGGCCAGCAAGAGGCAGGAGCTTGCTCTGAGCCAGGAGTCAGGGAGCCATGCTGTGGACGGCATGGGGCCACCTGGGCTGTGCCCGGCCCAGGAAGGAATGGGGTCTCTGACCACTCAGTGTCGGGGTGACTGGCTTTGCCCTCCTATTGGGAGACTCCGTGTGATGATCTGAAACATCGCTTTTCTAAACTGGGAACAGGTGCGGGCCTGATGGGCCAAGGTTTCTTTCCTGACTATTTTTTCACAGTTGAGCTCCGTAGAACAAAGGAGAGCGTTCTAGCATCTGTTCCTGACCCGGGAGGCCACAGGTGAGACGTGCAGCCTGGCTGCTGGCTTGGAGGACACTTCAGGGGTCGGGGCACCCCCTTCTCGAAGCAGGGGGTACGGTTTGGCCCTCTGTCCCCACGCACGTCTCATCTCAAACTGTGATCCCTCCCGCTGCGGGATGGAGGTGGCTGGAAGCTGGGGTGGCCTCCCCCGTGCTGTTCGTGTGATAGTGAGCGAGTTCGCGTGTGATCTGACGGCTTTATGAGTGTTTGGAAGTTCCTCCTTCACGCTTCTCTCTCGCCTGCCACCACCTGAATAGAGGTGCTGGCTTCCCCTTCCACCATGATTGTAAGTTTCCTGAGGCCTCCCCAGCCATGTGGAACTGTGTCAAAGAAATCTCTTTTCTTCATAAATCACCCAGTCCTGGGCAGTTCTTAGAGCAGTGTGAGAACGGACAAATGCACAAGGATGCCCACATTTGTCGTTTTTCACCTCCCTTCAGGAGGAGGGTCTTGGGCACACGCTGGACACAGCAGCCCAAGGCTCCTTGGTGAAGGTGTCTTAGTGCCAAATGCAAAGCCTTGGGCTGGTCCTCTTGGGTTGACCTCATTGTATCTGGCCGGCTCCAGCCCACCCGGGCCTGATTTGCTCCTGACCCTGAAGCCCAGGGTGTCAGGGCCTCAGCTCCTGGGAGGAGTGGGAGGAGAGGCCAGAGGGCCCCTAGGGGTTCCCGTGGGGATGCAGGGGCTCAGCCAGCATCGCCATCCCGACGCGTGGGGTGCGTGGTGATGACCCAGGGCTGGGACTGAGGGCGGGCTCTCGGTGTCTGGGAGGCAGGGGTGGCTGTGACAGGGCAGGGCGCTGCCGCAGGGGCCTGCCCAGAGTCCTGCCAGTCTGGAAAAGGCACTTTTGTTGTTGAATTGTCTGATTATTTGGGGCCGGCGGGCCTCCAGTTCTGAGGCAGGAGGTGCACACGGGGTCTGCGGGCCTGGGAGCAGGGGCTCCAGGGGCTGAGGCTGGGCGAGGGGTCTCGGGGGCCTGGCTAAGTGTTAGTCTGAGGGGGGTGCAGGGGCCATGCTGACTGGCCGTGTGAGTATGTGTCTCTCCTGTGCCTCAGTTTCTGCAAAATGAGAGGCTGGGACCTTGGTGTCGGCCCCCCGCAGTTTGAGGCCGGGAGCTTCCTCAGCCCCTGTGGAGGTCTGTGTGGAGTCCCTGGTGACCCCAGGCATTGGAGGATGGAAATGCCTGCAGGTGAGGAGGAGGTGAGGCCCAGGAGAAACCCAGCTGGGACCTGGGAGCAGGGGCCCCACCACAAGGGACCGCTGCACTCAGCGTGCAGCCCAGGGGTGACCCAGAGAGGTCTGTGCAGGGCAGGTGGAGGGGAAGGGGACCCCACAGAAAGTGCTTGGGAAAGACCCTCTTACCAGCACCCCGGGACCTCTTCAGTCCAGGCCACTCCCCTCCAGCCTCCCCAGCCTCCTCCCAGCGTCCACCAGGCATAGGCCATGGGGTGCACGGGCACCAGGGGCCTGGGCCTTACCATGACAATCTCAGGTGGGTGCCATGGAATCATTCACCTGGCTGACGGTGGGGAAAGCCGGGGCGAGGGCGAGGGCCAGCTCGAGGTGTCCTGGTTGCATTCAGAAACCGGGGGTGGCGAAGAGCAGGCCTGGGCCCGGCCGTGTGGGGGCTGCGGCCAGAGGAAGCCTCTGCGGGGCCTTGGGGGGCAGCCTGGGTGTGGGCCCCGGCACCATGAGGGAACATCCTACTGGCCAAGCCCAGCCCTTGTCGCCAGGGCCGCGGCTGCAGAGGAAGTCCACAGGGCAGCCGGGAGGGGCTGGGCCACTGCCTCACTGCATCTGCCCCGGGCCCCTCTCTCCCTTCAGTTCTCCACCTGAAACCCAAGGGGCCCTGGCATTTTCCCGCAGCTCTGGTGGCCACAGAGTGTGAAGCATCTAGCGAGGCAGGTCCTTGCTCGCAGCACCTGGGGGGTTCGCTGAGGTCCGTGCGGGTGAGGGTGAGGTCTCAGTGCCTGGGAGGCAGGGGTGGACTTCGGGAGGCCCTACTCTCACCCCGCTGCCTGTCCCTGCCGCCCTCCTCCAGCCCAGCGCTCTGACCCATCATCCTCTTAGCCTCTCAGCGGCCCAAGGAACAGCTGGACACCTGGGGTTCTGGAATTCATGGGCTATGAACTTCTTTCTCTTGAGGATGAGCTGTTGCCACCACTGCCCTCCGCCTTCCACTGTCCACCCTCCCCCTGCTCTGCCCCAAATGTGGAGCCTCCCAGGACATCTTCCTATGGGCCCTGCAGGGTCTCAACTCCCCGGGGCATTTCAGTACCAAGCCTAGAACCTGAGTCTGGCCTTGCAGGATGTGGCTGGCCCCAGCCTACTAAGGCCTGATCTGCTCCCGAACCCTCAGCCCAGGATGTTGGCCCCAGCTCCTCCCTGTCCACAGACACGGCATGGTCTCCATGTCACTGACGCAGAGGCAGATAAGGGGTGTGGATGGACAGCTTTAGCCAAGGGCAGCCCTGATTTTGGCCTGGGATGGGTGGTGATGGGGGTGGGCACATGGCCTGTGATGGGTGGTGATGGAGTGGGCACAAGGCCTGGGATGGGTGGTGATGAGGGTGGGCACGTGGCCTGTGACGGGTGGTGATGGGGGTGGGCACGTGGCCTGTGACGGGTGGTGATGAAGGTGGGCACGTGGCCTGTGACGGGTGGTGATGGGGGTGGGCACGTGGCCTGTGACGGGTGGTGATGGGGGTGGGCACGTGGCCTGTGACGGGTGGTGATGGGGGTGGGCACGTGGCCTGTGACGGGTGGTGATGGGGGTGGGCACGTGGCCTGTGACGGGTGGTGATGGGGGTGGGCACGTGGCCTGTGACGGGTGGTGATGGGGGTGGGCACGTGGCCTGTGACGGGTGGTGATGGGGGTGGGCACGTGGCCTGGGACGGGTGGTGATGAAGGTGGGCACGTGGCCTGGGAGGGGTGGTGATGAAGGTGGGCACGTGGCCTGTGATGGGTGGTGATGAAGGTGGGCACGTGGCCTGGGAGGGGTGGTGATGGGGGTGGGCACGTGGCCTGGGAGGGGTGGTGATGAAGGTGGGCACGTGGCCCTGACCTCCTATGATTGCTCCATTGGTGCACACAGTGGGATTTTACCTCGTGGGGAACCCCAGGGAGAAGAGTGAAAACCTTTATTTGGAAAAGTCGTTGACATGGATACGGTTCAGAGGAAACACAGGAGCAAAAATAACACGAATGTAGAAAGAGGGCCTTGGAGAAAACATCGAACACATCACTGTTGTGAGGAGGAAAGGTTTGCGTTGTTTCTAGGAAGACACAGGCCTCTGTGGCACCACGGGATTCTCGGTCCAGCCCCAGCCCCGGTCTCTGCGGGAGGGAGGAGCAGCCGGGGTTAGCACCTTTAATCTTGAGGGTCTTGAGTGCAGCCACCGCCCCTGCGAGTGCTCTCTGAGTCGGGGTCAGTGCTGGTCAGCAGCGGCCCCCAGGGCTGTGGGGCTGAGGTCCAGGCTGGTCCCCCGGACCCTCAGGAGACAGGGCTGAGTGGCTGAGATCTGTGTCCACAACAGTCCCCTGACCTTGGTTTCCCAAAACGAGACAGAGTCCAGTGCTGCCATGAGCTGAGAGGAGGAGCTTGCTTTGACTTTACGTGTAAAGTAAATGTTAGGTGAGGAATTCTGGGTTGGTGGGAAAAGCCAGCTATGGGGACAGAGGAGAGGGAGGCACGTGTGGCACAGGCTGAGAGGGCGTCTGGCTCAGGCAGGTGGGAGGCAGCACAGATGCGCCGGGAAGGAGCGGGCGGGCAGGAGGCAGGGAGGGTGGGAGAGCCGGGGCGAGGAGCCCAGGCAGACGCCAGCGCAGGGCTGAGCCTCGGAGGGCGCTGTGGGAAGTGGGCAGCCGTGCTGCATCCTGGCTTTCCAAGCTGTTCCTTCAAAACAAATCTAGTGAAATCAGGCGGGTGGGGAAAATTCGCCTCCCATTTAACTCTGTTTAAGGATGGGTGGGGAGGGGTGGGAGGACAGGGTCTGGGCTGGCCTGCGGGCGGGCTAGCCCAGCGCCACCTTCCTGGAGACCGTCTGGTGGAAGACGCCGCGGAGCAGGGCCTGGTAGCTGGGGACCCAGAACAGGTGTCGCTCGCCGTAGGCCACGTCGTACTCGGCCGTCTTGCCTGTGACCAGGACGCGGATGTGGGGCTCGTTCACCTGGCTGCCCACAACGACCACAAAGATCTCCACGCCCGCCCGCTGGGCCTCCTGCACTGCCTTCTCGATGGCCGCGGGCGTGGCGCCCTGCGAGTTGCCGTCCGAGAAGAGCAGCAGTCTCTTCTTGGCAGCGCCGGATGAGGCCTCACGGTAGAAGCGGGTCACGTAGGCCAGGGCATCGTTGACGTCGGTGGCATCGTTGAAGAAGTCCATGGCGTTGACACTGCTGGCCAGGACCGTGTAGTTCTGCAGGAACTGCACTGACGCCCGCTCCGGCCGCTGCTGGCCCGTGCCGCTGTACTGCACCACCGCCACCCGCACGTCATGGGCTGGGTCCGTCCTGCCCGCCTCGAGGAAGCGCTCAGCCAGCCGCTTGGTGAAGTGCTTGGTGGTGTCAAAGTTGTGGCTGCCCACGCTGGCCGAGCCGTCCAGCAGGATGGTGATGTCAGCCGGGGAGGAGAACGTGACTGAGGGCAGGGCGGGCAGCATTAGCGTGAGGCCCAGGATGCAGCCGTGGGGGGCTGGCCGGCCGGCCGAAGGGAGTCCAAGCTCCCCAGAGGGCACCGTGTGTGGTGCTCACCCACTCTCCTCCCTCGGCCCCCTCCTCCCGGGACCCCCTCCTCAGGAGAACCCTCCTTCTGGAGCCCCCTCCTGCTGGGGCACCCTTCTTCCAGAGCCCCCTCTTATCAGAGCCCCCCCCAAAGCCTCTCCTCCCAGAGCCCCCACCCCAGCCACGGCACTCTCCTCCCCATGCACCCTCCTCCCCATGCACCCTGGCCACTGAGGTACTCACTGGGACAGGTATAATCTGGACACTTCTTGTCTGCAAAAGAGAAAAGCCGTGTAGCATGAGCCCGCTGCCCCACCTGTAACCCCGCAAGATGTCCCAGAACCTTGACGGCCAAGCACAGGTGTGGCCATGCCCCGGAGGTCACAGCGAGCTGGGGTGGGCCTCTGTGTGGGACAGAGCTCGCTGCTCCTGCCCTGGGCATCCTGTGTGCACCTATGCAGATCTGGGCCGTGACATTCTTCAGGAAGGCGTCCTCCAGCAGCTCTGCGTAGTTCTCCTTGACCAGCGAGATGCCGGGCCTGCCCTGGGAGGGTGCCAGGCCTTGGCAGGAAATGACGTTGAGCTGGTCGGAGCCCGGGACAAAGTCAAACACGTCCTTGATGCCCACGGAGACCACCTGCGGGGACAGACAGTGTCGGTGTGGCACACCCGCTCTGCCCTCCTCACCCTGGCGAGAAGGCCACCCTGGCTTGCAGGGTGCCCAAGGTGGGGCAGGTGCAGCCTTGTGGCGGCCACCCCACCTGGATGCCTGGGCCGCAGAGCACGTTGAGTGGCGTGGTGTCTCTCTGGGTGTTGGAGCGCCCGTCCGTGATGACGAGGGCAATGCGGCTGTGCGGGCTGGGTGGCAGCAGCTGGTCCCGCGTGTACTGCAGCGCCTCTCCCGTGAAGGTGCCGCCCGCCATCCACTGCAGGCTCTTGATGGCTCTGGACAGTGAGGGGCTTGTGGGGCCCAGCCCTGCCGCGGCACCAAGCCCACCTGGGATCGGGTCAGGACCCAGCCTCCCCAGGGATGGGCCGGCCCGCCTTGCAGCCAGGGGTCGGGGTGAGGGGTGAGGGGTGAGAGGTGGGAGGGCCCTTGGAGATGCCACACTCCTGGCCACGTGGAGCACTCACTCCTTGAGCTCCTGCATGTTCCGGATACCAGGGCTGCGCAGGCTCACGTGCTCCTGCATCTGGCTGTGGCTGTACTGCACCACGCCCGCAGACGACTGCCCCGGCTCGAACTGCGGAACAGGCACAGGGTCAGCACGGGGCTTGCCCCAGGCCCGCACAAGCCTCCCTCGGGTGTCTCTGTTGGCCATGGGTGCCCAGAGGGTGGCACGGGCCCCGGGACCTGGGTCCCCTGCAAACCAATCCTCCTTGGTGGATGAACCCCACTCCTGCGTTCCGTCCACGAGGGACAAGCCCTGAAGCCACCCCCAGGACTCAGGACCCGGGACTGCAGCCCCTCAAGGAGGGGAGGGGTGCTGTCTCTCATCCGAGGCACCTGTGTGGAGTGTGCCAGCCTTGCCAGATGGAGCTGGAGGCCTGGACGGGCTGGCGCCTGCCTGGCATCCCCGTCACGAGCAGGGCAGTCACAGGGATGGATGCAGCTGCTCGTGGGGCTGGGGTCTGGCCCTGGCAGGGCCGGATGGCAGGGCCCGGGTGCGCCTGGGCTTGGTGGAGCTGGACAGGGTGAGGCCGCCTCACCTTGACCAGCTCGTCCCGGCTCAGTCGGTCGATGACCTTGACCACGAAGTCCTTGGCGATCTCGAAGTTCTGCAGGCCGATGCTCTCTGAGCTGTCCAGCACGAAGAGGAGGTCGATGGGGCCGGACTTACATTCTGCAGGCAGGGAAGGTGTCAGCAGAGCACGCCCCACCCCTCCACGGCCCAGGCCCCGCCCCCACTGCCCAGGCCCCGCCCATCCACCACCCAGGGCCTGCCCCTCCACCACACAGGGCCCACCCCTCCATGGCCCAGGCCACGCCCCCACCACCCAGGCCCCGCCCCTCCACTGCCCAGGCCCCACCCTTCCACTGCTCTGGCCCCTCCCCTCCACCGCCCAGGCCCCTCCTTGGCTGCCATGTCCTCCCCTGACATGGTGGGGTCCTGTCTGGCTTGGCCCAGGATGAGCCCACCCCTCCCATGGCCCCTCCATCTGGTGGGCTGGTCAGGGCTGGCCTCCCTTGGCCAGGCTGGGCGTGGGGCCTGTGGGCCAGAACGATGGCGCAGGGTTATTTATTTAACTCTCCTGGTTAAATAATATATTTAAATAATAATATATTATTAAATAACCGCTCCTGGTTGTTTCAGTTAAGGGCGAAAGATGACGAGGCCCAGCCCAGCACCCAGGACCCTGCTGGCTTGGAGCAGGCCCCGGGGGGGTGGGCAGGTGCAGGGAGCCACAGGCGGGGACCAGGGCGCCACTCGCTATCCTGTGACATGCGCGGACCCAGGCCTCGCTCCCCGCCCCCGGGAACCATTCTCTCAGGAGGCAGAGCACGGGTCTCACCACAGCAAGCTGAGAAGAGAGAGTCAGTTAGACCAGTCAGGGCCGCGTCCCGGCGTCAGGGAGACTCCTGCTCTCGGGGCGGCCTCCCCGCCTCCCCGGCCGCCCTCCCTGCCGGACGCCAAGGGCTCTCAGCCTGTGCGGGGCCCGGGGTCTGGGGGTGCTTTAGAGGCCGGTAGGGGCCGGCCGAGGAGTCTCCTCAGTCAAGGCTGTGCGCTGAGACCCTCCTAAGAGTGGAACCGGCTGCGCTGGCGCCCTGCTCTCCATAAGGACAGTTTCTCCAAGGCGAGATACTCACAGCACATTTTCATGATGATGTCCAAAATCTCGCACTCCTGGGAGGGAGAAGTGAGGGTACTGAGGCCATGGATGGCCCCTCCCAGCGGGGGCTGCCGGGTCTCCAGGTCACCCTCCCGGGGCCCCCATAGGGCTGGGTTTGGGCAGGGGGTTCTTTGCAGGTGTGCCCGGCTCTGCCCACTACCTGCTACTGGGCTGGACCCTGACATGGTCATGAAGCAGCACCATCATGGGTCCCCTCACGGTCCTCACGGGTCCCCCATGGCTGTCACGTGTCCCCCCAACCTGGTACCAGCTCTTCTTCCACAACCCACCCCCACCTGCAAGCAGTGTCGGCAGGAGCTTCCACGGACAGGACCCACACCCCAAGGGACAGAGGTCGAAGTGGTCACCCCCAGCGACGTTCACAGAGCCCCACTTACGTCCGGCCCAGGTGGTCCTGGATGTCCTGGGGGCCCCTGTCCAAGAAATGGAGAAGAGGAGCTCTGAGGGTGAGGTGCCTACTGCACAAGCCCGCCCCCACCCCGTCCCCTCCCTGCCCGCCCCCTGTCTCCCCATGAGGGTTCTGTGAGGGCAGTTGACACTTCGCACACTAGTGGTCTAGGCGGGGCCCCATCCTGAGGACTCACTGTCTCCCTGGCCACCACCCCACCCTGCCGACTGGCACCTCCCACCCACCAAAGCCCTATCCTCTGAGATGATGTGCTCCCCAAAATTCCCTCCTGCTGCCTCCCACTCTCCCAACCTCTTCCAGCGTTCCCGAGCCCCAGCACCCAGGTCCCAACCACCCACCTGGGGGCCCTCGGGGCCGCGGTACCCCTTCGCGCCTTTGACTCCTCGGGGTGCAATGTCGTTGTTCTGGAAGAAAACCGTGTTGTCTCAACAGACCATGGACCGTCTGGTCATCTGTGCACTGGCCCAGTCCACAGAGCGTCCAGCAGCTGGGCCCATGCAGCACCCCCCGGCTGTGCCCATCCACTGCCCTCCGAGGGCCACCCCTCTGTGGCCCAGGCTGCCTCGGGGCTGGTCCCGCTCCTCATCCACACTTACATCATCTCCAGGGTCCCCGGCTTCCCCCTCATCCCCCTTGAGGCCTGGGTAGCCTTTTGTACCCTGCAGGAACAGGAGAGTACTTGGGTTAACAAGGGTTTTATTTTCTTTTTAGGAAGCCAAAATTTTAAAAGGAAAAAGAAAAAGATAAGGCAGGCACTCTTCGCCCTCTTCCTCCCTCCTTTTCCCCACACTCTTCCCCCACCTTCCCCCACTCTGTTCCCCCTCCCCCCACTCTTCCCCCACTCTCTTCCCCCTCCCTTCTCCCACTCTCTTCCCCCTCCTTCCCCCACTCTCTGCCCCCTCCCTTCCCCCTCTCTGCCCCCTCCCTTCCCCCACTCTCTGCCCCCTCCCTTCCCACCTCTCTTCCCCCTCCCTTCCCCCTCCCTTCCCCACTCTCTTCCCCCACTCTCTTCCCCCTCCCTTCCCCTCCCTTCCCCCACACTCTTCCCCCTCCCTTCACCCACTCTCTTCCCCTCCCTTCACCCACTCTCTTCCCCCTCCCTTCCCCCACTCTCTTCCCCCTCCCTTCCCCCACTCTCTTCCCCCTCCCTTCACCCACTCTCTTCCCCCTCCTTTCACCCACTCTCTTCCCCTCCTTTCACTCACTCTCTTCCCCCTCCCCTCCCCCACTCTCTTCCCCCTCCCTTCACCCACTCTCTTCCCCCACACTTTCCCCCTCCACCAGGGCAGTGTGGGGCTCCCACAGGCGGCACCCCGGTGGGAGCCTCGCCGGGCCTTGGCCACCAGCCTGGGCTTCCTCTGGAGCCGATGCCAGCCGGGGCCGTGACCACAGACAGTGGGGCAGCCGTGGGTGCCTGTGTACCCCGTATCTTTGTTCAGGAGCCCTTCTGCACCTGTATGTTCACATGTGTGTGTCCCTATGACTGTGAAGTTTATGTGCCCACAGCCAGACGGGGGAGAAGGTGTACTCACGTTTATCCCAGGAGGATCCCTGTTGCCCGGATACCCCTGTCACAGAAAAGCATGGCAGTGATGCTGTGTTCTGATTCGAGAGGGGAGGCCGTGAAGGGGGCACATTGGAAGGGCCTGAGATTGGCAGAATCCATCATAGAATTCCTAGGCCAACCCACCCACCCAAGACTGCCCAGCCCACCGAAGAGGGCACCGGAGGCGGCTTGGGGCATGTCCCTGTGGGCTCAGCGCCTGGGCACTTACGGGGAAGCCAGGGAAGCCCTCCGTGCCATTTCCAGGGGGGCCGTCTTCACCCTAGGGGAGCAGAGGAGCTGTCACCGAGCGAATCACCAGGCCTGGGGTACCAGCAGCACCTGCAGGCAGGGCCCCTGTCGGCCCGGAAGCCAGCTCCCTCCCCTGGAACCGCCCGCACTGCTGTTCCCCATGGACCCTGGGACCTGGATCTCCAGGCAGGAGGGGCCCTTCGAAGCTGCCTCTGGCTCTGCTGCCGACTGTGGCCAGGAGCCAGTGATGCTGGGGTGCTCCCAGCCCAGTCAGGGGACCCCAGGTAGCTCCACGGTGCGGGGCTGGGGCTCCCCAGGGCCCGAGCTGTTGGACACTCACCCTCTCACCCATCAGCCCGGGGTCTCCGGGGGCCCCGGCAGGTCCTGGCGCTCCTCTGGCGCCCTGAGGGGGAAGAGGGAGGCATGAGGGGAGCAGGCTGAGACGTGGTGACCCTGGAGGGAAGCAGGACCCTCCTGGGGCCGGGAGAGGACCCAACGGGAGCCAGGACACCCAGCGCCATGGAGTCCCCAGAGGGCGTGGGGCCAGCACCAGGCAGAGTGGCTTCTGGGACCCTCAGGTCCCCCTGGTGGGCATGGGTGGGTGGGGAGTGGGTCTCACCTCGGACCCTGGGGGGCCCTCATCTCCTCGGTAGCCTTTAGGTCCAACGGGGCCGGCCTCACCCTGTAGAGAGACAGATGTGGCATGTGGGACACAGGCCTCACCCAGCCTCAGGCCCGGCCACCCCTGACCCTGAACTGAGGGCCTCGGGCTATGAGGCATCAGGGTCCCCAGGCTCAGGCCCTGGTCCTGTCAGCACAGGGGGAGCCAGGCCCACCCCTACAAGCGTTGAAGCTTCTCCCAGGTGACTTCTGTGGGCACCCGGCTGGTGGGGTGAGGCTGCTGATCCCCAGGCTGCAGACCACCTGCCCCTCCTGTCCCCCCATAGTGGCCCCAGCCTGCACCCCCTCACAGCCCTCTCTGGGCTCGGCCTGGTCCCCGAGGCCCTTTCCCCCGACAGGACCCTCTGTGGGCTGAGCCTGGACACCACTGGCCCTGCCCCCACCTGCACTTGAGGCCACCTGCTGGGCTTCACTGCGTCCCCACATCCCGCGAGGACCCGCTGTGAGGTCCATTTCCGGAGCTGGCCCCAGACCCCACCCTCGAGGGCCTTTCCGAGTTGAGCCCAGGGGCCCCAAGCACTTCCCAGCGTGGGCGTGAGAAGGGAGTGGTGTGCACGCGGCCGCTGGCCACTGGCCCTGCAAGACCCACCATGAGCTGGTCGCACGCCTGTCCCTGGGCCTGTGGTTGGGCTGATGCTTCCCAATGGGGCCTTTCCCGGTGGTTCCGTCTCAAAGGTTTACAGCTTCCCACTACCTGAGCGGCCCACTCTCCAGCCTGACCCGTGACTCCACCAGGCAGGCATCTAGTGTATTGTATAGTTGGCATCTGGTGTACCGCTCTCCTTACCTCGACTATGCAAGCACCCAGCCCTGGCCGTGAGGCCCCTGCACCCCGCGTGCACCCAGCCCTGGCCGTGAGGCCCCTGCACCCCGCGTGCACCCAGCCCTGGCCGTGAGGCCCCTGTACCCCGCGTGCACCCAGCCCTGGCCGTGAGGCCCCTGCACCCCGCGTGCACCCAGCCCTGGCCTTGAGGCCCCTGCACCCCGCGTGCACCCAGCCCTGGCCGTGAGGCCCCTGCACCCCGCGTGCACCCAGCCCTGGCCGTGAGGCCCCTGCACCCCGCGTGCACCCAGCCCTGGCCGTGAGGCCCCTGCACCCCGCGTGCACCCAGCCCTGGCCGTGAGGCCCCTGCACCCCGCGTGCACCCAGCCCTGGCCGTGAGGCCCCTGTACCCCGCGTGCACCCAGCCCTGGCCGTGAGGCCCCTGTACCCCGCGTGCACCCAGCCCTGGCCTTGAGGCCCCTGCACCCCGCGTGCACCCAGCCCTGGCCGTGAGGCCCCTGTACCCCGCGTGCACCCAGCCCTGGCCGTGAGGCCCCTGTACCCCGCGTGCACCCAGCCCTGGCCTTGAGGCCCCTGCAACCCGCGTGACCATGTCCTGCAGCGTCAGGATTGCACATTTAACTGGGGACTTTGCACACGGGCCTCAAGGAAGCCCAGAACTCACCAAACTTGGGGTTCACAGGGCTTAGTCTGGTACCCTGACACCCTGCCTTGGGAACGTGAGCAGGGGGGCAGGAGGGAGGATGGAAAGGAGGGTATCCTGGGCCAGGTGAGTGGGAGGCGGGAGGCCTGGACCTCACCAATGTACCCTGAAACACAGCACAGTCAGACCACGCCACAGGCACCAGGAGGAGAGCCGCAGCAGAGGCGGCTCCCGGGGGCAGCTCCCAGGACCAGCACTGAGGGCCCAGCCCCTTCTGGCGTCCACAGGTAGACGGGGGATGCAACCCCGTGCTGGGCTGCGTGGAGGGGAGGGGTAAGGCTGGCAAGGGCTGAGCAGGGAGAGTCCAGGAGGCCAGCCGGGAGCTCCAAAGCCACCTGTCCACACCCCCAGGCCCTGAAAGGCCCCAGGGAGGCTCCAGGTGAACATGCGCCTGCCTTGGCCAGACAACTGTGAGCAACGGGTCAGAGGGTGCCCCGGCCTCAGGCGTTGGGGGGAACTGCTCCCCAGATCCCCGGGCACCGGAGCAGCCAGCGCCTGTGCAGCCCGCCCCTCGGCACGGGAGGCTCCGGAGGCCCCGCAGCCGGCCGGCTTACAGGACCCTCTCCTACCACAGCTCTTGAAAGCTGCTTTGTTTTATCTTAGAGCGACTGCTAACTAGTCTGAAAACAGAAAGCAGGAAGGGTGTGGTCAGAATTCTCCAGGCAGGTCCCGGCCTCTGGACGTTCAGTCCCACTGAGACTTTTGCCTGTGGGCTTCCTGCTGCCAAGGTCCTGAGCAGCCTCCGAGCCTGAAACACAGCCCCACACCACCTGCTCTCCATAGCCTGCCACTGGCCGCTCGGCCACTTCCACTCACGGTGGCCTGCACTCGGCCCTGTCCTGGGGTGACCACACAGCAGGTCAGCCTCGGGCGGACAGTGGCCGGAGCTCAAAGGGCAGAGAGGATCAGAGGCTGCGGCCGCGCACGTCCCCAGGAAGGTGCCAGGAGCCCTTTCTGCCCCTGCCACGAGGGGCACGCAGGACCAGGCGGACGAACGGCCCAGACCCTGCCTGCCAAGCCCTGCCGGGTGCTAATCCGTGACTCAGGTATTTTCAACAGCTGTGTAACAGCTACTGGCATCACAAAAGCACGATTTCACCTTGTGCACAGAAACACAGGGGCCTTGCACTGGGACAGCCGCTCCCACTTCCCTGGGTCTTAGGCCCTGTCTTGCTAAAGTGACCAGCGGCTGAGACAGCGGCCATGTCTGGGGTCTGGCCTTGTGCTCGGTGGGTGGGCAGCTGCCCACATGGGGCCGTAAGGTCAATTCCTCCACAGAAGCAGACAAGCTTGGAGAGCACAGACTTGGGTGTGACCGCGTGGAGGCCTTCCTGTCCATGAGGGAGAGCGAGCCCCCGGACGAGGCAGAAAGGGCCCAGCCCGGCCTGCAGGCAGCAGCATAGTGCGGACACCATCACGGCCGTCTCCAGAAGCGGGAAGAGACAGAAGGCCTTGAGCCGTGCACAGCGATTCCAGAGGCTCAGAGAGGGGAATTTAGCATGAGGTGAAAGTGCATTTTCATCCCTGTACCCTGGAATTCTGGAACCTTCCATAGGCTCACAATCCCCAGTCTCCCTCCAGCCACAGCCATGCCTGGCTCCTGACCCAGAAACAAATGCTGACCAAGCCCCCACAGTGTCTCCCAGGGGATCAAGCACCTCTTCCCCACTGTGAGGCGCCCTTGCTCCAGACGGGGTCCCCAGACGGTGCTCCTCCACCTGGGACTGAGCATCTGAGGGTCGGTCCCCTGGGCGCTGAGCCTGCACTCACCAATCCACACCCAGCCCAGCCCAGGCTGCGCCTCGCCCCCCTGCAGCCGGCTCCCACGCAGGGACACCCCGAGGTCTACGGGAAGGCAGACGCCCTCAAATGTAAATGAGTCCCCAGTGCGTGAGCTGCTGGGACGTATCTACCCCCAAGACCCAAATGGGCCCACACCCTGCAACCCCACAGGGCTTCCTACCGGGTCTCCGGGGATACCAACGGGCCCTTCTCGTCCCTGGTCGCCTTGCGGGCCAGCTTCACCCTGGGGACGAACAAGCCGTGAGTATGGGGCTGGGCCATCCTTGGGGAGGACAGCTGCCTGGGCACACTGGGAGCCGGAGTGTGGGGTCCACGGTGGGCAATGGGTGGCTCCGGCCTTCCCTCCCGCACAGCCCCTTCCCAGCCTTGCCAAGCGTTTCCTTGGCTCACGTGCGTGGTTATCTGTGTGGCTGCCAGCGTGGCTGGCTGTCTCCATTCAGGAGGCCGCAGCTCCTCCTGGGCCCCAGAGGCCACCCTGCCTGCACCCCAGCTTCTCCAGAGAGCTCTGCTGACCTGGAAAGTCTCTGTAGCCACAGACCCGTGGCCTGCTGGGAAACCAGAGCCCCAGCCCTTCCTCTGGGCTCTGCCTGGCCCTCCGTCTCATTTCCTGATCTCAGAGGGGTGGGCTTGGAAGGCGGTCTGAGTCACTAAGTCACATGACCCCTGCTTTGACGTACCCCTAAACCCCCATGGGGGCTGTGTGCTTCTGGGAGCTCCCAAGGAGGGGTTCAGAAAGCCCTCATCTCCCAGTGGGCCAAATCCCTGTCCCTCTGCGGAGGCCCTGGCCGTAGCTCAGCTCCCCGGCCCTGCTGGAGCCCTGGCCAACTGTCACGGCGCACGGGAGCTGCGTGTCCTGAGGCCTGGCAGCTCAGCTGGGCACACGGGGCATTCTCTCCTCCTCACTCTGCCTGCCAGGCCCTCACTGTCCCTGAGCCGGGTGGGACTGAGACACACCAAGTCTGCCAGCTGCCACGCCCCAGGACATGTCACAGGACGGAGAAAGGCCAGGCGCTTCTGCACCCCTAGGCTGGGCTGTGGGGTGGCCTATCGAGGCCCACGGCCCATGGAGCTGAAGGTGGGAGGTGGCCCCTGGGGCTGCCAGCATCTCGGCTCTGGGGCAAGGCGTCTCTGTCAATACTCCCCAAGCAGATGCCCTGCTGGCCTGGTTTCCCATCTGGGGTTCTGACTCAAATTCCTCATTCTGGCAATTTTAACAAAGGAAAATTATTCCAAAGAAGAACCCAAGCTCAGATGCAGAAATGTGGACGCGGCCTGGTGGGAAGGTGGGCACCGGGCCCGGAGGGCAGCACCTTCACACCAACCCAGCATCAGGCTTCGGGGGCTGCCCTCCGGATGGTGTGGCAACGGGTTGGCCGAGTCTGGGTGCCACGGGGACTTTGTGGCACATCCTGTGGCTCTGAAGGCCTGACCCGGCCACAGCATCTGCTGACCCGTGGGGTCCCAGGTCCAAGAACTGTGACTCACAGGGTCTCCTCTTGGTCCCCGCGTGCCTGGGGTCCCCCGTGGTCCTCTCTCTCCAGGGCCGCCCTGAGTGGAGAGACGTGGAGGGGAGAAGCTTCAGCTATTGGAACTCACGCCTGGCTGGGGTGGGGCTGGAGGCCTGGCCCAGGTGACTCCCTCAGCAGGACCCCTGGGACGGGCCGTCCCTCCACCTCATGCCCCCTGGTTCCAGAGGCCGGAGTCTCCCTGTCCCCCAGGTCCCACCCGCTCCGAGACCGTGGGAAGGGCCGAGCAAGCCGTGCTCTCCACAGAACGAAAACCCGCCGGAGAGCGGAGGTATCCTGGACGCGCAGGTGAAAGCCCACTTGGCTTAGACCAGAGCGCTGTGGATCTCAGCGCTGGGAGGACCGACTGGGCCGTGGAGGCCATGCCCACAGCGACATGGTGAGGCCAACCGCACAGGCCGCCCTGCCCCACTCACCCGCTCCCCGGGGGCACCATCAGGTCCCGGGTTCCCCTGGGAGGAAGAGGAAGAAATGCCGGTGTTAGACTGGCGCACCCCTGCGTTTGGTCTCAGGGCTGTGGAGAGACCCCGGGGAACTCACCTCATCGCCCGCCTCTCCTTTCTCTCCTGGGGGACCAGGCTCTCCTGGCTCGCCCTGTGGGAGACAGGGGTAGGATGGCGGCTCCATCTCCCGAACCCTCCCTGGGGGTTCGAACCCCCCCATCCGCGGGGGCCGTGCACATCCTCACCAGGTCTCCAGGTGGCCCTGAGCTCCCGGGTCTCCCTGCCTCCCCGTCGGCTCCAGGCTCGCCCTGAAGAAAATGGGGGGTCACACGATCGTTCCAGTGGCACAGCACCCAGGGCCCTCACCCAGACTTCAGGCCGCTCTCGCTGACCAGCGGCTTCCCTGCTCTGGACCCCCCGGCACCCCCATCACCCAGACTTCAGGCTGCTCTCGCTGACCAGCGGCTTCCCTGCCCTGGGCTCCCCGGCACCCCCATCACCCAGACTTCAGGCCGCTCTCACTGACCAGTGGCTTCCCTGCCCTGGAGCCCCCGGCACCCCCAGCCACCACAGCCCTACACTAAAACCTCCTGGAAAGTTCCAACCTTGTTCCCCATGAGGCCCAGCTGAGGGCCAGCTTGTCTAAGGGGCAGGGCTTGGTTCCGCTAGAGAAGGCACAGCTTTGCCAGGCCGGGGAATTGGCAAACTCAAATCTAGGCCTGGAGGGTAATCTGGGAACGTAAAGATGAGATTTGGAAACTGCCTGCTGGGCACAGGAGCTCCTCGTGGGAGCACGTTTGGGGTGGGGTCAGCATTCACCCTCGTCTTCCCCAGCACCTCTGGTTTCATTGAAGAAACTCCGGAGAAAACACCAGCAACCACGAACTCGGCTTTAAGTCAGACTACAAAGTTCCTTCTCACGCCTCATGCCCCCGCCCTCCTGCAGCCTTAAACGCCACCCTTGGCCTGTTCTGATTTCCGCATGAACTGGGCCGTTCTGGGCTGTGACCTGAAGGCTGCAGGGGACGCGGTGGGGTCCCATCTGCGCAGAGCCAGCAGCAGGTGTGGGGACCAATGGCAGAGGCCTGAAGAACACTGGGCTGCAGGGAAGGGCCCGGCAGGAGCACCATGGCCGCTGTCCCCACGCTGGGCACTGTCCCTGCCACTGTCCCCACGCTGGGCACTGTCCCAGCCGCTGTCCCCACGTGGTCCCCTGTCCCCACCGCTGTCCCCACGCTGGGCACTGCCCGTGCCGCTGTCCCCACGCAGTCCCCTGTCCCCGCCACTGTCCCCACACTGGGCACTGTCCCCATCGCTGTCCCCACGCAGTCACCTGTCCCTGCCGCTGTCCCCATGCTGGGCACTGTCCCCATGCTGGGCACTGTCCCCGCCTCTGTACCCACACTGGGCACTGTCCCCGCCGCTGTCCCCACGCAGTCCCCTGTCCCCACCGCTGTCAAGAGACCCAGGCCCTTGCCCCTGTCAAGAGACCCAGGCCCCCCGGAACCTGCCCGTATCCAGAGGCCCTGGATCCCGGGACCTACCCATGTCGAGTCCCAGGCCCCCAGGCACCTGTCCCTGTCCAGAGACCCAGGCCCCAGGCACCTACCCCCGTCGAGAGACCCAGGCCCTGGCACCAGCCCCTGTCCAGAGACCCAGGCCCCCGGCACCTACCCCTGTTCAGAGACCCAGGCCCCACGGCACGTGCCCCTGTCGAGAGGTCCTGGACCCCGGCACCTGCCCCTGTCCAGAGGCCCAGGAACCCACACCTACCCTTGTCTAAAGACCCAGGTCCCCCAATACCTACCCCTGTCCAGAGGCACAGGACCGCAACACCTACCCCTGTTCAGGACCCCGCACCTACCCCTGTTCAGCGACCCAGGACCCCGACACCTAACCCTTTACAGAGAACCAGGCCCCCAGCCCCTACCCTGTCCGGAGACCCAGGCCCCCGTCACCTACCTCTGTCCAGAGGCCCTGGATCCCGGCACCTATCCCCGTTCAGAGACCCAGGCCCCCGGCTCCAGCCCCTGTCCAGAGACCCAGTCCCCCCAGCACCTTTCCCTGTCCAGAGGCCCTGGAACCCGGCACCTACTGAGGCCCAGGCCCCCTGGCACCTGCCCCCGTCCAGAGACCAAGGAACCCAGGCACCTACCCGTCCAGAGACCCAGGCCCCTGGCAACAACCACCGTTCAGAGACCTAGGCCCCCGGCACCTGCCCCTTCCAGAGACCCAGGCCCCCCAGCACCTACCCCTATACAGAGACCAAGGCACCTGCCCCTTTCAGAGACCCAGACCCCGCAGCACCTACCCCTATCCAAAGACCAAGGCGTCCCGGCACCTACGCCTGTCCAGAGACCCAGGCCTCCGGCACTTACCCCTGTACAGAGACTCAGGACCCCGTCCCCTACCCCTGTCCTGAGACCCGGGCCCCCGGCACCTCCCCTGTCCAGAGACTCAGGACCCCTGGCACCTACACCTGCCCAGAGACACCCACCCCCAGCAGCTACCCCTGTCCAGAGACTCAGGCACCCCGGCACCTAGCCCTGTCCAGAGGCCCTGGACCCCGGCATCTGCCCCTGTCCACAGACCCAGGCCTCCCAGCACCTACCCCTGTCCAGAGACCCAGGCTCCGGGCACCTACCCCTGTCCAGAGATCCAGGACCCCCGGCACCTACACCGGTCCAGAGACCCAGGCACGCTGGCATCTACCCCTGTCCAGAGACCCAGGCCCTCCGGCACCTACCTCTGTCCAGAGACATAGGCGCCCCCGCATCTGCCCGTGTGAAAAGACCCATGCCCGCGGCACCTGAACATGTCCAGATGCCCTGGACCCTGGCCAGGGTACCCCTGTCCGGATACCCAGGCCCCCCGGCCCCTGTACCTGTCAAGAGACCCGGGCCGCCCGGCACCTACCCCTGTGCAGAGACCCAGGGCCCCCGGCACATACCCCTGTGCAGAGACCCAGGCCCCCCGGCACCTACCCCTGTCCAGAGACCCAGGCCCCCCGGCACCTACCACTATCCAGACACCCAGCCCCTCCGACACCTACCACTGTCCAGACACCCAGCCCCCCCGGCCCCTTCCCCTGTCCACAGACCCAGGCCCCCCCGGCACCTGCCCCTGTACAGAGACCTAAACCCCGGCACCTGACCCTGTTCAGAGGCCCTGGACACCGGCACCTACCAAGGCCTAGGCCCCTCGGCATCTGCCCCTGTCGAAAGACCCCAACCCCCGGCAGCTGCCTCTGTCCAGAAGCCCAGGACCCCGCACCTACCCGTGTCCAGAGACCAAGGTCCCCCAACACCTACCCCTGTACAGAGGCCGAGGTCCCCCAACACCAACCCCCGTCCAGCACCCCGCACCTACCCATGTCCAGAGACCCAGGCCCCCAGGCACCTACCCCTGTCCAGAGACCCAGGCCCCCGGCACCTACCCTGTCCAGAGACCCAGGGCCCCCGGCACCTAGCCCTGTGCAGAGGCCCTGGACCCCAGCACGTACCCCTGTCCAGAGACCCGGGCCCCCCGGGAACCTACCCCTGTCCCCAGACTCAGGCCAGCCAGCACTTATCCCTGTCCAGAGACCCAGGTGCCTCTGCATTTGCCCCTGTCAAGAGACCCAGGCCCCCCGGAACCTGCCCGTATCCAGAGGCCCTGGATCCCGGGACCTACCCATGTCGAGTCCCAGGCCCCCAGGCACCTGTCCCTGTCCAGAGACCCAGGCCCCAGGCACCTACCCCTGTTGAGAGACCCAGGCCCCCGGCACCAGCCCCTGTCCAGAGACCCAGGCCCCCGGTACCTACCCCTGTTCAGAGACCCAGGCCCCACGGCACGTGCCCCTGTCGAGAGGCCCTGGACCCCGGCACCTGCCCCTGTCCAGAGGCCCAGGACCCCACACCTACCCAGGTCCCCCAATACCTACCCCTGTCCAGAGGCACAGGACCGCAACACCTACCCCTGTTCAGCGAACCAGGACCCCGACACCTAACCCTTTCCAGAGAACCAGGCCCGCAGCCCCTACCCTGTCCGGAGACACAGGCCCCCGTCACCTACCTCTGTCCAGAGGCCCTGGATCCCGGCACCTATCCCCATTCAGAGACCCAGGCCCCCGGAACCAGCCCCTGTCCAGAGACCCAGTCCCCCCAGCACCTTTCCCTGTCCAGAGGCCCTGGAATCCGGCACCTACCGAGGCCCAGGCCCCCTGGCACCTGCCCCTGTCCAGAGACCAAGGACCACTGGCACCTACCCGTCCAGAGACCCAGGCCCCCTGGCAACAACCACCGTTCAGAGACCTAGGCCCCCGGCACCTGCCCCTTCCAGAGACCCAGGCCCCCCAGCACCTACCCCTATACAGAGAACAAGGCACCTACCCCTTCCAGAGACCCAGGCCCCGCAGCACCTACCCCTATCCAAAGACCAAGGCGTCCCGGCACCTACACCTGTCCAGAGACCCAGGCCTCCGGCACTTAACCCTGTCCAGAGACTCAGGACCACGGCACCTACCCCTGTCCTGAGACCCGGGCCCCCGGCACCTCCCCTGTCCAGAGACTCAGGAACCCTGGCACCTACACCTGCCCAGAGACACCCGCCCCCAGCAGCTACCCCTGTCCAGAGACACAGGCCCCCCGGCACATGCCCCCATCCAGAGACCCAGGCCCCCCGGCACCTACCCCTGTCCAGAGACCCCGGCCCCCCGGCACCTACCCCTGTCCAGAGAGCAAAGACCCCCGGCACGTACCCGTGTCAAGAGACTCAGGCCCCCCGGCACCTGCCTCTGTCCAGAGACCCAGGTCCCCCGGAACCTACCCCTGTCCACAGACCCAGGCCCCCCGGCACATGCCCCTGTCCAGAGATTCAGGACCCCGGAACCAACCCCTGTCCACAGACCCAGGTCCCCGGCATCTGTCCGTGTCCAGAGACCCAAGTCCCCCTGCACCTAGCCCTGTCCAGAGGCCCTGGACCCTGGCACCTACCCAGGCCCAGGCTCCCCGGCACTTACCCCCGTCCAGAGACTCAGGACCCCTGGCACCTAACCCTGTCCAGAGACCCAGACCCCCGGCACCTACCCTGTCCAGAGGATCTGTACTCCGGCACCTACCCCTGTCCGGAGACCCAGGCCCCCCGGTTCCTATCCTCCTTCAGAGACCCAGGCCCCCGGCACCTGCCCCTCCCGGATACCCTGGTCCACCGGCACCTACCCCTGTCCAGAGGCCCTGGACCGTGGCACCTACCCAGGCCCAGGCCCCCCAGCACCTATCCCTTTCTAGAGACACAGGACCCTCGGCCCCTACCTCTGTCCAAACACCCAGGACCCCCGGCACCTGCCACTGTCCAGAGGCCGTGGACCCCGGCACCTACCCCTGTCCAGAGACACAGGCCCCCGGAACCTACCTTGTCCACAGATCCAGGAACCCTGGCACCTAACCTTCTCCAGAGACCCAGGCCACCGGCACCTACCCCTGTCCAGAGACCCAGGACCCCGTCACCTGCCCCTGTCCAGAGATCCAGGCCCCCCGGCACCTGCCCCTGTCCAGAGACCCATGCCCCACGGCACCTACCCCTGTCCAGAGACCCAGGACCCCCGGCACCTACGTCTGTCCAGAGACTCAGGACCCCGGCACCTACACCTGTCCAGAGATCCACGCCCCCGGCACCTACCCGGGTCCAGAGACCCAGGCCCCCGGCACCTACCCCTGTCCAGAGACCCAGCCCCTGGCAACTACCCCTGTCCAGAGAACCAGGTCCCCAGCATCTGTCCGTGTCCAGAGACCCAGGTCCCCCTGCACCTACCCCTGTCCAGAGGCCCTGGACCCTGGCACCTACCAAGGCCCAGGCCCCCCGGCACTTACCCCCATCCAGAGACTCAGGACCCCTGGCACCTAACCCTGTCCATAGACCCAGACCCCGGCACCTACCCTGTCCAGAGGATCTGAACTCCGGCACCTACCCCTGTCCGGAGACCGAGGCCTCCCGACACCTCACCCTGCCCAGAGACCCAGGCCCCCTGGCACCTACCCTTGTCCAGAGACACAGGCCCCCCAGCACCTTGCCCTGTCCAGAGGCCATGGATCCTGGGACCTATCCCTGTCCAGAGACCCAGGCCCTCCGGCACCTGCCCCTGTCCAGAGGACCTGGACCCCGGCACCTTCCCCTGTCCAGAGACCAAGGCCCCCCGGCACCTGCCCGTGTCCAGAGACCCAGGCCCTCCGGTACCTGCCCCTGTTGAGAGACCCAGGCTCCCCGGAACCTACCCTCTCCAGAGACCCAGGGACCCCGGAACCTACCCCTGTCCGGAGTCCAAGGCCCCCTGGCACCTGCCCCTGTCCAGAGACCCAGGCCCCCGGCACCTACTCTGTCCAGAGGTCCAGGACCCCTGTCACCTACCCCTGTCCAGAGACCCAGGCCCCCCAACACCTAACCCTGTCCAGAGCCCCATGATCCCCAGTATCTGATCCTGTCCAGTGACCCAGGCCCCCGGCACCTGCCCTTGTCCAGAGGCCCTGGACCCCGGCACCTACCCAGGCCCAGGCCCCCCGGCACCTACCCTTGTCCAGAGACACAGGCCCCCCGGTACCTTGCCCTGTCCAGAGGCCGTGGACCCCGGGACCTATCCCTGTCCAGAGACCCAGGCCCTCTGGCACCTACCCCTGTCCAGAGACCCAGGACCCCGGCACCTGCCCCTGTCCAGAGGCCCCAGACGCCGGCACCTACCCAGGCCCAGGTCCCCTGGCTCCTACCCGTGTCCAGAGACCCAGGCCCCCGGAACCTACCCTCTCCAGAGGCCCTGGACCACGGCACCTACACCTGTCCAGAGACCCAGGCCCCCTGGCACCGACCCCTGTCCAGACACCCAGGCCACCTGGCGCCTGACCCTGTCCAGAGGCCCTGGACCCTGGCACCTACCCACGCCAAGGCCCCCCGGCACCTACCCCTGTCCAGAGACCCAAGACTTCGGGCAACTACCCCTCTCCAGAGACCCAGGCCCCCCGGAAACTAGCCCTGTCCAGAGGCCCTGGACCCCGGCACCTGTCTCTGTCCACAGACCCAGGCCCCCCGACACCTACCCCTGTCCAGAGACACAGGGCCCCAGCACTTACACCGTCCAGAGAACCAGAACCCCTGGCACCTTCCCCTGTCCAGAGACCCAGGCCCCAGGCACCTAGCCCTGTCCAGAGACCCAGGCTTTCGGGCACCTACCCCTCTCCAGAGACCCAGGCCCCCCGGAAACTAGCCCTGTCCAGAGGCCCTGGACCCCTGCACCTGCCTTTGTCCACAGACCCAGGCCCCCCAGCACCTACCCCTGTCCAGAGACACAGGGCCCCGGCACTTACCCCATCCAGAGACCCAGGACCCCTGGCACCTACCCCGTCCAGAGACCCAGGCCCCAGGCACCTAGCCCTGTCCAGAGGCCCCGGACCCCGGTGCCTATTTCTGTCCAAAGACCCAGGCCCCCGGCACCTACCCGCGTTCAGAGATCCAGGCCCCCGGCACCTGCCCCTGTCCAAAGAACCAGGCCCCCCGACGCATACCCCCGTTCAGTGACCCCGCCCAGAACCTGCCCCTCCCAGAGACTCAAGCCCCTCAGCACCTATCCCTATCCGGAGACCCAGGGCACCCGGCACCTACCCCTGTCTGGAGTCCCAGGCCCCCCGGGCCCCTGCCGCTTTCCGGGGTCCCGGGCAAACCGGCCCATGCCTCTGTCCAGAGACCCAGGCCCCCCGGCACCTGCCCCTGTCCGGAGGCCCAGACCCCCTAGCAAGTGCCCCTGTTAGGAGGCCCAGGCCCCCGGCACCTACCCTGTCCGGAGACCCAGGACCCTGGCACCTACCCCCGTTCAGAGACCCAGGTCCCCGGCACCTATCCCTGTCCAGAGACCAAGGACCCCCGGGTCCTGGCCCTATCCAGAGGCCCTGGACCCCGACACCTGCCCTGGACCCCGACACCTACCCAGGTCCAGGTCCCCCGGTACCTACCCCCGTCCAGAGACCCAGGAACCCCGGCACCTATCCCTGTTCAGTGACCCAGGACCCCCAGAACCTACCCCCGTTGAGAGACCCAGGCCTCCGGATCCTGCCCCTTCCACGGACCCAGGCCCCATGGCACCTACCCCTGTCCTGAGACCCAGGCCCCTGGGAACCTAGCCTTGTCCAGGAGCCCTGGACCCCGGCACCTACCCCTGTCCAGAGACCCAGACTCCAGGCACCTACACCTGTCCACAGACCCAGGACCCCCTGTACCTACCCTTGTCCAGAGACCCCGACCACCGGCAACTATCCTTTCCAGAGACCCAGGACCCCTGGCACAAACCACTGCCCAGAGGCCCTTGACTCCAGCACCTGCCCTTGCCCAGAGACCCAGGATCGCGGCACCTACCCCTGTCCAGAGACCCAGGAACCCAGGCACCTACCTCGTACAGATGCCCTGGACCCCGGCACCTACCCCTGTCCAGAGACTCAGGCCCCCCGACACCTAACCCTGTCAAGAGACCGAGGCCCCCCGGCACCTGCCCCTGCCCAGAGACCCAGGCCCCCCGGAAACTACCCCTGTCCACAGACGCAGGAACCCGGCACCTACCCCTGTCCAGAGACACAGCCCCCCCCACCCCGCCACCTACCCCTGTCCAGAGGCCCTGGACCCCGGCACGTACCCCTGTCCAGAGATCCAGGCCCCGACACCTGCCGCTGTCCAGAGGCCCTGGACCCCAGCACCTACCCAGTCCCAGGCCCCCCAGAATCTAACCCCGTTCAGTGACCCAGGCCCCCGGCACCTGCCCCTTCCAGAGACCCAGGACCCCCCACACCTACCCCTGTTCAGAGACCCAGGCCCCCCAGCACCTACCCCTGTCCAGAGACCCAGGCCCCCCGGCACCTACTCCTGTCCAGAGACCCAGGCGCCCGGCAACTGCCCCTGTCCAGAGACCCAGGACCCCGGCACCTACCTCTGTCCAGAGACCCAGGCCCCCGGCATCTACCCTGTCCAGAGGCCCTGGATCCCGGCACCTACCCACATCGAGAGACCCAGGCCTCCCGGCACCTACCCCCGTTCAGAGTCCCAGGCCCCCGGCACCTGCCCCTGTCCAGAGACCCACTCCCCTCGGCATGTGCCCCGGTCCAGAGGCCCTGGACCCCAGCACCTTCCCAGGCCCAGGTCCCCCGGCATCTACCCCTGTCCAGAGGCCCTGGACCCCTGGCACCTACGCCTGTCCAGAGACCCAGGCCCCCGACACCTACCCTGTCCAGAGTCCCTGGACCCCGGTACCTACCCCTGTCCAGAGACCCATGCCCCGCGGCACCTACCCCTGTCCAGACACTTAGGCCCCCCGGCACCTACCCCTGTCCAGAGACTCAGGACCCCGGAACCTACCCCTGTCCACAGACCCAGGTCCCCGGCATCTGTCCGTGTCCAGAGACCCAGGTCCCCCTGCACCTAGTCCTGTCCAGAGGCCCTGGACCCTGGCACCTACCCAGGCCCAGGCCCCCCGGCACTTACCCCCGTCCAGAGACTCAGGACCCCTGGCACCTAACCCTGTCCAGAGACCCAGGCCCCGGCACCTACCCTGTCCAGAGGATCTGTACTCCGGCACCTACCCCTGTCTAGAGACACAGGCCCCCGGCAACTGCCTCTGTTCAGAGACCCTAGAGCCCAGCACCTACTAAGTCCCAGGCCCCTCGGCACCTACCCCGGGTCAGAGACCTAGGGCCTCCAGCACCTAGCCCTGTCCAGAGGCCCTGGACCTCGGTCCCTGCCCCTGTCCAGAGACCCAGGCTCCTCGGCACCAGCCCCTGTCCAGAGACCCAGGCCCCTGGCACCTACCCCTGTTCAGAGACCCAGACCCCGGCACCTACCAGTTTCTAGAGACTCAGGCCCCCCGGCACCTACCCCTGTCCAGAGCGCCAGACCATCGGCACCTGCCCCTGTCCAGAGGCCCTGGATCCCTGCACCTGCCCCTGTCCAGAGGCCGAGGACCCCTAACACCTACCCCCTTCCAGGACCACGCACCTATCCGTGTCCAGAGACCAAGGCCCCCCAGCACCTACCCCTGTCCAGAGAACCAGGCCCCCAGCACCTACCCCGTCCAGGGACCCAAGCCTCCGAGGGCACCTACCCCTGCCGAGAGACCCTGCACCCCAGCACATACCCCTGTCCAGAGACCCAGGCCCCCAGGCACCTACCCCTGTGCAGAGGCCCTGGACCCCGGCAGCTACCCGCGTTCAGAGACCCTGGCCCCCGACAGCTGCCCCGTCCAGACACCCTGGACCCCAGCAGTTACCCAGGCCAAGGCCCCCCGGCACCTACACCTGTCCAGACACCCAGGCCCCCTGCACCTACCCCATCCAGAGGCCATGGAGCCCGGCACCTATCCCTGTCCAGAGACCCAGGCACCCCGGCACCTACCCCCGCCGTTCAGAAACCCAGGCCCCCCGCACCTGCCCCTGTCCCTGTCCAGAGGCCCTGGACCCCGGCACCTACCCAGGCCCAGGCCCCCCGGCACCTACCCCTGTCCAGAGGCCCAGGCCCCCAGGCACTTACCCTTGTCGAGAGACCCAGGCCCCCGGCACCTACCCCGTCCAGAGGACCAAGACCCCTGGCACCTACCCCTGTCCAGAAACCCAGTCCCCCGGGACCTACTCCGTCTAGAGGCCCTGGACTCCGGCAGATACCCCCGTTCAGAAGCCCAGGACTCCGGCACCTGGCCCCGTCCAGAGATCAAAGCCCACCGGCACCTGACTCTGTCCAGACACCCTGGACCCCGGCACCTACCCAGGCCCAGGCCCCCTGGCACCTACTCCCGTACAGAGACCCAGGACTCTTGACACCTACGCCTGTCCAGAGACCCAGGCCCCTGGCACCTACCCTGTCCAGAGACCCTGGACCCCGGCACCAACACCTGTCCAGAGACCCAGGCTCCCCGGCACCTACCCCTGTCCAGAGACCCAGGGCCCCTGGCACCCAGCTCTCTGCAGAGTCCCTGGACCCCGGCACCTACCCCTGTCCTGAGACCCAGGCCCCGGCACCTACCCCCGTCCAGAGACCCAGGCCCCCGGCACCTACCCCTGTCCACAGACCCAGGCCCGGGCACCTACCCCTGTCCAGAGGCCCAGGACCCCAACACCTACCCCGGTCCAGGACCCCACATCTAGCCCTGTCTAGAGATGCAGGCCCCGCGACACCTACCCCTGTCCAGAGACCCAGGCTCGCCAGGACCTGCCTCTGTCCAGAGCCACTGGACCCCAGGACCTGCCTCTGTCCAGAGGCACTGGACCCCGGCACCTACCCAGTCCCAGGCCCCTCGGCACCGACAACTATCCAGAGATCCAGGCCCCCCGGATCACACCAGGATTACAGGTGTGAGCCACCGAGCCAGATCAGAATTCCCCGGGGCCTTGAAACAAAGACATCCCGACAATTAACAAGCCTTACCAAAACTGCATTTGAGAGGTGAAAGGAAGTAATTTTTTAATTTTGTCTCTCTCAATATTTCCACTATGTTTATAGACGGACACATGCCAAAAGGGCAGTTACAAAGAGAGTAGTTCTGGGAGGACAGACCAAGAGAGACTCACCTGCCATTTCAGTCTCAAAGAAGCCAATGAGAGACCGCATGAAGGACAGGATCCACTGGTCCGTCATGTTGGGGCTTTTTCTAACTGTGTTCTCATTGGAGAGAAATTCTACTTCTTCTTCCTAGGAATGAACAATCAGTTAAACACTTGCACATTGGGGTAAGTTACTATAAGGAAATCAACTTTTACAATCACTTAAACAAACAAATAACAAAAATCCCAAACACTGCTGGCAGTGTGAATTTCTGATTTTCAGCAATACTTTCAACATAAGCACCAACGTACGACATTAAGTCCTCGATTATGTTTTTGAGTGAACCGAAGTGAGTTTAGGAAAACATTACTTCTCTGCACCAAATAGTAATTAAGAATTGAGAGAGATTCTAAAACCTTGTCAGAAAGTGCAGGGTTTAATTCCTTTAAACCTCAGGAAGGAAGGACAGTAAAACTGTCTAGGACTGAATGATTGTCCACAAACTCAAAATGAGTACTGAGAAGGAACTGCCATGCTAAAGCTGTTCATTTTACCCAGAATGTTCTATCCCACTCTGCAAAATCCTCCTTGATCTTAAGTCCCTGCTCCACACACAGAACTCATGTCCTGCTTTGTTTCTCTGGCAGCACCACAACCAGCCTCTAGCATACACATATTAGCTCCAGCATAGATATATCTCACATGGCTCTGTAGGTACAAAATTAAAATAAATGGTGAAAGAGAATTCGAATACCAACAAGACAGGGAACCTAGAAAGGAAGGAAGGCAGAGGCAATCCACATCTAGCCTGGGGAGGACTTGGACAGCTCGACCAACACCCAACAGAGGTCCTCTTCCCCAAACGGACCTCTAGGTTGAAAAATGCCTTTATCATCTAGAAAACTATTTGGGGAGTTGAAGATCAACAAGCACACCAACATAACACCCAAATCATAATAGAGATGTGTTGTTAAAAACCTAAGTATAAACGAAACCTAACAATTCTGACCAATAGTGTAGGAGACGCTTACATATAAAACAATAAAGACACACAAGGCAAAGCACCGGTCTGTACCTGCGCGCATCAGCACCATACTTCTGGATGATGGAAACTGGATCTGGATAATTCTTTTTCCGTTTGCTCATTTTTTGGCCGTCACTTGTAAAACAAAAGGGAGATGCCAATTAAGTCAGTCAGTATCACAGATGATCTTGATATATAAGGATACAAAGCATTTGCAAATACGAATACAAAAAAGGAAATGGGAAGGAGTAACTCAGAAGTTAGCGTTAACAGGCCAGGCATAGTGGCTCACGCCTATAATCCCAGCACTTTGGGAGGCCAAGGCAGGCAGACCACCTGAGGTCAGGAGTTCGAGACCAGCCTGGCCAACATGGTGAAACCCCGTCTCTTACTAAAAACACAAAAATTAGCTGTGTGTGGTGGTGCACACCTGGAATCCCCACTACTGGGGACGTTGTTTCGGTAAGTTTACCATCGTTTTGCTTCAATTGCTCTCCACCAATCTTCTCAGCTAAGATCGAGGTGAGCTGCACGGCGGAAGAGGGCTGCGTGTAAGAAGGCAGCTCTGTCTCAGAGGACAAAAGGCCTGGGAGCACCCGGACAGGCAGGCACTGCGTGGAGGTCGCTCCCCTCCCAGTGGCCACTGTGGAGGCATTTCATAGAAATGCTCAAGGACCATTCACATTCAGAATCAGGATCAAACCGAGAACTCATGAGGGATATCGGACAGGAGTTAGAAAATGAGTTTCTCACACAACCGGAGCAAGGAGGGGAGAACCCTGGGCTTCACACTTGCAATCCGCCGCCTTCCCTGCAGTGTGGCCCCGGTTATGTTGTCTTGCAACTCTGCCTGCATGAGTCCAATTGTCTTAGGAAGGGGCAAATGCTTCCTAAGTGCCAACGGGAAGTATCAGAATACTGGAACATATTAATATTAATATATCAACTTTCACCCAAAAAAACCTGAAAGCATTTGCAGACAGCAAAAACAGCTTCATTATCCTTTCGTTTGTATAATATATCTCTGGAAAGATGAAAAAGAATCAGAATACCCGTTTGTTACAGGAAAGAAAATGTTGTGGACAGAAAAAAGTGGGAGGAAGACTGGTCACTGCCTAGTCCACTGTGCACAATTTGAATTTCGAACCATGCAAAAGTATTGCTTGGTTAAATTCAAGTCATTTAAAAGATAAAAAATAAATATTTAATACAAGCACAATATGCTGGGAAACAAAATCAAAGGCTTTCTGGCCACAGAGCCACTCTTTCCCAGACTGAGGCTTTCCAGGAAAGGCTTTCTGCCTGAACCAGGCAGAGGATCCAGATGTGGATCGTCTGACAAACACAGGGCTTCTTAGGAAGTGTCCTAAATTGTGTTTAGGAGGTGCAGCCCCTGTTGAGATTCATCAAGAGAGGGAAAGAGCCCAAATGGGAAGGAGCATGGGTTGAGGGGCACAGAAGTAGGTCTGTTGACAAAGAACGGAAGTAAAGGGGACATCAGGTTGAAGCTTTGTGCTGTGAGTCAGAAGGACAATTTAAAAGTTGCCTAAAGAGGCGCACACAGTCCGCGCTGCTGCCCTCCAGCTGGAAGGGAAGCTCAGCTCTTGCCTACTGACTGGAGCCCTGCACAGAATGTCCCCTGCCGCGACCGGTACTTACTGCAGCGCCCCTCCCCCTCTGCAGAATGTCTGGGTCCTATGTTCTAAACTGCCATACTTTCAAATTTTACCTGACCTACCTGAACTCAGGAGAATCTGTTGAGGCAGGTCACTCTCTGGGTCCTGCCCTTGACTTTTCTCACCACAGAAACTACCAGACAGCGGTGGTCAGCACCCAGCCTGAGGCGATGGCTTCAAATGGAGGTGAGTCTGTAGGGACAAGGGCATTATCCAATTCTCTGCCATGTTTCAAATCCTTGGGAATTCAAATTTCACAGTGCCCCAGGGGACAGCTGATAGGGCTGATGTCCAGGAGGGAGGAAGCACTGGATGTTCCCAAATACATCACACCTGGGGAGGGCCATGGCACCCTGAGTCTGTGGTTAGGGAGGACGGCTCCTTAGAGGTGGACCAAGGTGCCCGGGGGAATACACCATGTAGGGGAAAGGATGGAGTGGATGTATTGATTCTTTCTAGAGGGGGACAGGTCACATCACCGTGTCTTTGTAGGGAGTGGTGGGATCGTGTTGTGCTGGTGGCCCAGGGAGGATGACAGGCAAGTCTGAGCCCTGTGTTGTGTGTCTTCAGGCACCTGGAAGGTGCCCTTCCATATTGTGCAGAGGGATTTGGACTGGACGTTTCTAGATCTTAGGGAAGAGTGGGGAGAAGTGGGCTCAGCCAGAAAACTGTTGGGTGGGTTGTCTGTGACAGAGCACGCAGTGACAGCCTCTGGGTGGGCGAGGCTGGAGCTACTGTAACTGCCGCAGCCTCTCAGCTCCCTCCCCAGAGGTGGCTTCTCCGTCAGTTCAGGTGGCTGTTGGCTCTCATTTAACAGGGGTGGGGGCAGTTGGGGAAGATCAGGCAACACGGCCTGGGCTTCCCAGCTTGTTCTGAATTCTTCGTCCTTTTGTGGAAGCTCAGGTCTTCAGACCCACTTCCTCTTGTCTGCTAGCTCATGGCCTGTCCTCTGCACTTTGTGTTACTGTGGAGAGGAAGAATTTGTCTCTTTTCCATGTCTACTACCTCATGAACAGGGGTCAGGTGTGGACTCTTGCTGGTTCTCAGTGGAAGGGTCTGGAAAGACTGGTTTCCTATTCAGTAGAGGAAGGAGAGTAGCGTACAAATAGGAAGACGGTCCTCTTATTATTCTCCTTCAAGTCAGGATGTGTGTCCTGACTGATGAGGTGCATGTGCTGTATCCCTAGTCCCCTTGACTGGAGACTGCATGAGGTCCTAGTGAACAGGGATGAGCTCCAGACAACTTTGCCACACCTGGCCTGTGGCCCAAGAACTTCTGCTTCTTGGTTGGTCACTAGATTCAGTTATTGGGAGCTCAAAGGAAAAGGACCAGAGACGGGCTCGTTGTCCCATGACCTATTCTAACATGACCAGCAGCTGTGGAAATCCCTGGACACCTCCCCTGACAGCCCCACTGCTCACTGCTTCCTGGCTGTGCTCTAATCGTGTGCAGCTGTTGCTGGCTGAGCAATCAAAGTATCTCAGGGAACGCCACCACTGCTTCTCAGACCTGCCCCCTGGGAACACACCTTACTGAGTGGCAGCCAGGACCACCGAGCACTCAGGAAAGGGTGGCCCAAATCTGACCCCTGTTTAGCACTTGCCGTGCATGGTGCCAGGACAATCACTTGCACACTGGCCATAACACATATGGGTTATCTTCAGGGTTCACAGGGTGCTGGCTTGGGACAGATTTCTTTCCAATGATTTCCTTCCTTCCTTCTTTCCTTCTTCCTCCCTTCCTCCCTTTCTCTTTTTCTTTTTCTTTTTCTCTTTTTTTTTTTTTTTAACAGAGTCTTGCTCTGTCACCCAGGTCAGAATGCAGTGGTGCAATCTCAGCTCACTGTAGTCTCTGCCTCCTGGGTTCAAGCAATATTCCTGCCTCAGCCTCCTGAGTAGCTGGGATTACAGGCATGCACTACCACACTCAGCTGAGTTTTGTATTTTAGTAGAGACATGGTTTCACCACATTGACCAAGCTGGTCTTCAACTCCTGACCTCAGGTTATCTGCCCACCTCGGCCTCCCAAAGTGCTGGGATTACAGGCATGAATCGCCACACCCACTCTAATCAGTGGTTTTATTTTGTTGTGCTGAGCTAGGACAGAAAGGGGTTTTCAAGAGCTTCAGGAAAAGGAAGACTGAAGAGGAGACACGACCATAATATTAGGAATCTTCTGGCTTCCTATACGCCTTCTGAGCGCATAGCACCGCCCTGGGGGAGGCCCCTCACCTGCTGCTGAGCATGCTGAGGGCCACCAAGCCGGCGAGAGATTCATCCCTGACCCATGGCTTGGGAGATGCCTGTAAGGCTCACAGGGTCTGCCAGGGAGACCCTCAGAGGCAGCGAAGGCTTGGCTGTTGCTTCTTGGCAGACAGGGGTCAGGGAGTCTAGTGGAGCCAGGGCCAGGCTCTCTAGTGAAGCGACCCTCCCGTGGAGGAACAGAGCATGCGATACACACTCACGGACACTTACAAGCTGCAGAGTTTCCTTGTCCCACACCCTCAGCTGTTGGGACACCCCTCTGATTCCCAGTGACTAGTGCGGACCTGGAGACCCCAGCTCATTCACCTCTTTCCTTTGTATCCACAGCATGCCCAGTGCTGGAGCCAAGTGTGACCAAGAACCCTGGCACCTCCATGCCAGTGTTCAGGGCTCTGCCCTTCACCACACCTGCTCCCAGCCCAGCACACGGGCCGACCCTCGTGATTACAGTGGTTCCTCCAGGCAGCTCTCTGGTGCTGTCTGCCTTCCCCAGCACCCCTCTGGTGGCAGGACAGGATGGCCAAGGCCTGAATTGGGCTGGGGCTTCCAACGCCCTTCTCCAGATAAAGACAGAAGCGGGGCCTATGAAGGCCCCTCAGGCACAGACCTTGGTCCTAACTCAGGCACCCCTCGTCTGGCAGGCTCCAGGCACCCTCTGCGCGGGTGTCACCTGTCCACCTCCCCGACCCCTAGCAGCTGCCCCTGCGGTGCCCGCTAGGGCTGCCCACGTCATTGGGGGCACCCGGGCCTGCGAGGGAGGCTGGTCCCAGAGCCTTCCTCCTCCAGCACCACCACTGGCTCCCCAGCCGGCCCCCATCATGGCCCCAGGGAATGCTTGTCCATGGCCACAAGGGGCTCATGGAGAGGGCAGCCAGGCTCCCTCCCAGGCCAAGGCCCAACCGGACGACTCCTGCAAGAGCGTGTATGACAACTTCCGACTCTGGCAGCACTACAAGACCCTGGCCCGGAGGCACATTCCCCAGAGTCCGGACATGGAAGCGCTTTCCTGCTTCTTTATGTGAGTGTCCTCGGGGCACCGGAGCTCATCTCGCAGCTCACCCGTAAAGAGGCTGCTGGATGGACGGGAGGTCACGCCGTTCAGGGAAGCTTGCAGGGTGGTCTTAAAGGTGACGGGTGGAGCTATGGAAGGGCACATTTTCAGCAACATTAATCTGACTGCCGCTCAGGACAGACTCTCAGGGGCCTCATCTCACCTGCCCCTCACTGTCCTGTGAGTCCGGCCAATCCTTACTTTCAAACATTGTCATGACAACGTTTACAGAAGACCCAGATCAGAGAGGGTTCTCGGTCCAACATGAGCCACGGGTTGGGTTTAGTGCACCCCAGTGCCTCCCCTTGACCTGAGTGGCAAAGGCCAGGGGCACATCACATGGAGCTGGGGGTGGGAGCTGCAGGAAACTGGCACACGCCCACTGTTCTGCTGAGGTCCAGCTGGCACGGTGGTGGTGGAGCCTGCACAAGGGATGGTCTTGGGCCCCACACTAGGGTCCACGCTGGGCAGGTATTTGCAGCTTGGCCCTCGATCCCTTCTAGAAGAAGGGACAATGATGCTTCATTCAGAGGATGGTGAGGAGGTGACTTGAGCTCACATATGAGGCACATAGCACAGTGCTCGGCACATGCTGGGACACATTACATGATAGCTGTTATGATTACTGTCCCTATTGCTATCGCTATTGGAACTAGGCCATCTAGGACAGCGCTCCCCAAAGCCACGGGCTCCAGTGATGGCTCTCAGTGCACCACGAGTCCACGAGCCCACGAGCCCAGCAGTTCAGGGCTGTGGACTGTGGTGACTGAGGCAGCAACGCCTCAGATCTGAGGGTTTGTCGATTCAGTCCCAGTCCTGCCTCTCTCCATCCTGCAGGGCCTCTGTGACCCTGTGTCCCCCGCTGATGAGCAAACCCGTACTCCACGGGAGCTTGAGCACAACCACCAGGCAACACACTGGCCACTCCCTAGGCAAGTCCCCTGCCCAGGCTGTAGGTGTAAGGAGGCCCCATCATTGTTCCCAAAAATCTTGCCGCCCCTGCATCCTGGAACTGGTTGCATTCTCCCTTGGAGTTGAGTCCCGGTGCACTGGGGACCCTGATTCTCAGAGTGGAGTCGCCCCAGGCTCACAGGCTTGGCGTGGAGTGGGCTTCGATGCCGCTCTGCTTTGGTTCTGGTTTCTACTACTCTCCAGGACCCTGAGGCTATGTCCCCAGGGGCTACCTTACTCCAGAGTCCCCAGGAAGCTGCTTAAATGCTCAGTCCTGGGGCCCTGGAACCTGCACGTTAACCCTCGCTCCCCGGTCATTCTGTGTGTGCGCTGTCTCAGTCAGTTCGGGCTCTGTCATAACAAATCCTACAGACTGGGTGCTTCATCAGGACACAGTCACGTCTCCCAGTTCCAGAGGCCGGAAGTCCCAGATCAAGGCGACAGCAGATTGGTGTCCTGGCTGGAGAGGACTGCCTCTGGCCGTGTCCCCTTGTGGCTGAGAGGGACAGCCCTGCTGTCTCCTCCTGCCCTTATTGGGGCTCGGATGCCATGACAGGAACCCACCCTCATGACCTGCTCTAACCCTGACTGACTCCAAGAACCGACACACTGGGGCTCAGGGCTTCAGCACAGAAATGCTGGGGACACACACGTTCCACCCATAGTACTGAGTTCACTTGTCAACACTGAGGACTCGAGGGGCAGTAGGAGAGGCCACCCAGTGGCTTGTGTTGATGTTTGATCTTGGGGGGGTGTCCTAGAGGCTGAGGAGCCCACGTGGGGGAAAACAGGACGGGGACACATGGCAGGACAGGTGTGGGGAGGACAGGGGCCGGGTGTTGGGACCAGGTGGGCTTGGGATGGAGGGTAGGCTTATGGACTGGGACTGACTGCACCGCCTTACAGCCCAGTTCTCAGAACCCTGGCCCGGCGAAAGCCCAGCATGACCCTGGAGGAGCAACTGTGGTGGGCCATGCGGGAATGGCAGCACATCAGCAAGTCTGACAGGATCATCTATTACCAGATGGCGGCAAAGTGAGTCTGGGATGCAGGGGCAGAGCCCGCATGGCAGGGTAAGAGAGGGTGACAGAGGCCCGGTGGCCATGGTGGCTTCTCAGCGTGGAGCATGAGGGTGTGGACAAACACAGGCCCTCCTGGGCCCCTGCCTCTCTCAAGAAACTGCTCCTCCCTCCTAGAGTGCTCTGGGGTCTCTATACTGCCCTGGTGGGAAGCCACGCCCTGCTTGGCCTGGGGCCAACCCCTGCCTTGACACTGGGGGTCATGGAGGGAGCAGCCAGCATCACAGCCCAAAGCAGATCACCGCCAGCTGTGAGGATGGGGAGAAGCGGGGCTGGCGACTATAGACAGAGCGGGATGCACTCTCCTCACAGCAGTGGCCACAAGTCGGTTTTCACCCATCCCGGCCTGGCCAGGATTGGAGAAACCTGCGCTGGGTCAGGGGCCACCTGCGTCCAGGACACCATGAGACCCATCTCTGGCCTCCCTGCCTTTGCTCCTGGGAAGTCCCCTCCGTTAAGACAAAAAGACAGCAGCCTTGGGGGAAAGGGGCCCAGCTTTTGCTTCCTCCTGACCAGGGGTCTCCCAGGCCTCGTGCTCCTGGGTTATACTTCAGGGACCCATAGTCCCAACCTCAGGACTCCTGCATCTGGGCAACATTCCTGACACCTTCTGCCATAAACCCCACCCCTGGCCAGCTGAAGCCAGGAGGAGGGGTCCCCCTGGTGCCCTCCTGGGCCTCGTGGCCCTGACTTGAGTCAGGAAGCCCTGTTGATGCCATGGGCTCTGCGGGGGCCGGGTGAGGGAGGGAGAGCCCAGAACTCTGGGAGCAGCTCCCTCTGGGACTGGGGGACAGGCCCCAGGCAGGGCCTGGACAGCCCGTCCACGGCACGCCTTCCCATCCCTGCCATCGGCTGCTGCCTGGTCCTGGGGGCAGGGGGCCTGGACCCTCTCAACACGGCCTGTAACCTTTTTCACCCCAGGTTCCTGGAGTTTGAGGCTGAGGAGGAGACGCGGTTTCAGAACTCACAGCGGATGAAGGGGCCCCAGTGCCTGCCTCCTCCAGCCCTGCCGAGGCTTGAACCTCAGAAACCGTTGGCCCCTGAGGTGGTCAAGCAGCCAGGTACGGCTTCCCACATTCCCATAGGAGCCACGGCAAAGGCCAGAGGGGCCGAGGGAGGCCACTGTCCCCACACCCCATGCCTTCCTTCAAGAGAGGGATGTGCTCCTCCAATAGGACAGCTCCCAAGGGCATATGCTGGGTACTGACCAGGTCACTTCGTGGGCGGACCATGGTCACCAAGGAGGGTATTGACCTGGTCAGGTTTCCTAGCTACTCTCCCCTCGCCTGTCCAAAACTCAACATACAATCCACCCAGGAACAGGGACGAGCGGGTCGAGTACACGGCATATTGGTGGCTCCAAACTTCCTCCCAAACGATGCTGTCTCAGATGTGCCCCTCCTGCGGCGTCTCCTCTGGGGTGCTGTGGTTCAGGTGGTCCTGACCCAGCTGGGTCCCACTTCATGTCCCCAAGCCCTGCCCTCCCTCGTGTGGCGCGGGCAGGAGGAGCAGCCCTCACCACACCCATCCTCCTCCCTCCCTGCCTCAGTGTACCTTCCGAGGAAGGCCGGCCCCAAGGCCCCACCTGCCTGCCTGCCGCCACCCAGGCCCCAGCGGCCAGCAGAGACCAAGACCAACCTACTACCGCCCCGGCGGCCAGTGAACACCAAGGCCCCCAAGGAGATCCCCCCTGAACTGGTACAGGAGTATATGGAGATCATGGAGGAGCTGCTGGAGCCTCCCGCTGGGGCCACGGGGGAGCTCGAGGCACAATGGGAAGACCCAGGCCTCCTGAGCTACATTGAAAAGCTGTGCTCACAGGAAGACTTCCTCAGCAAGGTGGGCTGGCCTGAAGTGCTGGGGTCTGCAGGATTCCGGGGTGGGTAAGGGGGTCACTCGCAGGTCCTTGGAATTAAGCTCTGCTGTATGTTTGTGCCTGTCATTTCTTACTGTGTTTCTTTGTGTGTCTGCGTGGGTGTGAGTGTGGAGTGTGGACGTTACTTGTGTCTGTGTCTTTTCCTGTGTCATATGTGGGTCTGTTTGTGTGTCTCTGTCTGCATGTGTGTATGCTACCAGGTCTGTGGTCTGTGTGTGGAGCTGGTGGTCGCCATGCTATGAGACAGCTCCAGAAGGGTGGGGACGGGGTGCTCGCTGCTTTCTGCATCTCCTCCAGGTGTCCTTGGCTCCACGTTACTCCCTGCCCAGGTAGCTCTCACCGTCTTCCTTCTGTTTCCAGGTGGAGGACATCATTCACCCCCGATTCCTGGAAGAACTGCTTTCCCCAGATCCACAGATGGATCTCTTGGCCCTAAGCCAGGAGTTGGAGCAGGAGGAAGGACTCACCCTTGCCCAGGTAGAGCAGGGAGGGAGGGGAACCCAGGTACCCCGGGGGCAGGAGGGACCCGGCACACAAGCCCCACCTGATTGTCTACCCCACCCTGCGGGGCATGCTCGGCTTCTTGGGGAGCCACTCCGAGGTGGGGAGGTGCAGGTTCAGATGGAGCGGGATGGAGAGGAGCCAGGGAGGGGAGTCAGGATGCAAACTGGAGTGAGGCCCAACGGGATGCCCGGCACAGCCACACCCTCTGTCTTTGACAGGAAGCCCAGCTGCCTCAGGCTTCCCTGCCTGCCACCCAAGGCCACCTCAGCCCAGAAGGACAGGGTCCCCAGGGAGCTCGTCAGTCTCCCTCTGCTCAGAGAGGAGGCCTCAGCCCAGCAGCGGCTCCCACCACCGAGTCCCAGGAGCAAGCTCTCTTCGGAGGCCCATCCTCTGCTCAACAGACGCCCCACCTAGGGCCTGGGCTCAGAGTCTCTGGGGCGCAATCCCTGGCTTGGGGGCTGGCTGGCCCCTCGCGGCCTCAAAAGAGAAAGGGTGACCCCATGGTCTCCAGGAAGAAGAAGAAGAAGCGGGCTTGCAGCCAGTAGGGGGACACGGCAGGCTCTCTGGTGCCAATCCCCGAGGTGGGGCTCTGACATCTGTTGCCCCAAAGCAGACAAAAGCTTCTCCCCCAGTGCGGATTTGCTGGGCCTTAGCTTGATAGGGAAGGGTGGGGGAGGGAGGGAGGGGAAGGAGAGGGTGGCTGAACCAGAAGGGAGGGCCTGGGGGGAGGGGGAGAGGGTGGGAGCAATGCCTAGTGGGTCTCATATGTAAATAGGAATAAATATAGTGGTGTTGGGAACGCTCTCTGGGCTGCTGTCTCTGTCCTCAGGGCTGTGCTGCTCAGTGGAGGGGGTCTGGGAGAGCAGAGGGACCGGGAGATGCCAGGCACTGGGGACCCACGGGGGCCAGCCCCACTCGTTCCTCCAGGTGTAGGCTGCCCCTTCAGATGCTCCAGGGACTGACAGATGCTGAGGAAACCCTGATCCCTCCCACCACCCACTCACAAGGCCCCGCCTGCTTTAGTTATCAGCATCCCTGGAAAATCCTGGGATGTTGAGAGCTGGCTGGCTCTTGTTCTGCCCCGTGGGAGCTGAGGAGAAGGCAACTGCCCGCAACATGGACATGGGGAGAGGCGGCCGCTCCTGCTTAACCCTCATCAGGAAGAGCTCAGGCCCTGGGCTGGGAGGAGATGTCAAGGCATCCATCCACACGGGTGTGTTTGGGATACGACGGTGGGTGGGGAGCAGAGAAAGTCCTTCTGCCGGTTTCTGGGCAGGAAAGAATCTTGTCCAACTGGCAGAAGCAGATGCTCCTTGCCGTGGCCACAGGGACTGGCCTCAGGGGCCCTCGGGGTGCTGCATGGAGCCCCCCACAGCTATGATTCCCTTCCCATATGATAACTCGACTCTTGTGTGGAATTGATGCAGACACAGATTTACACTGGTATCTCAAACAGTTCCCTCCCAATCCACCATCACAAACAGGTACAAGCATGGCCAGTCTGCCAGGCGCAGGGTGGCTGTGTCTGCTGGTCCCAGGGCCAGGGAGAGCTGGGACCCAGGCCGAGAGGGGCCGAGGGTCAGCCGCCCTTCTGCCAGGCACAGACCTCAAGAGCAGAGCAGGGCTTGCCTGGGATGTGGCACTGGCTGTCTGGGAAGTGCCCTGGGATTCGGGGGCCAGGTGTTGGCTGAAGGGAGACTTCTGGAGTCTAAGAGTGAGATGATGACTGCATCAGGAGAGGGACTGAGGCTGGGGAGGATGCTCTGCTCTTTCCCACATCGTCCGGTCCTCCTCATCTCTGCTGAACTCCCCTCACCCCATGTGGCCGACCTCTACCCCCTTACCCCTAACCCACCTCTCAGAATCTCAGATCCCAGCACAGACAGGACCTGGCACCCGCCCCGGTTCCCTTCTGGCCAATACCTTCTTCACTGCCTGACTTCCGATTCCTCCCCAGGGCCCTTGTTGGCTCAGGACCATGGTGACTGCCAGAGCACTGGTCCCGGCACTGCCTGTATGCAGAGCTGTGGTCATGGTGCCAGGGGCTGGCCCAGCAACAGAGGCTGGTGGGGCACAGCTGTCTGGCACACGGCGGTCTGGCCCCTCTGCCGAGTGACAAAGGGAGCCATGTTTGGGGCCTCTCCGGCCCCATCCTCCCCCAGAATACACCAGTCAGCTGGACGGATGCCCCTCCGCCCCATCACTTCTGCTCCATGTGGGCAGTGTCAGAGGCCTGCCCTCTGTGGCCTTTGGGAAGAAGAGTTTATCTTGACAAGGCATCCCCAGCTTAGCGCACATCAGCCCATCGGGGAAAATGTGGGGAGTGAAGAGTCACTGGTGGGTGATGTGCGCAACTCCCGTGACTCCTCTACCTCCAGGACCATCCTCAGGAGACGAGGTAGCACCTCCCCTTTGCAGCGTTGAGGAATGGTAAGTGAGCCGTGTTTGAAGGGAACGTGGTCTGTACTCTGCTGTGTGTGGGTGCTCAGTCAACTTCCTCACCTAAAGATGAAAGTGACACCTCAGCTTAGTGACACCTCGGGACTCCTGCTGGTTACCCCACTGGCTGTTGTCTGCCCCACGTCCCTGTCCTTGTTTTGGCTCAACCACTCCCAGGAGGCAGAACGTGTGCTTCCTCCACCTCTGTGTCCCGCCTGAGGCCTAAAATCTGCCCCTAAACGGGGACAGTAGGGGCGACTGGGGGGCTCTGACAGACTGAACGTTCGTTCCCCTCTCCCGCCCAATTCCTGTGTTGAAGCCCTAATCCAGGATAGATGATGGTATTTCGAGATGGGGCCTTTGGGAGTTCTTCAGGGTTAGAGGAGATCATGAGAGTGGGGACCTAATGTTGGGATTAGGGCCCTGGTAAGAAGCAGAGACCCCAGAGCTCTCTCTCCCTGACACGAGGACACAGTGAGAAGGCAGTCATCTGCAAGCCAGGAAGAGAGCCCTCACCAGAACCTCACCACACTGGGACCCTAACCTTGGACTTCCAGCCCCCAGACTGTCACTAATGCATTTCTGTTTTTAATATGCTCCCCCAAGTCTATGGTCACTTTGTCCTAGCAGCCCTATGGGACTAGCACAAGTTCCATCATCTCAGGAACTTCTTTCCTAACTGGTATCTGGAAACCGTGCATCAGAGCCATGGGAAAGAATGAAGAAAGGCTCAGTCCTTTACGATGGTCAGCACGCAGCTTAAAATTGTTCTTTTAATACAATCAGTAAACTTCACAATCTGCTGATGCTAAAATAATAGAGGAGATTCAAATTAAGAATGCCAGCACTGAAAGAGAACATAGAACCACAGATCCTGTAGTCACTAAACAGGTAATAAAAGAACATACTAACAACTACATGCACACTCATGTTAAAAACTGACATGGGCAGGCAGGGCACAGTGGCTCACACCTGTAATCCCAGCACTTTGGGAGGCCGAGGCGGACAGATAACCTGAGGCCAGGAGTTCAAGACCAGCCTGACCAACATAGAGAAACCCTGTTTCTACTCAAAATACAAAATTAGCCAGGTGTGCTAGTGCGTGCCTGTAATCCCAGCTACTTAGGGGGCTGAGGCAGGAGAATCGCTTGAACCCAAGAGGTGGATGTTGCAGTGAGCCAGGATAGCGCCACTGCACTCCGGGCAACAACAGCAAAACTCCACCTCAAAAATAAAAATAAAAATAAAAATGAATTAGCTGGGCTAATCCCAGCTGCTCCAGAGGCTGAGGCAGGATAATCACTCGAACGCGGGAGGCAGAGGTTGCGGTGAGCCAAGATGGCGCCATCGCACTCCAGCCTGGGCGGCAAGAGCAAAACTCCTACCAAAAAAACAAAAAAAGAAAAAAAGAACTAGCCAGCCATAGTGGCATGCTCCTGTAGTCCCAGCTACTTGGGAGGCTGAGGCAGGAGAATCGCTTGAACCCGGGAGACGCGCACCATCCCACCCAGCTAATTTTTCTGTGTTATTGGTAAACATGGGGTTTCACTACGTTGGCCAGGCTGGTCTCACAACTCCTGATCTCAGGCAATCCACCCGCCTCAGCCTCCCAAAGTGCTGGGATTACAGGTGTGAGCCACGATGCTCAATACATCCTTTTCAATAAGCTCTCCTCTCTGACGTGACCCAAAGAGCCAGTAGCTCCTAAGATTCCCATGTGTGTCAGAAGCCTGAAGTCAGTGAGATGAAGCCCAACTTCAAGAATCGGAGGAAACCAACTTGTGGGGCAACAATGTAAAGAAAACACTGGGTAGTCTGGCTACAGTATCATTAAATTTTCTTGTTTTCAGAAGTTTGAACTCCAATAAAAGGACTTTCAATGTGCTATTTTTGCAATTTTCAGTAACAAATGTGTGTATACAGAAACAATAAAACTGACATATTCGAGTAACATTAAAAACATTTTTTTTCTTTAAAAAAAAAAAAAGAAAAGAAAAGGCTGCTGATGAATGAGTTACATGGCTTTGGCCCAGTATGGAGTGGAGCTCAATTTCAACCCAGATGCTTCTGACTTGGAAGGCCATTCTTCCAAGCATCTTTTTTCTAGTATGTTAGATATACATTCTGACTCCAGGTCTAACTCCAGAGACTACACTGTTTTCACAATACCACGTCTCCTCAACTGAACAAAGTACTTGCACAAAATGGTTGATTCTCTTCTCCCGGTTTCTTTTCATTCAGGAAAAGGGAAAGAAAAAACATTTAATTAAGCATCCAATAAATATAAACAAATACAATCTTAACATTTATATGCTTTCTCAGCAATATTCTTTTAAATGATAAACCAAAAGAATATATATCTAACACTAGAAAAAAGATGCTAGCAATTGAGGAGTGCAACCATTAACGTTGTAACTAGGTACAATCAGTTAAGTCACTGGGAAGTGAAAACCACCTAAATTTCTTCCAGTTAAAACCAAATTAATAACTCATCTTATAAATATGATAGCCAAATGTGAGACACTACCCACAAAATGCAGAGGGGCACAGACAAGCCGCAGCAATATCACGACCCTGCAGTTCACAAGTAAGGGAGACACACCATTATCTGAGATATACTGGAAGGACACCGATACATATGGCACTGCAATGGCTGTTTCAGGAAACATCCATTTACACAGTTTCCTGGATTTCAGGCATAAAAACATGACTGAAGACATATACCGGCCCTATTGCCTTGACAATTCATAACCATTGTAACAGTTACCATTTCGCTACTCAGAAGATTATTAAAAAATCGTATTTTTCATAAGACTCTACGGCCTAAGACCTACTACCCGTAACTCTGACATACAAATATTGTACAACCTTAATATATAATTATCAAATCTGATAACCAACGTTCTGTAAATTACCAGATATTACAATATTTTGGTGTTTACCTGTTAACCAAGCTGGGGCGGGGGAAGGTTGGAAGAAGCCTCATTTTACCTGCCCTTTCCAAAATTTCACTTCAAGACAGTTCAAAAACTCAGTATGTCCAGGTATAAATCTCCAAGTTTGTCTAATTTACACTGCTTAACAAAAGCGATGTAGACAGCAATTACTGTATCCTCCATCAATCTTTTCAGATTGCACAGAATTTCTTCCAAAAAACTCCAATAGAAAAAAAGACAGGTGTTTCAGTTTTAGTATGTACGTCGTCTTTCGCACAAGTCAGTGGAGAGTGAAAGCCTTTAAAACGTTTCAACGTTCCTGGTATTGCTTTCCGATCAACATGATAAAATAGACAATCCATATTTGCCAAGATTAAAAACGCTTCCACCACGTACGGAAAATCTCTCCAAAAACACAAAATCTAATTCAAACATTATAAATAACAAGAGAAATGTAAAAACAATTGCATAAACAAACTTCCAAATGCGTATGGGGTTGACAATACTGAAGCCATTACTCAAAAGAAACCTCTGTAAAACCAAGAACGCACAATCGACGCCGGAGAAAGCCAAACCAGAGGGGCTGCGCGGTCCCGCATTGCAAATTTCAACACACTCACTCCTAGACGAATACATCCAAGGCCACTCACTAAGGAGAAGAAAAGTGCGTGGCTCTCCAGAGCACGCAAGTTTCGCCGCGCGCATCACGAAGGGAGCTGCGCCGGCGCGAGGACTGGCCGATGGGCGTTCCGGCAACCTACAGCTTGCAAGGACCACGGCCATTCCCCGGGCCTAGGAAGGGTGGCCCGAGGGCAGGCCCGCGTCCGCGGGGTGACCCAACTGGTCCCTCCCCCGTCCCCGCGTCCGCCTGCACAGCGCCGCCACCCCCGAGCCCGCCGGCCTCCCAGTTCTGATTCAAACAAAGCGCGCGCTAAGAGGCCGGCAACGGCCAGGCAAGTGGAGACAGGAGAGTGGCGGCCATGTTGGCTGGGGGCGGAGGAAATGGGAAGACGGAGGAGTACGGGCCGGCGAAGAAGGAGCGCGCGCCCGCCCCGAGGCCGAGGCCCGCCCCGCCCGGGTCCCCGCCGAGGACCGGCCGGCAGTGGGCGCGGTGCGGGCGCCGCCGGAAGGACAATTCCCCACCGGACCCCGCGCGGGCCGCGCTCGCCTGCACCCTCGGCCAGGCCGCCGCAACCCGCACCCCGCCACGGGCATGCAAGACCCACCCTCCCCCGCGCGGACCTTACCTGCTGGCCGCTGAGGCCGCCGTCCACATGCCCGCAGTTGCCGCCGTTACTCGTTCGCGCTCCAGCCAGCCCTAGCCCGAGCCAGAAGGCGCCTCCACGCCGACGCTCCCTCGCGGCGGACGCCAACGACTCCGCAATAGCGAGACCACCCGCGCACTACTCCCGACGGACTGCAACTGCAACACTGGCGCTCGCTACGCAGACGCAGTGGAGCAGGACGCAGGCGCCGCGTAGCGGGGCGGGGCCGTGGAGCCAGGCGCAGGCGCGGTGGAGCGGGACGGGACGGTGGAGTGGGGCGCAGGCGCGGTGTAGCGAGACGGGGCGGTGGAGCAGCGGCGCGGGCGCAGTGCAGCGCGGCGGGGCGGGGCTTTGGAGTCGCTTAGGCGACTAAGGCGGGGCCCCAGCTCTGGACTTCCAGATACGCGCCCGGAATGGGCGGCAGCAGGCCACCGGAGCCCTGGAGCCTGAGGGAGCGCAACTTCTCTCCGAGGGCAGGCAGCCAGAGAAGGGCTTCGTTTTTGCGCAGTAGGACTTTCTTTTCTTTTTTTTTTTTTTTTTTGGAGACGGAATTTCGCTCTCGTTACTCACGCGGGAGTGCAATGGCGCGATCTCGGCTCACCGCACACTCCGCCTCCCGGGTTCAGGCAATTCTCCTGCCTCAGCCTCCTGAGTAGCTGGGATTAGAGGCACGCGCCACCGTGCCCAGCTAATTTTTGTATTTTTAGTAGAGACGGGGTTTCACCGTGTTGACCAGAATGGTTTCATTCTCTTCACCTCGTGATCCACCGGCCTCCGCCTCCCAAAGTGGTCGGATTCTAGGTGTGAGCCACCGGTTCCGTCCTTTTTTTTTTTTTTTTTTTCAGGCTGGAGTGCAGTGGTGGGATCTCAGCTCATTGCAACCCCCGACTCCCAGGTTCAAGCGGTTCTCCTGCCTTGGCCTCCTGAGTAGCTGGAACCACAGGCATGCACCAACATGGCCAGCTAATTTTTTTTTTTTTTCTTTTTCAGGCTGGAGTGCAGTGGTGCGATCTCAGCTCATTGCCACCCCTGCCTCCCAGGTACAAGCGATTCTCCTGCCTTAGCCTCCCGAGTAGCTGGAAACACAGGAATGCACCACCATGGCCAGCTAATTAAAAAAAAAAAAAAACAAAAAATGACGGGCGTGGTGGCTCACGCCTGTAATCCCAGCACTTTGGTAGGCCGAGGCGGGTGGATCACGAGGTGAAGAGATCGAGACCATCCTGGTCAACATGATGAAACCCTGTCTCTAGTAAAAATACAAAAAACTAGCCGGGCACGGTGGCGTGTGCCTGTAATCCCAGCTCCTCAGGAGGCTGAGGCAGGAGAATTGCCTCAACCCGGGAGACGGAGCTTGCCGTGAGCCGAAATGGCGCCATTGCACTCCAGTCTGGGTAACAAGAGCAAAACTCCGTCTCAAAAAAAAAAAAAAAATTAGGTGGCCATGGTGGTGCATGCCTGTGGTTGCAGCTACTCAGGTGGCCAAGGCAGGAGAATCGCTTGTACCTGGGAGGCGAGGGTTGCAATGAGCTTAGATCGCACCACTGCACTCCAGCCTGGGAGACAGTTTAAGACTCCGTCTCAAAAAAAGAAAAAAAAAAAAAATTGCTGGCCGTGGTGGTGCATGCCCGTGGTTCCGCTGCTCAGGAGACCAAGGAGGGAGAATTGCTTGAACCTGGGAGGCGGGGGTTGCAATGGGCTGAGATGGAACCACTGCACTCCAGCCTGGGAGACAGAGTAAGACTGTCTCAAAAAACAACAAAAAAAAGGCCAGTCGTGCTGGCTTACGCCTGTAATCCCAGCACTTTCGAAGGCCGAGGCGGGTGGATCACGAGGTCAACAGATCGAGACCATCCTGATCAACATGGTGAAGCCCCGTCTCTACTAAAAATACAAAAAATTGGCTAGGTACGGTGGCGCGTGCCTGTAATCCCAGCTACTCAGGAGGCTGAGGCAGGAGAATTGCGTGAACCCGGGTGGCAGAGGTTGCGGTGGGCCCAGATCGCGTCATTGCACTGCAGCCTGGGTAACAAGAGCGAAACTCCGTCTCAAAAAGAAAACAAACAAAAAAATTGGCTGGCCATGGTGTTGCATGCCTGTGGTTCCAGCTACTCAGGAGGCCAAGGCAGGAGAATCGCTTGAACCTGGGAGGCGGCGGTTGCACTGAGCTGAGATCGCACCTCTGCACTCCAGCCTGGGGAACAGAGTAAGACTCTGTCTCAAAAAAAAAAAGGCCGAGGGTCGTCGCTCACGCCTGGAATCCCAGCACTTTGAGAAGCGGAGTCCGGTGGATCAGGAGGTCAAGAGATCGAGACCATCCTGGTCAACATGGTGAAACCCCGTCTCTACTAAAAATACAAAAAATTACCTGGGCACGGTGGCGAGTGCCTGTAATCCCAGCTACTCAGGAGGCTGAGGCAGGAGAATTGCCTCACCCCGGGAGGCGGAGGTTGCGATGAGCCGAGATCGCGCCATTGGACTCGTCCCTGGGTAACAAGAGCAAAACAACGCTCTTTTTCTTTTTTTTTTTTTTTCAGGCTGGAGTGCAGTGATGCGATCTCAGTTCATTGCCACCCCCGCCTCCCAGGTCAAGCCATTCTCCTGCCTTAGCCTCCTGAGTAGCTGGAACCACAGGCATGCACCACCACGGCCAGCTAATTTTTTTTTTTTTTTTGAGACGGAGTTTGGCTCTTGTTACCCAGACTGGAGTGCAAAGGCGCGATCTCGGCCCACCGCAACCTCCGCCTCCCGGGTTGAGGCAATTCTCCTGCCTCAGCCTCCTTAGTAGCTGGGATTACAAGCACGCGCCACCGTGCCCAGCTAATTTTTTGAATTTTTTGTAGAGACGGGGTTTCACCACGTTGACCAGGATGGTCTCGATCTCTTGACCTCGTGATCCACCCGCCTTGGCCTCCCAAGGTGCTGGGATTACAGGCATCAGCCACCACGCGCAGCCTTTTTTTTTTTTTTAGACAGAGTCTTTCTCTGTCTCCCAGGCTGGAGTGCCGTGGTGCAATATCACCTCATTGCAACCCCAGCCTGCCAGGTTCAAGCGATTCTCCTGCCTTGGCCGCCTGAGTAGCTGGAACCACAGGCATGCACCACCACGGCCAGCTAATTTTTTTTTTTTTTGAGACGGAGTTTCGCTCTTGTTACCCAGGCTGGAGTGCAAAGGCACGATCTCGGCCCACTGCAACCCCCGCCTCCCAGTTTCAAGCGATTCTCCTGCCTTGGCCGCCTGAGTAGCTGGAACCACAGGCATGCAGCACCATGGCCAGCTAAGTTTTTTTTTTTTTTTTTTTGAGACCCTGTTTCGCTGTTGCTACCCAGGCTGGAGTGCAATGACGCGATCTCGGCTCACCGCAACCTCCGCTTCCCGGGTTCAGGCAATTCTCTTGCCGCAGCCTCCTGAGTATCTGGGATCACAGGCATGCGCCACCGTGCCCAGCTAATTTTTCATATTTTTAGTAGAGACAGGGTTTCACCATGTTGACCAGGATGGTCTCAATCTCTTCACCTCGTGCTCCACCCGCCTCGGCCTCCCAAAGTGCTGGGATTACAGGCGTAATCCACCACACCCGGCCTTTTTCTTTTTTTTCTTTGAGACAGAGTCTTACTCTGTCTCCCAGGCTGGAGTGCAATGGTGCCATCTCAGCTCATTGCAACCCCCGCCTCCCAGGTTCAAGCGATTCTCCTGCCTTGGCCTCCTGAGTAGCTGGAACCACAGGCATGCACCACCACGGCCAGCTAAATTTTTGTTTTGTTTTTTTTTTTTGAGACGGAGTTTCACTCTTGTTACCTAGGCTGGACTGCTATGGCGCGATGTCGGCTCACCGAAACCTCCGCCTCCCGGGTTCTGGCAATTGTCCTGCCTCAGCCTCCTGAGTAGCTGGGATTACAGGCACGCACCACCGTGCCCAGCTAATTTTTTGTATTTTCAGTAGAGACGCGGTTTGACCACGTTGAACAGGTTGGTCTCAATGCCTTGACCTCGTTATCCACCCACCTCGGCCTCCCAAAGTGCTGGGATTACAGGCGTGAGCCATGACCCTCGGCCTTCTGTTCCCCAGGCTGGAGTGCAGTGCTGCGATCTCAGCTCATTGCAACCCCCGCCTCCCAGGTTCAAGCGGTTCTCCTGCCTTGGCCTCCCGAGTAGCTGGAAACATAGGAATGCACCACCATGGCCAGCTAATTAAAAAAAAAAACAAAAACAAAAAACGCCGGGCGTGGTGGCTCACGCCTGTAATCCCAGCACTTTGGTAGGCCGAGGCGGGTGGATCACGAGGTGAAGAGATCGAGACCATCCTGGTCAACATGATGAAACCCTGTCTCTAGTAAAAATACAAAAAATTAGCCGGGCACGGTGGCGCGTGCCTGTAATCCCAGCTCCTCAGGAGGCTGAGGCAGGAGGATTGCCTCAACCCGGGAGACGGAGCTTGCCGTGAGCCGAAATGGCGCCATTGCACTCCAGTCTGGGTAACAAGAGCAAAACTCCGTCTCAAAAAAAAAAAAAAAATTAGGTGGCCATGGTGGTGCATGCCTGTGGTTGCAGCTACTCAGGTGGCCAAGGCAGGAGAATCGCTTGTACCTGGGAGGCGGCGGTTGCACTGAGCTGAGATCGCACCACTGCACTCCAGCCTGGGGAACAGAGTAAGACTCTGTCTCAAAAAAAAAAAGGCCGAGAGTCGTCGCTCACGCCTGGAATCCCAGCACTTTGAGAAGCGGAGTCCGGTGGATCACGAGGTCAAGAGATCGAGACCATCCTGGTCAACATGGTGAAACCCCGTCTCTACTAAAAATACAAAAAATTACCTGGGTACGGTGGCGAGTGCCTGTAATCCCAGCTACTCAGGAGGCTGAGGCAGGAGAATTGCCTCACCCCGGGAGGCGGAGGTTGCGATGAGCCGAGATCGCGCCATTGGACTCGTCCCTGGGTAACAAGAGCAAAACACCGCTCTTTTTCTTTTTTTTTTTTTTTCAGGCTGGAGTTCAGTGATGCGATCTCAGTTCATTGCCACCCCCCGCCTCCCAGGTCAAGCCATTCTCCTGCCTTAGCCTCCTGAGTAGCTGGAACCACAGGCATGCACCACCACGGCCAGCTAATTTTTTTTTTTTTTTTGAGACGGAGTTTGGCTCTTGTTACCCAGACTGGAGTGCAAAGGCGCGATCTCGGCCCACCGCAACCTCCGCCTCCCGGGTTGAGGCGATTCTCCTGCCTCAGCCTCCTTAGTAGCTGGGATTACAGGCACGCGCCACCGTGCCCAGCTAATTTTTTGAATTTTTTGTAGAGACGGGGTTTCACCACGTTGACCAGGATGGTCTCGATCTCTTGACCTCGTGATCCACCCGCCTTGGCCTCCCAAGGTGCTGGGATTACAGGCGTCAGCCACCACGCGCAGCCTTTTTTTTTTTTTTAGACAGAGTCTTTCTCTGTCTCCCAGGCTGGAGTGCCGTGGTGCGATATCACCTCATTGCAACCCCAGCCTGCCAGGTTCAAGCGATTCTCCTGCCTTGGCCGCCTGAGTAGCTGGAACCACAGGCATGCACCACCACGGCCAGCTAATTTTTTTTTTTTTTGAGACGGAGATTCGCTCTTGTTACCCAGGCTGGAGTGCAAAGGCGCGATCTCGGCCCACTGCAACCCCCACCTCCCAGTTTCAAGCGATTCTCCTGCCTTGGCCGCCTGAGTAGCTGGAACCACAGGCATGCAGCACCATGGCCAGCTAAGTTTTTTTTTTTTTTTTTTTGAGACCCTGTTTCGCTGTTGCTACCCAGGCTGGAGTGCAATGACGCGATCTCGGCTCACCGCAACCTCCGCTTCCCGGGTTCAGGCAATTCTCTTGCCGCAGCCTCCTGAGTATCTGGGATCACAGGCATGCGCCACCGTGCCCAGCTAATTTTTCGTATTTTTAGTAGAGACAGGGTTTCACCATGTTGACCAGGATGGTCTCAATCTCTTCACCTCGTGCTCCACCCGCCTCGGCCTCCCAAAGTGCTGGGATTACAGGCGTAATCCACCACACCCGGCCTTTTTCTTTTTTTTCTTTGAGACAGAGTCTTACTCTGTCTCCCAGGCTGGAGTGCAATGGTGCCATCTCAGCTCATTGCAACCCCCGCCTCCCAGGTTCAAGCGATTCTCCTGCCTTGGCCTCCTGAGTAGCTGGAACCACAGGCATGCACCACCACGGCCAGCTAAATTTTTGTTTTTTTTTTTTTTTTTTTTTGAGACGGAGTTTCACTCTTGTTACCTAGGCTGGACTGCTATGGCGCGATGTCGGCTCACCGAAACCTCCGCCTCCCGGGTTCTGGCAATTGTCCTGCCTCAGCCTCCTGAGTAGCTGGGATTACAGGCACGCACCACCGTGCCCAGCTAATTTTTTGTATTTTCAGTAGAGACGCGGTTTGACCACGTTGAACAGGTTGGTCTCAATCCCTTGACCTCGTTATCCACCCACCTCGGCCTCCCAAAGTGCTGGGATTACAGGCGTGAGCCATGACCCTCGGCCTTCTGTTCCCCAGGCTGGAGTGCAGTGCTGCGATCTCAGCTCATTGCAACCCCCGCCTCCCAGGTTCAAGCGGTTCTCCTGCCTTGGCCTCCCGAGTAGCTGGAAACATAGGAATGCACCACCATGGCCAGCTAATTAAAAAAAAAACAAAAACAAAAAACGCCGGGCGTGGTGGCTCACGCCTGTAATCCCAGCACTTTGGTAGGCCGAGGCGGGTGGATCACGAGGTGAAGAGATCGAGACCATCCTGGTCAACATGATGAAACCCTGTCTCTAGTAAAAATACAAAAAATTAGCCGGGCACGGTGGCGCGTGCCTGTAATCCCAGCTCCTCAGGAGGCTGAGGCAGGAGGATTGCCTCAACCCGGGAGACGGAGCTTGCCGTGAGCCGAAATGGCGCCATTGCACTCCAGTCTGGGTAACAAGAGCAAAACTCCGTCTCAAAAAAAAAAAAAAAAATTAGGTGGCCATGGTGGTGCATGCCTGTGGTTGCAGCTACTCAGGTGGCCAAGGCAGGAGAATCGCTTGTACCTGGGAGGCGAGGGTTGCAATGAGCTTAGATCGCACCCCTGCACTCCAGCCTGGGAGACAGTTTAAGACTCCGTCTCGAAAAAAGAAAAAAAAAAAAAATTGCTGGCCGTGGTGGTGCATGCCCGTGGTTCCGCTGCTCAGGAGACCAAGGAGGGAGAATCGCTTGAACCTGGGAGGCGGGGGTTGCAATGGGCTGAGATGGAACCACTGCACTCCAGCCTGGGAGACAGAGTAAGACTGTCTCAAAAAACAACAAAAAAAAGGCCAGTCGTGCTGGCTTACGCCTGTAATCCCAGCAGTTTCGAAGGCCGAGGCGGGTGGATCACGAGGTCAACAGATCGAGACCATCCTGATCAACATGGTGAAACCCCGTCTCTACTAAAAATACAAAAAATTGGCTAGGTACGGTGGCGCGTGCCTGTAATCCCAGCTACTCAGGAGGCTGAGGCAGGAGAATTGCGTGAACCCGGGTGGCAGAGGTTGCGGTGGGCCCAGATCGCGTCATTGCACTGCAGCCTGGGTAACAAGAGCGAAACTCCGTCCCAAAAAGAAAACAAACAAAAAAATTGGCTGGCCATGGTGTTGCATGCCTGTGGTTCCAGCTACTCAGGAGGCCAAGGCAGGAGAATCGCTTGAACCTGGGAGGCGGCGGTTGCACTGAGCTGAGATCGCACCACTGCACTCCAGCCTGGGGAACAGAGTAAGACTCTGTCTCAAAAAAAAAAAGGCCGAGGGTCGTCGCTCACGCCTGGAATCCCAGCAGTTTGAGAAGCGGAGTCCGGTGGATCACGAGGTCAAGAGATCGAGACCATCCTGGTCAACATGGTGAAACCCCGTCTCTACTAAAAATACAAAAAATTACCTGGGCACGGTGGCGAGTGCCTGTAATCCCAGCTACTCAGGAGGCTGAGGCAGGAGAATTGCCTCACCCCGGGAGGCGGAGGTTGCGATGAGCTGAGATCGCGCCATTGGATTCGTCCCTGGGTAACAAGAGCAAAACACCGCTCTTTTTCTTTTTTTTTTTTTTTCAGGCTGGAATGCAGTGATGCGATCTCAGTTCATTGCCACCCCCCGCCTCCCAGGTCAAGCCATTCTCCTGCCTTAGCCTCCTGAGTAGCTGGAACCACAGGCATGCACCACCACGGCCAGCTAATTTTTTTTTTTTTTTTGAGACAGAGTTTGGCTCTTGTTACCCAGGCTGGAGTGCAAAGGCGCGATCTCGGCCCACCGCAACCTCCGCCTCCCGGGTTGAGGCGATTCTCCTGCCTCAGCCTCCTTAGTAGCTGGGATTACAGGCACGCGCCACCGTGCCCAGCTAATTTTTTGAATTTTTTGTAGAGACGGGGTTTCACCACGTTGACCAGGATGGTCTCGATCTCTTGACCTCGTGATCCACCCGCCTTGGCCTCCCAAGGTGCTGGGATTACAGGCGTCAGCCACCACGCGCAGCCTTTTTTTTTTTTTTAGACAGAGTCTTTCTCTGTCTCCCAGGCTGGAGTGCCGTGGTGCGATATCACCTCATTGCAACCCCAGCCTGCCAGGTTCAAGCGATTCTCCTGCCTTGGCCGCCTGAGTAGCTGGAACCACAGGCATGCACCACCACGGCCAGCTAATTTTTTTTTTTTTTGAGACGGAGTTTCGCTCTTGTTACCCAGGCTGTAGTGCGAAGTTGCGATCTCGGCCCACTGCAACCCCCGCCTCCCAGTTTCAAGCGATTCTCCTGCCTTGGCCGCCTGAGTAGCTGGAACAACAGGCATGCAGCACCATGGCCAGCGAAGTTTTTTTTTTTTTTTTTTTTTTGAGACCCTGTTTCGCTGTTGCTACCCAGGCTGGAGTGCAATGACGCGATCTCGGCTCACCGCAACCTCCGCTTCCCGGGTTCAGGCAATTCTCTTGCCGCAGCCTCCTGAGTAGCTGGGATCACAGGCATGCGCCACCGTGCCCAGCTAATTTTTCGTATTTTTAGTAGAGACAGGGTTTCACCATGTTGACCAGGATGGTCTCAATCTCTTCACCTCGTGCTCCACCCGCCTCGGCCTCCCAAAGTGCTGGGATTACAGGCGTAATCCACCACACTCGGCCTTTTTCTTTTTTTTCTTTGAGACAGAGTCTTACTCTGTCTCCCAGGCTGGAGTGCAATGGTGCCATCTCAGCTCATTGCAACCCCCGCCTCCCAGGTTCAAGCGATTCTCCTGCCTTGGCCTCCTGAGTAGCTGGAACCACAGGCATGCACCACCACGGCCAGCTAATTTTTTTTTTTTTTTTTTTTTTTTGAGACGGAGTTTCGCTCTTGTTACCTAGGCTGGACTGCTATTGCGCGATGTCGGCTCACCGAAACCTCCGCCTCCCGGGTTCTGGCAATTGTCCTGCCTCAGCCTCCTGAGTAGCTGGGATTAAAGGCACGCACCACCGTGCCCAGCTAATTTTTTGTATTTTCAGTAGAGACGCAGTTTGACCACGTTGAACAGGTTGGTCTCAATCCCTTGACCTCGTTATCCACCCACCTCGGCCTCCCAAAGTGCTGGGATTACAGGCGTGAGCCATGACCCTCGGCCTTCTGTTCCCCAGGCTGGAGTGCAGTGCTGCGATCTCAGCTCATTGCAACCCCCGCCTCCCAGGTTCAAGCGGTTCTCCTGCCTTGGCCTCCTGAGTAGCTGGAACCACAGGCATGCACCAACATGGCCAGCTAATTTTTTTTTTTTTTTCTTTTTCAGGCTGGAGTGCAGTGGTGCGATCTCAGCTCATTGCCACCCCTGCCTCCCAGGTACAAGCGATTCTCCTGCCTTGACCTGCCGAGTAGCTGGAAACACAGGAATGCACCACCATGGCCAGCTAATTAAAAAAAAACAAAAACAAAAAACGCCGGGCGTGGTGGCTCACGCCTGTAATCCCAGCACTTTGGTAGCCCGAGGCGGGTGGATCACGAGGTGAAGAGATCGAGACCATCCTGGTCAACATGATGAAACCCTGTCTCTAGTAAAAATACAAAAAATTAGCCGGGCACGGTGGCGCGTGCCTGTAATCCCAGCTCCTCAGGAGGCTGAGGCAGGAGAATTGCCTCAACCCGGGAGACGGAGCTTGCCGTGAGTCGAAATGGCGCCATTGCACTCCAGTCTGGGTAACAAGAGCAAAACTCCGTCTCAAAAAAAAAAAAAAAATTACGTGGCCATGGTGGTGCATGCCCGTGGTTCCGCTGCTCAGGAGACCAAGGAGGGAGAATCGCTTGAACCTGGGAGGCGGGGGTTGCAATGGGCTGAGATGGAACCACTGCACTCCAGCCTTGTAGACAGAGTAAGACTGTCTCAAAAAACAACAAAAAAAAGGCCAGTCGTGCTGGCTTACGCCTGTAATCCCAGCACTTTCGAAGGCCGAGGCGGGTGGATCACGAGGTCAACAGATCGAGACCATCCTGATCAACATGGTGAAGCCCCGTCTCTACTAAAAATACAAAAAATTGGCTAGGTACGGTGGCGCGTGCCTGTAATCCCAGCTACTCAGGAGGCTGAGGCAGGAGAATTGCGTGAACCCGGGTGGCAGAGGTTGCGGTGGGCCCAGATCGCGTCATTGCACTGCAGCCTGGGTAACAAGAGCGAAACTCCGTCTCAAAAAGAAAACAAACAAAAAAATTGGCTGGCCATGGTGTTGCATGCCTGTGGTTCCAGCTACTCAGGAGGCCAAGGCAGGAGAATCGCTTGAACCTGGGAGGCGGCGGTTGCACTGAGCTGAGATCGCACCACTGCACTCCAGCCTGGGGAACAGAGTAAGACTCTGTCTCAAAAAAAAAAAGGCCGAGGGTCGTCGCTCACGCCTGGAATCCCAGCACTTTGAGAAGCGGAGTCCGGTGGATCAGGAGGTCAAGAGATCGAGACCATCCTGGTCAACATGGTGAAACCCCGTCTCTACTAAAAATACAAAAAATTACCTGGGCACGGTGGCGAGTGCCTGTAATCCCAGCTACTCAGGAGGCTGAGGCAGGAGAATTGCCTCACCCCGGGAGGCGGAGGTTGCGATGAGCCGAGATCGCGCCATTGGACTCGTCCCTGGGTAACAAGAGCAAAACAACGCTCTTTTTCTTTTTTTTTTTTTTCAGGCTGGAGTGCAGTGATGCGATCTCAGTTCATTGCCACCCCCGCCTCCCAGGTCAAGCCATTCTCCTGCCTTAGCCTCCTGAGTAGCTGGAACCACAGGCATGCACCACCACGGCCAGCTAATTTTTTTTTTTTTTTTGAGACGGAGTTTGGCTCTTGTTACCCAGGCTGGAGTGCAAAGGCGCGATCTCGGCCCACCGCAACCTCCGCCTCCTGGGTTCAGGCAATTCTCCTGCCTCAGCCTCCTTAGTAGCTGGGATTACAGGCACGCGCCACCGTGCCCAGCTAATTTTTTGAATTTTTTGTAGAGACGGGGTTTCACCACGTTGACCAGGATGGTCTCTGTCTCTTGACCTCGTGATCCACCCGCCTTGGCCTCCCAAGGTGCTGGGATTACAGGCGTCAGCCACCACGCGCAACCTTATTTTTTTTTTAGACAGAGTCTTTCTCTGTCTCCCAGGCTGGAGTGCCGTGGTGCGATATCACCTCATTGCAACCCCAGCCTGCCAGGTTCAAGCGATTCTCCTGCCTTGGCCGCCTGAGTAGCTGGAACCACAGGCATGCACCACCACGGCCAGCTAATTTTTTTTTTTTTTGAGACGGAGTTTCGCTCTTGTTACCCAGGCTGGAGTGCAAAGGCACGATCTCGGCCCACTGCAACCCCCGCCTCCCAGTTTCAAGCGATTCTCCTGCCTTGGCCGCCTGAGTAGCTGGAACCACAGGCATGCAGCACCATGGCCAGCTAAGTTTTTTTTTTTTTTTTTTTTGAGACCCTGTTTCGCTGTTGCTACCCAGGCTGGAGTGCAATGACGCGATCTCGGCTCACCGCAACCTCCGCTTCCCGGGTTCAGGCAATTCTCTTGCCGCAGCCTCCTGAGTATCTGGGATCACAGGCATGCGCCACCGTGCCCAGCTAATTTTTCGTATTTTTAGTAGAGACAGGGTTTCACCATGTTGACCAGGATGGTCTCAATCTCTTCACCTCGTGCTCCACCCGCCTCGGCCTCCCAAAGTGCTGGGATTACAGGCGTAATCCACCACACCCGGCCTTTTTCTTTTTTTTCTTTGAGACAGAGTCTTACTCTGTCTCCCAGGCTGGAGTGCAATGGTGCCATCTCAGCTCATTGCAACCCCCGCCTCCCAGGTTCAAGCGATTCTCCTGCCTTGGCCTCCTGAGTAGCTGGAACCACAGGCATGCACCACCACGGCCAGCTAAATTTTTGTTTTGTTTTTTTTTTTTGAGACGGAGTTTCACTCTTGTTACCTAGGCTGGACTGCTATGGCGCGATGTCGGCTCACCGAAACCTCCGCCTCCCGGGTTCTGGCAATTGTCCTGCCTCAGCCTCCTGAGTAGCTGGGATTACAGGCACGCACCACCGTGCCCAGCTAATTTTTTGTATTTTCAGTAGAGACGCGGTTTGACCACGTTGAACAGGTTGGTCTCAATGCCTTGACCTCGTTATCCACCCACCTCGGCCTCCCAAAGTGCTGGGATTACAGGCGTGAGCCATGACCCTCGGCCTTCTGTTCCCCAGGCTGGAGTGCAGTGCTGCGATCTCAGCTCATTGCAACCCCCGCCTCCCAGGTTCAAGCGGTTCTCCTGCCTTGGCCTCCCGAGTAGCTGGAAACATAGGAATGCACCACCATGGCCAGCTAATTAAAAAAAAAAACAAAAACAAAAAACGCCGGGCGTGGTGGCTCACGCCTGTAATCCCAGCACTTTGGTAGGCCGAGGCGGGTGGATCACGAGGTGAAGAGATCGAGACCATCCTGGTCAACATGATGAAACCCTGTCTCTAGTAAAAATACAAAAAATTAGCCGGGCACGGTGGCGCGTGCCTGTAATCCCAGCTCCTCAGGAGGCTGAGGCAGGAGGATTGCCTCAACCCGGGAGACGGAGCTTGCCGTGAGCCGAAATGGCGCCATTGCACTCCAGTCTGGGTAACAAGAGCAAAACTCCGTCTCAAAAAAAAAAAAAAAATTAGGTGGCCATGGTGGTGCATGCCTGTGGTTGCAGCTACTCAGGTGGCCAAGGCAGGAGAATCGCTTGTACCTGGGAGGCGGCGGTTGCACTGAGCTGAGATCGCACCACTGCACTCCAGCCTGGGGAACAGAGTAAGACTCTGTCTCAAAAAAAAAAAGGCCGAGAGTCGTCGCTCACGCCTGGAATCCCAGCACTTTGAGAAGCGGAGTCCGGTGGATCACGAGGTCAAGAGATCGAGACCATCCTGGTCAACATGGTGAAACCCCGTCTCTACTAAAAATACAAAAAATTACCTGGGTACGGTGGCGAGTGCCTGTAATCCCAGCTACTCAGGAGGCTGAGGCAGGAGAATTGCCTCACCCCGGGAGGCGGAGGTTGCGATGAGCCGAGATCGCGCCATTGGACTCGTCCCTGGGTAACAAGAGCAAAACAACGCTCTTTTTCTTTTTTTTTTTTTTTCAGGCTGGAGTTCAGTGATGCGATCTCAGTTCATTGCCACCCCCGCCTCCCAGGTCAAGCCATTCTCCTGCCTTAGCCTCCTGAGTAGCTGGAACCACAGGCATGCACCACCACGGCCAGCTAATTTTTTTTTTTTTTTTGAGACGGAGTTTGGCTCTTGTTACCCAGACTGGAGTGCAAAGGCGCGATCTCGGCCCACCGCAACCTCCGCCTCCCGGGTTGAGGCGATTCTCCTGCCTCAGCCTCCTTAGTAGCTGGGATTACAGGCACGCGCCACCGTGCCCAGCTAATTTTTTGAATTTTTTGTAGAGACGGGGTTTCACCACGTTGACCAGGATGGTCTCGATCTCTTGACCTCGTGATCCACCCGCCTTGGCCTCCCAAGGTGCTGGGATTACAGGCGTCAGCCACCACGCGCAGCCTTTTTTTTTTTTTTAGACAGAGTCTTTCTCTGTCTCCCAGGCTGGAGTGCCGTGGTGCGATATCACCTCATTGCAACCCCAGCCTGCCAGGTTCAAGCGATTCTCCTGCCTTGGCCGCCTGAGTAGCTGGAACCACAGGCATGCACCACCACGGCCAGCTAATTTTTTTTTTTTTTGAGACGGAGATTCGCTCTTGTTACCCAGGCTGGAGTGCAAAGGCGCGATCTCGGCCCACTGCAACCCCCACCTCCCAGTTTCAAGCGATTCTCCTGCCTTGGCCGCCTGAGTAGCTGGAACCACAGGCATGCAGCACCATGGCCAGCTAAGTTTTTTTTTTTTTTTTTTTGAGACCCTGTTTCGCTGTTGCTACCCAGGCTGGAGTGCAATGACGCGATCTCGGCTCACCGCAACCTCCGCTTCCCGGGTTCAGGCAATTCTCTTGCCGCAGCCTCCTGAGTATCTGGGATCACAGGCATGCGCCACCGTGCCCAGCTAATTTTTCGTATTTTTAGTAGAGACAGGGTTTCACCATGTTGACCAGGATGGTCTCAATCTCTTCACCTCGTGCTCCACCCGCCTCGGCCTCCCAAAGTGCTGGGATTACAGGCGTAATCCACCACACCCGGCCTTTTTCTTTTTTTTCTTTGAGACAGAGTCTTACTCTGTCTCCCAGGCTGGAGTGCAATGGTGCCATCTCAGCTCATTGCAACCCCCGCCTCCCAGGTTCAAGCGATTCTCCTGCCTTGGCCTCCTGAGTAGCTGGAACCACAGGCATGCACCACCACGGCCAGCTAAATTTTTGTTTTTTTTTTTTTTTTTTTTGAGACGGAGTTTCACTCTTGTTACCTAGGCTGGACTGCTATGGCGCGATGTCGGCTCACCGAAACCTCCGCCTCCCGGGTTCTGGCAATTGTCCTGCCTCAGCCTCCTGAGTAGCTGGGATTACAGGCACGCACCACCGTGCCCAGCTAATTTTTTGTATTTTCAGTAGAGACGCGGTTTGACCACGTTGAACAGGTTGGTCTCAATCCCTTGACCTCGTTATCCACCCACCTCGGCCTCCCAAAGTGCTGGGATTACAGGCGTGAGCCATGACCCTCGGCCTTCTGTTCCCCAGGCTGGAGTGCAGTGCTGCGATCTCAGCTCATTGCAACCCCCGCCTCCCAGGTTCAAGCGGTTCTCCTGCCTTGGCCTCCCGAGTAGCTGGAAACATAGGAATGCACCACCATGGCCAGCTAATTAAAAAAAAAACAAAAACAAAAAACGCCGGGCGTGGTGGCTCACGCCTGTAATCCCAGCACTTTGGTAGGCCGAGGCGGGTGGATCACGAGGTGAAGAGATCGAGACCATCCTGGTCAACATGATGAAACCCTGTCTCTAGTAAAAATACAAAAAATTAGCCGGGCACGGTGGCGCGTGCCTGTAATCCCAGCTCCTCAGGAGGCTGAGGCAGGAGGATTGCCTCAACCCGGGAGACGGAGCTTGCCGTGAGCCGAAATGGCGCCATTGCACTCCAGTCTGGGTAACAAGAGCAAAACTCCGTCTCAAAAAAAAAAAAAAAATTAGGTGGCCATGGTGGTGCATGCCTGTGGTTGCAGCTACTCAGGTGGCCAAGGCAGGAGAATCGCTTGTACCTGGGAGGCGAGGGTTGCAATGAGCTTAGATCGCACCCCTGCACTCCAGCCTGGGAGACAGTTTAAGACTCCGTCTCGAAAAAAGAAAAAAAAAAAAAATTGCTGGCCGTGGTGGTGCATGCCCGTGGTTCCGCTGCTCAGGAGACCAAGGAGGGAGAATCGCTTGAACCTGGGAGGCGGGGGTTGCAATGGGCTGAGATGGAACCACTGCACTCCAGCCTGGGAGACAGAGTAAGACTGTCTCAAAAAACAACAAAAAAAAGGCCAGTCGTGCTGGCTTACGCCTGTAATCCCAGCAGTTTCGAAGGCCGAGGCGGGTGGATCACGAGGTCAACAGATCGAGACCATCCTGATCAACATGGTGAAACCCCGTCTCTACTAAAAATACAAAAAATTGGCTAGGTACGGTGGCGCGTGCCTGTAATCCCAGCTACTCAGGAGGCTGAGGCAGGAGAATTGCGTGAACCCGGGTGGCAGAGGTTGCGGTGGGCCCAGATCGCGTCATTGCACTGCAGCCTGGGTAACAAGAGCGAAACTCCGTCCCAAAAAGAAAACAAACAAAAAAATTGGCTGGCCATGGTGTTGCATGCCTGTGGTTCCAGCTACTCAGGAGGCCAAGGCAGGAGAATCGCTTGAACCTGGGAGGCGGCGGTTGCACTGAGCTGAGATCGCACCACTGCACTCCAGCCTGGGGAACAGAGTAAGACTCTGTCTCAAAAAAAAAAAGGCCGAGGGTCGTCGCTCACGCCTGGAATCCCAGCAGTTTGAGAAGCGGAGTCCGGTGGATCACGAGGTCAAGAGATCGAGACCATCCTGGTCAACATGGTGAAACCCCGTCTCTACTAAAAATACAAAAAATTACCTGGGCACGGTGGCGAGTGCCTGTAATCCCAGCTACTCAGGAGGCTGAGGCAGGAGAATTGCCTCACCCCGGGAGGCGGAGGTTGCGATGAGCTGAGATCGCGCCATTGGATTCGTCCCTGGGTAACAAGAGCAAAACACCGCTCTTTTTCTTTTTTTTTTTTTTTCAGGCTGGAATGCAGTGATGCGATCTCAGTTCATTGCCACCCCCGCCTCCCAGGTCAAGCCATTCTCCTGCCTTAGCCTCCTGAGTAGCTGGAACCACAGGCATGCACCACCACGGCCAGCTAATTTTTTTTTTTTTTTTGAGACAGAGTTTGGCTCTTGTTACCCAGGCTGGAGTGCAAAGGCGCGATCTCGGCCCACCGCAACCTCCGCCTCCCGGGTTGAGGCGATTCTCCTGCCTCAGCCTCCTTAGTAGCTGGGATTACAGGCACGCGCCACCGTGCCCAGCTAATTTTTTGAATTTTTTGTAGAGACGGGGTTTCACCACGTTGACCAGGATGGTCTCGATCTCTTGACCTCGTGATCCACCCGCCTTGGCCTCCCAAGGTGCTGGGATTACAGGCGTCAGCCACCACGCGCAGCCTTTTTTTTTTTTTTAGACAGAGTCTTTCTCTGTCTCCCAGGCTGGAGTGCCGTGGTGCGATATCACCTCATTGCAACCCCAGCCTGCCAGGTTCAAGCGATTCTCCTGCCTTGGCCGCCTGAGTAGCTGGAACCACAGGCATGCACCACCACGGCCAGCTAATTTTTTTTTTTTTTGAGACGGAGTTTCGCTCTTGTTACCCAGGCTGTAGTGCGAAGTTGCGATCTCGGCCCACTGCAACCCCCGCCTCCCAGTTTCAAGCGATTCTCCTGCCTTGGCCGCCTGAGTAGCTGGAACAACAGGCATGCAGCACCATGGCCAGCGAAGTTTTCTTTTTTTTTTTTTTTTTGAGACCCTGTTTCGCTGTTGCTACCCAGGCTGGAGTGCAATGACGCGATCTCGGCTCACCGCAACCTCCGCTTCCCGGGTTCAGGCAATTCTCTTGCCGCAGCCTCCTGAGTAGCTGGGATCACAGGCATGCGCCACCGTGCCCAGCTAATTTTTCGTATTTTTAGTAGAGACAGGGTTTCACCATGTTGACCAGGATGGTCTCAATCTCTTCACCTCGTGCTCCACCCGCCTCGGCCTCCCAAAGTGCTGGGATTACAGGCGTAATCCACCACACTCGGCCTTTTTCTTTTTTTTCTTTGAGACAGAGTCTTACTCTGTCTCCCAGGCTGGAGTGCAATGGTGCCATCTCAGCTCATTGCAACCCCCGCCTCCCAGGTTCAAGCGATTCTCCTGCCTTGGCCTCCTGAGTAGCTGGAACCACAGGCATGCACCACCACGGCCAGCTAATTTTTTTTTTTTTTTTTTTTTTTTGAGACGGAGTTTCGCTCTTGTTACCTAGGCTGGACTGCTATTGCGCGATGTCGGCTCACCGAAACCTCCGCCTCCCGGGTTCTGGCAATTGTCCTGCCTCAGCCTCCTGAGTAGCTGGGATTAAAGGCACGCACCACCGTGCCCAGCTAATTTTTTGTATTTTCAGTAGAGACGCAGTTTGACCACGTTGAACAGGTTGGTCTCAATCCCTTGACCTCGTTATCCACCCACCTCGGCCTCCCAAAGTGCTGGGATTACAGGCGTGAGCCATGACCCTCGGCCTTCTGTTCCCCAGGCTGGAGTGCAGTGCTGCGATCTCAGCTCATTGCAACCCCCGCCTCCCAGGTTCAAGCGGTTCTCCTGCCTTGGCCTCCTGAGTAGCTGGAACCACAGGCATGCACCAACATGGCCAGCTAATTTTTTTTTTTTTTTTCTTTTTCAGGCTGGAGTGCAGTGGTGCGATCTCAGCTCATTGCCACCCCTGCCTCCCAGGTACAAGCGATTCTCCTGCCTTGACCTGCCGAGTAGCTGGAAACACAGGAATGCACCACCATGGCCAGCTAATTAAAAAAAAACAAAAACAAAAAACGCCGGGCGTGGTGGCTCACGCCTGTAATCCCAGCACTTTGGTAGCCCGAGGCGGGTGGATCACGAGGTGAAGAGATCGAGACCATCCTGGTCAACATGATGAAACCCTGTCTCTAGTAAAAATACAAAAAATTAGCCGGGCACAGTGGCGCGTGCCTGTAATCCCAGCTCCTCAGGAGGCTGAGGCAGGAGAATTGCCTCAACCCGGGAGACGGAGCTTGCCGTGAGTCGAAATGGCGCCATTGCACTCCAGTCTGGGTAACAAGAGCAAAACTCCGTCTCAAAAAAAAAAAAAAAATTACGTGGCCATGGTGGTGCATGCCCGTGGTTCCGCTGCTCAGGAGACCAAGGAGGGAGAATCGCTTGAACCTGGGAGGCGGGGGTTGCAATGGGCTGAGATGGAACCACTGCACTCCAGCCTTGTAGACAGAGTAAGACTGTCTCAAAAAACAACAAAAAAAAGGCCAGTCGTGCTGGCTTACGCCTGTAATCCCAGCACTTTCGAAGGCCGAGGCGGGTGGATCACGAGGTCAACAGATCGAGACCATCCTGATCAACATGGTGAAGCCCCGTCTCTACTAAAAATACAAAAAATTGGCTAGGTACGGTGGCGCGTGCCTGTAATCCCAGCTACTCAGGAGGCTGAGGCAGGAGAATTGCGTGAACCCGGGTGGCAGAGGTTGCGGTGGGCCCAGATCGCGTCATTGCACTGCAGCCTGGGTAACAAGAGCGAAACTCCGTCTCAAAAAGAAAACAAACAAAAAAATTGGCTGGCCATGGTGTTGCATGCCTGTGGTTCCAGCTACTCAGGAGGCCAAGGCAGGAGAATCGCTTGAACCTGGGAGGCGGCGGTTGCACTGAGCTGAGATCGCACCACTGCACTCCAGCCTGGGGAACAGAGTAAGACTCTGTCTCAAAAAAAAAAAGGCCGAGGGTCGTCGCTCACGCCTGGAATCCCAGCACTTTGAGAAGCGGAGTCCGGTGGATCAGGAGGTCAAGAGATCGAGACCATCCTGGTCAACATGGTGAAACCCCGTCTCTACTAAAAATACAAAAAATTACCTGGGCACGGTGGCGAGTGCCTGTAATCCCAGCTACTCAGGAGGCTGAGGCAGGAGAATTGCCTCACCCCGGGAGGCGGAGGTTGCGATGAGCCGAGATCGCGCCATTGGACTCGTCCCTGGGTAACAAGAGCAAAACAACGCTCTTTTTCTTTTTTTTTTTTTTCAGGCTGGAGTGCAGTGATGCGATCTCAGTTCATTGCCACCCCCCGCCTCCCAGGTCAAGCCATTCTCCTGCCTTAGCCTCCTGAGTAGCTGGAACCACAGGCATGCACCACCACGGCCAGCTAATTTTTTTTTTTTTTTTGAGACGGAGTTTGGCTCTTGTTACCCAGGCTGGAGTGCAAAGGCGCGATCTCGGCCCACCGCAACCTCCGCCTCCTGGGTTCAGGCAATTCTCCTGCCTCAGCCTCCTTAGTAGCTGGGATTACAGGCACGCGCCACCGTGCCCAGCTAATTTTTTGAATTTTTTGTAGAGACGGGGTTTCACCACGTTGACCAGGATGGTCTCTGTCTCTTGACCTCGTGATCCACCCGCCTTGGCCTCCCAAGGTGCTGGGATTACAGGCGTCAGCCACCACGCGCAACCTTATTTTTTTTTTAGACAGAGTCTTTCTCTGTCTCCCAGGCTGGAGTGCCGTGGTGCGATATCACCTCATTGCAACCCCAGCCTGCCAGGTTCAAGCGATTCTCCTGCCTTGGCTGCCTGAGTAGCTGGAACCACAGGCATGCACCACCACGGCCAGCTAATTTTTTTTTTTTTTTGAGACGGAGTTTCGCTCTTGTTACCCAGGCTGGAGTGCAAAGGCGCGATCTCGGCCCACTGCAACCCCCGCCTCCCAGTTTCAAGCGATTCTCCTGCCTTGGCCGCCTGAGTAGCTGGAACCACAGGCATGCAGCACCATGGCCAGCTAATTTTTTTTTTTTTTTTTTTTTGAGACCCTGTTTCGCTGTTGCTACCCAGGCTGGAGTGCAATGACGCGATCTCGGCTCACCGCAACCTCCGCTTCCCGGGTTCAGGCAATTCTCTTGCCGCAGCCTCCTGAGTAGCTGGGATCACAGGCATGCGCCACCGTGCCCAGCTAATTTTTCGTATTTTTAGTAGAGACAGGGTTTCACCATGTTGACCAGGATGGTCTCAATCTCTTCACCTCGTGCTCCACCCGCCTCGGCCTCCCAAAGTGCTGGGATTACAGGCGTAATCCACCACACCCGGCCTTTTTCTTTTTTTTCTTTGAGACAGAGTCTTACTCTGTCTCCCAGGCTGGAGTGCAATGGTGCCATCTCAGCTCATTGCAACCCCCGCCTCCCAGGTTCAAGCGATTCTCCTGCCTTGGCCTCCTGAGTAGCTGGAACCACAGGCATGCACCACCACGGCCAGCTAAATTTTTTTTTTTTTTTTTTTTTTTTTTGAGACGGAGTTTCACTCTTGTTACCTAGGCTGGACTACTATGGCGCGATGTCGGCTCACCGAAACCTCCGCCTCCCGGGTTCTGGCAATTGTCCTGCCTCAGCCTCCTGAGTAGCTGGGATTACAGGCACGCACCACCGTGCCCAGCTAATTTTTTGTATTTTCAGTAGAGACGCGGTTTGACCACGTTGAACAGGTTGGTCTCAATCCCTTGACCTCGTTATCCACCCAGCTCGGCCTCCCAAAGTGCTGGGATTACAGGCGTGAGCCATGACCCTCGGCCTTCTGTTCCCCAGGCTGGAGTGCAGTGCTGCGATCTCAGCTCATTGCAACCCCCGCCTCCCAGGTTCAAGCGGTTCTCCTGCCTTGGCCTCCTGAGTAGCTGGAACCACAGGCATGCACCAACATGGCCCGCTAATTTTTTTTTTTTTTTCTTTTTCAGGCTAGAGTGCAGTGGTGCGATCTCAGCTCATTGCCACCCCTGCCTCCCAGGTACAAGCGATTCTCCTGCCTTGACCTGCCGAGTAGCTGGAAACACAGGAATGCACCACCATGGCCAGCTAATTAAAAAAAAACAAAAACAAAAAACGCCGGGCGTGGTGGCTCACGCCTGTAATCCCAGCACTTTGGTAGCCCGAGGCGGGTGGATCACGAGGTGAAGAGATCGAGACCATCCTGGTCAACATGATGAAACCCTGTCTCTAGTAAAAATACAAAAAATTAGCCGGGCACGGTGGCGCGTGCCTGTAATCCCAGCTCCTCAGGAGGCTGAGGCAGGAGAATTGCCTCAACCCGGGAGACGGAGCTTGCCGTGAGTCGAAATGGCGCCATTGCACTCCAGTCTGGGTAACAAGAGCAAAACTCCGTCTCAAAAAAAAAAAAAAAATTACGTGGCCATGGTGGTGCATGCCCGTGGTTCCGCTGCTCAGGAGACCAAGGAGGGAGAATCGCTTGAACCTGGGAGGCGGGGGTTGCAATGGGCTGAGATGGAACCACTGCACTCCAGCCTGGGAGACAGAGTAAGACTGTCTCAAAAAACAACAAAAAAAAGGCCAGTCGTGCTGGCTTACGCCTGTAATCCCAGCACTTTCGAAGGCCGAGGCGGGTGGATCACGAGGTCAACAGATCGAGACCATCCTGATCAACATGGTGAAACCCCGTCTCTACTAAAAATACAAAAAATTGGCTAGGTACGGTGGCGCGTGCCTGTAATCCCAGCTACTCAGGAGGCTGAGGCAGGAGAATTGCGTGAACCCGGGTGGCAGAGGTTGCGGTGGGCCCAGATCCCGTCATTGCACTGCAGCCTGGGTAAGAAGAGCGAAACTCCATCTCAAAAAGAAAACAAACAAAAAAATTGGCTGGCCATGGTGTTGCATGCCTGTGGTTCCAGCTACTCAGGAGGCCAAGGCAGGAGAATCGCTTGAACCTGGGAGGCGGCGGTTGCACTGAGCTGAGATCGCACCACTGCACTCCAGCCTGGGGAACAGAGTAAGACTCTGTCTCAAAAAAAAAAAGGCCGAGGGTCGTCGCTCACGCCTGGAATCCCAGCACTTTGAGAAGCGGAGTCCGGTGGATCAGGAGGTCAAGAGATCGAGACCATCCTGGTCAACATGGTGAAACCCCGTCTCTACTAAAAATACAAAAAATTACCTGGGCACGGTGGCGAGTGCCTGTAATCCCAGCTACTCAGGAGGCTGAGGCAGGAGAATTGCCTCACCCCGGGAGGCGGAGGTTGCGATGAGCCGAGATCGCGCCATTGGACTCGTCCCTGGGTAACAAGAGCAAAACACCGCTCTTTTTCTTTTCTTTTTTTTTTTCAGGCTGGAGTGCAGTGATGCGATCTCAGTTCATTGCCACCCCCGCCTCCCAGGTCAAGCCATTCTCCTGCCTTAGCCTCCTGAGTAGCTGGAACCACAGGCATGCACCACCACGGCCAGCTAATTTTTTTTTTTTTTTGAGATGGAGTTTGGCTCTTGTTACCCAGGCTGGAGTGCAAAGGCGCGATCTCGGCCCACCGCAACCTCCGCCTCCCGGGTTGAGGCAATTCTCCTGCCTCAGCCTCCTTAGTAGCTGGGAGTACAGGCACGCACCACCGTGCCCAGCTAATTTTTTGAATTTTTTGTAGAGACGGGGTTTCACCACGTTGACCAGGATGATCTCGATCTCTGGACTTCGTGATCCACCCGCCTTGGCCTCCCAAGGTGCTGGGATTACAGGCGTCAGCCACCACGCGCAGCCTTATTTTTTTTTTAGACAGAGTCTTTCTCTGTCTCCCAGGCTGGAGTGCCGTGGTGCGATATCACCTCATTGCAACCCCAGCCTGCCAGGTTCAAGCGATTCTCCTGCCTTGGCCGCCTGAGTAGCTGGAACCACAGGCATGCACCACCACGGCCAGCTAATTTTTTTTTTTTTTGAGACAGAGTTTCGCTCTTGTTACCCAGGCTGGAGTGCAAAGGCGCGATCTCGGCCCACTGCAACCCCCGCCTCCCAGTTTCAAGCGATTCTCCTGCCTTGGCCGCCTGAGTAGCTGGAACCACAGACATGCAGCACCATGGCCAGCTAATTTTTTTTTTTTTTTTTTTTTTTGAGACCCTGTTTCGCTCGTTAACCAGGCTGGAGTGCAATGATGCGATCTCGGCTCACCGCAACCTCCGCCTCCCGGGTTCAGGCAATTCTCTTGCCTCAGCCTGCTGAGTAGCTGGGAACACAGACACGCGCCACCGTGCCCAGCTAATTTTTCGTATTTTTAGTAGAGACAGGGTTTCACCATGTTGACCAGGATGGTCTCAATCTCTTCACCTCGTGCTCCACCCGCCTCGGCCTCCCAAAGTTCTGGGATTACAGGCAGAATCCACCACGCCCGGCCTTTTTTTTTTTTTTCTTTGAGACAGAGTCTTACTCTGTCTCCCAGGCTGGAGTGCAGTGGTGCCATCTCAGCTCATTGCAGCCCCTGCCTCCCAGGTTCAAGCGATTCTCCTGCCGTGGCCTCCTGAGTAGCTGGAACCACAGGCATGCACCACCACGGCCAGCTAATTTTTTTTTTTTTTGAGACGGAGTTTCGCTCGTTACCTAGGCTTGACTGCAATGGCGCGATGTCGGCTCACCGAAACCTCCGCCTCCCGGTTTCTGGCAATTGTCCTGCCTCAGCCTCCTGTGTAGCTGGGATTACAGGCACGCACCACGGTGCCCAGCTAATTTTTTCTATTTTCAGTAGAGACGCGGTTTCACACCGTTGAACAGGATGGTCTCAATCCCTTGACCTCGTTATCCACCCACCTCGGCCTCCCAAAGTGTTGGGATTACAGGCGTGAGCCATGACCCTCGGCCTTTTGTTCCCCAGGCTGGAGTGCAGTGCTGCGATCTCAGCTCATTGCAACCCCCGTCTCCCAGGTACAAGCGATTCTCCTGCCTTGGCCTCCCGAGTAGCTGGAAACACAGGAATGCACCACCATGGCCAGCTAATTTGAAAAAAAACAAACCAACAAACAAAAAACGCCGGGCGTGGTAGCTCACGCCTGCAATCCCAGCATTTTGGTTGGCCGAGCCGGGTGGATCACGAGGTCAAGAGATTGAGACCATCCTTGTCAACATGGTGAAAACCTGTCTCTAGTAAAAATACAAAAAATTATCTGGGCACGGTGGCACGTGCCTGTAATCCCAGCTCCTCAGGAGGCTGAGGCAGGAGAATTGCGTCAACCCGGGAGACGGAACTTGCCGTGAGCCGAAATGGCACCATTGCACTCCAGTCTGGGTAACAAGAGCAAAACTCCGTCTCAAAAAAAAAAAAAAATTAGGTGGCCATGGTGGTGCATGCCTGTGGTTCCAGCTACTCAGGTGGCCAAGGTAGGAGAATTGCTTGTACCTGGGATGCGAGGGTTGCAATGAGCTTAGATCGCACCACTGCACTCCAGCCTGGGAGACAGTTTAAGACTCCGTCTCAAAAAAAAAAAAAAAAAAAAAAAAAAATTTCTGGCCGTGGTGGTGCATGCCCGTGGTTCCGCTGCTCAGGAGACCAAGGAGGGAGAATCGCCGGAACCTGGGAGGCGGGGGTTGCAATGAGCTGAGATGGAACCACTGCACCCCAGCCTGGGAGACAGAGTAAGACTCTGCTCAAAAAACAAACAAAGAAAAAGACCAGGCGTGGTGGCTTACGCCTGTACTCCCAGCACTTTGGAAGGCCGAGGCGGGTGGATCACGAGGTCCGGAGATCGAGACCATCCTGGTCAATATGGTGAAACCCCGTCTCTACTAAAAATACAAAAAATTGGCTAGGTTCGGTGGCACGTGCCTGTAATCCCAGCTACTCAGGAGGCTGAGGCAGGAGAATTGCCTGAACCCGGGAATCGGAGCTTGTGGTGGGCCCAGATCGCGTCATTGCACTGCAGCCTGGGTAACAAGAGCGAAACTCCGTCTCAAAACAAAACAAAGAATAAATTAGCTGGCCATGGTGTTGCATGCCTGTGGTTCCAGCTACTCAGGAGGCCAAGGCAGGAGAATCGCTTGAACCTGGGAGGTGGCGGTTGCAATGAGCTGAGATCGCACCACTGTTCTCCACCCTGGGGTACAGAGTAAGACTCTGTCTCAAAAAAAAAAAGGCCGAGGGTCGTGGCTCACGCCTGTAATCCCAGCACTTTGGGAGGCGGAGTCCGGTGGATCACGAAGTCAAGAGATTGAGACCATCCTGGTCAACGTGGTGAAACCCGGTCTCTACAAAAAATTCAATCATCACATTCAAGTTCAAATGTCGTTTCAAGCTCCTATCGTGACTATTATCACATGGCATGCTAATCATCTCTTTACTTCTTTGCCGACTATTTGTCAAGAGGCTATTAACTATTACTGAATCTCTAGTGCTTAGAATAGATACCTGGTCAATAGGAGATGTTCGACAAATACTGAATAAATGAGTGAAAACTAAATAGTAGGCTTGTGTTAGTTTTGAAGTGTTATTGTTAAGAGTGAAACCAACTGTTCATTGATACTAAGAATCTATATAAAATCTTGAGCAATGTCTAAAATCATGTAGTATGTGCCTTTGGTGACTCATGCAGGATTCCTTTACCTGGCAAGATGGTGTTTCCATTCCCTAGTTGCTGTGAGTATTACTGCTATATATCCTTCATGCACCATCCTATCAGGTGCTTTAGGCAACCAATGTGGCCATTGTAGGGTGCTGTTCCTCGCTTGGTAGAATATATTTGGCCCAGTAACCAAGGAGTGGAAGTTAGAGTGGTGCATCTCACCATCACTCCCAGGGATAGAAAATTTGTGCTTCTCATGCCCGTACCTCTATACTCTGTGACTCTAGAGGTCTGGGTCCTCTGCAATAGTTGTTCTACTAGAGGATACAGTGGGAATTCCACTAAACTTATAGCTGTTGCTGTTGTCTGTAGACCTATGGTCAAAGAACAAATGTGCCATTCAGCAGAGTAAACAAGCCTGTGTCAGGGGCATGCAGGACAGCTGCTGTAAATGGGGGCAGGAGGAAACAGCCTGGCATCCAGGTGGTCCCCTGGAGCATATCTTGCAACTCCTATGTTGACTTCAGATTCTGCATATTCAAGTACAGCATCCAAAGCCTAATAAAGCAATGGTAACTAAGGGCTGAGGAAATGATTCCCCCAACACCAGGTGAGCCACCTTCACTAGGAAGTGCTGATTGAGCTGAAGGTGTATCTAGAACTGTAATAGTAGAGGGAGATGATAAATATCAGTGATGACCTCATGACAAACTGTACTTCTGGGATGCTGTCCCCTTCTCTTCATCTAATTAACTACTGTTAATTAATCAGCCATAAGGACTACCAGTTTGTCTAACTGACCCTTTCCTTGTAAGTGTACTCAGAAATTATGACTAACCACAATCCTGGCAAAGGCATGCCCAAGGAAAATGACCTTAGTGCGAAAAGCAAGTAGGTCTGAGAGTTGCAAGGGATGGGTAGTATTAGGTGTTTGTGGTGTCTCATCCTGATCCCTCTTCACCAGCCCACACACCCGTCCCCAAAGCCATGACTGTTGGCCAACAACAGCTCACCAAGGCATGTTTGTCTGCAGCACCGAGTGCCTCATCCAGAAGTGCCCTGGTGGATGTTCACAAGGCACTTTACAGCCAATGAATAACTGATACAGGGATGGAAAAGCCTACCCTCCTTGCCTCAAGTTAGGACATGTTTGTGATATTACTCAAGCTTTTCAGCTGCCTGTGGAATCAAGCTAATATTAGTCTTCAACTGAAGCCACGTCTCTGTTTGGCTTCTTCTTTGGTCCCGTCCTGCGTTCCTCACTTCCTCATAGCTGTTTTCTGAATAGAACCCTTGTTCAAGAATCACCATCTTAGGCTCCACTTCTAGGGAAACTCACTAAGACAAACACTTGCTTGAGTAGTTTCTTAGGATTTTTTCTTTAGCCAATGCAATCGATTATTGGTTAATTCATGTCTTAGTTTGAGCTGCAAATTGTATTAAAGTTAGTTTTGTATTAAAGTTAGTTTTAGTGACTGTAATTTTTTACTTTAAAGTGTCAAAGTCTTTGCAAAACATCATTTGCTTTACTTTAAATATCTTCTTAGATTCAGCTTCCTTTTCATCAAACTAGACCAGTGAATGTTATTTGTCAATGTCTGTAGAATTGAAGGTTAACTGATAAACAAGTTGGGATTTTTTTTATTAGATGGATATGAGATATAGATAGATAGATAGATAGATAGATAGACAGACAGACAGATAGATAGATAGATAGACACATACATACATACATATATACATAGACATATAGATACATGATAAATATATATAGATACATAGATAGATGCTAGATACATAGGTAGGTAGATAGACACATAAATATTAGATAGATAGAAAATAGATGTATAGAAAACTGGAAATCTTTACTTCAGCCTAGCAACTCAGGATTTAGTGCTTTCAGTATCCTCAACACTTTGTCTTTAAATGGAGTGGGTACTGATATATGGTAATTTGAGTGCATCGTTTAGATGGCTGCTATTTACAGCTACTACTGCTGTTACTTACGTGTTCATTAGTTCTTATTCTAAATATGACTATAAGCAGAAGCTCATAACTTATTTGGACCAAATCAGATGATATGTCGGAAGTTATTAATACTACTTGGAATAGTCTGCTCTCTTTTTCTATGTTACTGCCTCATTGCCAATGCGTGAATTCAGATTCCCAGTGGCAGTCTCTCCTCTGGATGCTGCCATCAGATCCTCACTGACTGCTTTCCCTACATCCTTGATTGTCATGATGGGCTTAGGCTTTTTGGTGCCAATCATGTAATTTTTTTCTGCTTGAGGAAAGGACATACAGCACTCATGGGAATATAGAATGGTAGCATCTTTTTGGAGGGAAATCTGGCAATATCAAAATTTTGCATGTGTTACCTTTAATAATCTCATTTCTAAGAAATCTTTCCAAAGGGGTACTCAGATAAGTAAGAAAAGATGGGCCAGGTGCAGTGACTCACACCTGTAATACCAGCACTCTGGGAGGCTAAGGTGGGCCGATACGAGGTCAGGAGATCAAGACCACTCTGGCTAACACGGTGAAACACCATACCTACTAAAAATACAGAAAAATTAGCTGGGTGTGGTGGCACGCACCTGTAGTCCCAGCTAATCAGAAGGCTGAGGCAGAAGAATCGCTTGAACCCAGGAGGCAGAGGTTGCAGTGAGCCAAGATCATGCCAATGCATTCCAGCCTGGGCAACAGAGCGAGATTCCGTCTCAAAAAAAAAAAAGAAAGAAAAAGAAAGAAAGAAAAGATGTACACACCGGAAGATGGCATTGCAGCCATGTTTATATTATAACAGTGAACAGTGGAAGAAATCTTGCTGCTTATCAATAGGAAACCAGTTAAATATATTATGAAAAAAATCCCACACAATAGATTACTATATGGCTCTTAAGATTATGTGTGTGTGTGCGCATGTTCATGTGTGTGTGTGTGTGTGTGTGTGTCTGTCTGTACGCTATCTTAAAAAATCTTTTTGGCATATTGTTGAAAAACACAACTTGTAAAACAGCATGTATATTGTGATCCGATTTATGTGCAGATTATATACATATATGGTCATACGTATATATCCATATATTACACAGCCAGCTTTGGAAGGGTGTCCATCAAATCCTTGACAGTAGCTGACTTAGTAGTTAGTCTTGAACTCATTTTTTTTCCTCTCTTGTATTTTTTTTTTATTTTCTAAAAACTGTCATTTTTATCTTTGTAAGTAGTAAAACAGTAAGAAAAATGCTTTAAGGTCAACATATAGTTATTTTGATTCAAGTCACTTTGGGAACTTGGAAGCAAGTGATTTACTCTTGGTAATATACATACATTATTAAGGGAAGATTAGCAGAAGTTTCTTAATGAATCTTCACAAAAATCCTATGGGATCAGTCTGATTATCTCAAGAGAGAATAGTGAGAGAGCAGTGGTTCTGTTGGTCTCACCATTGCAAGAGGGAGCAGGGAGACAGCAGTGGTTCTGTTGGTCTGAGTAGCTCAAGATGGAACAGGGAGAGGGCAGTGGTTCTGTTGGTCTGAGCATCTCAAGATGGAACAGGGAGAGGGCAGTGGTTCTGTTGGTCTGGAGGACTCCAATGTTTATCTTGCTCTGCTTCTGCATGAGGAGGTCTGCCCTGAAAAGGATGCTGTGCAGATCACAGTCTTCAACTGAGGAATGGATGTCCAGCCCGTATGTCAGCAGTCCTTTGCACCTGGTATTGTTTTTCCTGGATTCTATCGTGGGACCTCTCACTAGTGACACTCTTGGCGATGCCATTTATTATTTTAACCTAGGACTGGCCACATACAGACCAAACTGGCCACTTTACTACCTTCAGGTTTGGCCTATTTGCAGCTCCGGATATTCTGGACTGAGCAAACCCTCCACACAGACCACAGAACTTGTCGACTTGATGCCCTCAGCGTCTCCCAACAAGTAAGCACACACACAAATCTATCACATGCGTGACATTTTCCACATCACCAACCAACCACTCCACTTTGCGTTCCTTGTTTCTTTTCCCCACTCTTCCTTCTGCATCTTCTCCCCTCCTGCTGACCACCATGTGCAGGATCAGGAAGCAGGGAGGGGAGGAGATCTGTCTCATGCACATGTCCTGCCAGTCTACCACACGTACACCTACCAAAAGTCTGGCCTGGTTAACTGGCTTGTGAGTTTGCTTACATACAAATTAACTAATTTTTAAATTCAAGTCTCTTGGAAAGTGGAGAGATCTGAACAACTCTGCACTACCACTAAGGGGTTTTGGTGAGGTCTGGATTTGGCTACTTTTTTTTTTTTTTTTAGATGAAGTCTCACTTTGTCTCCCAGGCTGGAGTGCAATGGCGCGATCTTGGCTCACTGCAACCTCCGCCTCCTGGATTCAAGTGATTCTCCTGCCTCAGCCTCCCAAGTACCTGGTACTATAAGTGCATGCAAACATGCCCAGCTAAGTTTTTTATTTTTAGTAGAGAGGGGGTTTCACCATGTTGGCCAAGATGGTCTCTATCTCTTGACCTCATGATCTGCCCACCTTGACCTCCAAAAGTGCTGGGATTACAGGTGTGACCACCATGCCTGGCCGATTTTGCTACTTTTTAAGGTTAACATGTAAAAATTCAGTTACACACCAGTACTTTTGTCAGAAAAATAAAGCCCATGTTCCTTGCAGCTGCTAAGTTGCTCCAATGCTTCTAGAAGTCTTTCAAATATCCTTATAGAAATTAAATAAAAGATCTATTTAGGACTATTCAAAGTGTAGGTTTAAAAAATCACTATAAGGTATTTCAGTATGTTGTAAGTTTCATCTTACTCTCCTGAAATAGGTCCAGAATCTGGCTTAGTTGACTACATGTAGCAGTTAGCACTCACAAGTGAGGAACAAATGGCCAGAATACCAGTGTCACTCTGAGCCACATGTCAGAATTCTGGTGTTGGACAGGATACAAACAGTTTTTCCCGAAATCCCTTCCTGATTACCTTCTATACACATAAAAGTACTGAAGTGATGAGCTGATTATTTCTCTTGGGAACCTATAAAAACCCTTATATTCATTATTTCTAATAAGTTGTCTGGAATTGGAAAGAACACATAGGGTAGAGGAATTCTTCAGGTAATACTTCCTAATGACTTCATCACCTTTTAAATTATAACGCAGTGTTTCAAGAGATGAGAAATCACATTATCGAAATATAACCAGATGATGTTCTATTTATTTTGCATATCATTTAGGCAGTTTTCATGTCAAGACCAGAGCCAAATCCTGAAATTTAAAATGGCACCAGACTAACACTCCCAGGTACAACTTCTCCCAGGATGCCCATGAGAAATCACCAGACTGAAAACTATGAATGACCAACAACTTCATGCCACAATCTAGGCATACTTCTCCTTCAAATAAGGTTGAAGAAACTGGGTTGGGGAGTAAAAAAATCAGTGGATTGCCTATATTTTTGTTCATTAAAGCAAAACAGCTGTACCTTCTAGGACGATGTAAGCAGTTTATCTATCATCCACTAACTCAGAGGCCCCAAGCTCATTAAGGACCAGAAATGAAGGCAAGTCCAGGGAGCTCCTTACTGAGGTCATATCCCGCAACCATCTCTAAATCTCTCATTTATCTATTATTACTCATGCATGTTTAGAAAATAATTTGATAGGCATAGGTTTTCCAGAAAATACAAAAAGAAAATTATGTGACAATATTAATTTTAGGAAAAATTGTTTTAGGCCAAAAAATATGAAGACTTTTGTTCTATTGTGCCAACTATAATTGAGAATTACAATGTGACAGGCAGATGTGTGCATGGAAACATAGCAATAAATATTTAAAATAACACATTTTTCAGGCTCGTAATTGTTTTTTTAAATTTAAGTTTTGGCTGGACACTGTGGCTCATGGCTGTAAATCCTGGCACTTTGAGAGGCCAAGGCGGGCAGATCACTTGAGGTCAGGAGTTCAAGATCAGCCTGGCTAACATGGAGAAAAACCATATCTACTAAAAATACAAAATCTAGCCAGTGTGGTGGTATGTGCCTGTAATCCCAACTACTCAGGAGCCTAAGGCACAAAAATCACTTGAACCCGAGAGGCGGGGGTTGCAGTGAGTGGAGATCCCGCCACTGGACTCCAGCTCGGGTGACAGAGTGAGACTCTGTCTTAAAAGCAAAACAAAATAACAAAACAAACAAACAAACAAACAAACAAAAAACAAAAAAAGTTTCAATTGACCAATAGTAATTTAACAGTAATTGTATATATTTATGGAGTACAATGAATGTTTCAATATTTGCATACATTATGAAATAATCAAATCAGGTTAATTAACATATCCATCATCTTAAATAATTAATCATTTATTTGTGGTGAGAATATTTAAAATCCTTTTTTAACTACTTTGAAATATGCACTACACTATTATTAACTGTAGTCACCATGCTGTGCAATAGAACACCTGAACTTACTCTTCCTTGCTAACTAGCACCTTGCATCCATTAACTAACATTTACTATATTTTAACACAAATCTCCCAGGCTTTGAAAATCAACTAAGAATCTGAATATTATAATTAATAAATTTTAATAAACATCACAGAGAGACTCTTTCCTTTTTCAGTCACTTGTGAAATATTTACAAAACGTCATCATACATGAAGCCTCAAGGCAAAAACTCACCAAGTTTCCAACTCTAGAATATTTGCAGACAGATTCCTCTGAGTATAATGCAATGACTAACATTTAATAACATAAGTTTAAGCAAACAGTCAAAACCAACACAAATCTAACCAATTTAAAAGGAGAGAGTGTCTCAAAATCTATTGTTCCATGAGAAAATTAAAATTGTAATTATAATTTTAGTTTGTCTTCTAAGACAATGCTTGGCACATGAAAGGTGTCAAATGAATAGTCATTTAATGAATGAATGATGACTATGTAAAAACATAATAGAAATTAAAATCTTGTCTAGCAACATAGTGGCTCAAATTTATAGTCTTAATTATGATTACTTAAACATAAAAGAATTTTAATAAATGAACTAAGCACTCAATCCCAGAATTTGGAGGAATGACAAGATATTAAATAAGGAAATCAGGGTTAAATAATAACAAAAGCAAAAATCAATATATCTGTGAGATGAAAGAAACAAAATGACAAGGCTCTAGTAACATTAATTTTAAGACAGAAAATGCAAAGAAAAAATTAGGGACTGATATGTATGACATATGATATTTTTAAAAATACAGAGAAAAATATTATCTAAGTTTATTCCTACAAATTTGAGAATTTCAGTAGAAAGGAGAATTTATTTTGAAAAGCTTAGTGGGGAAAATTGACTCATAAGTAATTAGAAACCAGAATATATGGAATACTCTTTGAAAAAATGAGAAAATAAAAGTTTCAAAGAATTATCTTCACAAAAGATTATAGGGCATTTTGATCAAGCTTTCCAGTAGCAGGTTTGATGAACTATTCCAGAACATAGAGTTTGAAAGCTATCCAGATTATTTTAAAAAATAAAAAGGAAAGCTAATATAAATGGCACAAAAATTATAGACCAATATGCTCACATAATGTGTCACACCAACGTAAATTTCTAGAGCATTAATGGTTAAAATTTAACCATTAACAAATGAATTTTGAAGAAACAATAAGAGAATACTTAAATGGCTGAAGAATGAGCAAGATATTTCTAAAGTAAAATTTAATGAAATAAATAATATAGAAAGGTCAAACATTTCACTGAAAACATTAAAGCTGTTATCTCTTGTGCCTAACCTTATCACATAAAAAACTTATTATGAGAGAAGTATTTATAATCCATATAAAAATAATGCAAAAGTCATGAACAAGTGATAAAATTTCTTAGTAAATATTTTTAATCTTGCAAGCTCTATATTAGATAAGAAATACAAAATTTTAAAAGGTTAATCTTTTTTTCTACCAACTTAATGATTTTAAAAATGGAGTTGGCTGGGTGTAGTTGTTCATGTCTGTAATCCCAGCATTTTGGGGAGGCTGAAATGAAAGGATACCTTGAGCTCAGGAGTTCAAGACCAGTCCTTGTCCCTATTAAAATTAAAAAAAAATTAGTTGGATGTGGTCGGTGCACACCTGTTGTCACAGCTACTCAGGGGACTGAGATGGAAGGATTGCTTGACCCCATGGTGTCAAGGCTGCTGTGATCCCTGATCACACCACTGCACCTCAGTCTGGGTGGCACAGTGAGACTCTATCTCAAAAGAAAAAAAGTTATAGTCAATATTACTGAGAGTTCTATTAAATTTAAACATAATTATATATTGGCAAAATTAACAGTAGTTATATTTGTGTAGTGGAATCATTTTATTTCTTATACGTTTTCATTTTTGATTTTTTATGTTTTGTGTCTATATATATACATATACAGACAGAGATAGGTCTATCAATGGGTGGAGACATATAGACATACATACATAGGTAAATGGATACCTGCATATACTGTAAAACTATACACACATATTCTGCAAATTCAACTTAGTTTCCACATGTTCCTGGGGTCCAGTTTTGTTACCTGCAAAATAAGGAGATTTGACATGATTCCAAATATTCTCTTTGATTAAACAAAAATCAAATCAAAACTGTTGTCTGCATGTGTGTGCACATACATGCACACAGGTCAAATATACATGTATATTTGACACTAAATTAATATTCAGTGCAACTAAATATTTACTAAAGTTAACTAATTCCACTAAAAGTCAAAACTGAAGTAGACCAACTAGGATCAATGCTGACAATGCTAATAAAATGCAGGCTGACTTTAAAGAGTTTTTGCCATTCACAATAGCATCAAAAACAATAAAATATTTAGGAACAAATTCAACCAAGGAGTTGAGAGACCTGCACACTGAAAACTATAAAACATTGCTGAAAGAAATTGAAGAAGACACAGAATTTGTGTGTTCATGGATTGGAAGAATTAATATTGTTTAAAATATCCATACTACCCAAAGTTTGTATAGATTCAATGCAATCCCTATCAAAATTCCAATGGATTTTTTCACAGAAATGGAAAAAAAAATTCTAAAATTCATATGGAACCACAAGAGACCCCAAGAACTATAACACTCTTAAAAGAACACATAGGAAAGAATCTCCTAAACAAGACAATGTTCTAGCAAGAATGTTTTTAAATGTGATATCAAAAACACAATCAACAGAAGCAGAAACAAATGAGCGGACTACATCAAACTAAAAAGCTTCTGCACAGCAAAGGATACAATCAACACATTGAAAAAGGCATTAGGATGGGAGAAAATATTTACAAACCATATGCATAATAAGAGTTTAATATCAAAAATATATAAGAGATTCATACGACTCAACAGCAGAAAAAACATCTGATTTTAAAAAGGCAAAGGATCTGAGTAGATATTTCTCCAAAGAAGACATACAAATAGCCTCCAGGTGCATGAAAAGGTACCTGTTCACAAATCATCAGGGAAATGCAAATTAAAATGACAATGAGCTATCACATCAGACTTGTTAAAATGTCTATTATCAAAGTGACAAGAAATAAGTGTTGTCAAGGGTGTGGTGAAAAACAAACCCTTGTACCCTGTTGGCGGAAATATAAATTAGTACAGTGATTATAGAAAACAGTATAGAGGTTACTAAAAACAATTAAAAATAGAACTACCATATGATCCACCAATCCCGTTTCTGGGTAAAAATCTGAAAGAAACAAATTCAGTATGTTGAAGAGAACTGCACTTCGATGTTTACTGCAGCACTACTCACAATAACCAAAGTATGGCAACAACCCAAGTGTTCATCAACAGGTGAATGGATAAAGAAGTTGTAGTATATATACAATGGAATATTCTCAGCCATAAAAAAAATGAAATCCTGCTATTTGCTATATGGATTAACCTTGAGGCAACTATACTAAGAGAAAAGTCAGAGAAAGACAAATACTGTATGACATCATTTATATGGGGAATCTAAATGAGTTGGACTTGTAGAAACAGCAGAATGAGAATAGCAGTTGCCAGGTATGGGGGGCAGAAGAGGATGGAAAGATGTTGGTCACAGGGGTACACACTTTCAGTTACAAGATGAATAAGTTCTGGGGATCTAATGTACAGTTTGGTGAATACAGTGAGTTTATACATAACTGTATGTCTCCATGGCAAGAATTGACTCTAGTTGAGCAAAATAACAATGGTATTCAGGCAGATTCTATAATACAATATCCACACAATGAATTAATAACAACAGATGACTTAAAATATGGGAATTATTGAACAAACTGCAAAATGGTTGTTTTGATTACAGTAGCCTCCCTTTCCAGCAGGAAGCCTGGAAGTGAGATTGATGGTCCATGCTGTAGATATTCCTGCCAGTCAGTCACTTAGTAGCTGGATTAGTCTGTTCTTGCATTGCTATAAAGAAATGCCTGAGACTAGGTAATTGATAAAGAAAAGATATTTAATTGATTCACAATTCTGCAAACTGCACAGGAAGTATGACTGGGGTGGCCTCAGGAAACCTACAAACTGGGGTGGAAGGTGAAGAGTAAGGAGTCATGTCTCATATGGTCGGAGAAGGAGGAAGAATATGAAAGGGGGTGTCCTGCATACTTTCAAACAACCAGGTGTCATGAGAAATATATCACAAGGCAGCACTAAAAGGATGGTGCTAAACCATTAGAAACCACTCCCATGATCCAATCACCTCCCATCAGGCACCACCTCCAACGCTGGAAATTACAATTCAACATGAGATTTGGGTGGAACACAGAGCCGAACCGTATCAGTAGCCATCTAGGTTATCAGATCAACTGCCATGGTATCCCAGTGTTTGTGTCAAAAAAACTCTTATTCACTTAATAGTGGCCCTAAAGTGCAAGACTAGTGAGGTAGTATTTCTGGACCACAGTTGATCGCGGGTAACCGACGCCATAGAAAGCAAAACCACAGCAAGAGGACTACTGTACTAAACAAGAGTGCAAATGCCTCTTCTTAGACTGATTCTTTCTGACCTCATGACTGACATCTATGCATTCTCGAAATTGCAGAAATACAAGTATAGAGTAATAAGGTGTCCCACTGTACTGGTTAAATTAACTTTAGGAGAAGTAGGTAAAAAATGCCTCCATAACCCAAACATGTGTCTGGTTACTTGTTTCATAAGAACCTTGGACTAAAGTGAGGAGATTGGAAGAAAAGTAATCAGAAGATCAAATAATTGTTGTTTCTTTATTCAAATATCTAATTCTTTAAAGGTCTATAAATAAGTTTCCAATTAAGCCCTGTTTGCTGCATCAAATGTTAATCCTAACAAAAACACTGCTTAATATATATGTATTATATATATAAAGATAATAAAATAATATATGTTACATATAACATATAAACTACATTTGTTAGGATTAATATGTATGTGTGTATATGTAATATACATAATACATACACACACATATATGTCTGTCTTTATAAAACCAAGTACAAGTATGTGCATACTAGTAGACAAACCCAAATCCTAATACTAATATTTTGCCTTTCTTGGCCATGTGAGGTCTATCTGTATATTGCTCAGGAAAATTTATCACCTGCCTGTGTTAGTTCAGTACACATTATAGCACCTGGACAGTTGTTAATGGCAGTAGTTACACATCATGAACAAAAACATTCCATATTGAGTCATATGCATTTAAAAAAAACCCTGGATTTCTGCTGAAATGTTGTGCCACTTGTAATTATAAAGTGCCAACTGTACTTGGTTTCCGTACACTCTCGTTCTATATTTTGTGTTTCAAATTCCTCGTTCTGATTTGGAGTTCCAAGTCATGAATCCTGGATATGCTGCATGCACAATAAATGTGCATTTTATTAACTTGCTTTTTTTTTTTAGTGAGCTTCAGCTAAAAGAGCAAGCTAATTTATAGGAAAACAGATCATTTAGCACAGTAAAATTAACCAAAGTTATTACATCAAAAGAGTTTTTCTCTTTCTCTCTCTTGCTTTTGCTCATGGCCCCTTGGACAAAATTTTCCATTTGGGCTCAACTAAATGCCTTCTTTTTTTTTTTTCTCTCCACTTTGGAACTGTAAACTAGTGTCAAAGAATGTCTTATTTCTTTTCAGTTGAAGAGGATTCTGGCTTGAGCATTAAGAGTCTCCAGTTTTTACTTTGTACCATAGCCAGATTATACCTCACTGATTAAGGCCACTTACTGCACAAAATTTAAATAATGGTTCTACTGGGACTCCTCCCTCACCCACCCTCATATTTCCCCAAATAATGCAACCATGCTTATAAGTAAAATTCACTTGCTGGTAATGCCAATCTTTGGCCAGAAAGGAATTGACAGCCACAGTTAATGTGCCCAGGTTAGGTCTTAGGAAAAGAAAAAAACTCCCAGAGCTGGCTCCTCCCTTGTGAGGGTAAATAGGTTAGTTGCCTGGTACACTGAAAAGCATAATACAATTTCTCTTCTTTCATTCCTTCCTGCTACCCTGCCCCAGCTTTTCTCTGTTCTTTCTTCCCTAGCCCTTCTCCTTTGGGGAAAAGATACAGTTCTGCTAGGGTTCCTAGGGCTCCCGATTAGCCAAATGGCAAACTCCTCATGGAATGCTGGTAATTTTAGGATCAAAATGTCTAAGAAGTTATTATATCCCATCTCTCATCTCATGAAGAAATGCAATCACCACCAGTGACTAGCCATCTGAACTGCTGCTACCCAAGACTAGCTTTAATTCCAACTCACCTAGGAAGCTTATTAAACGCTCCTTGGCCCATCTTATGAGGCCCTCCATGTGGCAGAGCAGTGCTTTGGTTTACTCTCATTTGTACATAGGTGTGCTTGAAACACATTTCATGGTTTGAAGTATGGAGCTCCAGAATGGGAGGCCACTCCCGGGTAACATGAGGCCCCTAGAGGTTACAATCACAGGCAAGAAAGGTAAGGGTAAGACTGAGAAACAATATATCATTTGAGGCCTTCAGAGAGCTTTCACATAACAACTGCACATGCATTTACCCACTTCCCTTTTATATAGAATCAGTTTATCTTTAGGAACACTTATTTATTTATGTATTATTATTTTTATTTTTTTTAGAGGCGGGTCTCCCTCCCTCACCCAGGCTGGAGTGCTATGGCACAATCATAACTCACTGTAACCTTGAGATCCTGGGCTTAAGCTATCCTCTGCCTCAACCTCCAGAGTATCTGGGACTACTGGCATACACCAGCACACACAGCTAGTTTTTCATTTTCTGTAGATACAGGGTCTTGCAATATTGCCCAGGCTGTTCTTGACCTCCTAGCCTCAAGTGATCCTCCAACCTCAGCCTCCCAGTGTGCTGTGTGAACCGCAGTGCCCAGCCATTCATATAATTGATGAGCCTCTTCTCATAACTTCTTTAGGAGTAAATCAGGCCCTGTCATGATGGCGTAATCTTTGGATAAATGCTTAAAAAGGAAATCTTCTATATTCCAACTTCAGTGTAAAATACAGTGAGCTTTACAGCCAGGCCAGGCAAAGTTGTTTTCTTCAGCACCAATGAAGTTAAAGTGAAAATGTAATTATTGTGACTTCCAGATCATCCCATTCCTACTGCAATCTGCTTTTCTTACTGGCTTCCTCTCATGGTTTTTGGTACTGCTGGTGTTCTCATGGACTCTTCTTGGTTACATAAGGTCTTTGTAGAAGGAAGAGGCATGGTCAATTAAAGATTGGGTAATAGGAGATTAGAGGAATATAAGAAGCTGAAAATCACTTGTCCCTCTTTACACCGTCACTAAGCCATGTAGCATTTGTGCAAGTACTTTTAAAAATACATTCATTCTATAATTTTTAAGATAATATAAAAAAATCAAAATACTTAAAAGGATTTGAGAAACATTGGTTTATATTCGACTGATCTTAAAGTTGTAAATAAAATGACTTCCCTGTAAGTTCTACAAGGATAAGTGAATAAAATGATAGTTAATCAATATCCAAGCATGCTACGCTTGTCTATTTACCTATGTGGACTATTGGGTAATCCACTCCGGGATCCAAATGTGTTAAGGTTCATTATGATGTGCAGGCCAACCAAAGATTTAAAGTTAAAGTTACACAAATCATTTGATTTTCATTCAATTATTGAAGTCCACATGCTTTTTGCCCTTGTCCCAAAAGGCTGTCTTCACATAATTAGTGGAAGGGCGTTAACACTAAATTTCTGTAAAGAGTTAGAGATGAGCCTAGAGGCGTCTGCTCTGGCATTTGTGGACTCCTGTCAATGCACCGAGGATTGATGAATTGAGCTTTTTGGATCCTGAGAAGAGTGTCCCAGAGAATGGATCCCTTGTCTATAGGACCTGTGTTCTAGTCGGTGACATGGTGGTAAATGTTTTATAACCAGCTCTTGGGGCAGGGGGCAGAAATTCTTGATTTGCGATGTTTGTTTGCCAATTTCCATGCGTAAATACTCGCACTTTCAATCTCGAGCCACAAACATGATGCCACTGAATGCAGAACTGGGGAAAAAGGTACAGTCAACTCTAAGAGCTCACTGTGACTCACCACTTACTCTTTAGCTGAGATATGCCTAATGAGTCATATCTTCTTCGATACTTGGGTTTCACATCTCTAAAATGAAGATAATTGCATCTGTACCTCTCGTTTTAATTTTGTGTGTGTATGAGTGCAAGATGAGATAATAGATGTGAAAATTACATCACGGGTTGTCAGAGAAGGGTTGTAGGATTAAGTGCATCACCTGACTATAAAGTCATAAAGTCATCTGTGGTTCACGGTGGGGCTTGCATCCCAAAAGTTGTGTTAGACATTTGTCCATTTATTCACCAATTTAGCCCAAAACTATGATTTTCCTCTACTCACAGAAAGATGCATGTTTGAAAAAAATAGTTCCAAGAAAGGTAAGCACCGACTTCTTGTTAACCACATGTATATATCCTCAGAACACCCAAAATTGTTTTTTCTTGGAGTATTTATTCACTCTTGTCCTCACCTGTGCTCTGTATATTACACACATTTTATCCGTTTTATAGCTTTACATTTCACTATAAATTCCTATAGCATTTTCTGTCTTCCCATAGATATTTCCTACCATTTCCAAATATTAGGATTCTTTTGCCATAAGTATGTACAAGAAACTAGGTTCCACATTCACTTATTTGCTGTTAAATATGTAATATGGATGTTAAATCCTTTTATCCTGTCATTATAATTTTAATCCCATTGCCAGGTAACACTTCTCACTTACTGTGAAATGGCCTTCCCTTGATTTCTCAAGACATTATAATCCTGCATATTCTAAATTTGTTTGGCCCTTATTAACTACACAACTTATTTTGTGATTATTAAAGAATAAGGAAAATTTAAAATTAGACTAAATTTCAATGAGCACTTTTTCTTGTTATGCTATCATTTCAGCATTTTAAATGGGAAAGGAACACAAAATGGTTAGAGTGTCACAAGAAGAGGCCACCAGAGTGTGGACCAATGGGTTTCCCCAGGTGAAGTTTACCTTAGTCTGGTCACCAGCTTTCCTCTCTCTGAAAGTTGAACTTGTCAGCACAATGAGGGCAGATGTCAAATCAGAGTCACACTGACCTTATTCACAGATGGGTGTGTAACCCCAAATGCCAGTATGGTTACACTGACAACTATAACTCTCACTTTGTCCTGAGTACTCAAGTTGACAAGACTATCCCATTTTCTCCTTGATACTGAAGGGAAGCCTTATCATCATTGGGAGCATGTACGGTGTTTGGTGAGCCCTGAACCAAGGCAAGGGATGTAGGTATTACATTTCAATTGTCAAGTCACTGTAGGTTACAATTTCCTTGATTTTCTTGTGCATTCATCTCCAGCAGAGATGTAGTCCCTTTAGAAACTGGAGTCTATAGAGTGGATCTCTCTACCCTTGACTGTGTTGGGATAATGCTGACAACTCCATGTTGGTCTTTCAAATTGTACCATCCATAATGTGCCTCTCTGAGTCATTTTCTTAGGGCTTTGATACTTAACCAACCCCCTGCTGATTCCCCTAGAAGTTCAATTCCATTTATCAAGTACTGGTCTGGTCTGAAAGCCATTCTTTCCATTACAGTAACTTTGCACATTTCTGCTCTAATTCAATTGGTGTTGATTTTATAGTTGAAGCAGAGAACGACCTTATTTGCTATTATTTGTTTTCGTTCATGGTGACTGTCAAATCTACTGTTTTAAAACAAAGCAATAAAATAAGCCACCCCTAAATGTAATAGTTTATACAGCCATCCTTTATTCTGACTCATGTGAGGCTGGACATCTCTGTTTCAAGCTTAGGGTCCAGCTGGGATTGTCCCCTGTTGTAGGCTACGGCTGGGCTCCAGTCGTCCTCATGTGTGCCCATTCTGGCAATCAGCCTGAGGGGATGAAACTGTCAGGGGAGCTCTCCTTGTGGCAACAGCAAAGGCACAAGAGGACAAGTCCAACCACACAAACACATGCCAGTTCCGCTTGTAACACATCTGCTAAAGCTCCAGCAGCCAAGCCAAATCATGTAGCTAGACCCAAATGCAAGGTTCAGTGAAGTGTCCTGCACCTTCCACAAGGCCCAAGTGTGTCACATAGCCTAATGTCGATGGGACAGGCAAGCATACCCCTGTCATGTTCAAAAATACTAACCTAAGCTACCACAGTGTCTAACATACACCATCTGCTATTTGAACGTTTTTAGGTTCAATCGTAAATTTTTGCCTTGTTTTATTTTGGTTAAGTAGAGTGTAATAACATACCTGAAAGTTATGGTTTGATAGAATAAATCAAAACACACACACACACACACACACACATACACGATACTGAGAACACATAAGAATCCCAGTGCTTTGGGAGGCTGAGACAGGTGGATCACTTGAGATTAGGAGTTTGAGACCAGCCTAACCAACATGTTAAAACCCATCTCTATTAAAAATACAAAATCAATTTAGCTGGGCATGGTGGCACACACCTGTAATCCTAGCTACTTGGGAGGCTGAGACAGAAGAATCACTTGAACCCAAGGGGCAGAAGGTGCAGTGAGCCGAGATCGCACCATTGCACTCCAGCCTGGGCAAGAGCAAACCCCATCAAAAAAAAAAAAAAAAAAAACCACCAGAATAAAACTGAACAGAATAAACTGTGTGATATTTGAAAAATTACTTGATACTTAATTTATCAAGCTCCATAGATGTATGGTTTTGAATGTGTGCTTGACACAATGTTGGTGCCTAATAAATGTTGGTCTTTCACATTGTACCATCCATAACCTGAAAATAATATATTGTTCCTAGTGGATGTTCTATAACTACTGACTCATTAGCTATCCACCTCTGTTATGTGCAGTCACTTCCTAGCATATGAAATAGTTTCAGGGCCATAGTGCTTATTAGCTTTTAACTATACAAACCAAATGCTTTCCTAATTTTAAACTTCATATCATTGTTCCATCCATTTTGAATTATACAGAGCAATTGTCTTCAGCTCTACTGTCTGCAGATGCCTTTGGTCTTGCAACATATCATGTGAATCACCTACTTTGTCTTCTTTCATTCACCATGGCAAGAAAAATCCAACCAGAATTAATAGGCAACTGGGCCTCATTCTCATTGGGAGCATCTGTTTCTTATTAAATATCATAAGTAACTTATCAATTCTTGCCAGAAACAAAAGTAAAGACATTGTCATATGGAAAGCTTTACCAGTACAAAAGATCAGTCAGCAGAGCACCTGGCACACTTGCTCAGACAGCGCCTGGGGTGTCATTAATCTGGGGACACAAAGATGTCAGATTTCTTCCGTTAGCTTCCTGAAGAAGACAAAGTCAGAGTCCGTCTGAACTGCAGAGTCCACTCTTTTTCAGTTGATTTGTGTGGTTGTGCTACAGCAATGATGGATGGGTTAGTAGTTGGTGGCATGACCACACAAATCCCATGGCAGATCCTGGCAAATCTCATAAAATGTAGATGTAGGAAAGGATGTAAGAGAAGACCAGGCTAAACTCAACTTGCAGGCATCAACTGAGGTCTTGAAAGGTGAGGTGAATACTTGAAGGTCACCCAGGCAACTGATGGCAAAGCCAGGATAAAAATCCAGAGCCTCTAAAGCCTGAGTTGTATTCTGTGCATATGGTCACGCAAAAAGGGATCCTTTCCTTTTGATAGGCAGCCCTATATAAATGAGTAATCTGATTCATACGTTCTCTTGGAGAAAGTTTGGGGGTTTTGCAAAGCGTGTACCTTTCCTAATGCTTGGATTTTGGAAGGATATCAACATGTTTTTTCTGCAATGATGGTGATAAAATAATAATGGCTAATAACTTTTTAGTCATTGCTGTGTGCCACGAGTTATTTTAAGTGCTTTGGATGCGTTTTCTCATTTAACCCCTAACAACCAAATTAAGTACTTTTGAATTTTCATCTTACAAATCCTGAAACTGATGGCTCAGTGATTAAATAATTTGCCCAGTGGTTGGAGCCAGGGCATAAAACAGGCACAGTGAACCCCAGTATCTGTGATTTGCTCCCCATGTTGCATTGTCTTTAACCACATTCAATGTTTTTAGCTTTTATGTCAATTTGTCAGTTTCTGCCAGCGTATTTTGACTTCTTTGCTGTAGATGAAATATTTTCATATAAATAAATTCATTTTATATATTGATGTTTGTTTCCTAATACCCAAAACTATTGTATTTGCTTTTTTGTGTGTTTAGTATTCCTTTGTTCATCGCCACACTTGGGCATGATTAAAACAGGAGGGCTCATCCACTCGTTCCTCTTTACTGACGGATGCCTTGGTAACGATCCCTAGGGCAGTTCTCTCCCTGACGGCCTGCATTTCTCTACTGCCCCTATCCAAGCACACTGATTTGAAAGCAGAGTATCACATTTATATTCATGAAACTAATTGAAACACATGGGTTTTATATGTGAAGATAACTGCTACAACCTGATTATAAGGGATTCCGTGACTGAAATGTAGAATGTGGCAAGCTTTCATGTTTTAAATATTTGGGTGGATTATATTTTTATGAGTGGTTTGTAAATTCCTGCTCACTTGCTCACCTTCAACAATGAAGTACTTCATTAGTACTTCATCCAATGGTCCAAAGGAGAGAAGACTCTGACCCATTTCAGCTTTCCCCTGAGCACCTGTTGAGATCTGTTGATGATAGCGCTGCTGCTACTCTGACCAGTTGAAGTAAAATCCCACTTCCTTTAGGATTCTTAGATTGTCAGATTAATCCATGCAGTTTTTTTCTGTCATCAGTCCAACACCTGGTCTTTTTAATTTTACGGCTTCTAATAGAAGTGTATTGGAATCCCATTATAGTTTTAATTTGAATTTTCCTAATGGCTAATGATGCTAAACATCTTTTCACGTATTTATTCGCCACCATACTTGGTGAAGCGTCTGTTCATGTCTTTTGTGCATTTTTAACTGGATGTTTGTTTTCTTATGAAGTTTTGAGAGTCTTAAAATATATATTAAAGTCCTTTGCCAAATATTTGATTTACAAATGTTTTCTCTCAGTCTGTATCTTGTTTTCCCTTCTCTTAGTAATATCTTTCACCAAGCAAAAGTATTTAATTTTTATAAGTTATAAAACATGCTTTTGATGCCGTGTTTAAGAACTCTTTCTCTAGCTCCATGTCCCAAATATTTTCTCCCTTAGTATTTTTAAAGTTCAAAACATTTTCTAACTTCCCTTGAGACTTCTATCTAGCGGAAGAGTGTTAAGGTCTCTCACGATGATTGTGAATTTGTCTACTTCTCTTTCCTGTCTGTCTGTTCTTGCTCCATCAGGTTTGAAGCTCTGTTGTTAGGTGCCTACACAGTAGGTTGTTAATTCTACTTGGCAAATTAAGCTTTTTATGCTTATGTGACACTCCTTTTTCTCCTCAGCAGTTTTCTTTCCTCTGAAGTCAACTCTGTTTGAAATAATGCAGCCATGTGGCTTTGTAGTATTTGGACTAATGCATGGTATCTTTTTTCATCCATTTACTTTAAATTTTTTTTTTAATTTCCATACACTATTGGGGAACAAGTGATGTTTGATTACATGAGTAAGTTCTTTAGTGATGATTTGTGAGATTTTGGTTCACCCATCACCTAAGCAGTATACACTGCACTCAATTTGTAGTCTTTTATCCCTCACCCCTCACTACCCTTTCCCCTTGAGTCCCCAAAGTCCATTGTGTCATTCTTATGCCATTGCATCCTTATAGCTTAGCTCCCACTTATGAGTGAGAGTATACAATATTTGGTTTTCCATTCCTGAGTTACTTCACTTAGAATAATAGTCTCCAATCTCATCCAGGTCACTACAAATAGCATTAATTCATTTCTTTTAATGGCTAAGTTCTATTTTCATCATATATATATTATATATATATTATATATAATATATATATAATATATATATATATATCTCACAGTTTTTTTATCTACTCAGTAACTTTTGGGCATTTGGGTTGGTTCCACATTTTTGCAATTGTGGAGAAAGAAAAAAATGAAATCATCTGAAATCCAAGCAGTAGGCAATAGCCACTTTTGTCGGATGTATTTCTTTTCCGTATTTTTCTGAGGCTTTTTATGTGTGGTATGTGTGTTTGTCACAAACCTGGGTTGCAGTGTGAGCATTCTCTTTTGTTAGTAAGCAGCCTTTTGATTACATGTTTCTAATGGTGTCCTAATGTTAAATAATGTATACAAATTATGCATCATTTTATAAAGTCCTCTGATTGAACAATTGTTGTTTCCAGTTTTCTTTCTTTCTTTCTTTCTTTTTTTTTTTGAGACAGAGTTTCACTCTTGTTGCCCAGGCTGGAGTGTAATGACATGATCTCGGCTCACTGTAACCTCTGCCTCCTGGGTTTAAGCCATTCTCCTGCCTCAGCCTCCCGAGTAGCTGGAATTACAGGCACGTACCACCGCACCTGGCTAATTTTGTATTTTTAGTGGAGGCAGGGTTTCACCACATTGATCAGGCTGGTCTCAAACTTCTGACCTCAGATGATCCACCTGCCTTGGCCTCCCAGAGTGCTGGGATTACAGGCATGAGCCACCGTGCCTCGCCAATTTTCTAGTTTCCTGTTGCTGCAAATAAGTTGGCGATTACACTGTTTGCACACTGGTCTGCAAGTGTGTGGCCTTTTCATAGGAATAATGACTGCAAGTTACAGAATTGAAGGGCACCATGTGTTTCCCGGAACCTCAACAAGCCTAGAGATGTTCTTGTAGCAACTTACGTGCATCTGCACCGACGGACCAACTCTCACCCTCACTAGGCATTTAGTATTTTTTAATGTTTATTATTATGAATGAGCTAAAAATTGGCATCTTAGTATTAAAATTTGCTGTAACCCATATAAGTCTGGGCAGTTTTGTGACAAATCTTAGAATTATATCCTATTCAGAATAGAAACAATAAAAAGTAATTGAAAGGTAATTTAATTATAAAGTCGCTTAAAGGATATCAAAAATAAAAATTCATTTATAATGAGCACCAAGATTTCTTAAAATCCCATTTCACAGCTGCCTCCAGCTGATTTTTTATTTTTATGGAAACTTTCCAATTTTTATTTTTATGGAAACTTTAGGAATTAAGAAAAAAACCCTCCAAGGGGAGCCTCTGTACCCAGCGTCTGCCCCAGGGTGGAGGCGCCCGGCCAGGCCGAGACTCCATCCTGAAGCCCCCTAGCCTCGCTTACTCCTCCATGCTTGAGTTGGAATCTGGCTCCAGCTCAAAGTAAAGGGTGTGGAGGGGCTTCTGAAAGACAGAGCGGCTGGGAAGGACAAGGGATATGGATGGGTAGACACTAATATTTCCCCTTATATCCTGTCCTTATTGGCTTATTAAAGTGAGCAAATATGCTTTCTATATATGTATCAGTTACTATTTACATTTAAAATTCTTTGTTATGAAAATTTTAAAGCATAAATGAAAGTAGAAAGAATAGTGCCACAAACCATCACTTTCAAAGACTAGCAGGGTCATATGAGAAGGTTACCAGAGCCAGGCCAAAGAGAATGCCCCAGGCCCAGATGGGCCACTTGGAGCGTGGAAAAGATAACATCTACGATTGAATGAATAATGCTAATGTTTTAAAAGTAATTATGCTTAAAGAGAAAGAGAAGCTTCTCCTGTACCCACCAAGCAGGCAGACACACAGAACACACTGGTCACCATTGGAAGTAACTAGTGCCCCAACTTCTTACTCTGAATGTTGGTAATTAAGGGAAAGAATTAAACATTTATTATGTTCCTGAACAAACTGCAGTTTAGAAAACCTCATAGTTCTAGCTGATAAGAAAACTTTTTTCTCCTCTCTCCTTTTTTTTTTTTTTTTTAAACCAAAGAAGTTTTGTGCATCTCAAATCAAACAATTGCACAAAAATATGTTTTGGAAACGATACAAGAAATTTGATCATAAGCGACATTTAGATTATATTAAGAAATTATTGTTTATTTTTAAGGTAAGATAGCAGTATTGTGTTTAGTAGGAAAATTCCCTTAGTTATCAGATGTATATTTAGTATTTAGGGGTTAAATTTCATGATTTCTGGGAATGACTTCAGAATATTTCAGTAAAGAAAAAAATAGGGAAAGCAAATATCTGTCATGTATATTGTAAATGACTTTCTTATTATATTGATTTTTAAAATTTATATATATACATACATATATATGTACATGTGTATATATAAATTTTTACATATATACACATGTGTATATACATATATATATATGTGTATATATATGTACACAAACACACACACACATAGGTGCCAAAACCCAGGAGCATAACATGTATACTTTTGATATTTGGAAGCTTAAATTTTCTATGTAATCAAATAGCAGATATCTTTGCTATTTTTCCATTAATTTTATGCATAGGAAGATTTTTCTCATTATGAATATATAAATATTTACTTACTATTTTTATTCTGTTTTGTTTACCTTTTATTTTTGTCTATAAAACAGATGTACTTTTATTCTGGTGTAAAGTCCAGCCCTAAGAATACCATTCTGTGAATATGCGAACAGATAATTGGAGATCTAAAGTTAAGACTAAGTTTCTAGTAATTTACCAGTGCATTAGACGTCATGGACATTTTAACGAGACATCTCTTCTTGATACTTAGATATGGAGGTCTCAGCCGGTGAGGCTGGGAGTGACGTTTGAAGCTGCAGTCTTCTGTGACATTTCCCAAGGTCTTTCTTCTTATACCTGGAAGTTGGTGGACTCTGACGAGCTCCCTGTCTCCCTTTCTGCTGCTGTGGACACTCACAGACAGACCCTCCTCCTCCCGAGCCACACCCTGGAGTACCGGAACTACGCTGCCCTTGCCAAGGTCAGCTCGCTGACTTACTGCTCTACCAGCCCCGTGAAACCCATGCTTCCCATCGCCCTGGAGCAAGAGCTCAGCATTTGTAATTCAACGCCTGTTCTATCCAGGAAAAGGGAAGCTGTTTAAAAAACAAATCTGGCTAGGATTTTAAGATAAATGATGAATTCCCCCCAAGAGAGCAAGTTATGCTGGCAAAGCAATTGATGAAGAACCCCTTCCCGTTTCTGAACAAAACCTTCCTGTGTACCTAATGTGAATAATCCCTGTGCTGGTGCCCGGATGTCGGGAGAATATATGGCCCTGCCATTTAGGGACCAAACACCCAGAAAGGAAAGGGGATGACAGTCAGAGAGCAGGGCAAACGAGAGACATTCACAGTGACTTCTTGGCGCTTGGATTCTCAGCATGTGCTTGGTGGATTTTGGCTGGAAAAATGGCGAGAACATGTGGGTTAAAAGAGGGAAGAGGTCATTTTTTAGAGTGCGCTTTGAGAAAGAGGGTCCTGAAAAGAGAATCTGTTCATAGACTTACAAAGGGGTTGGAAAGGGCAACAGCTTGGCAAAGAGTAGAAGAGAGTCCAGCGGCAAACGGTGCGGGGGCAAACGGAGACGAGGGACTGTGAGCAGCTCGCGGCGGGAGAGTGCAGCGGCAAACGGGGGGGAAGGTGAGCCGGTCGTGGCGGGAGAGTCCAGCGGCAAACGGTGCGGGGGCAGAAGGAGACCAGGTAAGGTGAGTGGGTCGCTGCGGGAGAGTCCAGGGGCAAACGGTGCGGAGGCAGAAGGAGACGAGGGACGGTGACCCGGTCGCGGCGGGAGAATCCAGCAGCAAACCGTGTGGGGTCAGAAGGAGACCAGGTAAGGTGAGCAGGTCACGGCGGGAGAGTCCAGCGGCAAACGATGGGGATGGTGAGCCGGTCGGGGAGGGAGAGTCCAGGGGCAAACGGTGCGTGGACAGAAGGAGACGAAGGACGGTGAGCCGGTCGCAACGAGAGAGTCCAGGTTCAAACGGTACGGGGGCAGAAGGAGACCAGGGATGGTGACCCGATCGCGGCGAGAGAGTCCAGTGGCAAATGGTGCGGGGTCAGAAGGAGACCAGGTAAGGTGCGCGGGTCGCTGCTGGAGAGCCCAGCGGCAAATGGTGCTGGGGCAGAAGGAGACCAGGGACGGTGAGCCGGTCGCGGCGGGAGAGTCCAGCGGCAAACGCTGCGTGGACAGGAGACAAGGGATGCTGAGCAGGTCACAGCGGGAGAGTCCAGGGGCAAACGGTGCGGAGGCAGAAGGAGACGAGGGACAGTGACACGGTCGCTGCGGGAGAGCCCAGCGGCAAACGGTGCGGGGGGAAAAGGAGAACAGGGACGGTGAGCCGATCGCGGCGAAAGAGTCCAGTGGCAAACGGTGCCGGGTCAGAAAGAGACCAGGTAAGGTGAGCGGATCGCTGCGGGAGAGTCCAGGGGCAAACGGTGCGGAGGCAGAAGGAGAACAGGGACGGTGAGCCGGTCACGGCAGGAGACTCCAGCGGCAAACGGTGCGGGGGCGGTAGGAGACCAGGGACAGTGAGCCCGTCGCGGCGGGAGAGTGCAGCGGCAAAGGGTGCGTGCACAGGAGACCAGGGACGGTCAGCCGATCGCGGCGAGAGAGTCCAGTGGCAAACGGTGCCGGGTCAGAAGGAGACCAGGTAAGGTGAGCGGGTCGCTGCGGGAGAGCCCAGGGTCAAACGGTGCGGAGGCAGAAGGAGACCAGGGACAGTGAGCCCGTCGCGGCGGGAGAGTGCAGCGGCAAAGGGTGCGTGCACAGGAGACCAGGGACGGTCAGCCGATCGCGGCGAGAGAGTCCAGTGGCAAACGGTGCGGGGTCAGAAGGAGACCAGGTAAGGTGAGCGGGTCGCTGCGGGAGAGCCCAGGGTCAAACGGTGCGGAGGCAGAAGGAGACCAGGAACGGTGATCCGGTCGGGGAGGGAGAGTCCAGCGGCAAACGGTGCGGAGGCAGAAGGAGACGAGGGACGGTGACCGGGTCGCAGCGGGAGAGTCCAGCGGCAAACGGTGCGGGGGCAGAAGGAGAAGAGGGACGGTGAGCCCATCGCGGCGGGAGAGTTCAGGGGCAAACGGTGCGTGGACAGGAGACCAGGGACGGTCAACCGATCGCGGCGAGAGAGTCCAGTGGCAAACGGTGCGGGGTCAGAAGGAGACCAGGTAAGGTGCGCGGGTCGCTGCGGGAGAGTCTAGCGTTAAACGGTGCGGGGGCGGAAGGAGACGAAGGACGGTGAGCCAGTAGCAGCGGGAGAGTCCAGGGGCAAACACGTGCGGGGGCAGAAGGAGACGAGGGACCGTGACCCGTCGCGATGGGAGAGTGCTGGGGCAAACGGTGCGGGGGCACAAGGAGACCAGGGACGGTGAGCCGGTCGCGGCAGGAGAGTCCAGCAGCAAACGGTGCGCGGACAGAAGGAGACCAGGGACCGGGAGCCGGTCGCGGCGGAAGAGGGCAGCGGCAAACGGTGCGGGGACAGGAGGAGACCAGTTAAGGTGAGGGGATCGCTGTCGGAGAGTCCAGTGGCAAACGGTGCGGGGGCAGAAGGAGACCAGGGTTGGTGAGCTGGTCACGGCCGGAGAATCCAGGGGCGAACGGTGCGGGGGCAAAAGACAAGGGACGGTGAGCAGATCGCGGCCGGAGAGTGCAGGGGCAAAAGGTGCGGGGGCAGAAGGAGACCAGGGACGGTGAGCCAGTTGGGACGGGAGAGTCCAGTGGCAAAAGGTGCGGACGGTGAGCCAGTCGCGGCGGGAGAGTCCAGCATTAAACGGTGCGGGTGCAGAAGGAGACGAACTACAGTGAGCCAGTCGCGGCGGGGGAGTCCAGCGGCAAACGGTGCGGGGGCAGAAGGAGAGCAGGTAAGGTGAGTGGGTCGCTGCGGGTGAGTCCAGGGGCAAACGGTGTGCGAGCAGAAGGAGACGAGGGACGGTGACCCGGTCGCGGCGGGAGAGCCCAGCAGCAAAGGGTGCGGGGGCAGAAGGAGAACAGGGACCGGGAGCCGCTCGCGGTGGGAGAGTGCAGCGGCAAACGGTGCGGGGGCAGAAGGAGACCAGGGACCCTGATCCGGTCGCGGCGGTTGAGTCCAGCGGCAAACGGTGTGGACGGTGAGGCGGTCACGGCGGGAGAGTCCAGCGGCAAACGGTGCGGGGTCACAAGGAGACCAGGTAAGGTGAGCGGGTCGCTGCGGGAGAGTCCAGGGTCAATCGGTGCGGGGGCAGAAGGAGACGACGGACGGTCAGCCGGTGGCGGCCGGAGAGTTCAGGGGCAAATAGTGAGAGGGGAGAAGGAGACCAGGGATGGTGACCCGGTTGCGGCGGGAGAGTCCAGCGGCAAACGGTGCGTGGACAGAAGGAGACCAGGGACGGTGAGGCGATCGCGGCGGGAGAGTCCAGTGGCAAACGGTGCCGGGTCAGAAGGAGACCAGGTAAGGTGAGCGGGTCGCTGCGGGAGAGTTCAGGGGCAAACGGTGCGGGGGCAGAAGGAGACCAGGGACGGTGATCCGGTCGGGGAGGGAGAGTCCAGGGGCAAGCGGTGCGGGGGCAGAAGGAGACGAAGGACCGGGAGCCTGTCGCGGAGGGTAAGTGCAGCGGCAAACGGTTCGGATGGTGAGCCGGTCGCGGCAGGAGAGTCCAGCAGCATACGGTGCGAGGACAGAAGGAGACCACATAAGGTGACCGGGTCGCTGCGGGAGAGTCCAGGGGCTAACGGTGCAGAGGCAGAAGGAGACGAGGGACGGTGAGCCGGTCTGAGCGGGAGATTACAGCGGCAAACTTTCCGTGGGCAGAAGGAGACAAGGGACCGGGAGCCGGTCGCGGCGGGAGAGTGCAGCGACAAACGGTGAGGGGGTGGAAGACGAGGAACGGTCGCGGCGGGAGAGTCCACCGGCAAACGGTGCGTGGACGGAAGGAGACCAGGGACGGTGAGCCGGTCACGGCGGGAGAGTCCAGTGGCAAACGGTGCCGGGTCAGAAGCAGACCAGGTAAGGTGAGCGGGTCGCTGCGGGAGAGTCCAGCGGCAAACGGTGCGGGGGCAGAAAGAGACCAGGTAAGGTGAGCGGGTCGCTGCGGGAGAGTCCAGCGGCAAACAGTGCGGGGGCAGAAAGAGACCAGGTAAGGTGCGCGGGTCGCTGTGGGAGAGCCCAGCGACAAACGGTGCGGGGGCGGAAGACGAGGAACGGTGAGCCGGTCGCGGCGGGAGCGTCCAGCGGCAAACAGTGCGTGGACAGAAGGAGACAAGGGACGGTGAGCCGGTTGCGGCGGAGAGTCCAGCGGCAAACGGTGGGGAAAGTGAGCCGGTCGCGACGGGAGATTCCAGTGGCAAACGGTGCGTGGACAGAAGGAGACAAGGGACGGTGAGCCGGTTGCGTCGGGAGAGTCCAGCGGCAAACGTTGCGGGGTGAGAAGGAGACCAGGTAAGGTGAGCGGGTCGCTGCGGGAGAGTCCAGGGGCAAACGGTGCGGAGGCAGAAGGAGACGAGGGACGGTGACCCGGTCGCGGCGGGAGAGTCCAGCGGCAAACGGTGCGGGGGCGGTAGGAGACCAGGGACGGTGAGCCCGTCGCGGCGGGAGAGTCCAGTGGCAAACGGTGCCGGGTCAGAAGGAGACCAGGTAAGGTGAGCGGGTCGCTGCGGGAGAGTCCAGGGGCAAACGGTGCGGAGGCAGAAGGAGACGAGGGATGGTGACCCGGTCGCGGCGGGAGAGTCCAGTGGCAAACGGTGCGTGGACAGAAGGAGACAAGGGACGGTGAGCCGGTTGCGGCGGGAGAGTCCAGCGGCAAACGGTGCGGAGGCAGGAGACGAGGGACGGTGACCGGGTCGCGGCGGGAGAGTCCAGCGGCAAACGGTGCGGGGGCAGAAGGAGACCAGGTAAGGTGCCCGGGTCGCTGTGGGAGAGCCCAGCGGCAAACGGTGCGGGGGCAGAAGGAGAACAGGGACGGTGAGCCGGTCGCAGCGGGAGAGTCCAGTGGCAAACGGTGCGTGGACAGAAGGAGACCAATTAAGGTGAGGGGGTCATGGCGGGAGAGTCCAGGGACAAGCGGTGTGGGGACAGAAGGAGACCAGGGACGGTGAGCCGGTCGCGGCGGGAGAGTCCAGTGGCAAACGGTGCGTGGACAGAAGGAGACCAATTAAGGTGAGGGGGTCATGGCGGGAGAGTCCAGGGACAAGCGGTGTGGGGACAGAAGGAGACCAGGGACGGTGAGCCGGTCGCGGCGGGAGAGTCCAGGTTCAAAAGGTGCGGTGGCAGAAGGAGACCAGGAACGGTGAACCGATCGCGTTGAGAGAGTCCAGTGGCAAACGGTGCGAGGTCAGAAGGAGACCGGGGACGGCAGAAGGAGACCAGGGATGGTGAGCAGGTCGGGGCGGGAGAGTCCAGAGGCAAATGGTGCGGAAGGTGACCCGCTCGCGGCGGGAGAGTCCAGGGGCAAACGGTGCGGAGGCAGAAGGAGACGAGGAACGGTGACCCGGTCAGGGCAGAGAGTCCAGCGGCAAACGGTGCGGGGGCAGGAGAACAGGGACGGTGAGCCGGTCGCGGCGGGAAAGTGCAGCGGCAAAAGGTGGGGAAGGTGAGCGGGTCGCTGCGGGAGAGTCCAGGGGCAAACGGTGCGGGGGCAAAAGGAGACGAGGGAAGGTGAGCAGGTCGCGGCCGGAGAGTTCAGGGGCAAAAGGTGAAGCGGCAGAAGGAGACCAGGGACGGTGAGCCGGTTGGGACGGGAGAGTCCAGCGTTAAACCTTGCGGGGGTAGAAGGAGACGAAGTACGGTGAGCCAGTCGCGGCGGGGGAGTCCAGCGGCAAAAGGTGCGGGGGCAGAAAGTGGAGGAGGTAGATGGAGCCTGTAAACTAAAAATAAAGTCCTAAGACCCCCAACCAACTGAACAAACCCTGTCTTGGCCAAGGGGACCCAGAAAAACCTTAAAAAATAAAGTTCCCTGCCATGCCTCATTGTCCCTCTCCCTTTTACAGTTTAGACACAACAACTGATCAACGTTAATGTTAAAATAGAGATTATAAAACTGACAGAGCAGAACAGACTCCCCTCTTTTTTTTTTTCAAGACAGGGTCTCACTCTGTTGTCCAGGCTGGAGTGCAATGGCTGCGATCTCAGCTCATTGCAACCTCTACCTCCTGGGCTCAAGTAATACTTCTGCCTCAGCCGCCTGAGTGGCTGGGATTACATGCGCATACCTCCATGCCTGGTGAATTTTTTTTGTAGAGATGGGGTATCAGCCTGTTGCCCAGGCTGCTCTCAAACTCCTGGGCTCAAGCAATCTGCCTGCCTTAGCCTTCCAAAGTGCTGGGATTACAGGCATGACTCACCACGCCTGGCCAGGACATACTTTCTATGATGATAAGATACCAAATTATAAACAAGACCTAAGGCGATGCCAGGCAAGGGTGAAGTCACACAGTCCTACAATTAAAAAATAAACTGTGTTCTCATTGCCACAGGATGTTTTCTCCCCTTTTCTCTATCAGCTAAACAAATACTAGCCTTAAAATAAACAATATTAAAACAATTACAACTCTACAACCACCAAACATCAGCTGACTAAACCGTCCTATTCCTCAAGTCATAACTACAACTTTAATTAAACAAAAACCTAATTTCTATAACTTTTTCCTAATAAGAAACCACCAACCATAAGCTAATTCTGCCCAGTTTTATAGACTACACATTTAAGTGCCTTCATGTCCCTGTTTCACCTTTTAACATAAAAGACCTAATTATAATACATTCCAATATTGTCTCCACCCAAAAGTAAACATAAAACACATGTATATGTTTACTTATTATACAAAAACACAATCCTCTTCCATAAATATCCATAGCTCCTATATACTGTGAATATGGGATAACCCACTCAACTTAAATTCCTGTCTTGCCCCTCCCTCCCTCCTCAAAATACTTACTTTCAATTTTTTAGCCAGAGACTACACTTCCTGCAGATAATGCCTTTCTTAAAAAATAAAACTCTGCTTTCTAATTTATAAATTACATAATTTTTAAATTCAGCCCGACAAGCCATAGAACATGTTTCCAGCCTGTGGACGGGCCAGGTAACAGGAGCTCCGAGGGAGGCTTGACTGTGAGCCGGGAGCCACCTCTGTGTTCTTCAGTGTCTTTACAGGGGACCTGTGTCTTTCTCTAGGCCTGAGACTTTCTGACCGATAAGGTAACTTGTGCTGTCTCTGATTTCCGTCAGAGCCTCAGGTTTCCTTTGCTCTTGGCCATCCCTCCATCTTCCCCAAGCAGCTCCCTGCATTGTGCCTCCTTCAGCCTCTGTATATACTTGGAACATTCTCAGCGGCTCCTTGGGGCTGGAGAGGCTGAGCGAGCAGAGGTTGAGGTGGAAATGGGAGTTCTGATCCTGCAGCTGTTCTGTTATCTATGGTCCCACTCAGGAGACTGACCAGCAGAGAACTGTGTGCATCTGAAGGGAATCTAGAGTGACAGGCTGAGACCCAGTGACAGAACAGCAAGTGTTCAACTGTATGTTTTCAAATTGCATCAGACTTTTTTTTTTTGACAGGGTCTCACTCTGTTGCCCAGGCTGGAGTGTAGTGGTATGATCTCAGCTCACTGCAGCCTCCCACTCCTGGCCTCCTGAGTTCAAGTGATTCTCATGCCTCAGCCTCCCAAGTAGCTTGGATTACAGGCATGCACCACCACGCCAGGTTAATTTTTGTATTTTTAGTAGGAATGAGGTTTCACCATGTTGCCCAGACTGCTCTCAAACTCCTGAGCTCAAGCAATCCACCTGCCTTGGCCTCCCCAAGTACTGGGATTACAGGCATGAGCCACCACGCCTGGCTGCATCAAATTTTTAAAAGAACAATGTGAATGCCTTATTTATAATATGTTCTGCTATTCCTGGGTTTAAAAGTATTTGTCTTAAATTTCATTTAAGTTTCCTAAAGTCCATGATATCTTTGGGGGTTAGAAAGAAGCAGTTCTAAGATAGGTGAAGGGGGCTGGACAAAAGCCAGGAGCATGGAACAATTCACTGTGGAAGGAGGAGGTTTGAAAACCGTAAGATGTGCACGCATGGAAAGTCTCTATTGTGTTCACAAGCTGGGAAATGCCCAACTTTGTACATGAACACAGGCTTGGATAGGAAGATGTCCACGCTCTTGTGGATTCTAGCCACAGCTCTCATGGCGCATAGTAGAGTGATTATTTTGACTAACATGACTGTTTGACTTATAGCCAGGAATGCATTGAAACTCTTCAGTTTCCTTTCTAATTTTCAGATGAGTGTGTTTCTCCAGCGAGTTCCTGCCTTGTCCCTGCATGACATCCTCTGTTCTTGGCTCCGCAGGTTCAGATTGAAGGCAGTGTGGTGTACAGCAACTACTGTGTGGGCCTGGAGGTGCAGGCCCAGGCCCCTGTCAGTGTGATCTCCGAGGGCACACACCTGTTCTTCTCTAGGACTGCTTCATCCCCCATTGTCCTCAGAGGGACCCAGTCCTTCGACCCTGACAGCCCTGGGGCCCGTCTCAGGTGAGCACCACCCACACACAGAGCTGTGCAGCTCAGACTGTGCCTTCTGCAAATGCAGGCTCTGGAACATTGGAGGCTATTAGCAGTTTTAAATTTTAAGTGCATTTCATAAGTTTAACTGCTTTATTTAGGATCAAAATATAAGGGAATTGAGGAAAAGAGTGGAAGTAAAATGTAGGTCACTTTTTAAGGTGGTGTTTAAAGAGTGATCTGTTTTGGAATGTGGAGTTTGAGTATCACTATTATTAAATTCTTGGTTGGTGAGATGCTGTGGTGTGTGGGAGGCTTGGTTTCCAAGGGTTACTCATCTCCAGGTTGGTAGATCTCCTGTTGCTGGAGGCTGCCCCAGTTCAGGCCTTGGTCCTCTTCTCCATCCACACGCCTTCCCGCCTATGGCCTCAGCCAAGGTCCTGATGTGGATCCATCCATGGTCTATGTGCAATAGCCTCAAACAGGGATTCTGTTTAGACCGCTGCCCGGACTCCAGGCTGTGAGTCCTGGCCTCCATCCAGCACCCCCTCTGGACAGCCTCGATACACCTCAGCCACGCACCTGCCTTCTGCACCCATGGAAGGGCCTTTCCAGTCGCTCAGGCCAAAATCTTCTTTCTCTTTTTTTTTTGATAGGGTCTCACCCTGTTGCCTAGGCGGCAGTGCAGTGGCTTGATCTCAGCTCACTGCAAACTCTGCCTCCCGGGTTCAAGCCATTCTCCTGCCTCAGCCTCCCAAGTAGCTGGGACTGCAGGTACATGCCTCCATGCCTGGCTAATTTTTGTATTTTTAGTAGAGACAGGTTTCACCATGTTGGCCAGGCTAGTTTTAAACTCCTGACCTGAAATGATCTGCCCGCTTCGGCCTCCCAAAGTGCTGGGATTACAGGCATGAGCCAACACATCCAAAAATTTTTAGCAGCATCTTTTACTTCTTCTTCTTTTTTTTTTTTTTTGGCCCTCCCTTAAACATGAGTTTCCCACCACCTCCCCCACCCCCCGTACATCCTGGTTTGAGCTGCCAGGGGCTTGGGCTCATCTCCCTAAGATCTCCTGGCCAGTCTTCACACTGCCATCCTCTCCTGCAGCCCTGTCTCCAAGGCAGGGATGGGTTCTTTTTCTAGTAGTATTGGTTTTTATTCTTTTTGATTTAGGGGATGTGAGTGCAGTTTTGTTACATGGATATATTGTGGTGTTAAAGTCTAGACTTTTAATGTAACCGTTACCTGAATTTTTAGTGTTAAAGTCTAGACTTTTAATGCAATCATTGCTGTACATTGTACCCATTAGGTAATTTCTCATTCCTCACCTGTTTCCCACCCTCCCTCCTTTTGGAGACAGATTCTTTTAAAAACAGTCAGAAGACCTTAGTTACAGCTCGACCCTCTAGCGCCCCCTTTTCACTCAAGAGTAAAAGCCAAAGTCCTCACACTGCCAATGAGGCTGACGTGACCTCCCCTGACCCACTGCAGCTTCAGCTGTCCCTTCCTGCCTCCACAGCTCACTGCAAACGGGCCTTCCTGCCCCTCCTTGGACTTACCCAGCTTGCGTCTCTCTCAGCTCTTTACAGCAAGGGTTCCTTCTGCAGCTCGTCACTCAGTTCACCAAATGTCTGCCATCATCCCCTTCCTTTTACTCACTGCTCAAATATTCCCATCCCAGTGAGGCCCACCCTGAGACTCCAAAATGACAGATCCTGCCCTGATCTGATGGCCTCTTTCTTTACAGTAGTCACCCCTGACATCCAGCCTTTCCTCACTTACTGTGGTCACTGTTAACTGAGTGATCTAAGCTCTGGAGGGCAGGGCTCTTATTTGACACGTTCCCTATGCCTGGCACATGGTAACTAGTCAGGGAATATTTACTTAAAAAGCAATAGATGAATTGCTCTGTTTTCCCAACCTCTGTGATCACACATATTTGCTGTATTACAAATGTAGGATTTGGTGTTTCTTGAGTTGAGAGGATGCAAAGGCTGCTTGGATTCACCAATTTGATCCATGCACATGCTCTGGAAAAGCCCTCAGCTGGCTGCAGCCTTCCCTGTACCCAACCTAAGGAGACAGAGGCTGTATCTTTCTCATCTTCACATCCCCATGTTCTAGCACCCAGCACGATGCCCGAAAACAAGAGCTCTGTATGTGGCTGCTGAAATGAGCTGAATTTCCTCCCTGGGAGTACAGAATATTCCAGCCAGATCCCAGGGGCAGTTGTTCTGCACAGCCCGTGAGCCGGAAGCAGTGCTCCTGCTGAGCGGGGTGGTTCCTGAGTCATCACAGTGCCTCTCTATGCAGGCTCTGGAAACAGAGAGGTCTAGAATGAGGTGCCTGCACACCAGACAGGGAAATGCCTTTAAAAGATCAATAGCAGTTCAGATTTAGGTGGCACCTCTGAAAAGGGCTTATGGCTGCAGGATGGGGCCAGGCCTTCCTAGCCACAAACATTTCCATGGCAGCATTTCCTCCCTACTGGAACTGCATGTTTGAATGTGCGTCCCTGCTAGAGTAAGACCAGTTCAAGGTTGGGGATGACGTTGTCTTCCCGCTTGACCTGGTTGGAGCAGCCATGTTTATTTCACTGGGTGTGACAAGTGTTATATTGCAGAAACACTGTGAGACTGGGAGGAGAGATGCCTGAAGTTCGTCTCACAGACCCCTCACTAACTGTGCTACTGGGAAGCTCTCTGAGGCCTCCCAAATGTATTTTCTTCCTAAACTTGGACTCACGTGGCATTCTTGTCTGTCACATGGAGCTGTCACGAGGGTAGGGTGCAGTGTTTGGGAAATACTTGAGGGCAGCACAGCTGTGTGACTTGGGAGGTGGCAGTGATGTGAGCAGAGGAGGTCACTGTGCACAGAGAAGGGGTAGGAAGCCTGGGGTGGCCAGAAATAAGGCTGCCTGGAGTCAGCCTCCATGAGTCAGGAGGGGCCTGAGCCCACCCCAGATGGTGGTGCTGATGCCCCTTTGCCACCTCCCACCTTACTTACAGGAGAAAATGTGGGAAGCCAATCTCTAGCCACATGTCCTCTACGGTCCCCCTCACCCGGGAAAAATCCATACAGTGACACAGGGTGGTCCTGACTCTGCCCGATGCTCCCCTCAGCCACTCCGATGACTTCTCCAACAGGTATCACTGGGAATGCACCACCGCCAGCTCCCCAGGACATCCCTGCTTCAGCCCCTCCACTGCACACCAAGTAGATGCCGGGGGCTCCCACTGTTTCCTTTGAGGCACAGTGGCTCAGTGACAGCTGTGATCAGTTCCTTGTGATGCTGAGGGTCTCCAGTAGTGGCCAGAACTCTTCTGAGGCCCGGGTGTTCCTGTCCCTCCATCCTGACTCAGCCTTCAGGTACCACCTGCCCTGCATTCAGCACAGCTCAGCTCACAAGTGTCTGCTCCCACCTGGTGCTAGCATCTGTGAAAGGAATCTGCTGTGCACAGCAAGAAGTTTGGAGTTTGGCCATGTGGGATTCTCACTGCAAAGAAGGAGGAGAGGGCTGTTCAGAAAGCGGCTGGGGAAGCGATCCCCGTTCCCGGGCTGATGTCTGGGCAGCATCTGACAGCCAAGCACACTGGCTAAAGCTGGAAGAGCAGGGGGTTCCAAGTGGAACTTCAGTGGGAACCCTCCCATCACAGCATCTGTCCAAAAGATCGGGGACTGTCCTGGGGCTTGGGGCTAAAGCCAGGAGGCAAAGCCATAAAGTTCCCAGCCAGGGGTTTCAGGGCCTCTGCCCAGGCCTTCCAGCCATCACAGGGCTGAGGGGACAGCAGTGTGGGCCCAGTTGTGATGTCTGAGACTGTGAAAGGTGCAGGGGCAAAGAAGTGCTGTGTCCCAAACCCAGAACCCCTGTAGCGCTGAGGCCAGAATAGCACCCATGGGTGAAGTGCAGCCCCCAGACACCAAACACAGGTTACCAGGACCAAGCCAAGCGCAGGGGTGGGCATGGGTTGCAGCTCTTTCCCAGCCTCCCCTCTAAGGGGTTGGATCATTATGTAAGTGAGCAGCAGGGATGGAGCAGGAGCCCAGGCGCACCTGCTTTGGCCACTCTCCCGCGGGGGCTGCAAGCTGGCACCCACCCAGGAAGCAGTGCTGGGACTGACCCTCTGCCCATAGCCCTACATGTCACGTGGAAGACCCCAGGCAGGCTGAGTTGCTTCCATCATGAACGGTAGGGGCAAGGGGCCTGGGCAGTTACTATGGTCCTATTTGTGGGCTGGGTGGCTTGGGAAGGCTTCCTGGAGAAGGAAGAAAATCTGCTGTCCTCAGAGATCAGAAAGACTGCTTGGAAGGTCATGCCCCAGACTGGAATTCAGGGTTTCAAGATTAGAGCCATGAAGACAAGGCTCAGTAGATAAGAGTGGGCCATGCCATGGTGGACCCTAAGGTCACACAGCGCTGCCCAGGGGTCCCCACAGGCCCAGACCACTGACTGTTATTTGAGACTTTGGGTACGTATTAAAAGTGAAGAAATGCCAGGTACAAGTCTACAACAATTGGGCACAACTTAAACCACTAAACTTCACAAATTAAATACTTTTAATCCAAATATGTAACGTATTATACACTTCTGCCACTCATGAGATAATTACAGAAATTATTTTAAAATATTATTTCTGCCAGGCACAGTGGCTCACGTCTGTAATCTCCGCACTTTGGGAGGCCGAGGCAGGTGGATCATGAGGTCAAGAGATCCAGACCATCCTGGCCAACATGGTGAAACCCTGTCTCTTCTAAAAATACAAAAATTAGCCGGGTATAGTGGCATTCTCCTGTGGTCCCAGCTACTTGGGAGGCTGAGGCAGAAGAATCACTTGAACCCAGGAGGCGGATGTTGCAGTTAGCCAAGATCGTGCCACTGCATTCCAGCCTGGGTGACAGAGCAAGACTCCATCTTAAAAAAAAAAAAATTCTTTCGATATATGCCAACACTGTCGGGTGAACCTCTTTTGATCCTGTCGGGAAGGTCCGGACCTGTGTGGATGATGTCCCCAGGAGGTCTGGGGCTGGAGGGACCTCTCTTTGCCCGTGTCCATCTGCACCTCTGTCATCCCACTCTGCACACACATGGATGGGTCCTTTCACACACACAGAGCACCTGGGCCCAGTGCCAGGCAAGGATGCTGTGTGGCCTCTCCCACCATGGCCCCTCAGCCCTTGTGCTGGGAGCCACATGCTGAGGCCGTGGTCTGAGACTCATGGGATGTTCGCATGGGAGACACCAGGTGCCATGCATACCCCGGAATGTCTACCAACCTGGTCTTTTTTTTTTTTTTTTTTTTTGAGACAGAGTTTTGCTCTTGTTGTCCAGGCTGGAGTGCAATGGCACGATCTCAGCTCACCGCAACCTCTGCCTCCTGGGTTTAAGCGATTCTTCTGCCTCAGCTTCCCCAGTAGCTTGGATTTCAGGCATGCGCCACCACGCCCGGCTAATTTTGTATTTTTAGTAGAGATGGGGTTTCTCCATGTTGGTCAGGCTGATCTCGAACTCCCTACCTCAGGTGATCTGCCCACCTCGGCCTCCCAAAGTGCTGGGATTATAGGCATGAGCCACCATGCCCGGCCCCAACCTGGCCTTTTAAAGCCTCCCTGAGTCCCACAGGAAATAAATCTGTGAAATCCCAACCCACCCCTGTGATATCGTGAAAAACCATAAAAGTGCACTCTAGAAAGTGCTGGGTCAGCAAAGAGGCTGGAGAGCTTGCAAGCAGGCAGCCATGGAAAGCAGGCCCAAAGGAAGTGGGCACCAGCCTGTGGGTGTGGGATGTGTGTTGCCCATCACCCACAACCCTGCGCAGGGAGGAGGCGGGGCAAGGCAGTGGAGACTTCTTTCTGTGTGAGCATCTGAGGCCGTGTGGGAATGGCAAAGGTGGATGGCCACAGGGAGGGTTCAGGAGGGGATGGGTTTGCGGCTGGTGGAAGCCAGCCCTGAGGTGGGGCAGTGAGGAGAAGCCACGTGGTGGCAGCTGCTCTAGTGTGGAGAGCTGGGCCGGAGCCCAGGCTTGGAGACAGAGGGACCTTGACCGGGCCTGGCTCTGCCCTCACTGCTGTGTGACTCGGACAGGCTGCGCAGCCTCTCTGAACTCTGTAGAGTGGTGGTGTGCTTGCCTCACTGGATCTCATGGATGTTCAAGCAGATCACGCTAGTGTTGAGCGTGGCACAGTGTTGGCCACTCCGTATGTGCTGTCATATGTGCTGTGACATTGCTATTCAGTTCCCTTAATAAAGATCCAAAGTAGGGTGATTTAAATATGCCTGACACGAATTAATGTGACCAAATAACCCGCACATTATTTTCCTAAGATCTGAAGCCAAGGTATATGTTTCAGATTCCTCCAGATCTCCTGGGTCAGCTTTAAAGACACCTTTGTCAACCGGAATGACGAACTCTCTCTTCAAGCTGTATGTGAGGACTGTGGTGAAATGTCAAAGCTGTCTTATTCCTGGGATCTCTTTTTAGTCAATGCAACAGATAAGAATAGGATAGAAGGTAAAAAGACTGATGGCTTTATTTCATTGTCTGAGTAAAAAACTCAGGGTTATTGTAAGATTTCTAAAATGTTTCAAAATACAATTGGCGTAACCCAGTGTGTCTGATCTGCCTGGTGAAGGGTCCGTCATGCTTCCCCAGCCCTCTTGCCTCTACAATCCGTGTGAACACTTGCGAGGCACCGGCAGAAGAGGTGACACACTCGAGGGCTGCCTCTGACCTCCGCGTGATATGGGAGGCTGCGCCCAACATCCGTGTAGGCAGTTTTATTGAGCTAAAGCCACATTCGGAAGGACCTGAGATGTGATGCACTGCCCAGAGGGCTGTGTCCCTCACCCCCTCACCTGTCTTTTGGGGCAGCTGCACGGTGAGGAACGAGCAGAGGAACCAGGGCGGAAGGTTCCAGTCCTTGATTCCACAGTACCAGCTGGTGGCTTTAAGCAGCTCAAGATTTAATTTTCTTGAGTGAAAGATGAAGACCTTACAACTTCACAGAGTGGTGTCAGGGCTAGATGGAATGTGTGGAGCGTGCCGGGCACTGCTGAAGGACACTGGGTACTGCAGGACACAAAGGTTTGAACCAGTCATGAGACTGAGTTCTCACCTGGCATTATTTGTGATCAGAGAGGTGGCTCTCAATGGCAAGCAGAGGAGCTTTATTTCTGAGCTGGAGAGCCAGCTCCTACAACAGAGCTGGTGCCAAGCCCCGGCTGACCTTCACGTTTCTTAAAGATCCCCTCCATGAGGCCATACAAAGCTTCCACAAGTAGAGCTGTGGGTACAGCTGGCCTCAGCGGCTACAGGGACATGAAGACATATAGGGTGATTGTGCCCTTCTTGGCAAGAAAGGCATTCCAAATTCTTTTAGGTAAATTGAGTTTTTCTGAATCAGAGTCCATGCTGAATAGATGAGAGGAACCTGCAGGGAAAACACATCCAGTGGTTAGACTTTCAGCAAAGTGAATCATGGCCCTTAGATGGATGTGTCTCAAAAAATTGGGCTCTCCCATGATTGCAAGGAAAAGTTTACTTTATTGAGAGGTCATTTATATGCTCGTGGCATTTTTTCTTTGCTCTTGATCCTTCATCATAAATTCTAACAGCAGTTTTGAAAACTGTTATACTAGCTACTTGCTGTATTCGTCCCTTCTTGCACTGCTATAAAGGAATACCTGGGCTGGGTAGTTTATAAAGAAAAGTGGTTTACTTTGGCTTATGGTTCTGCAGACTGTACAGGAAGCATGCTGCTAGCATCTGCCTCTGATGAGGCCCCAGGAAGCTTTTACTCATAGAGGAGTGCAAAAGGGAGCCGACGCATCACATGGTGAGAGAGGGAGCGAGGCGGCAGAGCAGATGCCAAGCTCCTTTAAATCTCCTACGAACTCAGAACAAGAGCTCACTCATTACAGCAAGGAGGGCACTAAGGAGTCATTGGTGAGGGATCCGCCCCCATGACCTAAGCACCTCCCACCAGACTCCCCTCCAACACTGGGGATTATGTTTCAACATGAGACCTGGAGGGGCAGAACATCCAAACCATATCACTTACTGACGGACAAGGGAGTGAGGATTAAGAGAAACCCTATGCACCCCAAGTTGTTTATAGAACAACCATGAATAAGCCAAGCCTGGGAATGCATAGGATTCAGCAGACCCCACCCCCTGACTTGGAAGAGCAAACGCCAGGTGCAATCACTGTGAAACCTACCTTCTACTTCCATATGTGTGTTTCCTGCTGTTGGCCAACACACCAACACAGAACACGCCAACACCACATTCTGTGCCCTCAGTCTCTTAAGTGTAGGTTTTCAAATTCACAACAGATTTGTTGAAAACAGAGCATCCTTTTATAGTCTGTAGACTTTTTTAAGCAAATGTTTTATATTTTTGCTACAAAATTCTAACACTGCCAAATGTTTGCTTAAGTTCCCTTCTGCAGAGTAGTGGGGCTGCTGGACTCACTGGGACTCGGTGCCGTTTCGATATCATCACAGTCAAACCTGCTGTCCACTGAGTCCGGCACTGCAGATCCTGATGCCACGACCACACCATTCTCACGGGAAGCTTCACCCATGACCCTTAGCCAGCCTGCCCCTTCAGCCCCAAGGGGAACCCCCACAGAGCCCATGACTGGAGTCTACTGGATTCCTGCTGTGGGGGACTCTGCAGTCCCAGGGAAGGCTCCAGAGGAAGGTTTGCTAGACCCAGAGCCAGGGCCACAGAGCAAGGGATCCCTGATGACTGACCCCTCGGAGAGAAGTCAGCCCACCCTCAGCCCTGACCCTCACCTCTCTGGTAAGTGCCACTGTTCCTGCATGTCCTCCCCCTTGTCTGGGCACCAAAGTTACCTTTGGAAGCAGTGAATCTGGTGGTAAGGTGTGAGATCACATCAACATGGGCCTTTAAGTCAGAGAGTGCCAGGTCCACACCTACCACTTGCTGACTGTGCAGTAATCATGAGTTTTGGATTCCTCATCTCTGGACTGGGAAAATGACAAAGCCACAGCAGTTTCTGAGGCTGCAGTGAGGTCAGTGAGGTCCCGTGTATGCAGTGTCTGTGCTACAGTAGCCATTTGTTCCACTCGGGCTTCCTCATCCTTCTCCCCTGCCCTGGCATCAACTGCTTCACTTTATCCTTGGGTTTCAGGTGGACAGAAACCATTCTGGTACTTAAAAAATGGAGAGAAAAGGTAATGATGAGAAAAGCTCTAGCCTGGCACCTGTCTCTCTGTCACTGTCCCCAGCTGGTGACCCCATTTGATTTTGCTGCTTACTCTTGGGTGATGGCACTCTAATGCATGCTCTTGTCAATGCCACTGTGCTTCTGGCCTCCCAGATGTGGCTTGTCTGGCTGGAGGGACCGCTGTGAGCTCCTTAGCTTCTGGGAGAGGAGGGCTGAGGGGACAGGAAGTGACATTTGCAGCAGGACATTCTTATGTCCATTTCTCTCCTTCTAAAAGAAAAGAGCAAGACGTCTTCTCTAAAAGGACGGTAAAAGACTTGCTTGAAGAGCCGGTCTTGAACTCCCAACCTCAGGTGATCCGCCCACCTCAGCCTCCCAGAGTGCCGGGATTACAGGCATGAGCCACCGCGCCCAGCCTAACTTGTTATTTTTTCTTATTGCTGGTGAGCAAAACTTCTTTTAGCATGCTCCTACATGAGGGTCCTAGATTTACCCAGGGGTTTCACCTGCAACTCCCCAGTTAAGTTGAGGCTGAGGACTTGTGTCCCGTTCTCCAGAGTGGTTAAAACCTGAGTTACTGAGATCAGCGGTGTCCCCTCACCCCTGCCTACTACTTTGGCCCCCAAGAGAGTTTCCCTTAACTTCCTGCAAGCTCAGCTCTGCATTTAGAAAGATGTTTGCTGTGCTTTATCAATTATTTTAGAAATGTATAAGAAGAGTTTTTGCAGGATATGTATTCCACTATAAAGGTTGGATGGAAGTCAAAAGCCTATTAGTGTAGCTGTGTATCCATTAGATGAACACCCATCCCTCACGCATTACAGCAATAAGTCACTGCCATGTAGCTCAGTATACTTTTCAAAGTACCTTTCATGTCCATTACAGTCCTTGCTAAACTCAACATCCCCTGAGGTAGACGTTACAGGTATTAGTATCTTCATGTTATAGAAAAGGAACAGATTTCCAGAGAAGGTAGGTATCTTACCCCCACAGAGGTCTAAAAGCAAACTAGAGGCAAAACCAGGATGAACACGTTGGTTTCATCTACTGTCTTTCCCTGCGCCATCAGGCTCCTGTGAATTCCTCCACCACACATCTTAAACTCGACAATGAACCCAACCCAGTGCCAGGCACTGGGATTTAAAAAAGAAAAGAAAGTACCTCCTCGGGGCTCCAGGTTGGTGAGGAGAATAAGTACAATCTTTCAGTACAATTCATTCAGGTACAAACCATAGAGAGAACAATAAAGAGAAGGACACTGATTTTCCCCAGATGCCACTGATGACTTCTATTTCTAGTATATGAGGGAGGAAAAAATGCTATTCAAAGCTGGCTACAGATTTCCTCTTGTTCAGCAAAATATATTGACGTTTACACCAAAACCCCTCCATAATGCAAAAAAATAATAATTAGAATCCAGAAAATCCAATTGCACAAAATGCTGAGCAAGATTAATGAAAAGCAATATTTTTCAGAAGGGTTTCCAGTTATGTGTAATGCATATGCTTGTGGCACTGTGGGGTGCTCCTTGTCAGTTTGATGTTTCTTGGCTGAGACAGGGAAGCGGGGAAATACATTCTCCAGTCCAAACCCCAAATTGCATAAGGGTGCCTGGGTGGATATTGGAAATGAAGAGCCCAGATTGCACAGGATGGGAACCCTGCATCTGAACAGCTGGTATAGGGAGGGCTGTGGCCTCCCACCCCTGGTGAGACTCAGGGATGCTTTACATTAAACTCAGAAACTTTCCAATGATGCCAAAGGAGTCACTTCCTTACCCCACCACTCAGCCCCATCGCACAAGTAACTGGAAGTTAAAAAACAAAAACAAGCCAACAAACAAAACCCAGCTGGACAGAGGGAGGAAAAAGTTGTCAACTGTGTTATATTGACACAATTTTTTCATTTTGTCATTTCTGAATTTCAGCTGGACAGAGGGAGGAACATGCTCCAATCAAAACACTGCATGGATGATAACTTGGATGGGAAGAAGCAGCATGAGCCAGCATTGCACAGGCCTCTGTCATGTTTGCCTTCCCCAGTGCTCCTCTTCCTGCAATGACCTCCCTTGAGATCAGCCATGGGAACAGCTGATAAGGATCCTGTACTTTGCTGATGCTCATCTAATCACGTGCAAGCTCACAGAGATCTTGGGTTACTGAGATCAATGGTGTCCCCTCACCCCTGCCTACCACTTTGGCAGAATGTGTGTTTGAGAGAGCCAGTGTGTTTTCTCAACAATAGGATCCTACTATGTACATTTCTAGGTATCTTGCTTTTCTCACTTAAAATATCTCAGCTGAGGGTGGCTTGTTGCCTTAGAGGTTTGTAATTTTAGATGGAGTGTTTATTTCATCAAAGCTTTATCTATGGAGCATGTGGGGTCTGGGTTGAGGATCGAGCTCTCCAGCAAGTGTCTCTATTTCCTTCGCCTGAATCCCAGGGCACCACCAAGCCAGCTCCTCTTCTGTCGTACAGTATCCCAGATTGTACAGGTAGTGGGAGCCTCAAACCCAGGCAACAGCAGAACTGCAGGGATAAAGTCTTCAGAGAGATTTGCATTTGTCCCACTGTTTCTGGGGTTCACTGTTTTTAAGTGTGAAAAGACACGTTCCAGAATGTTATCTGGAGGAGAAGGAGTAAGAATAAGAGAACTAGAGAAGTCTCTTTAATAAGTAAGAAGAATGTTCAGGATTCAGAAAGATGATACTGGGCAGGAAAGAGAAAAGAGCAAAGCAACAAGAGGTATGCCAAGAGGCTACATTAAAAAAAGAACAGAGGATGTAATATACAGCTTTAAGTTGCCTGCTGTACTGTGACCTGCCTGCTCCGTCCCTAAAGCTTCCGTTAACTGCTACACTCACAATCTTGAGTCAGTGATATTTATGGGAATGATGGAATCAGGACAGCATCCAATGAGGCTGCAGTGGAGTGAGTGCAGGCAACCACACACAGAGGGGAGAGATAAATAACAGCAGAATCTAGAAATCAGGAACTTGGAATGCCTGAGAGGAATATGCACAGCCCATTCTCTGTGAATATCTGGTGGAGGAGCTCATCTGTATCCTGCTTAAACATTAAGCAAAATTAAAAGAGGCATAAAAGGACCAGGCATGGTGTCTCATATCTGTAATCCCAGCACTTTGGGAGACCAAGGTGGGTGGATCACTTGAGGTCAGGAGTTCGAGACCAGCCTGGCCAACATGGGGAAACCTCATCTTCACTAAAAGTAAAAAAATTAGCCAGGCATGGTGGTGGGTGCCTGTAATCCCAGCTACTTGAGAGGCTGAGGCAGGAGAATCACTTGAACCCAGAGATGAAGGTTGCAGTGAGCCAAGATCAGGCTGCTGCACTCCAGCCTGGGTTACAGAGTGAGACTCTGTCTCAAAAACATCAAAAGTAAATCTTAAAAAAGAGGCATAAAAGACTACTCAACTCTAAATTAATAAAGTTAAAATCTAGATGAAAAAGAAAATTTTCTAGGAAAATAGAATTTGCCTATAGACTCCTCAGAAGAAACCAAAAATTTAAGTGATCCAGTTTCTGGAGAAGAAGCAGAGAGTTGTCAAAACACTGCCTCCTAAAAAAGAACCAAGCCCAAAGGTTTTCTGGCAGAATTACGCAAACTTTCAATTAGCAGGTAATTTCAGTGGTATTTAAATTTTTCTAGAGCATAAAAAGAAAAGGAAAGGCCAGGTATAGTGGCTCATGCCTGCAATCCTAGGCCAAGCCAGGCAGATTCCTTAAGCCCAGGAGTTCGAGACCAGCCTGGGCAACATGGCGAAACCTCATCTCTTAAAATACACAGAAAATTAGGCTGGGCACGGTGGCATGTGCCTGTAGTCCCAGCTACTTGAGAGACTGAAGGGGGAGGATCTCTTGAGTCCAGGAGGTAGAGGCTGCAGTGAGCCGAGATTGTGCCATTGTACTCAAGCACGGGCAACATAGAGAGACCCTGTCTCAGAAAAAAAGAAAAGAAAAAAGAAAACTTTCAAGTTATTTTTATGAGAGTGTTATGTTGATATCAAAACCTGATAAAAATATTTTACACACAGTAAAAACTAATGACAAATCTCAGTGAAGAATATCACTGCAAAAATCCAATATAAAATATTAAGCAATAGAATGCAACAGAATATTAAGATATTATGTCATATCCAAGTAAAGTTCATTCTAGAAAGGAAGATATGGTTCAATATTTGGAAATCTATTGATTATTTGTATTTATTGATCTAAGAAGAAAAGTCGTACTGATTCCTGAGAGACTGAAAAGATATTTGACAAACCTCAACGCCTATTGCTAATTTTTTAAGCCAAATAAAATAGGAATCTTTGAATAATTTCACATATATACACACACATATATTCACACATATATTTTCTTAACATAATATTATATTCCTTAATATAGTATAAATTATTCTCCATAAATATATATATACATATTTGTATATGTACATATACACACACAAATACAGATTCTCATAAAAGTCAGAAACAAGAAGGCTCACTCTCACCATTACCAGTTAACCCGGTCCCAGGGATAACATGAATGTAATTATGAATATAACTAAACAAGAGAAAAAGAAGCATAAAAACTAGAAATAACCACATAAAACTATTACATGTGATTATATATCTGGAAAACTCATGATAATGTACCAAGAAACTACTACAAACAATAGGAATGTTCAGAAAGATAGAGCAGTACAAAATTAATATAAATTAGTTTTAAAAAACCAACCAGGGTGGGCATGGTGGCATGCACCTGTAGCCCTAGCTACTCAGGAGGCTGAGGTGGGAGCATCACTTGAGCCGAGGAGGCAGAGGGTGCAATGGGCTATGATCCGGCTACTGCACTCCAGCCTGGGCCACAGAGTGAGACCCCCATCTCTAAATTTAAAAGAAGAGCAAAAGGAGGGGGGTGAGGAAGGGGAGGAAGAGAAATGGAAGGGAAGGAGGAGAAAGAAGAAGAGGAAGAGGAGGAGGAAGAAGGAGGGGAAGGAGGAGGAGGAAGAAAAACAATGACAATGAGCTGGAACTAGCCTTACTAAAACCTCAACAGTTAGATCAGAATGGTACTGGCATGGAACAGACAAGTGGTCTGTGCTGCTTTTTCTCCACTTGGCCATTACCCACCCATCATTTTCTTCTCTTTTCTGCCTTGCCCTGTGTCCTCACCTCCTTTGCCCTCTGGCTTCCTATAGGTTCAGTCAATGGAAGGCACTGGTAAGAGATCAGAGGCTGAGAGAAGAGAGAGCTGAGAGTGTTTCTTCCTGTGCCTCCCTGTTTCCCGGGCAGTGGCTCTGCTCCCTCCATACCCCACCTCTGCTAGGCACCCCCTTCTCCAGGTTCCAGCTCTCACAGGCTTTTGATAACTCTACTCTAGTCCTTCTCCTTCAGGGCCACAAGTGTGATGGCTGCCCACCTTTGCTAGTCTCTGGATGCTTCAACATTCCTTATAGGTTCCCTTAACCCTTACTACACCTTCATTAAACTTTATTTGAACCATTTGAGCAAAATTCTGTTTCCTACCAGGAACCTACCTGACTGATGCAAAGACTAATGGAACAGAATAGACAATCCAGAAATACACCCAAGTGTATACAGGAAGTTGCTGTATTATAAATTTAGCATCCCAAATCTATGGAGCAAAAATGGACATTTTAATAAATACCGTTGAGACAAACGAATAGGCATCTGGAAAAATTTAAACTTTTGCCTCACGTTGTTCACCAGGATAAACTCCAAACCAAATTCAATGAAAGTCAAATCAAATCATAAAAAGATTAGAAGTAGATGAGCAAACTACAGTAGAGTCAGGCATCACTTAATAACAGGGACTAGGCAATTTCATCATCGCATGAACATCAGAGTGCTCTTGCACAAACCTAGTCAGCACAGCCTACTACATACCTGAGCTGTATGGTGTGGTCTGCTGCTCCTAGGCTACAAACCTGTACAGCATGTTACAGTACTAAATCCCACAGGCAATGGTATCAGAATGGCATTTGTGAACCTAAACATAGCTAAACACTGAAAAAGAAGAGTAAACATATAGTATAACGATTTAAAATGGTGCACCTGCATAGGGGTCTTAATGTGAATGGAGCTCACAGGACTAGAAGTTGCTCTGGGTGAGTCAGTGAGAGAACAGTGAGTAAATGTGAAGGCCCAGGACATTACTGTACACTACTGTAGCCTTCATAAGCACTGTACGCTCAGGCTACACTAAATTTATTTTAGATTTTTTCTTTCTTCGATAATAAGCTAACCTTAGCTTACTGTAACATTTTTACTTTATAGGCTTTGTGTTTTTAACTTTCTGACTCTTTTGTAATAACACATAGCTTGAGACACAAACACACTGTACAGCTGTGCAAAAAATATAATTTTTTATATCCTTATTCTATAAGCTATATTTTTAAATTTTTTTTAAACTTTTTTGTTTAAAAACTAAGGCATGAACACATTATCCTAGGCCTACACAGGGTCGAGATCATCAATATCGCTGTCTTCCATCTCCACGTCTTGTCCTACTGGAAGGTTTTCAAAGACAAGAGGATACATGAAGCTGTCACCTCCTATGGTAGCAATGCCTTCTTCTGAAACACCTACTGAAGGAACTGCTTGAGGCTGTTTTACAGGTAACTATTTTTAATAAGTAGAAGTACACTCTAAAATAAGGATTGAAAGTAGAGCAAACATGGCCGGGTATGGTAGCTCAGGCCTGTAATTCCAACACTTTGGGAGTTCGAAGCAGGCGGATCACCTGAGGTCAGGAGTTCAAAACCAGCCTAGCCAACATGGTGAAACCCCATCTCTACTAAAAATACAAAAATTAGCCAGGCGTAGTGGTGCATGCCTGTAATCCCAGCTACTTGGAAGGCTGAGGCAGGAGAATCTCTTGAACCCAGGAGGCGGAGGTTGCGGTGAGCGGAAATTGCACCACTGCACTCCAGCCTGGGTGACAGAGTGAGAACCTGTCTCAAAAAAAAAGAAAGAAAAAAAAAAAAGAAACTTTAGCAAATACATAAACCAGTACCATAGTTGTTTATTATCATTACCAAGTATCATGTACTGTACATAATTGTAATGCTATACTTTCATGTGACTGGAAGCACAGCAGGTTTGTTTACACTAGCATCACCACAAACACGTAAATAACCACCACAGCTGTGATGTCACTAGGCAACAGGAAGTTTTCAACTCGATTAGCATCTTCTAGGACATATATATGCAGTCCATCATTGCCCAAAACTTTATTATGCAAGACATAACTATATAGTCATACAATGAAATATTGTTCAGCAATTTAATGGAATGAATTATTGACACACACATCAACAGAGATGAATCTCAAAAACATGCAGCATAAGAGCTCACACAATAGCATTTGTGCTCTATGATTGATTCCATTTACAGGAAATTCTAGAAGGAGTAAGACTAACAGCATGGGAACAAAAATTGGAATAGTCATTACACCTAGGGATGGGAGTGCAGCGGAGATTGACTGGGAAGGGTCATGAGGAAATTCACCAGGATGACGGTAATGGTCTGTATCTTGATAGAGGTTGGGTTACACAAGTGTATGCATTTCTCAAAACTCAGCAAATGTACCCTTAAGATTTTCACATTTTGTTGTATATAAATTTTACATCAAAACAAAAAAAATCAGCAAATATCAAACTCTAGTTAGTGGTATGCTTGTGGGCTTATATAGGGTGAATGCATGGCAACTGCAACTTAATTTTAAATATACAAAAAATAAGATAAATGAAGGGATAGGTAGACAAATGGATAGATAAATAGATATGTGATAAGGCAAATATAGTAAAATGTTAATGGCTGTATCTGGTGGTAGATGATAGGAGTGTTTACTATAAAATTCTTTCAACCTTGCTGTATGTTTTAAATCTTAATAATAAAATGTTTTAATACTGGAAGAAAAATTCTGGCACATGTTACCACACAGATGAATCTTTGAGACACGATGATAGTGAAGTAAGTAACAAAAGAGCAAATACAATATGATTCCACTTTATATGCAGGACCCAGAGTAATCAAATTTACAGATAGAAAGTAAATTTGAGAGAATTTACACCACCAGAGAACGGTGGTTGTCTGGGACTTCAGGAAGTGGGAAATAGGGAGTTACTGCTTAATAGGCACAGAGTTTCAGTTTGCCAAGATGAAAAGAATGCTATGGATGGATATTGGAGATGGTTGTACAACAATGTCTATGAATGTACTTACTGCCACTGACCTGAACACTTAAAAATGATTAAAATCGGCCAGGCACGGTGGCTCATTCCTGTAATCCCAGCACTTTGGGAAGCCGAGGTGGGCAGATCACCTGAGGTCAGGAGCTCAAGACCAGCCTGACCAACATGGAGAAACCTCATCTCTACTAAAAATACAAAATTAGCTGGGCATGGTGGCACATGCCTGTAATCCCAGCTACTTGGGAGGCTGAGGCAGGAGAGTTGCTTGAACCCAGGAGGCAGAGGTTGCAGTGAGCCACAATCACACCATTGCACCCCAGCCTGGGCAACAAGAGCAAAACTCCATCTCAAAAAAAAAAAACAAAGATTAAAATAGTAAAGATTGTTATTTCTGTAAAAAATACATTATTTTTTAATTTAAAAAAAAAAAAACTAGAAGAAAGCATGAAAGGCCAGGCGCAGTGGCTCACACCTATAATCTCAGCACTTTGGGAGGCCAAGGTGGGCAGATCACTAGGTCAGGAGTTTGAGATCAGCCTGACCAACATGATGAAACCCCATCTCTAATAAAAATACAAAAATTAGCCTGGTGTGGTGGCACATGCCTGTAATCTCAGCTATTCAGGAGGCTGAGGCAGGAGAATCACTTGAACCTGGGAGGCAGAGGTTGCAGTGAGCCGAGATGGCACCACTGCACTCTAGCCTGGGCAACAGAGTGAGACTCATCTCAAAAAAAAAAAAAAAAAGCGGTAGGGTGCGGTAATCCCAGGACTTTGGGAGGCCGAGGCAGGTGGATCACAAGATCAAGAGATCGAGACCATCCTGGCCAACATGGTGAAACCCCATCTCTACTGAAAATACAAAAAATATTAGCTGGGCATGGTGGCACGTGCCTGTAGTCCCAGCTACTGGGGAGGCTGAGGCAGGAGAATTGCTTGAACCCGGGAGGAGGAGGTTGCAGTGAGCCGAGGTCTGGCCACTGCACTCCAGCCTGGCGCCTGGTGACGGAGTGAGACTCTGTCTCAAAAAAAAAAACAGCACGAAAAATTTCTTTATAACCTTGGATAAGATTAGAGAAGGTCATTATAACTATGTCTCAGAATCCAGAGATGTTTATCACAGAATTGTTTATAATAAAGAAAATTACAAACAGCCCAAACTTCATCAATTAAAGTGTGAAGAGGCTGGATGCATTGGCTCATGCCTGTAATCCCAGTACTTTCAGAGGCCAAGGCAAGAGGACTACTTGCAGCCAGGAGTTCAAGATCAGCCACAGCAACATAGTGAAACCCCATCACTATGAAAAGTTTAAAAATTAGCCAGGCATGCTGGTGTGTGCCTATAGTCTCAAGTACTTGGGAGGCTGAGGCAGGAGGATTGCTTAGTCTTGCCATAAAGCAAGACCCTGCCTCAAAAAAAAAAAAAAAAAAAGGAAAAATTAAAAAATAAAAAGTAATGAAAGATAGAGGTATACTACCTATGCAGAAGAGTACTCATAAAAAATAATGATGTGTAACCATATTTATATCCAAAATTGCCCACAAAATAAAAATGAAAAGCATTATACCACAAAATGGCATGTTTCATCTGATACCATTTGTATAAAATGTATACATACACAGTATGTGTATATGTGCCTAAAGAGATGCTTGGAATGGTGTTCACCAGAACATTCGCAGTATCTGTCTTTAGCTGATGAGTTTGTTTGTGCTTCATTCTTTGTACTAATTTCACATTATTTGACATTTTTGCAACAAGTGTCCATTTTTTAAAAGAGAATGAAACCATTTTCAACTCACACTGAAATATGAAAGAAGCTGGCATTTAGTAGCGTCAGGTCCCTCCTTTCCAGCTGATTAGAACCCCAGCTTCACAAAATGTGGAGAGAGGAATCTGACTGACCCCTAAACAGTTATCAGTGCTTCCCTTGTAAGATGTGACAGCATCATTCACTGATTCAAAAAGTGCAGTAATGCAAACAACTGAGACACAGGTGAAGATGACTCGGAAATAGCTTTAGAGAAAACAATGATGCCGGTGATAAAAAAAACGCTTATAACAAGATTCAGTAAAATTGTTTTATGGAGTATAAAATGGAAAAGTAATATTCTAAGTTAATGTATTCGATGCAACCAGAGATATTTAAATAGATGTAACAAAAGTAATAGGACAAATATTAAAAGAACACATGGAACCTTTTTCTAGCCTCTTCAAAGTCTGTACATTCAAGTAGGTCATTTAAGAAAATACATTTTTGGCCAGGCCCAGTGGCTCATGCCCCTAATCCTAGCACTTTGGGAGGATTGCTTGAGGCCAAGAATTCAAGATCAGCCTGGGCAACCTAGCAAGACTGCTGTCTCTACAAATAAATAAACAGGGCTAGGCATAGTGGCTCATGCCTGTAATTCCAACACTTTGAAAGGCCAAGGTGGGCAGATCACTTGAGGTCAGGAGTTTGAGACCAACCTGGTCAACATAGCAAAACCCAGTATCTACTAAAAATACAAAAATTAGCCAGGCACGGTGATGTATACCTACAGACCCAGCTACTTGGGAGGCTGAGGCAGGATAATTGCTTGGATCCGGGAGGCGGAGGTTGCAGTGAGCCGAGATCACGCCACTGCACTCCAGACTGGACAACAGAGAAAAACTCTTTCTCAAAAATAAATAAATAAATATTTTTTTTTAAATTTAAAAATACATGTTTGAGGAATCTTCTCAAAGAGGAAGAAAGAGGGCCTGCCTTATATTGGGGATCATTTCATTACAGGACATCTTTAGAAGCAGTCTGGAGTGCAGGCAGGAGTCTGGAACCCCTCCTCACCAGCCTCTCTCACCCTCCTCCCTTCCCCTACATTACAGAACCTGAATCCCAGGACTGGGGATAACAAAACAAAAGGCTGGAGGTGGGAGAGGGGCCAGGGAACAAAGCACCTACCTCCTTTCCTTCTCCCTGGGGAGCCCACAATTAGTATGGCTGTGGAAAAAGTGACAGAATGGAAAAAGCAACAACTCTGGCTGGCTGGCTTATAAGCTAGTCATCTCCAAGGTCACATGAAGAGTAAATAAAATCCCTGCAAAAGAAGACTGCCCCCTCCAACCCCTTCGTTCCTGAATTGGGCAGGAGCTGGCTCTTAGGGAAAAGAGCTGAGAATTCTGAGAGGGGAGTGAGGGTGTTACCAGGAGCACAGCACAGAGGACCCAGGTGCCAGGCTCCACTGGAGTGGAGGGGCAGCTGTGCCCTCCCCGACGCCAGTACACCCCTGCCTCCTCCAGGCAGCCTTCAGATGTGATGTGACTTGACGTGCCTGCCGCTAGAGCCTGGGAGTTGGTCATGAGCTCACGGATTTACAAGCTGACAAGCACTGACATGTAAGGGCCTGGGCCTGGACAGGACACATTGAGTATAACTCATCTAAGGTTGGAGAGTCCTCCCAGAACCCCCGCTTTCTGAGTCCCCCTGGACGCACAGGCTGAGCAGGTGCTCAGAGAATGCCCTGGACGTTCATATTCAAGGGTAAGAATGAGAAGGGACTCTGAGTGCTCCCTGCCATGGAAGAGGGAGGGATGTGGAGCCATCCCCCGTCCCTGTTCCTCCAGGAAACTCACAACGTAAGCTTGAAGGGGTTTCACCAAGAGGCCAGCTCCCTACTGAGAAACAGACCAGTGCACTGGGCATCTCAAGACATTCTGATGGCCACTTCATAGCCTTTTTGACATGGTGGTTTTAATGTGGTCAACTGTTTTTTTTAAAGCTTGTGGTTAAACAATACATGCAATATCATCAGCTAGCCTCATCCCCTGCCACCCACTCATTCCTGATCCTCACTCAGTCCACAGTCTCTTCAAGGTGTAGGGAAGGTGAGCATGGGGTGACAGACAGGCTGAAGCTCAGGGAGGCTGTCAGGAATTGGGGCAGGTGAGAGATGGAGCGAGGCTCAGGCTCAGGCTCAGGATGGGGTCTGCACACATTCTTTGAAAAAAAATTGTCTGGGGGCCACGTCTGTATGCTAAAACACACTTCTCTAAATCAGAACAGGTCTACAGGGGAATGAGCAAGGAGGAAAGGGTGTCATCTCAAAATGAGGAGGAATTGCCAACAGTAAAAAGCTGTGACCTTGGGAGAGACCAAGACGCAACCGGCCAGTGGGTCTACAGAGGCCCAGAGAGACGCCACATCTGGGAGCTAGTCATAAACACCCACCCCATGCCTGGCTCTCCCAGCCAACACACAGCTCAGACTCAGGAGAACAAGGCCTCTCTCAGAACAGACTAATCTAGATTGTGTGCCCAAACAGACCAAAGCTGCAAGAAGCAGTTACCATGAGAGTGGTCCCGATGGGCATAGTCGGTTCTGTGGCACAGGCCCCAAACCAAGAAGAAATGCTCAGGGCACCCAGCAAAGCTGGTGGTACAAAGCAGGAGCGAATCCCAGTTGTAACGGCTTTCTTTTAGAAAGTGGTGACTTTTTTTTAAACCAGTGATAACTGCTTAGCCCTAGTTGTAAGGAAGCCCTACTAAAAATGTCCCACCACTGCTAATAAAAATCTCACACACCTAATAATTAAAAACATCTGTTGAGCATTGACTCTGTGCCTACCACCACTCTGAGAGCTTTGCATTAAACCCTTAAACTCACAAACAACTCAATAAATGGAATTGTTTCCATCCCCATTTTACAGATGAGGAATCTGCAGAGTTTGAGTAACTTGCCCAGTTAATCAAGGGCAGAGCCCAGATTCTAACTCCATCTGTCTCACTGCAGAGCCTGCCCTTGTAATTGTTAAGCAATATTAACTCCCAGGGAAAAGTTCTGGTTTTTTGATACTATAATCCCAAGTTTTGGTACTATAATCCCAATTTATGTGCAATACTGTGCACATAAAAAAAGAGAGGGTCATAAGCAAGCATCAAAGTATCTGTTGTATTAAGGTGATGATCTTTTAGGAGCTCTCTTCATTTATCTCAAGTTTTTCTCGATATTATAATTCTATTATTTTACTTGTATTTCAACTTTAACCAAACAGAAATCATCTGACTCAATGTAGTAGTAATTTGAATGCCATCTCTTGTCAATCCACCAATTTATTTCCCAATTATATCTAGGCAACAACATTAAAATAATGAAAGATAACTATAAAATGTACTTCTGGAAATTTTTTTTTTGAGGCAGGGTCTCACACTGTAACCTAGGCTAAAATGCAGTAGTATGTAGAGCTCACTGCAGCTTCAAAGTCCTGGGCCCAAGTGATTCTCCCACCTCAGCCTCCCAAAGTGCTGGGACTACAGGTGTGAACCATCACACCCAGCCTTACTTCTGGAAACTTCCCCAATACTATGGTCCTCCTCACATACTATTTCTTTGCATGGCAGCAAGTTGGTCAATTTTTTTTTTATCAGCCTCAAGCTACTACTAATGTCTCAGGCAGTTCAGCACAGTACTTAAGACCTGGGTTCAAATCCCACCCCCAGCACTCACTAGATGTGCAACCTCAGATAATTCTCCAAGCTTCGGTGTCCTCATCTAAGAAAAGGAGATAACAATAGCACTTATCTCTTAGTGTAATGCTGGTGCATAAAGTATGCTTAGAACAGTGCCTGGCACAGGGTAAGTGCTCAATAAATGTTAACATATATTGTTCCTATGAAATATAATGATATGATTGTTTTCTCTGTACTTTTTCAACTATTAAAAAGAAAGTCACTGATTACTTTCAAAATAGCATCCTTCCATGACAATAATCAGATATGGGAAGATACAGCAGCACACATTTCAAGAGTAAGATTCACTTTTTCCTTCGAGACAGAGGCTTTACTTTTGAAGGGATGCCCTCATATTTGTAACATATTTTGTTTCTTGGCCAGAAGAATGTACTGAGTTATTAGGATGTCAAAGTCCAGGAAGTAATAGTCCCAAACAAACAAACAAAAAACAAACAAACAGAAGTCCCAAACAGCAGCCAGACAGGGCTTTAAAAACCTTTTCTGAACTGCCCTGCCATATAATCTACAAAGCAGCATGGAAATTAGGACCACCCAATTCCTGGAGCATTTGGGCTGCAAGCAAAACCCACTCAGATACCAAGAAGAATAAGTGAATCTGTTATGGATGTACTGATCTAATAGTTTCTTTTTACCATTTTGTCTTCGGTTTTACTGAGGTCTCTTAGGAAGATCTCTGACATCAATAAGGGAGCCCAGTACTCTGACTGGCAGGGAAAAAAATGGCAACCTGACGGAATCCTCCTGAAATCTACAAGTTGGGGAGAAGAAACTATGGGGGAGCAAACCTTGGAAGAAAGAGCCTGTTACTGAATTCAGACTTCTACTTTAATTCATATATTGTTCAAGTTAACAATTTCCTAGTATCCTCCAGAATATTTATAAGATAGAACTTGCTAAAAAGAGTAGTCAAAAAATAGTAGGTATAGAAAATACTAGAGAGCAACAAAAAGTAGCCCCTCTAAGTACTCCCTCTCTACCCAGGAAGGCTCCTTTAGGGGTTAACTTCAGTTCTGTCGGGAGAGTGAGCCCTTGGGGTATGGGGTGACCTCATTAGTAGCTTCACAAAAATCCAGTCATCTGAGGAGAAACCTGAAATTCTTTACTGTTCTGGCAGTGTGTGGAGGGCACGGCAGGCTCCTGCTACTTCTAGACTAAAGAATGTTCCCATCCTTCCTGGCAGTGGCTGCCCAGCCCTGGGCTTCGACTCCCTCCTTCTGGGAAATGACAAGTATTTAGCAACTTGGCCACATTTTTCCTTGGCTGAGAAGGAAAAAACCCAGGGCTTTGCTGCTTACATAGATGCAAAAGAGCATGCCTCTTGCTGTCTAGGAGCTTGTGCTCCACAGTGACAGCTTAAACACAGCCAGTGCGGAGTTGTAGATGCACACACAGAGGACACGATCTGGTTTCTAACCCTAATTCATTCTGTCCACTGTGTGACCAGAGCAAGTCCTGGCACTACTCCGAACCTCAGTTTCTTCGTTTGTAAAAATGGGGTAATAGGCTGGATGTGGTGGCTCATGCCTGTAATCCCAGCACTTTGGGAGGCTGAGACAGGCAGATCACCTGAGGTCAGGAGTTCGAGACAAGCCTGGCCAACATGGCAAAACCCCGTCTCTAGTAAATATACAAAAATAGCCAGGTGTGGTGGTATGGGCCTGTAATCCCAACTACTAGGGAGGCTGAGGCAGGAGAATCACTTGAACCCAGGAGGTGAAAGTTGCAGTGAGCCAAGATGGCACCACTGCACTCCAGCCTGGGCAACAGAGCAAGGCTCTGTCTCAAAAAAAGGAGGTGGGGGGGGGCAGGTAATAATAGTGCTTGTCTTGGCTACCTCAAAGGTTTGTTATGAGATTCAAGCAAGATTGTAATGGTTCAAGTAATGTGAAAACTGTGCAAATGCAAGGTATCATTTGTGTTTTTTCATTTGACAAATTAAAATTAATAACTGGTTAAAATCTTTTTTTAAATATCTTTTACCCAGGTTCAAGGAGTTTAAAGTGGAGATGATATCTGAGAAAGGCAAGTTTGAGCAGAGTCCACATCTGTTTCCTGTAAGATTTGCTCATTAGCTTCAATTGCTGCCAACCGTGGCTCAACGTGAGAGTCCGTTTTCCTGATCTCAGCCATTCCACAAAAATCAGTGTCTGATGTGTGCATACTATTTTTAAAGCCCTGAACCTCCATAATCTCACCTGATCCCAGTTCTCAGTCTCTTAGACTCTCAAATGGATGCTGTGAACACTACAGTGGGGGTATTTTTTAAAGTTAGGGTTTTCACCCCTAGAAAGCAGATTAAAACTAACACACATCACTATCTAGGTTGAATAGTTTGAGTAAATTACAGAAAATATAACACTAAGAATGACATAAATATGTAGGACTGGGTCCTACCCCAGAAGCTGGTGATCTAGGGCCCCAACCCTCTAAGGCCGCATGGACTGCTTTGTGGCTTTTGCTGGCCTCCCTGCTGCCTTCAGCCTCTCTGTCATCCCACTCCCTCTCTCTTCCCCATCTTCCTTGCTCCAGTTGTTGCTTAATTTTCACTGAAGAATCATCATGGCATTGTGGAAGGAGAACTGGACTACAAATCAGACTCACCTGCGTGGCTGAACTGTTCATGTGCCTATAATCAATATTGACTAAATGACTAGCAGGCCCCGAGGCATGTGCCAAGTACCTTGCAGAAATTGCCTTGTTTAGGTGAGATCAACACCATTGCCATTTTTCAGATAAGAAAATGGGTTCAGAGAAATTAGTGCATATAGCCAGGAAGTATGGGAGCCCAGGATCAAGATTCCGGAGCCTCCTTCTCTGGCACCATGCAGCCTGGAAGAATTAATAATGGGACTCCTGAAAGTTTAACTGCAAGTGATCTAGGATAAAGCATGTCATCAATAATAAATAAAAAGTTGATTTAAATTCCCTTCCTTTATTAAAGGGGAACAATAAGGCCATCTGTCCTATCTACCTCAGAAAACTGTCCTGAAGATCAAATGTGAAAGAGGCTGTCTAGGGATTTTCTAAGCTGTAAAGTGCAGGACAGAAGCTTCCTAGCATTTCTTCCCCACATCTTCCACCCAGTAGGAGCAAATGTACCACTGGCGGCTGAGCAGGTTACTTGATTCTGCCCCAAACTGAGACTGACTTTGAAAGCAATGACTCTAGTAACTGCCAGGAAAGAGAATCAAAAGAAAGTGAGCCTGAGAGTTTTCTGCCTTGATAAGACTCTGGGACTCCGACTTGCATTCTAGATGAAAGGAAGTGTGTATGTTGGCGAAAGCAGTTCCTAGAGGGAATGCCACACCCACAGGGGCCCCACACTTGCCCATCACAGTGCGTTCTCATCAGTATTGCCTGTCACTAACATAAGCTTGAGAAGGCTGCTCGTGTCTGTTTAGATTAACTCGGCACAGGGACACACATTGCAGGTGCTATGAATGTCGAGGGTTAAGGCACAGGTGGTGTCACTACTTCACCATCTACACACCAATGTTATTTTTTTTAATCTTTGTTTTTTATTTGTTTGTAATTTCAACTTTAGATTCAAGATGTATATGTGCAAGTTTGTTACCTGGGCATATTGCATGATGCTGCAGTTTGGGGTACAATTGAGAGGCAGTCACACAGGTAGTGAGCATCGTACCCAATAGGTAGTTTCTCAACCCTTTCCCCTGACTTTGCCTCCCTTCTCAAGTAGTCCCCAGTGTATATTGTTGCCATCTTTATGTACATATCGACCCAATGTCTAGTTCCCACTTATGAGTAAGAACACGAGATGCTTGGTTTTCTATTCCTGTATTAATTCACTTAGGATAATGGCCTCCAGTTAAATCCATGTTGCTGCAAAAGACATGATTTCATTCTTTTTTATGACTGCACACACCAATATTTAATATCACAAAAGTTTTGTTTTATTTTCACATTGGTCAGTCTTTTCAATTCAGCTAAAATTTACCCCAAAATGTTAATCCCAAATTAAAAGCTTCATAAGTATCCTGATATTTTAGAAATTGGCAAGAGAGTGGCTGCAAAAGGGCTAGCGAGGTGAAGGAGAGAGATTGGATAAATAATCTGACATGAATCCAGAATCTCTTTCCTCCACAGCACTGCCCAGATCCCAAGAACTCAATAATGGCTAACAAAATACACCCAATAGCTAGTTGCCCTCCCAGTGATTTCTACTCATAGAACAGTGGTTTTCAAAGTGTGACCCTTTGATTAGCAGCATCCACAGCATCTGGGAACTGGTCAGAAATGCAACCCTCAGGACCAGGTGTGGTGGCTTACACTTGTAATCCCAACACTCTGGGAGGCTGAGGCAGGAGGATTGCTTGAACCCAAAAGTTCAGGATCAGCCTGGGCAACATAGTGAGACCTTGTCTCTACAAAAAAAAAAAAAAATTATCTGGGTGTAATGGCTTGCACCTGTGGTCCCAGCTACTCAGGAGGTTGGGTGGGAGGATCATTTGAGCCCAGGAGGTTGAGGCTGCAGTGAGCTGTGACTGTGTCACTGCACTCCAGCCTGGATAACAGAGTGAGCCCCTGTCCCAAAAAATAAAGAAAGAAAGAAGAAATGCAACTCTCAGGTTGCTTGTCAGACTTACCAGAAACTCAAGAGGAGAGTCCCAGGATTGTGTGTTTTAGCAGGCTTCTGGGTGACTGTGATATACACTTTGCTGATAACAGAATCACCTGGGAAATTTGGATAAAATACTAAGACTCTAGTCCTATCTCATGGCAACAAGCCTGAGCTGCTGGAATTATCACTCCAGGCGATTTTGATAAACACCAATGTTTGAAATTCACTGATCCTAATGTCTCAGAGGACCCAGCTAGAGGCAAATAGTGGTAAAGTCATCAAGAGTCACAGAAGACATAGACGGAAACCAAGAAGCAAAAGTCAGCAAGACAATGCTCTAAGACTGCTATTTGATGAATAGTGGCAACACTTCAAAATCAGCATTTGACACACCCTTTTCAAAATATTAGAGGAGCAAGACAAAAAAAGCAACTGAAAAGTAAAAGAGCTTCAATAATTTTAATACACAGATTGTTAACCAAAAAAAAAACCACTTTAATCAATAATGTCAAGATCTCTCTGCAACCAGAGGAATTTCTTACAAAAGCTAGGAGCCCCTCATAATCAACTCCAGATTATTAGGCAATAAAAGAATAGCTGTTAACTGTTTCTAATGTGTTTTATTTCATTATTTGTTTATTCTGAGGTAACTTCTCATTGAAAACGTGCTAAACTGCTTCCTCTTTCCCACTAGTGAGGTCTGAAAACAAAGCTTTGAAAACGGACAAACATACAAAACATCCACCCCTGACATACACCAGGTCCCCACATGGGCTTTGGCACCTTATCTCATTTAATCTTTACAACGTGATGCCTAAGGAGTAGCGGAACATCCTTAACATAACAAATCCCATAGGCTCAAAGCAGTTAAATTTCCAGGAGGAGAGACAGCTGACTCAGTACCCTGAGTTGTACTTCCCCATTAAAGTTCCCTGGCTTTAATTACCACCCCAGTAATACCCAAGGTGACTGTTTCTCTCTTAATACTCTGAAACCTCCCTTCCAGGACTAAAATACTTTCCCGTGGTTCCTCTGACCATATCTGGAACAAGATAAAATTTTCAAAAGACATTGCTAACAATAAACTAGGTTGGGTGCAGTGGCTCATGCCTAGAATCCCAGTACTTTGGGAGACTGAGGCAGACAGATCACTTGAGCCCAGGCCTAGCAACATGGTGAAACCCTGTCTCTACAAAAAATATATACAAAAAATTAGCTGGGTGTGTTGATGCATGCCTGTAGTCCCAGCTACTCAGGAGACTGAAATGGGAGGATTGCTTGAGCCTGGGAGGCAGAGGTTGCAATGAGCTGAGATTGCAGTGAGCTAAGTTGGTGCCACCGCACTCCAGCCTGTCTCAAAAATAAAATAAAAATAAATAAATAATAAACTAAAGGGTTAACAAAAGGAAAATAAGCACACAGAATTTAACATGAGCAGCATAGAGAAAAGGATAAGAAAATATAGTTTTAGAACCAGACGACCTGTGTTTAAAGTGTGTCATTTACCAGTTATGTGACTAGCTAATTAACCTCTCTATGCCTCAATGTCTTCATCTGTAAAGTGATGAAAAAAGCATCCATCCCACAATCTCATAAAATAGCATCCAGCAATACTGTTTATGTATATATACTTACACATACGTATATATATAGATATTCAGTTTGGCTTACAAAGTACAAGCTTTAGATTGCAGCATGGATAGTTTACTCCCAGTTCTGTGCTATTCCACACAATATCTGGAGAAGTTCAATCTAGTCCAGCAGAAGGCCACCTAGCTTCATTGCTAAAGACAACTCATTTCATTTTTACAGATGTTAAAAATGAGCCTCATCTGCAATTCCAGCTATCTAAACCCACCACTCTTCAAAAATGTGAGCTTAAATACCACTCTTTCAAAAAAGATCAACATATAGAAATCGAATAACCTTGCATAAGTATCCTAGGTGACATAAAACTCAAAATGTAATTTTTAATTGCATATATTTCTTATGAAATAAAATTGAAGGGATTGAAAAAAATTCTTGTATAATCAAAAAGTTAAAGTTAGAAGTATTTCTAAGGTGTCATCAAATCCAGAACAGAAATTGATTCAATGAAAATTCCTAGAAACTGGTTTTCTGCCACTATAAATGTATGAATAAATTGCAATGTCCAAATCTTCTGCCCACACCAGTGAAAGCAGAAGAAAAATAGCCAGGTGCAGCAATTTTGGAGGCCGACCTGGGCAGATTGCTTAAGCCCAAGGGTTCAATACCAGACTGGACAACTGGTAAAATCTTGTTTCTACAAAAAATATAAAAATTAACTGGGCATAGTGGCATGTACCTTTAGTCCCAACTACTCAGGAGGCTGAGGTGGGAGAATTGCTTGAGCCCAGGAGGTTGAGGCTGCAGTAAGATGTGATTGCACCACTGCAGACAGTGACAGAGCAAAACCCTGTCTCAAAAAAAGTGAATGAAGGCAGGAAGGAAGGGAGGAAGGGAGGGAGGGAGGGAGGGAAGGAGGGAGGGGAAAAAATGTGGTAATATCCTTTAATGGTTACATATGTTTGTAATTGAACTGATATCCCTACACACACAAAAATTATATAAAAGAGTTTCACAAAGAAGCCCATGTTTCATCCTATATTGGTGGATGATGACAGATTTTATAAAAACTAAATGTGCATCTACACATTTAAAAATATTAATTTTCATTAATAATGCCTTACTCTTGTACTATATTTATTACACACAACCATTTTTGCCTCCATAATTTCCTTTGAGCTTCATGGCATAGGAAATGGTGTAACTATATTTGTACTCTTTTTTTTTTTTTTTTTTGAGACAGGGTCTAACTTTATCACCCAGGCTAGAGTGCAGTGACATGATCTCAGCTCACTGCAGCCTCAACCTCCTGGGCTTAAACTATCTTACCACCTCAGCCCTCTAAGTAGCTGGGACTACAGGCATACACCACCATGCCCAGCCAATTTTTTGAATACTGGGGAGAGATGGAGTTTTGCCATGTTGCCCAAGCTGGTCTTGAACTGTTGAACTCAAGCAATTCACCCACCTTCTCCTCTCAAAGTTCTGGGATCACCACATCTGGCTGACCTGGCTGTACTCATTTTTAAAAAGCAGACTGTACAAGCTTAGAATGTAAGTAGCCTGCCCAAGGATACTGAGCTTAGCATAACCCAGGTGTCCTGACTCCTGATCTGATTCTCTTTCCATTAATATGGTAATATCCTTTAATGGTTACATATGTTTGTAATTGAACTTAATACCACAAAGGCGTGTCTTTTGGATGGAAGAAACGAACATGTTTTACAATGATAAATCTCCCCTTGAAAGGACAGTGTGTTTGTGTCTTCTTCTAACATTCTGAAAACTTTCAAGGGAATAAGAATATATGGATCCTCATCTTTCAGTAAGTTAAAATGTAAGCCAGTCCCCCTCATTGTCGACTTAATCTACTGAATCCTTGAAAAGTCAACAGACCATCTCTGTGAGCACCACAAACTTGCTTGGGGAGAAATGAGGATTCATATATGAGACCAAAAGGCCAGAGATGTACTTAGCAACATTTCCAGTGTATGAGATTTTTAAAATCACATGTACCAACTAAGGCGTTTTCCTCCCACTTGCACAACACTGGCAGAAGAGATCTGCCCCTATTAAATGGAATCTTTGAATATCTCAAACTAAAAATTTTAAAGTGAGTTAAGTTTCACTATTCCCTCAGCTGAAGATGTTCAAAGATCTGGTTCATGTGTAACACTGAATATTTGCATAGCATTTTACAGTTTTCTCAGCATTTCTTACATTGTATGGTCAGATTTTCCAGCTCCCTAGTGAGATGGAATTATTATCATCCCTGTGTCACAGATGAAAAACCGGAGGCACAGGGGGAGTATCCTGCCCAAGATCACAATGAAAGCATTTCCACCTCTGACTTCAAATCTTGTGTGCTCTTTTTACTTCTCGTATGTTGTCTACCCTAAAAGCAAGTCTTCCCCCAACTGCACACCTCAAGTCCTTTCAGAAGAGACTGGTTCAAATGCTGGCTTCCTTTTTCACACGTGTAACTAAGTTTTGGACAAGCAGGAATCTCTGGCCCTTTTCCCAATTCTCGTGGGAGAAAACGAGAAAAGGTATTTCTTTTACCTAGCCTTTCCAAGACAACAAGGAAGGCTTCTCCCTATGGTGCCGGCGCCGGTACAAAGCTGGAGAAAGGGATCCTTAGGGTGTAAACTATCTTGCCAGCTACTGTTTAAACCTCTGTGAAAGATGGGCCTAATGAAATAACCCCCTATTGAACCCAGAAATCAATCCTAACTTGTAAAATAAGTTATGGGCAAGAGGAAGAGAAAAGCATAATCCTGCTGGGAGATAGTGCTTTCTCTTTTCCCCCAAAGTCTCTAGGCAGCCGCTCTCCGAGATTCTTAAGCAAGATAAGGAAACTCACCCGCCGCGCTGCGGCTTCGGGGCCAGCAGGGCTGGGACATACTCGCCGCACACTTCAGCACCGGGGACAGCTCCTGCCTCGTCAACTTCGCCTGCTCTTCGTGACGCCTCGCCGCGGGCTGTGCCTCACAGGCTGCGGGAGAGGAGGGTGTCTCCCGACGCCGGAGTTCCGGCCTCTGAGTTTTAGGGAGTGCGAATGGGTCTCCGAGAGCAACGGGAGCAGCCGGTGGCGCCTCAGGCTGCGGTGGCGACGAGTCCGACTGCACTACGGCGTTGCGGGACCGCGCCAGCGCGGAGGAGACCGAGCCCATCTCCACGGGCCGGGCCGGGCCCAGGTGAGCGGTCCCGGCTCCCCGAGGGATCCACAGCCCTCGCCCGCCGAAAGCTTACTTCCTCCTGGTGCCGGCGCTCCCCCAGCCGTCTGCTCCGCCTCTGACCCTGAGGGCTGCAGCCCCTCCTCTGAGGGCGGGGACTGGAACCGAGGGTAATGCGGGCGGTGTCCACACTCGCCTAACAGTTCGGAGTAGATGGGACTTGGGGAGTCGCTATACAGAGGTTGTCCGGAGGCTTTACTAGGGACTGGGGGAGGAAGGGGCGTGGTATCAGGCGAGGGATACTTTTTCTCCACTTTCTGCACTTGGTTCACCTGAGGCCAAAAGCTTGGCGCGTCCTTCCTGCTCCTCTGCACACGTCTGGGCCACCTCTGTCCCCCGGGAAGACGACAGGTTGAGTGAGAGCGGAGGAGTCGAGATTTGTTTTCTTCTCAATTTCTCTTCTTAAAGCCAATATCACTGCTCTTCTAGGCTGTGCTTCCCCGAGAGCCCACCCTTCCTGTTGGAGACTGAGACCAGAGAGGGAGGCGGAAGTGTAGGGGGAGTCAGCTCCGCTAGTTCTCCGCGGGGAGAGCAAGCAAGGAGGCGCCAGCCGGCCCTGGGGGCGCCCAAGACGGGAAGCCAGAGCAGCCTGGGGCCCTATTAATAGGCCTGCTTTGCTGGCTGGGGTGAGGTCACTGGCCCTTCTCTGCCTGCAGTGTGGTGGTGCCTACGTAGAGCAGAAGCAGGAAGGGAAGCCCGGTATGATGGTTCAGCTAAAAGAGGTTGCCCAGAGAGGTTTTAGGTCTTGCCCAAGGTCACAGGCAGTTAGTAGTGGAGCTGGGTTTTGTTCTTGGTTCTCCTCTTTCTAGAACCAGTCTCCTATCCATACTCCTTCCCATTCCAAAGGTTTGCAGGCTTTGAATTTTGAAACAAGACTATTGTGCAATACACAGTGTATCTGAGGTCGGAATGTGTGAAAGGAGAGTGACTATGGTATTCGTCAGCCAGTGTGGGAACCTTTCCTCCTCCCCATCCAGTGTCAGTGCTCTTTCTGTGACAGCATGACGTGATTCTTGACATTGTCATCTGTAAAATGGCATACAAACAAGTAAATGTACAGTAGTATTATCCTGGAGATGGCTTCCTGAACCACTGAACCAATCAGATCAACAAACTGCAAAACGGGAGGGGAAGAGAAAAAAGTCCTTTTTAAATTCTCAACTGGTATTTAGAGAAGAGACAGATGATTAACCGGTGGGACAGCAATGGGACAGCACAGCTCACTCTCGTTGGCCTTGTTTCCTATGAGATGAACAGAAGCTCGGATCCTAGGCCCTGAGCCAACATTATACAGAGGCCTCTCCACGATTTAGAGACACACATACCATGACCACCCACATCTTACAAGGGCTCCAGGAGTGTCCTCTTACCTCTGCCAATGTCAGGGACCCAACTTCCTATGTGCATTAGTCAGGGTTCTCCAGAGAAACAGAGTATATACATAAAGAGGGAGAGAGATTTACTGTAAGGAATTGGCTCATATGGTTATGGGGGCCGAGAAGTTCCACAATCTATAGTCAGCAAGTTGGAAACCCAGGAGAGCCAGTGCTATAAGTTCCAATCTGAGTCCAATTGCAAAGTCGGGAGAAGACAGATGCATCAGTTCAAAGAGAGGCAGAGAAAATGAATTCTCTCTTACTCTGCCTTTTTGTTCTATTTGGGCCTATAACAGATTGGATGAGGCCTATCCACACTGGGGACGGTGATCTGCTTAACTCATTTTACTGATTCAAAAGTTAATCCCATCTAGAAACACCCTTATGAACACACCCAGAATAATATTTAAACAAATATGTGGGCACCCTATGTCCCAGTCAAGTTGACACATAAGATTAGCCATCACAACATGTGTTTGTATGGCTATGTTCCTTGTAACTTTTAAAATCACTTTTTATTCTTTTCCTGCTCACCTGATGAACTAATAGGCCCTGGTATAAATCCTCACTCTGGGCAAATACTCTATTAGAAAGAAAGCTCCCTGGGAAGACGTTTCCTATTCTTGCACCATGACTTGAATTTCCTACAAACCAGACACGGGTATCATTAGCAATAATGCAAAGGTGAACATGGAAGGAAGAAAGTGTTCTGGACCTACCCTAAGTGATAACATTCCACTTGGCTGTAATTGTTGTGAAAATGAAATATAAATATACTACTTATATAAATATACTACTTCTGTATGGGATGGTAAATAGCTACTATCCTAAACCCACCTACCACCCTGGCTAACCCAGGCCTTTCCCCAGGACACACACACACACACACACACACACACACACACACACACCCATCTCATATCTGGCAGTTAAGGAATTGATGTCTGGTGTAACAAGGAACCTGAACACTGTGGCCACTATCTGATTAGTTGGAGCCAACACCATATTCTTCATATCTATTTTGAATGCCCCACCCCTTACAAAGTAGGAGCTCAGTAAATGTCAGTGTCTTTCCCTTTTCCCTTCCCTTCTCATTATTATCCATCTGTTAAGTACCTGCTACATGGCCTGCACTTTGCCTAATGACCCTTTAAGATAAGTTTTCTACATTTTTCCAGATAAGGAAGTAAAATCATCATCCAGAATGAAATGACTGCCCAAGATCACCCTGATAGTAAGTTGCAGAGTTAGGTTTTATATCCAGCTCTTAACTGAGCCCTTTCTCTGTAAGAGGTGGGGCATTTAAAATAGAGAAAAAGAGTATGATCATTCATGTTTCCCTTTGTCTCCCTTCCTGAGCAAGCTGCACCCCACAACCCAGTTCTTCCGTAAGGAAGGGTGCCCTGGAAGGGCTTTGAAACTCTGGCAATAATGTCTTCTCCCATTTCCTATCATTTCCTATCCCTATGTTTAGGAAAAGCCTTCTCCCTTGGCACGCATACGCATGCATACACACACACACACCTTTTCAGGAAGGGAGGTTCAGCTTAGCTAAGAGTTTGGTTGTTGATGCTGCTGATGATAATCGGGTTCTCCCAACTCTCCTTTCAGTGAGAAGGAATAGCCTGGAAAACTGAAACAATCTTCCCCATCTTTTTTTGTTTTTTCCGCTTGCATTTTAAAACACAAGGCTGTGTATGGTCAGCTGGAACTTGGTTAGAGGAAGCTGTTAGTGAACATGCCAGTTTCAGGTGATCTTATTCTCATGGCCCTTTCCTTTCCTCTCTCAGCCTCTGACCTCATCCACCAAGGACCTGCCAGAATTCCTTCCAGAGTTCCACCAACAGGTGCTCAGCAGAATCTGCACTGAGAAGCATTGGAAAGATCTGACCCACCTGCCAACATCCTACCAGAACCTGAAAGTCACCAACTGGGATTCATGTCTTTGGATCCTGAAGTTCTAACCATTGACAACGTTGAATTTTACCTCAGCCCTGTGCTTCTGAAAAACAGGGAAGGTCAAGACATCCCCCCCAGTCTTAATCAATTCATGCTGCTATAGCAAAAATACCAGAGACTGGGTAGTTTAAGCAGCAAACATTTATTTCTCACAGTTCTGGAGGCTGGAGGTCTGAGATCAGGGTGCCCGCATGGCTGGGTTCTGGTGAGGGCCCTTTTCCTGGTTACATCTTCACTCGGCCTTTCCCTGGTGGGTGCACACAGGAAAAGAGATGCCATGTCTTCTTCTCTTTTTATAAGAGCACTAATCCCCCCTCATGGGGGCTCTAACCCTAATTACCTCCCAAAGGTCCCACCTCCAAATACTATTACTTTAGGGATTAAGGTTTCAACATATGAATGGGGGGAAGAGCACAAACATCATTTTGCATTGTGGAAAATCGTTTACCATAAAAAACCACCATTCCCCATATGACTGAGAGAAGATTCACAGATGCCCCCTTGCTTACCTATGACAAGGCTAGACACAGACCTTCCAAATTCCCATTTTTTGCTTCATAAATGATTAACTGAAGTGTTTCATCCTCACTGATCAATAGGACAAAATAAGAAGTTAACCAAACTTGGCTGGATGTGGTGGCTCACACCTGTAATTCCAGCACTTTGGGAGGATGAGGTGGATGGATCACTTGAAGTCAGGAGTTCAAGACCAGCCTGACCAACATAGCAAAACCTCTTCTCTACTAATAATACAAAAATTAGTCAGGCATGGTGGTGCGCACTTTTAATCCCAGCTACTCGGGAGGCTGAGTCAGGAAAATTGCTTGAACCCACAAGGTGGAGGCTGCAGTGAGCCCATATCGCACCACTGTACTCCAGCCTGGGTGACAGAGCAAGACTCTGTCTCAAAGAAAAAAGAAGAAGTTAACTTGGTTAAATTGGTGACATTTCTCTCTCTCCTACGAGCCTCTAAACTTTGACCCACTCTCAGCCTTAACCAGCAGACAGCCCCTCCAGAGAACAGGCTGACCTCAGGGTAAAATGTTCTCTGATAAACTATCTGGTCATGTCACTCTTTCATCCCATGTCCCCACACCACAGTTCTTTCTAGCCTTATTTAACTCCTCTTTATAAAAGAAAACCCGGCCGGGCGCGGTGGCTCAAGCCTGTAATCCCAGCACTTTGGGAGGCCGAGGCGGGTGGATCACGAGGTCAAGATATCGAGACCATCCTGGTCAACATGGTGAAACCCCGTCTCTACTAATACAAAAAAAATTAGCTGGGCACGGTGGCGCGTGCCTGTAATCCCAGCTACTCAGGAGGCTGAGGCAGGAGAATTGCCTGAACCCAGGAGGCGGAGGTTGCGGTGAGCCGAGATCGCGCCATTGCACTCCAGCCTGGGTATCAAGAGCGAAACTCCGTCTCAAAAAAAAAAAAAAAAAGAAAGAAAACCCTTATTCACCTAGCTCCTGAGACAATCGCCTAGCTCCCGAGACAATTGCACATCTTAAGGTCAATAATTCTCCCTATTGCAAGGGTCGCTCCCCATTCTCATTTCACACACACACACACACACACACACCCCACCTACAATAATCCTTTTGAATAAAGCCTGTCCTTGCTAAGTCTGGATTTATTTTGACACCATCTTTAAGAGTTTCCTCTGAGAATATAAGTGGGTCTATGTGAGGGCACTCTAAGTCTCAGTTAATGTTTTGATGAAGATTAATTTATCCCCATTTGACAAAAGGGGAGGATGGCAGACAAGAATACTAGGAGAACCTACCAGGCACTAGACATAGGCCTGGTTATTATAAATACTTAATTTCATGTAATTCTTGAGGCTCAAAGATATGAAATGATTTCCCCAAGACCGTACAGAGGCCAGACTGAAACCTAGGTTATTAACTTGGAATCACAGGTTCAACACAGACAATAGCTCCCCACAAAATTTTAAAGATCCCAGAGTCCAGCTCCTCCCGGGTCAGGTTGGAGAAACTAGGGTCAACCAACGTGCTAATGACAGAAGAACTCAGAAAAGAACCCAAATCTTCCACCCCAGGCTCCATCTCATTCCAGCACAACCACAGCTACCACTTTTCACCAACCTCACAGCTCTGTCTTGTCAGCCTTATTAAAACTGCTCTCTGCTGAGTTAGTCTAGACAATTTCCAAGAAAGTTCAGAGGGCTCCCAAGAAGATTCCCCAACCAAGGTAATCAAAGGATTTCAAGTGAAGTCAGAACACACAGGAGCAAAGAAGCAACTCAGCTGGACTCCTTTAACATTGATTGAACACCTACAGCTTGTTATGGCTGTAGTCCTCACATGGCTCCTGCCCAGTCAGGACTACGGAAATATAACATCATGCTGGGAGCCTGAGCTGTAACACAGGCATTGGCAAATAAAAGGAAAAATATGTGTCACTCAGCCCTGAAAGGTCAGAGGGTGACCTGCTCCAGGTAAATCTGAGAGCCAGAGAATGGTTGGGATGTAGAGCTCTGGAACTGTAACATCATTGCTAAGCCTCTGGGTGCAGTACAAAAATAAAAAACACAAGCATTGCTCTTAAAAATGGCCAGGCACAGTGCCTCATGCCTGTAATCCTAGCAGTTTGGGAGGCTGAGGCAGACAGATCACCTGAGGTCAGGAGTTAGAAAATAGCCTGGCCAACATGGCGAAACCCCATCTCTACTAAAATTACAAAAAAAATTTAGCCAGACATGGTGGCACGTGCCTGTAGTCCCAGCTACTCAGGAGGCTGAGGCAAGAGAATCACTTGAACCCAGGCGGTGGAGGTTGACAGTGAGCCGAGATCACGCCACTGCACTCCAGCCTGGGCGACAGAGCGAGACTTCTTCTCTAGTTTAAAAAAAAAAACAAAAAAAAAAAAAACAGGATGTTTTTCTGCTAGATGCTTCATTGTTTCATTTGTCTTTGCAGTATCCTTGTAAATTAGAAAGATTAAAGGCATTATTCACTCTCATTCTACATTCAAACAAAACAAAGGCTTAAAAGCCAAACTGAATTGCAAACCTAAGTGGAGGATAGGGATAGACACAGGTCTAGCTCCCAGGTCTTAGGAATCCAACTAATGTTCCAACTACTATAAACAGAAAAATAGAAAGTATTTGAGTTGGATCTTTGGACCATCTATTCCGACTTACCATCCAGTGTAGAAAGAACTTCCTTCTATAGGTCTCTGAAAAAAAAAAAGTAAAATTCAGTGGGCATGGTGGCACACACCTGTAGTCCCAGCTACTTGAGAGGCTGAGGCAGAAGGATCACTTAAGCACAGGAGTTTGAGGCTGCAGTGTGCTATGATCACATGCATTCATAACCCCTGCACTACAGCCTGGGCAACAGCAAGACCCCACCCCCCCAAAAAAAACAAGTAAATTAAAACATCCAGCTCCTAATTAATGCCTCGGTAATGGAAATTCATTACCTTTCATAATATAATCATTTTCTGACTACTGAAATGATACATATTTACACATTCATGGGAGAAAGTTTGGAAACTACAAAAAAGCACAAAGCATAAAATTTAAGCCATCCATAATGCTGACGTATCCTTTATTTCTCCCTTAGTATTGAAAGAGAAATAAAGTATATATTGACTTTTAGTTCTATCACATAGGATAATGTCCAAGATATGATTTCTATTACTTTTTAGAATAGTATCTTCTAATCACAAATACCAATTCAATCATATATATCCAGTCCAATATATCCACATTTTATAAAATTAATATCATACTTTTATTATCTTAATTACTCATAATAATTTTATATATAATTTTATATACATATATTTATATATAATTTATATATTTATAAATGTAAAAACATATGTAAATAAATCATTACACTCCCCATCCCAATGAGATATCACCTCATACTCAGTATCATGGCTGCTATCAAAATCATTATGATTTATTTATATATTTATGTAAATTATAATTTGTAATGTTGTAAATACTATTATAAATAAATAAATGGACATTTATCTACTGACTTATTCCTATGTTAATTTATTCACTTCAAATTTCTAAGTTTTAATAACATTTTCCAAAATCTTCTTGAATGTTTTTACACAAATTGCTTTCTAGATCTACTTTTTTAGAACAGATTAGTCTGTGGGCTGCAGTATGCCAATCCCTGTGATAAAATTGCAGATATGGAAAGATTTGTTGTGGGGAGGAGGAAGAGTGGCTTGGTGGATCTTTGGGCCATCTATTCCAACTTACCATCCAGTGTAGAAAGGACTTCCTTCTATTGGTCTCTGAAAAAAAAAATGCAAAATTCAGTGGGCATGGTGGCATATACCTGTAGTCCCAGCTACTTGAGAGTGTGAGGCAGGAGGATCACTTAAGCACAGGAGTTTGAGGCTGCAGGTTTAAGGAGTATGTGGGATAGGAAAAAGCATACTAGGATACATCATTGTTTTATCTCAGTACAAAATATTCCACTTATTTTGAAATTTCAGATACCATTTTAAGAGGGATGAAATTTTTTTTTCAAAAGGGGAATGAGTCTTTATAGTTTAAGAAACACTCCTCATCCCAATGAGATAGCACCTCACACTTATTAGGATGGCTGCTATCCCAAAATGTAAGCAGAAAATAACAAGTGTTGGCTAGATTGTGGAGAAACTGGAATCCTGGCACACTGTTGCTGGAATGTAAAATGGTGCAGCTGCAATAGAAAACAGTATGGCACTTCCTTAAAAAAATTAAACAGAATTATCATATGATCCAGCAATTTCACTTCTGGTTATATAGCCAAAAGAATTATGTCCATAGCAGCATTATTGACAATAGCCAAGTGGTGGGGACAACCCAGATGGGCATGGAGGGATGAATGGATAAACAAAGTGTGGCATATATAAAGGAAATTCTGACACATGCTACAACATAGATATCACTTGAAGACATTACACTATGTGAAATAAGCCAGTTACCAAAAGACAAATACGGTATCGTTTCACTTGCATGGGATGTCTAGAAGAGTCAAAGTCATAGAAACAGAAAGTAGAATGGTGGTTGCCAGGGACTGGAGGGAGAGAGGGATGGAGAGTTGTTTAACGGGCATAGAATTTTAGTTTTGCAAAAACTTCTGGAGACAAACAGAATGTACTTAACAATACTGACCTGTACACTTAAAAGTGGTTAAGATAGTAAACTTAATGCTATGTATATTTTACCATAATTTTTTTACATCTAATTATGCAAAAAGAAAAAGAAGAGAAAAGAAACATTCTCCAGAACAAGACAGAATCAGCCTGTTCCTTTTTCTACATGATAAAATTGCAGATATGTGAAGACAGTCATTGTGCTCACGTCAGCTTTCTCTTTTTCAAGCCAACTGTTATCAGCTTCGTCGGCTTTTCCCCATACGACATACTGTTCAGATCCTTTGTTTTCCTTCATCGTGTTCCTGTAATACTCTCTGGTTGTTGTTTTAATGCTTTTCTTAAAATAGGATTCCCAGACCAAAGATCATCATCCAGGTGTGTCTAATCAGGATAGAATACTTTGGAACTGTTACTTCCTACAACCTAGCAGATGCTGGACTTCTGTCAATGTGTCCTAAGAATATCAACTATCAAAATCCCAGGTCAATTTTGTGGAACCTGCTTCCCTCACTTGGCATGTGGGCCTTTGAGCCTAAATGCAGAATTTTAAATATATTCCTGTTTATTTAATTTTCTGAGTTTTGCCTCAGCTGTATTAAATTAAATTAAATCAAATGACTTCCAAAAATCAAAGAAGAAAGAACCCAATCTAAATCAAAATGTGGATCTAAAATTAAAAAAAAAATGTACACGTGTTTATTGCAGCACTGTTCACAATAGCAAAGACTTGGAACCAACCCAAATACTCATCAGTGATAGACTGGGTAAAGACAATGTACCACATATACACCATGGAATATTATGCAGCCATAAAAAAGGATGAGTTCCTGTCCTTTGCAGGGACATGGATGAAGCTGGAAACCATCATTCTCAGCAAACTGATAAAAGAACAGAAAACCAAACACCGCATGGTCTCACTCATAAGTGGGAGTTGAACAATGAGAACACATGGACACAGGGAGGGGATCATCACACATCGGGGCCTTTTGGGGGTGTGGGGGAGCTAGGGGAGGGATAGCACGGTGTCGGGGGTTGGGGAGGGATAGCATTGAGAGAAATACCTAATGTAGATGATGGGGTGATGAGTGCAGCAAACCACCATGGCACATGTATACCTATATAACAAACCTGCATGTTCTCCACATGCAGGTACCCCAGAACTTAAAGTATAGTAAATAAATTTAAGAAACAAAACAACAACAACAAAAAAATCTGAAAGTCACATGCAACTTCTTCAGCCATTCCTCATGTAATAAACTTTAACACCTGAGCTTTTGTTAGATCAAGACTGAGACAAAATTCTACAGCAGCCATGGCAAATCAGTTTAATTGAGTATACCCCTGCATTTGATTGGTAGGGCTGCCTGCAACACTGTTTTTAGGAGCCTCATTCAAGCAGAAATACAGTGATGGATTAAAGATGTCTGTCAAAGACTGTGGTAAGGAAATACAGGTGAGTATGACACAAATTTGCCAGGAAGGCTCCATGGGTTTTACTGTGGCTGAATTTCTACCAACGGTCCTGTGATTGAAGTCTAAAGACTATGAGCAGAAGCGTTTCAATTGCTCTTAATTGTCGCTACCATGTCATAGGAAATGAAGCTGGAAAATGAAACCTAATGTGTGTAATTCCCTCAGACGTCAAAAGACATCTGCATGTTCAGGACCGATGATTCTGCTTTGTCCCCACCCACTCAATTTTGAACCAGAGTCTCAGTCAGAAACAGGAAACAGAATCCTAAAGGAAACCAAAGAAAACAGAAATATCAATGATGTTATTTTTAATTATCCATATTATTATAGGAAACATATATGTGAAAATATTCTTTTAATGTTATACATTTTATGAAGTGGGTGCATGTATGAATTAACCACTACTAAGGTAGATACACACCTTATGTCATTTTCCATCTATAAATACATATAAAACCATAGCAGAATACATAGGAAATAACCTAGCACTTGGCAGACACTGGGCATGCAATAAATGTTTGTTGCATTTGATTAAAATCATTTAAATCCTTCTATTTCAATTTATTAAGAAAAGCAGTTACTCCAAATGTGTAGAAATAAATGAAAACCACCCAAATGAGAAACAGCAATGGCTACTTACCCAGAGCTTGCTATAGCAAAAGAGCCACCAGCACAAAGGCAGCCAGAGGACTTGGAAAGCATATGGTGGCAAAAGGGAAGGCTTCAGGTATGCCCTGAAGCTGTTGTCATGGAAGGCTGTAGGCAGGCTAACTATAAGTGGGAAATTCTATGTAATTGGTTAGGGGAGCATATTTGGCTTATTCCAGTTGGTCCCAAGTTAGAAATAGGGAACAAAGCCGGGCGCGGTGGCTCACGCCTGTAATCCCAGCACTTTGGGAGGCCGAGGCAGGTGGATCACGAGGTCAAGAGATCGAGACCATCCCGGTCAACATGGTGAAACCCCGTCTCTACTAAAAATACAAAAAATTAGCTGGGCATGGTGGCGCGTGCCTGTAATCCCAGCTACTCAGGAGGCTGAGGCAGGAGAATTGCCTGAACCCAGGAGGCGGAGGTTGCGGTGAGCCGAGATCGCGCCATTGCACTCCAGCCTGGGTAACAAGAGCGAAACTCCATCTAAAAAAAAAAAGAAATAGGGAACATGCTGTCAGTTATTAATCAAGTCTTGGCATTTGGGGTCAAGTGCTATAGCAGTTGTTACTTGGCTTCCTGTATTGGTTAGTGCAGGTAACTGTATATATAGTCTACCCATTGTCTGTTTGAATATTTGCCTCTCAAATACAAAAGAGTAAAATTCACTTCAATTCCATAAACATTTATACAACCACTAACTATGTCAGGGACTGCATCAGATGCTTGAAATAAAGGGATGAATATGACACAGTCACTGCCCTACACGGTGGGTGTGACAGTTAATAGTGTCAACTTAATTGGATTGAAGGATACAAAGTATTGATCCCGGGTGTGTCTGTGAGGGTGTTACCAAAGGAGATTGACATTTGAATCAGTGGGCTGGGGAAGACAAATCCACCCTTAATCTGATGGGCACAACCTAATTAGCTGCCAGAGAATATAAAGCAGGCAGAAAAACATAAAAAGGAAAGACTGGCCTAGCCTCCCAACCTACAGCTTTCTCCTGTGCTGGACGCTTCCTGCCCTCGGACATCAGACTCCAGGTTCTTCACTTTTGGGTCTCGGACTGGCTGTCCTTTCTCCTCAGCTTGCAAACAGCCTATTGTGGGACTTTGTGATTGTGTAAGTTAATACGTGACAAACTCCCCTTTGCACATATATATATCCTATCACTTCTGTCCCTCTAGGGAACCCCGACTAATACAGTGGTCAAGGTAGGCATATGAAAACCTGCAAAGAGGATAGCCTATCCCCTTGTCTCTGGTACAGATGGTATTAAAGCTTCCCTAGAAAGAGCTGTTGACCCATAACTCTCCAGAAGAGTTTTCACTACCTTCAAAGTAGATGCAAGACCCTTAGATTCAGGAAATGATTTTTAAAACTGTCCTGCTGTCATTTAAGACAATGCTCTCAAAGCCTACCCAGCAAAATGATAAACCCATAAAATTACTTAACATTTTTAAACATTTAAGTCCCAGTAATAGGGACTTCCTTTGAGTTACTGTTACTTCCTCTCTTACAAACCAGAAAAGTAAAAATTTTATAGAAATTAGATTAAACTAAGATGAGCTTCCCACGTTCAGTTTTTTTGGTTTGTTCGTTCGTTTGTGGTTTTTGGTTTTTGTTTTTACAAAATACGCTTGTTCATAGCCTTGAATATTGAGTGGTACTAGCCAATAAGCAATTGTTATACTCCTCTGTCTCAATCCAGTTACCTAGACCCCCAGTTTCCTACCTGAAGCCCTGGTTATCACTCCCCACTGTATTCCACTCATCCATTCTTCCTTGGATCTTATAAGTCTTGCTGGGGCCACCAAGCCTTATGGATGGCACCCATCACTTCTGCCTCATTCTATTAGCCAAAGCAAGTCAAGAGGTAGGGAAGTAGGCTCCAAGTACAAGAAGGAGTAAAGAAAAGCCCAGGTGGTGGCTTGTGCCTGTAATATCAGCACTTTGGGAGTCCAAGGAGAAAGGATCATTTGAGACCAGGAGTCTGAGACCTTGTCTATACTAAAAATCAAAATATTAGCTGAGCACGGTGGCACATGCGTGTAGTCACAGCTACTTGGGAGACTGAGGTGGGAGATCACCTGAGCCTAGGAGGTCAAGGCTGAAGTGAGCTATGACTGTGCCACGGTACCCCAGCCTGGGTGCAAGAGCAAGACCCTGTCTCAAAAAAAAAAGAAAAAAAAAAAAAAACCTGGACTGGGGCCATGATATAGTCTGTCTTACAGCATCTGTCTGTGCCTCCGCATGCCGGTAGAAAAGCATAAACAGTGACCTGTCTAGCAGTTCCAGCCTCCTTGAGCTCATTAATAAAGCATAGCATAGTTGTGAACTGAGTTTTGGAATGGACAGATTTAGGTTTGTTACCTACTCTCACCATTTAGTAGGAGCAAAGCCTGGGGCAACCTACTAAACCTTTTTCTGACCCTCATTATTTTCATCTGCAAAATAGCTATATTAACAGTATCTTCTTTACACATTGTATTAGTTCATTCTCACAGTGCTATAAACAAATACCTGAGACTGCATAGTTTATAAAGAAAAGAGGTTTAATTCGCTCACAGTTCCACAGGCTGTACAGGAAGCATGGTGTCATCTGCTTCTCAGGAAGCCTCAGGGAGCTTGTACTCATAGCAGAAAGCAAAGCGAGAGTGGATGTCTTACATGGCAGGAGGGGGGCCAAGGGGGCAGGGTGCTACACACTTTTAAACAACTAGACCTTGTGAGAACTCTGTCACAAGACAGCATCAAGGGGATGGTGCTAAACCATTCCCCATGATCCAATCACCTCCCACCATGGTCCACTTTCAGCACTAGGGATTACATTACAACATGAGATTTGACTGGGAACACAAATCCAGACCACATCAGATGTGGAACATTGCATGCCTTTATCAGTTGAGGTACAACAGGAAGCAGGCAAACCCACGGACTGGACAATTTGACAAGAGTTTAATAAGGAATCTCATCTACAAAGGTGTGGACTGAGTTTGGGGAAACCGAAAAGGGATAGTTCAGTATCCTAGGGTCAGCAAGGGCAGGGAACTGGTACCAATCATAGGCCTGAAAGGGCAAGGGAGGGAGCGGCTACCTGAACCCAGAGCTGTGACCAGTGAGGAGGAACACAGCAAATCTGCAGCAGACCAGAGAAGAATAAACCTCTACCTCCTTCTCTTCCTGTCCCCTTTTCTCCAGCTGATGTCTCTCATTGATCAAACCTAATGAGAAGCTGAAGGAAAGGAGCCTGTTCATTCAGCGAAGACAGAACAGCCTCCCAAGCAAGGGCAAACAGATTTAGTGAATAAAAACACAGAAGACACAAACAAATTTAAATCTTAGATAAACAAATACCTTTTTTAGTATAAATATATCCCAAATATTGCATGGAACATACTTATACTAAAAAAAAAAAAAGTATTTGTTTATGTTGGGTTTTTTAAACATAACACTGTTGCATACTTAACTGACTACAGTATATATAGTAAAAAGTAACTTTTTTTTTGAGATGAAGTCTCACTGTGTCACCCAGGCTGGAGTGCAGTGGCACCAACTCTGCTCACTTCAACTTCGACCTCTCGGGTTCAAGAGATTCTCCTGTCTCAGCCTCCCGAGCAGCTGGGATTACAGGCATGTGCCACCGTGCCTGGCTAATTTTTGTATCTTTAGTAGGGACAGGGTTTCACTATGTTGGCCAGGCGTGTCTCAAACTCCTGACCTCAGGTGATCTGCCCACCTTGGCCTCCCGAAGTGCTGGGATTACAGACATGAGCCACCACGCCCAGCCTAACACCCAGGGAAATGAAAAACCTTGAGTAACTTGCTTTATTGTCACATGCATTTTATTGCAGTGGCCTGGGTTCAAACCTACAATATCTTCAAGGTATGCCTATACAAGTTATCTTATAAACTAAAACCAATTTTTAACACTGTTAAGTGTCTTTACATCTGCTAGATTGCATTATCTTATTCTACCATCTTTGGGGCACTTTAAGGAATTTTAAACGAATCCATCTAATGGTACTACAGACTTAATGTGCATTCATAAAAAATTATAGTCAAAGATAATCTTTCTCTAGCACTTCCTACATGCTGAGGAGTATGTTAAATGCAATACTTGGCTTATTGTTTAGAGCAGGGCTTCTGATGACAGATACCTAGATTCAGATCCCAGCTCTACAATTTACCAGCTGTGTGACGCTGGGCCATTATCTCACCTCTCTATCCTTCAGCTCTTCATCTGTAAAATGGGTGAGAAAAATAAGAAGTCTGTCATTGAACTCTCTACCTAAAGTGCTGGCCCCTAGTAAATACTAACGAACGTTAACATACATCATCTCATGTTGTGGGGTCCCTCAGTTTTTCCCGCTGTTTTGTCTGTTCTGACTGAAAAACACAAAGTACCTAACCCCTCTGTGACCCAGTCAGCTACATGACTTCCTCTGCAGGTTTGTACCCAGCTAGGGCCTTGACCAATCCCAAGCACTTGGTGTTTTTAGGTTGTTACTGAAAACACTAAAAGAAAGTCACTCCGCCCTGAGCCAAATTCCTTAAACCCTCATATAAACTGCATAACTTGAGCAGGAGGTCAATGCAAGAGAAGCATCAATGCCCAATTGAGACCTGGGCATTTTCACTTCATCTGGTTTCCACAGTAGCAATCAAATGTATATATAATCATCTATCAGTGTGGAAGCTGAGACATGGAAAGGTTAAATGACTTGTTTGCTAAGAAAATGCTACAGCCAATACAGTAAAATACTTATGAATACAGCTAACCAGGGATGTAAAAGGTCTCTACAATGACAGGTATAAAACACTGCTCAAAGAAATCAGAGATAGCACAAACAAATAGAAAAATACTCCATGCTCACAGATAGGAAGAATAAATATTATTAAAATGGCCATACTGCCCAAAGCAACTTATAGATTCAATACCATTCCTATTAAACTACCAATGACACCCTTCACAAAATGAGGAAAAGCTACTTTAAAATTCATATGGAACCAAAAATGAGCCCTAATAGCAAAGACAGTCCTAAACAAAAAGAACAAAGCTGGAGGCATTACATTACCTGACTTCAAACTACTACAGGGTTACAGTAAACCAAACAGTGTGGTACTGGTAGAAAAACACAGACCAATGGAACAGCATGGAGGCCCAGAAATAAGGCTATACACCTACAACCATCTGATCTCCGAAAAAGCTGACAAAAACAAGCAATGGAGAAAGGACTTTCTATTTAATAAATGGTGTTGCAATAACTTGCTAGCCGTATGCAGAAGAGTGAAACTGGACCTTCCCCCTTCCTTACACCATATATAAAAATCAACACAATATGGATGAAACACTTAAATGTAAAAACTAAAACTATAAAAACCCTGTAAGATAATCTAGGAAATACCATCCTGGACATAGGAACTGGCAAATATTTCATGATGAATACATCAAAAGCAATTGCAACAAAAGCAAAAATTGACAAATGGGATCTAATGAAACTAAAGAGCTTCTGCATGGCAAAAGAAACTATCAGCAGAGTAAACAGACAACCTATGGAATGAAGGGAATTTCTGCAAACTATACATCTGACCAAGGTCTAATATCCACAGTCTATAAGGAACCTAAACAAGTTTACAAGAAAAAAACAACCCCATGAAAACGTGGTCAAAGGACATGAACACACACTTTTCAAAAGAAGACATACATGCAGCCAACAAGCATATAAAAAAAGTTCAGTATCACTCATCATTAGAGAAACGCAAATTCAAACCACAATGAGATATCATCTCACACCAGTCAGAATGGCTATTACTAAAAAGTCAAACAACAGATGCTGGCAAGGTTGAAGAGAAAAGGGAATACTGACTTATCACTGCTGTTGGGAGTGTAAGTTAGTTCAACCATTGTGGAAAGCAGTGTGGCAATTCCTCAAAGAACTAAAATCAGAACTACCATTTGACCCAGCAACCCCATTACTGGGCATATACCTAGAGGAATATAAATCATTCCACCATAAAGACACATGCACATGAATGTTTATTGCAATACTATTCACAATAGCAGATACATGGAATCAATCTAAATGCCCATCAGTAGTAGGCTGGACAAAGAAAATGTGGTGCATATATACTATGGAATACTATGCAGCCATTAAAAAGCCATAAAATCATGTCCTTTGCAGGAACATGGATATGCAAGAGCTGGAGGCCATTATCCTTAGTAGACTAATGCAGGAACAGAAAACCAAATACCATATGTTCTCACTTATATGTGGGAGCTATATAATGAGAACCAATGGGGTGGGGTGCAGTGGCTCACACATGTAATCCCAGCACTTTGGGAGGCCAACATGAGTGGGTCACTTGAGGTCAGAAGTTCAAGACCAGTCTGGCCAACATTATGAAACCCTGTCTCTATCAAAAATACAAAAATTAGCTGGGCATGGTGATGCACACCTGTAATCCCATCTACTTAGGAGGCTGAGGCAGGACAATTGCTTGAATCTGGGAGGTGGAGGTTGCAGTGAGCTGAGGTGGTGCCACTGCACTCCAGCCTGGGCAACAGACTCTGTCCCAAAAAAGAAAAAAGAAAAGAGAACCCATGGGCACAAAGAGGGGAATAACAGACAATGGGGCCTCCTTGAGGGCGAAGGGTAGGAGGAGGGAGAGAATCAGGAAAAATAACTATCAAGTACTATTCTTAACACCTGGGTGATGAAATAATTTGTACACCAAACCCCCATGTCATGAGTTTGCCTGTATTAACAAACCTGCACATATACCCCTGAACCTAAAATACAAGTTTAAGAAAGACAAAATGCTGTAGTCACTACTGCAAAGGAAAAATAAACGAAGTGAAAAACGACCCAAAGAATGAGGAAAAATATTTGTAAACTATTCATCTGACAAAGGATTAATAAACAGACTAAATAAGGAGCACAAATAACTCCATGGAAAAAAATCTAGTAATCTAATTTAAAATGGGCAAAAGATATGAACAGATATTTCTCAAAAGAAGACACACAAATGGCACTGGAGGTTAATGTGTGGGGCATGGCATAGAAGATGATGTTGGTTGAAAGGAAGGGGTCAGATCACCCCACAGGTGGAATATTCATCAGAGGTGACCTGAGGCGATTGCTTGTGATGCACTGCATCTATGCCCACGAGCTCTGGGGAGGGGGGGTGGCCTGTCCAAGTTGAAAGGATCCCACAAAAGTGGAACACACCCAACTCTAACTGGAGCATGACCTACCTCAGAGGGCTCCTCTAGGCTAGAAGCTACCGGAAGATGGAAGGAAGAAATTCCTGGAAGATGGAGGGAGGGAGTATGGAGACAGATAAAGAATGCTGACAGAGAGAGAGAGGAAGCTATGTAGGGACCAGACCCCAGCGTGCTGCCTAGCAACAAAAGCAAACCCTTCATGACCCCAGAGCACTACCTCAATTCTGCAGCTGCCTTGGGCTGCAACTCGGAAACTTCAACTCTGCCCACAAGTTGAGGACACTGAAGCATGTAACTTCATCTAGCCTATGACCAAAGGCTGGGGAGCACTCAGGTTCTATATCAGTTGCGCATAACAGAAAACCTGATTAACAGTGGCTTAACCACAAATGTATTTATTCGTCTCACCTGACAAAATGTCTAGAGCTAGGTAGCTCCAAAGTTGTTTAGCCTCCCTTCGATTGCATTGGCCTTCATCTCAGGGTAGCAAAATGACTGCCAAAGCTCCAGGCATGACATCCTCACACCATAGTAATCCAAGCAGGAAGGAAGAAGACTGGTGGGAAAGAGTCTTCTGGTAGTACAAACCTCTCTTATTAGGGAAGAAAATTGGAAGTCACCCAGCAAACATTTCCCATTGTATCTTACAGGCCAGAATCACTTCATATGCCTAGTTCCCCAAACCAATCACTGGCAAAGAGAAGTAGGATACTGTAATTACTTTAATCCTGATTTCTCGCCTGGGGCTGAGAGTTGCCTGCAAAACAAAATTGGGCTTCTTTTAACAAGGCTAGGCAAAGCAACAGTGCCTCAACCTTACCCATTACTCTTCCCCCTACCCGGAGCTTGGCCCTTGATCATCAAATCCATTTGACCTGCTCACAGAAGAAAGGAGGAGCACTCTTCTTAATGAGAGAGGAAAGACTCTGTAGGAGGGCCAGTTCCTGCTCATTATGCTACTGAAATTCTTGCCACAAACATTCCCCCATGGAATCCCAATGGTGTGGCCCTCCAAAGGAAGTTTCTGCTATACCTACACCCAAGGACTCGGGACTTCTTTAATACATCTCAAGACAGACCAATTCCACAACAAATTTACTAGTCATGAGTATTTTACAGAAGATCTCATAGAAACAGAAACAGAGTGAAGAGCCTCTGCTGAGCCCTTCACTCCAATAATTCTGCCTTGAACAACGCTTCCAGAGCTATCTCTTTGATAGCTCACCACCACTCCTCTGACCTTGATTCACATATCCTCAGCCCTGAGTGATCATCTATTGCTTTCAGCTTACTCTATCCAGTCAACCAAACAAAAGCCCAACAGCAGTTCACAGATCTGTAATCAAAGATTCTTCCTCAAGCAAAGCAACTAAAATTATCATTCAATAGTATATATATTGATAATTAGGATAATAAGGAGAGCAAAAGAATAAAAGGTGAAGATTAAAGTGATAATTTGGTAAGACATATTGAAAGGGGAGGCCGGGCAAGGTGGCTCTTGCCTGTGATCCCAGCACTTTGGGAGGCCAAGGCGGGTGGATCACCTGAGGTCAGGAGTTCGAGACCAGCCTGGCCAACATGGTGAAACCCAATCTTTACTAAAAATACAAAAACTAGCCAATCATGGTGGCAGGCACTTGTAATCCCAGCTACTCGGGAAGCTGAGGTGGGAGAATAGCCTGAACCAGGGAGGCAGAAGTTGCAGTGAACTGAGATCACGTCACTACACACTCCAGCCTGGACGACAGAGTGAGACTCCATCTCAGAACAAAAAAAGAAGAAGACAAAGGGCTGGGATCAGTGGCTCATGCCTGTAATCCCAGCACTTTGGGAGGCTGATGTGGGTGGATCATGAGATCAGGAGATTGAGACCATCCTGGCCAACATGGTGAAACGCCATCTCTACTAAAAATACAAAAAGTAGCAGACATGGTGGCAGGCACCTGTAGTCTCAGCTACTCAGGAGGCTGAGGCAGGAGAATGGTTTGAACTTGGGAGGTGGAGGTTGCAGTGAGGCAAGATTGCCTCACTGCACTCCAGCCTGGCAACACATCTCAAAACAAACAAAAAAAAAGACAGGGGGGAACATTGATTGTTGTATCTTTAGACAGGTATTCATTTTTTAGGTCACCCAAGGGTAGCTAATTTTTACAATTAAAAGTCATTTCCATGTGATATAAAAATATACCCAAAGTAAAAACAAGACAAAGTCACTTCAGGTTATCATATTGTATTTTAATTAGCTCTTATTTCATGTTCAAACTTTTGCTATGCAGGTATATGTGTGTATTAAATATCATTACTCCCAGCACTTTGGTAGGTTGAGGCAGGCCCTAACCCTAATCCTTTTTCTTGGGGCTGACCTTGGAGGCACTGAATTGCTTTCTGGCAAGAGGTCCATGAAACACACTTTTAAAAATTCTTGCAGTGATTCTCATGCTTGCTGAAGTTCCTTTACTCTGAAGAGTTTAGTTGCTTTTTTTTAATCACTAAGTTATTAGAAGTCACCTCACATGTTTCATACATTCAGGCAAGACAGCTCTGTTCTCTTCAGCATTAGTTTCTAAATGAATGTCTAAGCAGGAATTTCAAGCTATTTGCAAGTGTTCTTCCATAAATAGCACACTTTAGATGAGGGTAGTCTTGAGTCCCAGTATTGAAAAGCCAAATCGGAATGCAGTCATCACTGTATTTTTCTTTTCAGAGTAGAAACATTTAGATGGGCTTTGTGGGAGTTTTGTTTTGATCAGAGGAATGCAACTTACAGATTTAATGATCACGCTGGGACAAATGTACAATATGTAGTTTTTATGCTTCTCATTAACTTGTTTTGGCTTTAATGCTTTTTGCGCTTCCTGGATGTAAATTAAACTAGGACTATAAGTCATTTAGAACTATCTTGTGAGTCTGGGCATGGTGACACACGCCTGTAATCCCAGGACTTTGGGAGGCCGAGACGGGACGATTGCTTGAGCTCAGAAATCCAAGACCAGCCTGGGCAATACGGTGAAAATATTTGTCTCTACAAAAAATACAAAAATTAGTCAGGTGTGGTGGCACATGCCTGTAGTCCCAGCTACTTCAGAGGCCAAGGTGAGAGGATCGCTTGAACCCAAGAGGTCAGGGGTGTGTGAGCCAAACTCACACCACTGCACTCCAGCCTTGGTGACAGAGCGAGGAGACAGTATCTCAAAAAAACAAACAAACCATATTGTGATCAAAACCACTGTAGCCTCCAGTCAGATGACAAGTTGAAAAGGTGAAGAGCATGATCTTTTGAGCACCTCAGTCAGTCACCATCAGAAGCTCTTAATTTGGTTTATTTTAAAGGGAGAAACTGGGCTGAGTATGGAGGCTCACGCCTACAATTCCAACATTTTGGGAAGCCAAGGCAGGAAGATCACTTGAGCACAGGAGTTCAAGACCAGCCTGGGCAACATAGTGAGACCTCATCGCTACAAAAAAAAAAATTTTTTTTTAATTAATTAACCGGGCATGGTGGCACACACCTGTAGTCCCATAGCTACTTGGGAGGTTGAGTTGGGAGGATCGCTTGAGAAGACTAAGTCTGCAGTGAGCTGAGATCATGCTTCCGCACTCCAGCTTGGGCTATAGGGCAAGACTCTGTCTGTTAAAAAAAAAAAAAAAAGAAAAAAAAGGGAAAAACTGTAAATGGCTTTAGAAAGGCTTTTTTAAAAAGAAAAGTTATTATTTTTAATGATGTGAACCCCCAGAATATTTTACAAAACCTCTCAGGACTTAGGAAAGTCTTGTTTTAAGCCTTTTCTCCATATTTCCCTTAATAATTATTTTAACCATTCTGTTTCATACAGGAAACTCATTTTTCCCCCTGGATAATAAAAAATAACTCGATTTGACCTTGGAACATATCCAGATACATTAGAATGAAGCACACATGCTCTTCCCAGAGCCTGGCCCTGCCTGCCTCCTGCCTTGGCCTGCTATCAGAAGTCTAGCACCTTATCTAGGTGGAAGGAAGAGCAGGAGATGGGACCTTACATAGTTCACTCTAGCTTAAAAGTAGTTGTGTCTCTAAAGTGGAATAGGAAGTGCACCCAGCATTGGAGGTACTTAACACAGAGAAATAGGAGGAAATTTCAGAGGAGAGGTGATCTGACAGGGACCTTGATGTAGCTTCAGTGGCCTCTGGTAGAGGTTGTTGGGCTCTGCTGACCAGGCCTTCTCCTTACAGGAGGTGCAGCCATGAAGGCCGGCATGAAGGAGGGCGACCGGATCATCAAAGTGAGTGACCCCAACATGCACTCCCACTCCCAGCTGTGGAGGCAGATGTGCAGGGCACCCCTGGCCTTGCCCCATCCTGCACACTTCCATCTTGATACCAACTACCAGGCAGCCACTGAGTTAGGGGTGGTCCATGCGAGGGAGCACAGTGGTATAGTGTGGAGAGAGAGCAAGGAGGAAGATAGCTGTGGCCCTTCTTGACTCTGAAGCAACCAAGCTTTGAGAACAAGTTTTATTCTCATTTCATAACTGACCAAAATAAGATTAACTTATTTTGGTAGTAACTCGTGGAAGGACCCAAGACTTTGCTTCTCAGGTTGATATTCTTTCCTCCGTATAATGCCAACCTGGGATCCTTGCCCATGCTGAACTACTATAACCTGCCCTGGTTGTTCAGGCCTTTCTTCGACAGAATGGTGTTCAGAACCAGCCTGGGCAGCATAGTGGGGAACCATTGAGGAAATCCTAGATGCAGAGACTGCTTAGTCCTCTGTGAGGAGGAAGCACACTGGGGCAGTGGACATTCACATGTGTGTGAGACAAATGGTCGGAAAAGTGTATACCAAAACTAAGTGAATGAATGAACAAATTAAGGAATGAAGACGCAGGTCTTATCCCTGAAAACTTACAGGCTCGCTGGAGAGACAGAACAAATAGCAGATATGAACAGAACAAATTCATAGTGTGACTTGAGTAAACAAGTGACCAGAGGAGGCTAAAGAGCACTGGAAAATGGCTTCCTGAAGACGTGGTGTTTTGAACTTACAGAAGGATGCCCTAGCTGTTCATCACCATTACTCAAAATTGTTTGTCCCTCCAACAGGTCAACGGCACCATGGTGACCAATAGCTCACACCTGGAAGTGGTAAAGCTGATCAAATGTGAGTTGGAGAGAGGTGACAGCTAACGTAGGGGAGCAGATGGGCTGGGAGGGAGGAAAGGGCAGGCCTGCCATCCCAGGAGGTTTCCTTTTAGATGTGTGAGGCAGCTGAAGTCACGTCTTTAATCTTAACATGGAGTGATCCACTTAAATGGCCACAATTCCCTATTATTTCAAGTGGAGACACTACTAGGCTGTCATGAGACGTCTTATGTTTACCCACACCCATCTTTGCCACTCCTGTTTAGACCACATCCTACTGAGACCAGGTCTCCCTCAAATACCTTCCAATTCCCTCTCCCATTCATGGACATTCATACTCATTTGTTTTCTAGTTGGCAGGGAAAAGCAACCATAATCTGTTTGTAGCCAGGAAGGCTCAACAATTTGAGTCTGCGCAAATATTCAAATAGAAGCAACAAATGTTGAAGAAAGAATTTAAGAATGTGGGAAGTTTGGGGAGGGCAGAGGGCTGGAATCTGAGTGCCTGATCTGTGCCATGTGGGCAATATGCCCAGAGTGTGACACTGGCTATGCACTTTAGTGAGATAAAGGGGGAAACAAGGGGCTGCTGAGGTGGCCCGTGGGGTGTGTTCCCAGATATTTATGAGTGGAGTTCTAGTTGAGGTCTGTGCGTGAAGGAAGGGCAGGAAGTGGTACTTGGGTCCATGCAGGGCATCAAGGCAGGGATTAAAGAATGGATGGGGCATTAAAAGTGAGGAGAACTTAATCTACAGAATTATAAGCTTAATGACAGGACAAGGGAGAACAGTCCCCTCGACCCCCCTACCACCGTACCTGGACTGTCTGTCCAGAACAGCACTCCTGGAGCAAGTCTCTGTCTCCCTCTAGCTGATGCCTCTGTCAAACTCACCCTCCTGGGCTCTTCACCTTCATCCGTGGGCATCCCTGGACTTCAGCAGGACCCATTCCCAGCAGGAGCTCCCCGAATCACCCCAGCGATCCCCCCACTACCACCTCCTCCACCTCTACCACCTCCACAATGCATCACAGGACCCAGACCTCTGCAGGTAATGATCCTTCCGGTTCTCTTTCCTCACCCTAATGTCCTGTTGAAGAGCTCCGCACTGGGGAGGAAAGCAGGTTAAATCCATTGGGGTTGTGGTAAGCAGAGCAAGTCAAAAGACATATGGAAGACGACTGAAAGAGTTCAACAAAAACCAGGGCTGCACAGTAACAGTTGTTCCCTGCCTCAGTGTCCTCCTTCCATGGAAATGCATATGTGGTTTTATCACACAGCAACATTGGGTGTTCCCTAAATGTGTGGAAGGCTCTAAGGGCGCTCTCCAAAAGTACTCCTCATCGGAGAGAGAGTGCACACTTCCGGCAGGGACAGAATGCATCTGTTCAAGACCGTTGCCAGCCAGTGTTAACCAGGGTATGGTATAAAGTCAAGGTGCAGGGGAAAGGCTTCCTAGAGAAAAGCCTGCTTCAAGGTGCAAAATACAGAGCCCACTCAGTAGAGGGAGGGATCAGAAAAGGACAAAAACAAGTAGAGGCCAGTGCAGTGGCTCACACCTGTAATCCCAGCACTTTGGGAGGCCGAGGTGGGAGGATCACTTGGGCTCAGGAGTTTGAGACCAACCTGGGCAACATGGCAAAACCCTGTGTCTACCAAAAGCACAAAAAATTAGCCAGGCATGGTGGCACGCACCTGTGGTCCCAGGTACTCAGGAGGCTGAGGTAAGAGGGTTGTTTGAGCCAGAAGGCAGAGGTTGCAGTGAGCCATGATTGTGCCACTGCACTGTAGCCTGGGTGACAGAGGGAGACCCCATCTCAAAGAAGAAACAAAACAAACAAGTAGAAAGGGAGCTCTGGAAGCAAGGAAGGAACGCCTATGTGAAGAGTTGAAAGAGGACAAGATGCAGACAGGTAGAGGGAACAGGATTTTTCAGTTGGAATGAAGACTAAACCCACAAGTCTTGGGAGACTTTAGGGAGCAACTTGATGCCAAAGGTGATGACAGCCAAGGTTTCTAGAAGTTCAGGAATAAACTCAAAATAAGATGTGTGTTTCCTGCATTCCAGCAAGGTACTGAATAAAACATACTTATGATTCAGGCTCTACTCTCGTAGCTTTCCTTGCCCAAGAATCAGCAGATAGAAGAGAGTTAAGCTATTGAGTTCATCCCTAACTCTTATACTGCCATATTTTCCATCTCTAGGGTCCCGAAGATCAAAAACATGCCACCCAGATCCTCAGAAATATGCTGAGGCAGGAAGAAAAAGAATTACAGGTAAGGCCACTGCCAACGGTAGACTGGCCATTGCCTGAGTGAAATAATACTTTCTCAGAGCAGCCTGCCAGCGTGCACAACTTCATTTACAGGCAATATCCCATCACAGTAAAACCGCAAAAAATGAAACTTCCGGACCACTAAAGAATGACCATTGGCCGGTAGAATTTAGTAAAGCGGAACTTCACCAGTAGAATAAATAGGATTCTCCATGTGTAATAGGATAGTGAATATGTAGACCAAAAGAAAAAGGTCAATGGAGTTTATCTGGGACATTTCCAAGGAAAGGAAGGGAAAGAGAGAAGAAAGGAAGGGGCAGGTGCGTCCTGGGCCAGCCTGATAGAGGTGGGGAGCACTTGGATGAAGGATAAAGAGAGTTTTCAGGCCTAGAAGTGATGTGCACAGAGAACAGTAAGTAGATTAATTTGCTGGAGTAGAATAACCAGATTCCTGTTACAGCCATACATGTAAGTGCCGCCATATACAGAACATGGTTGGCCAGGCGTGGTGGCTCACACCTGTAATCCAGCACTTTAGGAGGCTGAGGTGGGTGAATCACAAGATCAAGAGATCAAGACCACCCTTGCCAACATGGTGAAACCCCGTATCTACTAAAAATGCAAAAATTAGCCGGTCGTGGTGGTGCGCGCCTGTAGGCCCAGCTACTCGGGAGGCTGAGGCAGAAGAATCATTTGAACCCAGGAGGTGAAGGTTTTAGGGAGCTGAGGTTGCACCGCTGCACTCCACTCTGACAACAGAGTGAGACTCCGTCTCAAAAAAAAAAAAAAAAAAAATTGTTTTATTTTCTAGGCTATATAGAAATGAAAAAGATTCTGGTTCTTCCCCTCAACATGTTTAAAATCTAATGGAGGAAATTTAAATTACAGCAGGAGGGAGAGTGGGAGGAACAAAGAGCTTACAATAAGAGAACAAAGGAGAGCACAATTAAGTAATAATGGGAAATATGGGGAAGGGCTTTGCAGAGTGGATAATATTTCAGCTGGGCCTTGAAGAGCAGTACTTGAGTAGGCAAAAGAGATGGGGGAGGGAATGCTAGTGAAAAGACAGCATAGGTCAAAGACACAAACATGTAAAAATACATGTATTTATTTGACAAGCACTGAGTTCTTGCTGTATGCTAGGTACTGAGTGCGTGTTGGGGCAGTAGGTGGGAGTAATGTCAGGGGTGGGCGTTGGAATGGTTACAAAGATAAACAAGAAGTGAACCTCTCCTTTAATGAGTTAGTGATTCCATAGGATATGGATGGATGAATGAATATATACTATATTATAAGTGCTGATATTTATATATTGGCAAATGTCAGGGTAATCAAGCCAGTATGGTACTGGTTCAAGGACAGACCTATAGATCAATGGAATAGAATTCAGATTCTGGAAATTAACCCATACATCTGTGGTCAACTGATTTTCAACACAGGTGCCAAGACAATTCAATGGAGAAAAAATAGTCTTTTGAACAAATGAGGCAGGGACAAATGGATATCCACATACAGTTAATGAACTTGGACCCTTACCTCACACGGTAAACAAAATTTAACTCAAAATGGACAAAGACTTGAATATAAAAGCCAAAAGTATTTTTAAAAACTATAAAACTCCTAGAAAAAATTTTTGATAGCAGTAAATCTTCATGACTTTGGATTGGGCAGTGGTTTCTTAGATGAACACCAAAAGCTAACCAAAAAAAAAAAAAAAAAAGATTAGTTGGATTTCATCAAAATTTAAAACTTTTGGGTGTCAAAGGATGCTCTTAAGAAAGTAAAGGCGGGCCGGGCGCGGTGGCTCGAGCCTGTAATCCCAGCACTTTGGGAGGCCAAGGCGGGTGGATCACGAGGTCAAGAGATCGAGACCATCCTGGTCAACACGGTGAAACCCCATCTCTAACTAATACAAAAAATTAGCTGGGCATGGTGGCGCATGCCTGTAATCCCAGCTACTCAGGAGGCTGAGGCAGGAGAATTGCCTGAACCCAGGAGGCGGAGGTTGCGGTGAGCCTAGATCGCGCCATTGCACTCCAGCCTAGGTAACAAGAGCGAAACTCCGTCTAAAAAAAAAAAAAAAGAAAAAAAAAACCCTCAGCTTTCCTAGGACCTTTACTGATCAACAACCCCCTGCCCTCAAGGGCACTTCCATGGAGCCTTAAGGTTCTGCAAAACCTGATTTGAAAGGCCCTACTCTCAGGGACAGAGCTAGATCCAGGAGACACTTCAGGAAGACGGGTTTTGACTCAATGCACACAGCTTGCAAAGAAGCTGGGCTGTCTGGCAATGGAGTGGACTGACTTGAGAGCCAGAGAATTGTCCTGTTGTTTTTCAGACACTGTCAATGGTGTCTAACAACATTAGCATCTAACAATGTTCAGATGTTATTAGACATCTAAATATTCAACATTCTACCTATATATACATTATATTATAATATTATATTACATATATAGTATATATATTATATTCAATCTTATACCTAAGTATAAGGTTACTTAATATTTTTCTTTAAGCCAACTCAGTTCTTTAAACTTAAACTCATCTTAAGGGAATTTGTCATTACCTTAAATGAAAACCAACATCACACACTATAAATGCAGAGAAAATGTAACACTAAATATAAGTTTAGAACCAAGTTTGTTAAATTCTACCTAGAAATATATAGAACAGTGTAGAAGAAAGCTGCCATTTATATTAAAAAGAGGAAAAGGAGCCTCTTTCTTAAGACCGCTCTGAATGAATGTTTAGAATCTGATGGTTATTCCCGCTGAGGAGGGGAATTAGCTGGCTTGAGGATGAAGTGGATGGAAGACTTTTTATTTTATATTTACTCCTTTGTGTCCTCAATTTAAAACTACATGATGTAAAAAATTACTAAAAAAAAAAATAGAGACAAAATTTCAAACAAGCTGAAAGATAAACTCTAGCTCAATTCTATTGCTTGTCAAAGGCTTTAATGAAGCTTGAGGCCAATTCTGCCTTGGTTAAAGGTATTAAAGCTATGCAGGCACCAGGCCGAAGTTTTTTCTGGGTTAATCAAAAGGATGGAATGAGAACTGAAAAGAAACTAACTTTCTTACAATATGAGCCAATGTTGTTTAATGCCATGTCCACATCACCTAAGATCATTTTGACCCTCAACAAAAATCATCTCACTTAAAATCATCTTGAGTTCTACTTCACACACTGGAAAACATTGGTGTCAGGAGTTATATAGGTGGTATTTTCAAACTGTGGGTTGTCAACAACGAGGTAACGGTTTCCTAGTTTTCTCCTTTTATCATTTTTTTTGTGTGTCACACAAGATGCTCTTGACTAGAAGCAGTTTGACTAGCACCAGCTGTGAAGGGAACTTGGGGCAGGGAGCTGTTCTCTTATGAACCCAGGAAGGGGGATCACATGGGAGCTAAGCTGGAACCAGCTGTGCTGCTGTGCCCTGTCTCCCATCACACTCATCCTTCTGCCTTTCAGAGCAACATCATATTCCAGGATCTGGAGAAACTGAAGTCTCGGCCAGCTCACCTGGGGGTTTTTCTACGTTACGTCTTCTCTGAGGCGGACCCCAGTCCACTGGTAAGTCAGAAGCATCCGTCTTGATTGAGTGCCTGCTGTGCTGAACAGAGAGAACCTCTAGCCTCTGTTTCTGCTCCCTAACTGTTACAAGTCAGATCCATGGGCACAGCGGGCTCTTCAAGGACAAAATAGCCAAGAAGATGTAACCTATGCAGAAGGAACTTTTCACTGTATGACACAGCTAACTCACTACATCAGTTGCCTAGAGGGGAGTAAGAGGGCAAGGCCAGGAAAACTCCTTCTTGATCAGTTCAGAACGTCGTCTTGGAGAAGTTGTTCCTAGAGTATTTTAAATGAAGGTAGATAGAGACTGACTAGGGAGTTGAGACAATAGCCCTGCGAGAAAACTGGCAGATGGCAAGGCTGAAAGGTCTTCCGTGCTAAGATGATGACACGAGGGAATGTGAGCGCATGGAGACCAAAGTGCCTGGGGACAGTGCTCAGAGCCAGCAGCCTTCCCAGTTTCTTCCTTCTGCTCAGCTGCTTAGAAAGGAAAGGGAGATGGAGGAGAGGGGTTGGGGCTGTAGTCTTCAGAATAAACTTCTCACCTGGGGCATGGGCTGCTGTTTAGTCTTTCTGGGGATACCATCAGAAGCCAGAATGAACAGCCATCCACGGGTATTCACTGAACACCTGTGTGCAAGTCCAAGTGCTGGTGACTCGGAAGCATTCCTGAATAAGACAGGGCACACCACAGAGAGAAGTAAAACATGACCCCTTAGGAAACAAGACGTAAACAAGCACAAGACGCAAGTGAAATACACGTGTGGAGAGGATGCGGAGTTGAGGCGTGATCAGTGTTGAAGATGTGCCCGTGGGAAGGGGGTGGGGATTATTTTACCACAGGTTTCGAAATGGTCTGACCCCAGCTTTCTCAACCTCAGCACTGTTTTGAGCTGGAGAATTCTTTGTTGTGGTAGACTGTCCTGCGGCTTTGGGGAAATAGAGCTGTGTCGCCGGGCTGTACCCACTAGATGCCGGTAGCACCATACTCGCCCAGTAGTTGTGACAACTAAAAATGTCTCCAGATGCGGCCAAATGTTCCCTAGAGGGCAAAATTCCTGCTGGGGGAAAACCACTGCTCTAACCCAGTTATCTCTCCTCCTAGCTTTTTTACCTGTGTGCAGAAGTTTATCAGCAGACAAGCCCCAAGGAGTCCCGAAGCTTGGGGAATGACATCTGGAGTATTTTCCTGGAGAAAAATGCGGTGAGGCAGTCATAGATTGAATTACAATTTTATTATATTCTTTGAACTACCCGGAGGCAGAGGAAAATTAAGCAAAACATTCGGACCAAACGGAGACATGTTCTTAAAGAGGAATCTAGGCCGAGAGATTAGTATCCCTGGATTCTGTTCCAGTGCCACTCTCAAAAAATCTCGCTGTACCTCTTTTTCCACATAGAATACACGTTGTGTCTCTCTGGAATGTTTGGAGGAAGAGATTGTACCAGATTCTCTTTACCCTCCCCTGATTCAGCACCCTGGTTCCCCCCAGCCATCCCTGCCTTGCCCATTTCTGGGTTGAAGAAACAGAGGTCTAGAGACATCAGATGATCTAGATCAGTGAGGCAAGAGGAGAATCCTGGCTTCTGAAGCTCAGTCCGACTTGCTATTACTACCCGAAGGCAGGAGTCAGAGGTGGGAGGCCTCTGAGTGTCTGGCATAGGCAGCACCCTGTGCACTGGCGCAGAGTTCCCAGGGGTGTGTCAGGGATCCCACGGGCAAGAGCACTTCTGCCTGCAGAGGGCAACTGCCATCCCAGACTTTCTAACCTGATCAACTAAACTAATTCCAAGGTGACTTTATTCTTCTGGCAGTAAGCTTGTAGGGTTAATGAGGTTGGGGAAAATTGGTTTTTCTTAAGAGTTTTGGCCCAGCACGGTGGCTCACGCCTGTAATTCCAGCACTTTGGGAGGCCGAGGTGGGTGGATCACAAGATCAGAAGATCGAGACCCTCCTGGCTAACATGGTAAAACCCCATCTCTACTAAAAATACAAAAGAATTAGCTGGGCATGGTGGCAAGTGCCTGTAGTCCCAGCTACTCAGGAGGCTGAGGCAGGAGAATCTCTTGAACCTGGGAAGTGGAGATTGCAGTGAGCTGAGATTGTACCACTGTACTCCAGCCTGGGCAAAAGAGTGAGACTCTGTCTCAAAAAAAAAAAAGAGTTTTATATTTGCCCCCTTAAATGGGTCTTGAGTAGGGAGGTTAGAGCTGCTGGTTGTTCTCTGTTGGGTGTTCGGAGCCGCTCCAGTACCCAGGTTTCAAGGACTTGTGTAGCAAAAGCCAGACACCATACTAACTGCAAGGCTGGGTGACACAAGGCTAGCTTTCCCTTGGGAGTCGGGGGGACGAAAAGTTCACCATATAGCCTAATGAAGGCTTTTCCCTTGCTGCTAAGTCAGCACAGGTCTGCTTTTTGGACAACATGCCATTCCATGTACTCTAATGGCCTGGAAATAAGAGTGGAAAAAGCTGCGTGTGCCGCTCTCAGAATATAGTCCCAGCTCGCTCTGTAGCCTCAGACTCTGTTTCCCAAAAACCCTAGCCTAGAATTCAGGTGTGCAGTTGGAGAGTAATGAGAAGGATGGTGGGCGAATGTAGACAAAAAGGCATGTGGCCAAGCCCTCCTCACCCCGCACACTGTTCATCTCTCTGGAGTGTGCAGACCTGACCATTCTGCTCCACGCTTCTGTTTTTTAGCCTCTGAGAGTGAAGATCCCTGAGACGTTACAGGCTTTAATTGGTAAGTTGGCTCATTGGTTGGTTAGTCTCTGCTTGGTGCCTTTCTTCTCCTGAGCTCTCAGGAAGCTCCAGTGGACAGAAGGGACATAGTCGCTATCCTTGGGCAACCGTCCTCTAATAGGGGAATGGACCCATAGGACAGTTGCTCCAGAACACTGCACGGTAGCTAACGGACAGGTGCAAATGGGACAGACCCTGCCTAGGCGCTCACTCTGCTGTGGGGAGCTTGTCATGGGAAGACAGTGGACTTGGAGTTAGGAGACCGAGGTTCATGTCTGCCACCCTTCCACATGACCTCTCTGGGCCTCCGCTGGCTTATCTGTACAAAGAGGAAATCACACTTGATCAGGGATTCCTAAGCCAGGTTGATTATCAAGAATCCCTTGGGGAACAAAAAATAGAGAAACTAGGGCCTCACTCCATCCTCCTGCAGAGCTGGAATCTCTAGCATGGTTTTTCTTGTTGGTTTTATTTTGTGGGGGGAGTTATTTTTGTTCCTTAACTTACACAAGTTAAGGAACTGACAGCAGCTAGTCCAGAGTGAGGACCCAGCAGGCTAGATGGTGCCGGGCTCCCTTTTCCTTCTGATCATGAGAAGAAGAATTAAGCAGAGGCAGTCTAAGGTGATGTCAGCCTGAGAAGCTAATCACTAGCAGCTTTTTAGAGGACAGGAATTGGAAGCTGCATTTAGAAAGAGATGATTTGTGGGCACATGTGACAGGGAGGAGAGCTTATGGACCCAGGCAGAGGGTGAACAGAGCTTGCTCAAATGCAGAGTGAGAGTGAAGCGCAGCTCCCAGGAACTTAGCCTGGCCTGGGTGGGGATGGATGCAGGAACTAGAGGAGAGACATCTTTCGGTTAATACTGGGGAGCTCAGGTTTCATGGAATGTGAAGTGCTCGCCTTTTTTAGCCTTGTGAGTTGCTTCTGGGGCAGTAGAGGGGAGCAAGCCTCTCAGAGGTCTGCACTTGGATGTCAGAATGGCACTTAGACACATCTGATGAGAGGGGCTTTAATACTTCTCTCAATGGAGCACAGAACATCCAGAAAATATTTTTGTCCTTGCCGTGGACTTTGTATATCAGGATTCCAGTCCTGAATTCAGGAATGATCTGAGAGGTCCAGGCCTCCTTTTCCTTTAGGCTAACAGGGCAGAAAGCCAGCCCTTCCTCCCAGTGTCACAGGGAGCTGAAATGCCTTGAGCTGCTCAGCAGAAGTGACCTCCCCCTACCCCCAGCACCCCACCCACTGTGCCTTCTCTGGTCTCCCACTACAGACTTGCACCTGCGGAACAGCAAGGACACCCACGGCGTTCTCTGTGAAGCTCAAGAGGCAGCTGTGCCTGAGATCCAGGAGCAGATCCATGACTACAGGTTGGCCCAGGAGCTGCCCTCCCACCACTCTCCTCTCACCTCCACCACTTGGCCCTTGCTCCTTCCCTCTGGGGCCTGCATGTGTCTCTTGTTATGTGTGTTTGCCTCACTCTTTCTGGGTGTCCATCTACTGAGCATTTGTGTATAGTTCTTTCTTTCCCTGTGTTTCTCTGGCTTAGAACGAAGCGCACTCTGGGCCTGGGCAGCCTGTATGGTGAAAACGACCTGCTGGACCTGGATGGCGACCCTCTCCGAGAGCACCAAGTGGCCGAGAAGCAGCTGACTGCCCTTGGAGATATTTTGTGAGTCTTCAGCTTCCTCCCTCCCCACTGAATGTGCCAAGCAGGTTGACATATTTTGTGGATCTGTTCTTTCAGTCTCTCACCTTCTTCCACTTCTTGCCTGATTCTCCTGCCCCTGGAAGACGGGGAGTCATGCCCTCCTGCTGCATTGGTCAGGCTGAGGGCTGCAGGTGTCAAGGGTGTGGCAGAGCTCAGAGCTCCTGATAGTCATTTGGTGGTTATGACAGACCACGGGCCCCACGAATGTGATGAGCTTTCTGCCTCCCCTGCTGGCCCTCTTCCTGACCTCTCTCCCTTCCTGCCTCTAAGATCTTACCTGTCACAGTGAGTGACGCCAGTGCTGTGTGTGCCCAGTGGATACAGTTCCTTCAGGAGGCAGCTAGAACTGGCTTAGCAGAAATTGAACCATCTTTTACTCATCCACGTCAGAAACCTGAACTAGGTGCTTCTGGCACAGCTGCTTTTGTTATGCATTCCTGGCCCCATTTTCTAAAGCATCATAGGCTCCTGTGATGCAAGCTCCAGTATCGCAGACTTCGTGGGGACACTTCAAGCTTAGAAGCAAGTTTTTGCCTAATACTGCTTCTCACTAAGTAGTTATGTGGCCTTGGTTAAGCCATTCCATACAAGCCAGATCCATGGGCACAGTCGGGCACTTCAAAGACAGAGTCAAAATAGCAAAGAGGATGACATGTATGCTGTCTCTGCTAAGGCTGATATTTCAACTCGGCAAATATCATGGAGTTCCTCCTGTGTACCAAACACTTGGGCACTTTGCCCCCACTAACCCTCCTTTCATCTAGGAGCAATCTTACCCTCCTCCTAGTGTCTGACCAGGTGGCCAGCCTGTGTCTTTGCAGCCTGAGTCATCTGTTCTTTCTTTCATTCCAGGTCCGAGTATGAGGAAGACAGGAGGTAAGCAAGTCTATGACATGCGCCTGGAGCTTTCAAGGTGGAAGGAGTGGGATTGAGCTACTGTGCTTTCCATTTCTGCCAATCACAGGGCAGTCCCTAGTGTTGTACAACCACGCGGGACCACGGTTCCTGCAAGTCTAGCTCTCAGGGGAGATCATGAGGCCCATGCCAGAGTGTTCAGGGATTGCTGCCTGGGCATGTGGGCCTGCTCCTCATTGGGAAGACACCAAGCTGCCATCGCTCCTCACAGTCCCATACCTGGCTGCAGCTTCTCTACCCAGATGAGCCACTTTTTTCCCTTAAATCACCTAAAGTGGTAACAGTAATCATGAAGTCAGCCTGTTAGTGGCATCTGCAGAGGGGAGCTGGGGTGCAGCACAGTTCCTTTCTTGGCACATATTAGAATTTTGTTTTGCAAGCTATATATTCATCTCATTGTTTCTCATTAGCCAAGGTTAAAGTGAGTTTGCACTCCCTGAGCAGACAAACTAATAGGGGAGAGAAAATGGGGTTAGGAGTCTGTTGAAGAGGGAAAAACAGCCAGAGCCGAAGCCTTGCTGCATTGAATGCACAGGGTGGATCATCATCCATCCAGGAAATTGTGGGTACAAATGCATTTTTAAACACAGAGCTCTGGACATTTTCATCTGTGGCAATTGGAAGCCACTTGCCAGCTCCTTTTCTGTCTCTTTTTCTCTGTCCTGGGGATGGGAGGATGGTGATGGCAGTATACCTTGGCAGAGACTGCTTGGCATTTCTCCTTTGCCCTGGCCTCCTCACCCCTGCACATATGCCTGAGAGTATCAGCTGCTGACCTCAGCCAGTCCTCCAGGTCTGCCTATGACTTGACCAGCCAGGAAATTATTTACTTACATTTTAGGGAATTGGCATGTTCTTCCACTGACCATCATCTGCTCATGGGGAACAGTTCTGCTTAGGGAAAGAATTAAGACTTCTCCTGGGAGTCTTGCCAGCCCAGACTTTTAGCCAGCTTCTGCCTGCTCTCCCATTTCATTATTCTAGACTTCCCTTTGAATAGTTTGACCTATAACTACCCCTTCCCCACTCCGCTGGGTGGTGGTGAAACACACAGGGAAGATAACTTGAGCTCTCTGACTTAAGACAGTGTTCCTCTTTTGCAGCGCCCCCATGGACTTCGCCCTCAATACCTACATGAGCCATGCTGGGATCCGTCTTCGAGAGGCACGACCTTCTAACACAGCTAAAAAGGCCCAGTCTGCTCCTGCCAAGGACAAGTGGCTACCCTGCTTCCCTAAGACCAAGAAGGTGAGGGCTGGGCACAGTGGCTCATGCCTATAATCCTAGCACTTTGGGAGGCCAAGGCTGGCGGATTGCCTGAGCTCAGGAGTTTGAGACCAGCCTGGGTGACATGGTGAAACCCTATCTCTACTAAAATATAAAAATTAGCCCGGCGTGGTGGTGCATGCCTGTAAGCCCACCTACTCGGGAAGCTGAGGCACAAGTATTGCTTGGGGAGATGGAAGTTGCAGTGAGCCAAGGGCACACCACTGCACTCCAGCCTGGGCAACAGAGTGAGACTCTGTCTCAAAAGCAAAAAAAAAAAAAAGAAGAAGGTAAGACAGCTGTCCTAGAAAATACCTCCTCTTGCTGCAGTGAGCTGTGCTGAGGTAGATCAGGAAAACCATCTTGCAGATCTCTGGCTGTATCCCTCCACCTGGATGTGGAGTCAGTGAGAACCCCCAGACTAGAGCAGCTCTCAGTCCCTTCCAAACCCAGGCCAGAGGTGAATGTACTCTTAGGGTACCAGCAAGAGTGAACTCTCCAGTTATTTGCTGAGGGCTAGCCTTGGGGGACAGTGACAGAACTGATTAGCAGCCACACCTGGGTATCGGGACCTCCTCCAAACCCCAATGTCTCCTGTCTCAGCAGAGCAGCAATTCCAAGAAAGAAAAGGATGCCTTGGAGGACAAGAAGAGAAAGCCCATCCTCAAATGCATTGGGAAGCCCAAAAGCTCTTCTCAAAGCAGTGAGTATTTGGGGAGCAACAGCCTTGGGCATTCCTTGGGCAGGGACCTCAGCCCTTTTATATACTGGTATGTTGGCAGAGGGCCTTCCAGTGTTTCTGGGAGCCACAGGCTCAAACTGAGACCACAGCCACTTTCTCCCCTTGCCAAATCCAGTGCAGGATCTCTGGGGTTCAGGTAGATGTTTCCAAGCCAAGGAAGCTGTGCCGGTCCCTGGGTCTTAGTCTAGGAACCCAGAACAGTTGTAGTTAGCAAACAGCCATGTGAGAAACATCTCCCCCTGGCAAGGATGGCCCTGTGGACAGTAAATGCCCCCTTCACCTTCATCCAAGGGCCTATCATTTTTCCCAGCATACCGGACTGCAGGAGTACAGATGCGGGCGGGGGATGGTTGAGTCACTATTAGAACTAGTCAGTTTGGGGGCAAGTTTGGGACCCAGAGTTTCCTCTAATGCCATCAATAACCTAAAACTCAAGTGATCCTGCCATTGATCTCTTCCCAGCACGGAGAAACTTGTCTGGAAATTGTTGTTTGCCCCTCCCAGTCATTACCTTAAACCCCCCAGCATCAGTGGGAATCTGTGAAGGGCAGTGGGGTGGGCCAGCTGCCCTTTCTGAAACTGCTGCATTGCAGGAGAGGGAAAGGGATTCTTCGAGATCGGCCTTGATTTTTGCCACTACCTTTTCATTTTCTGGCTTGATGTAACTTGTATTTTGATTCTTAAAACATTGATGTGACTTTTAATGGTTTACTTTTGTTTTGGTTTTTCTTTTAGCATTTCATATTCCCTTGTCCCTGTGGAAGGTAAAAGGACCATTTTCTTTGGGTTTGTCTTTGTATTAGCATTGAGTTTCCATCTCCCAAATCCTGTCTTTTCTGTTCCTCTTCCCTCCCTTTCTTTCTCCTCTCCATTTCTCTTATGCATTGCTCTTTGTTGCTAAAGCTGCTGTGTGCTGCAAACCCTGTGGGGGGTTGGGGAGGGCACCACCCTCATGCCAGGTACCAGACCTTGTCTCCTAACCCAGAGTTTCAGGGGGCAGGGCCCCTTCTTCTGCAGGGACAGCTCTTTCTGGTAGTTCTGGCCAAGGCTAGACTTCTGGTTCCTCTGGCAGTGTTTTCACAGCCCGAGGCCTTTTCTCTGTTATTCAGTCACATCTCCATGGATAAGCATTCAAAAATCCAGAGTTCTATATAAATGAGAGGAATCCTCACACATTGAAGGGTCTTGCAGTGAAGCAGAGCACCTCAGATTTTGTTTTAAATTTTGTTTGGAGACATATTCTCACTCTTGTCACCCAGGCTGGAGTGCAGTGGTGTGATCTCACCTCACTGCAAACTCCACCTCCCAGGTTCAAGGGATTCTCATGTCTCAGCTTCCCGAGTTGCTGGGACTATAGGCGTGTGCCACCATGCCCAGCTAATTTTTGTATTTTTGGTAGAGGCGGGGTTTCACCATATTGGCCAGGCTGGTCTCGAATCCTGACCTCAAGTGATCTGCCCACCTTGGCCTCCCAGAGTGCTGGGATTACAGGTGCAAGCCACCATGCCCAGCCAGTGCCTCAGATTTTTGTTTTTAGTTAAAATAATAATAATAAAAATTCTCATTTTTGAAAGTGTGTTTTTTTTTAAAGTAAAGTAGGAGTCTCTAACAATTTTTTCTCCTGGGTATTTTTGTTCCTATCATCTACTTAAGCCCTTCAGTGTAGCACCTCCATCTCTCTTGACTTTTAACTACCAGCACCACGTAACCACGGCAGTGAAAAAAGAATGACCCTTAATGTATTTTAAAGGACCTAATATCTTCCAGAATCTATGTATTTAAAACATTAACGTGATACACATTAACGCACGAGAAGCTTAGCGCCTACAGTGAAGTGTCCCAGAACGCACCAAGTTCATTTCCTGTTAATAAGGTCCATGTGCATGCAATTGATTCACACTCTAGGCTCTACAGTAAATAGAGAGAGGGAGGGAGGGAGCAATGGGACTCAATCAGGAAATTATTCTTTTACTACAATTTATGTAAAAGTGGCAATGAAAAATATTCAAAATTATTTTAAAAGTTACTAAACTCCTAGACTCTATGCCATTTTAAGCAGTAAAAATAAGGAATTAATGAAAAAAGTTTATAAAACAATGGGGAAAAAAGAATGGCCTTGAAATCCAGTCCTCGGTTTTGTTTTTTTGGTTTTTTTTTGTTTTTGTTTTTGTTTTTTTTTGGGACAGGGTCTTGCCCTGTCACCCAGGCTGGAGTGCAATGATGTAATCATAGCTTACTACAGCCTTGAACTCCTAAGCTCAAGCAATCCTCCCACCTCAGCCTTCCAAGTAGCTGGGACCACAGGTGTATATCACCACACCTGACTACTTTTGTAGAGACAGGGTCTCACTCACTATATTGCCCAGACTGGTCTCAAACTCCTGGGCTCAAGTGATCCTCCTGCCTTGGCCTCCCAAAATGCTGGGATTGTAGGCATGAGGCACCATGTGCCTAATAACTTCATTCTTTTTAAAAATGCATTTCCTTCTACCTGTTTTTCCCGTTACTCTGGGTCATTCAGTTATACCAGATCTCAGGGCTACACCTGTTTCTTGCCACAGGTAAGATATAACTCTATCTAGAGCACACCTGGGTGTTTTCCAAGTGGCCCATGGGAAAGGGAAGAGGGGACTCAGCCTGTTGGCTTTCCATTATAGGACGTTCCCAGACTCCCACATCACCACCCAGCCAAGGCGGCTCAGGGCTGTGTCTGCTCAGCTGACCCTGGCATCTGCATGGCTTCAAGGCCCAGGTGCACATTCAGGCTGGGACAGGCGGATCTGCTCTTAATCTCCAAAACAAGAGTGATGTTAGTAGCCCTTGTTCCTATAATATGCACACACAGCCACTTACACAGTTTTAGAAAAATACTCCCTAGCCACTTGCCTAAAGGCTGTGGAGCTGTAGACTTTGAAAACAGCAGCTAAATGTTTTTTTTTTTTTTTTTTCTGTTCTCTCTGACTTAGAAATTTTCTTACGAAAGTCAGATTTTGAGACAGCTTTGTAAGATTGTATATTTATAAGTTTGCCCATGACTTCAGATGTCAGAATCTCTGAAGTCATGGGCAGGACTCTTAGTATGGTTAGGATCAAGGCCCAGACCCTGAGCTGTTGATACTGCCTCCCCATTTCCACTCATCCTTCCCGCTGGTCTCATACAGCCAGCATCTCTGGCCCACCCCTGTTCTAGTGTCGCTGGGCTGGGCTGAGAACTGAGCTAGTTGACTTGATGGTGAATTCCTTATCTCTGTTCCCTCCTGCCGAGAGCCATGGAACAATGGGTCTGAGTTCTCCAGGGGCTCTAGATGGCACTACCTGTGCCTTTTCACTCTCTCTTCTGCCCTGTCTGAACAAGAACAGCTCTCTTCTGCCTTAGCTTTGAAAGGGGGCTGGAGTTTGAATGCCAGTGAAGTCTTTCCTCTGTTCCTCCTAGGTCATCTCTCAGTACTAGAGTCTGATTCTGTAGTGATGGAGGCCAGAGAAGGGCAGAAAACACAGGAAGGAGAGACAGAGAGAAACAGAAATAATGAACTCTAAAATTCATTTAAATTTGAGAAACGCCTGATATATTTTGGCAACATGGTCAAATTACATGTAGATGTGCTTTGGTCTTCCTGGGTATTTTTGTAAACTGTATGTGGCCCTTAGGAAAAACCTAATCATGACTTTCAAGCAGAAGTATTATTGTAATAATATGAGAGCCAAAAGAACATTTATGGAAAATAGACTTCCAAACCCTCTCATTTTGCACGTGAGGAAAGAATAGAGGTAGCATGACTGCCCAGGGCCACACGGCGAATTCATAGGAGAGCCGGGACCAGGGCGCATCTCCTGACTCTTGGTCCGGTGCTGTTCTCATCCACGCTTGCTCATTGCTCTGTCTGCTGGGGTCTGGGGGAGTCAGGGCCTGAGAAGCCATCCCTGAACAGTAAGCCTACATTCCTTCATTTTCTTTTTGCTTCTAGTCAAACCAGGCAGTGTGAGGAACATCATTCAGCACTTTGAGAACAATCAGCAGGATGATGCCCCAGAACCTGGGACACAGCGACTCTCGACCGGAAGCTTTCCCGAGGACCTGCTGGAGAGTGTCAGGTAGCAGAGGCTGGATGGGACTTGCCAGCTGCTCAAAGAGTACGGCCTGGGCGGGGCTGATGCTAGGGTTTCATTCCAGCTACCTTACCCATCTCCACTAGCCTCTAAGCTCCCTGTACAGAACTTCCTCCCCAGCCCCTGTATCTTCAGGAGACACATTGTGTGCTGGTGAGCAGGCCAGTAGGAGAGCAAGGAGATCCCCGACTTCCAGCCCAAGAACGGCACGCTTTTAAAATTCCCTTTGGATTTACCACCTGACGACTCAGTAGCCTTCATCTAAGATCGAGCTAGATATTATAAAGCAGTTAATCAGGAAACCCTAAGTGACAAGGATAAGGAAGACTATGGTGGGGGCAAGAGGAAATCCTGAGAAATAAAGACCCAGCAGGCAAAAGAAAGTCGTTTCAGAGCCAGAGATGAGGTTCTGCTGGGTACTTTAACGACAAGGGATGTAACTATAGGCATCATGTCCACCTCAGCAAAGAGAGGCCAAGTGGATTGATTACAAATGAATTGTTTTTTCCTTTTAAGAAGGAAAAAGGGATTGAGACACTGGCATCTCTCATATTCTCCTTCTTTGGTCAGGTTCTAACTAGAGTCCTTGTCTGGCATGAAAACATATTCTTGGACTTCCTTGCTCTTGATTGTGGCATGACAGCAATCAAGTCATGTCTAAAATTCTACAGCCAACACTTAAAATCAAATGCCTGTATTCAGAAGTATTCATGCAAATTATTTAAGTCACCCTCAAGGTATAGTCATATGGTCTTATGAGGGGGAATAATGCTTGTGTACACTCAAGCCTGAGAGCCATTGAGGTGGAGTACAGGCAGGCATGAAAGCAAGTCAGCACATAGTAGTCTGGATATTCAAGCCATTTTGCCTTTGATTTTTTTTTTTTTTTGAGACAGGGTCTTGCTCTGTTACCCAGGCTGGAGTACAGTGGTGCAGTCATAGCTCACTGCAGCCTCAAACCCCTGGGCTCAGGAGATCCTCCCATCTCAGCCTCCTGAATAACTAGGGATACAGGCATGCACCTGGCGAATTTTTTTTTTTTTTAGACAGTCTTACGTTGCCCAGGTTGGTCTCAAACTCCCGACCACAGCAGTCTTCCTGCCTCAGCCTCACAAAGTGCTAGGATTATAGGCATGAGCCACTGCACCTGGCCTATTTTGCCTTTGAAACAACTAATTGCCAGGCCAGGCACAGTGGCTCACACTTGTAATCCCAGCACTTTGGGAGGCCGGGGTGGGTGGATCACTTGAGGTCAGGAGTTCAAGACCAGCCTGGCCAACATGGTGAAACCCCGTCTCTATTAAAACTACAAAAAAATTAGCCAGGCATGGTGGCAACTGCCTATAATCCCAGCTACTCGGGAGGCTGAGGCAAGAGAATCGCTTAAACCCAAGAGGTGAAGGTTGCAGTGAGCCGAGATTGCGCCACCGCACTCCAGCCTGGGTGACAGAGCAAGATTCCATCTCAAAAAAAAAAAAAAAAAAGAAATAACTGATTATCAAACCGTGAGTTAAGCTTTCCTGCTTGAGTGCAGGTTACTCCTTCTGTTTATCTGAAGCCTTTTTTCAGCTTAACACTTATTTAAAGATTTTGTTGTCATGAGAATTGACAGATTTATGGGAGGTAAAGGTTAGATTTGTACTAGGGGGAAGATTGAGGTCTAACGTTAATTAATACATAAATTATGTGATTCCTGTGGTAGTACATGTCATAGATATAGCAAATATTTTAAGATTATAAGACATCAGCCAGGCACGGTGGCTCACGCCTGTAATCCCAGCACTTTGGGAGGCCGAGGTGGGTGGATCACAAGGTCAAGAGATCGAGATCATCCTGGTCAACATGGTGAAACCCCGTGTCTACTAAAAATACAAAAAAATTAGCTGGGCATGGTGGCGCGTGCCTGTAATCCCAGCTACTTAGGAGGCTGAGGCAGGAGAATTGCCTGAATCCAGGAGGCAGAGGTTACGGTGAGCCGAGATCGCACCATTGCACTCCAGCCTGGGTAACAAGAGCGAAACTCTGTCTCAAAAAAAAAAAAAAAAAAAAAAATTGTAAGCTTTTGAGAAAATATCTGAGACCATTTACAAACTTACATTCTTGGCATTGTTAGGTAAATCTGCCCTAAGACGTTCACTAGGATCCTAAAGCCACTCCAAGCAGAAGCCTTTGGATTTGATGCTTATAAATTCATTGGCAATCTCAGAAGAAATAGTATTAGCAGTATGATGGGTGAGAGCTTGTTGTAGATACTCAGCAAGTTTAAGATTCCCCAGTTCTAGAAGGCAGTACCCTAGGAATTTTGGGCCAAAGCTAGATGATACACCTCACTTGTTGGTGGGACCATTACTCACTTCTGGGTGCTTGAAGGAAGGTGCTTAGCTCTGCAGCTCCAGTGACTCTACTGGGTGTTTGTTGTGGTGGTACAGGGACCCATTAGGATGCTGTGAAAAGGGTTCCGAGTTAGCCTGGGTCGGGATTGTTCTAACAGAATTCTGGAGGGTGGATTTAGTAGGGGATCGGTGGGCAGTGTGTTTTCTAACCCTGCAGATAAACCCATCTCAGGACCCTAGGAGATGAGCTCCATTTTGGATCATCTGGCAGTTTGGCCACGATGAATGGAGACCGAGACATTTAGCTCCTCATTGCAGCAACTTGCTGTGCTGTTAAGAGCTCTGCAGACATTTCCAGGCCTCCTGTGGTCCTAGAAGCAGAGCAGGATGTAGATTACTGATAATATCAGAAAAGAGCCAGCCCAGCAGGGCCACGGCATGGGGGTGGGGGACCATCCTGGGGCAGTTAGGGGTCATTGATGCCAGCTGTCTTGGGCTGATGCATGGCAGGACCCGACACCGCAACACCCAGTCATCAGCATCTCATCAAACTCCAGAGACACTCAGTGGCCAAGCACAGCTGGCCAAGGAGTGGGTCCTGCCCATCAGTAAAAGGCCCCTTTAAGTACAAGCCTGTCTGCTCCTGAGAGGTAATGGAATCTTTGGAAGGGCACTGTTAAAATAAGAATGGAACTCATCCTCACCACAACTGGAGGGCTAGGAATCCAGCAGCAGACAGAATTTTCTGACAGGCAGCAATTTCTGACAGGCAGCAGATAGAATTTTCTGATAGAAATTTCTGACAGTTGTGGAATATCCTAAAATGAGCTGCCAATATAGTGGCTCTGCTTTCCTCTTAAGACCTTGTAAAAGAGGTCCGCCTCAAGCAGAGTTGAAGGTGGGAGCTGACTCGTTCCAAAGCAAGGGCAACGTGGACTGGCCACTGGGCGGCCCCAGGGGCAGGAAGCTGGAACCCTGTGGTCTCTGATGAGGGACGATGATGTCCACCACCTTCCTGACAGGACCATGGTTTCTCAGGCCTCTGGACACACTACAACTCTATATTCATTTGCCCCAGGTTTCATCTTCCTGTTAGGATCCCTTCCTAATAGCTCCAGAGGAAGATGACTCTGTTCATCCATCAGGCTAGGCTGGGGAGAGGGAAGGAGTTTGTAGAGCAGCAAAAATGGCCTGTCACTGAGAAGCTTCTGCTGCCATCCAGGTGCCTTGGCCATGTTTGGCAGGGAGAACCTGCAGCATGGGGGCACCCCTGAGATGGAGCTGCAGGTAAGAGCTGGCCAGGATGTAAGCATGGCCCACTGGCTTCCCAAGTCCCAAAGTCTCTGTCTTTTCTCCCCAGTTCACGCTCAGAGATTCGCCTGGGCTGCTCTGAAAGCCTCAAGGGCCGAGAAGAGATGAAACAGTCTCAAAAGGCAGAGAACGTGCCCCGCTGTCGCAGTGACATTGACATGGATGCTGCCGCAGAGGCTACTCGCCTGCACCAGTCAGCATCGTCTTCCGTCCCCAGCCTCTCCACCAGGTGGGCAGGGCTACAGTGGCTGCACCCATGGTCATTTTGGGGGGTGGGCAAGGATAGAGGGTTGCTGAGAGTTGACATTCCCTGCACAGGTCTCTTGAGAACCCAACCCCTCCTTTCACTCCCAAAATGGGCCGCAGGTAAGTGATGGGCACTGTGGGGCCTCTGTTTGGTGTCTCCATGTCCCAGCCACACCTAGCTGCTCTCTCACCCGCAAGAGGCTGGTTGGGTGGGTTTCTCCTCTTCTGGGCCCACCAGTTTCACATGTGCATGGGGCAAGCAGGTTGAGCAGGAGAAGGAGGGCCAAACCCTCTGTGTGAGTTCTTCCTCCGGAGTGAAGCTGAGCTGCCTGTTTTCACCTAGGAGCATTGAGTGCCCCAGCTTGGGGTTCTGCACAGATGCCCTCCTTCCCCACCTCCTAGAGGATGATCTGGGCCTGCTATCTGACCTGGAGCCAAAGCCAGATGCCCAAAATTGGCAGGATACAGTGGGCAAGGATGTGGTGGCTGGGCTAACCCAGAGGGAGATTGTCCAGCAAGAGGTCATCAATGGTGAGAATGGGCCCCGCTGTCCGCAGCTCTGCTCACACACACGTGGGCCCCACTGCCCGCAGCTCTGCTCACACACGTGGGAACCACTGCCCGCAGCTCTGCTCACACACATGGGCCCCACTGCCTGCAGCTCTGCTCACACGTGGGAACCACTGCCCGCAGCTCTGCTCACACACGTGGGCCCCACTGCCCGCAGCTCTGCTCACACACATGGGAACCACTGCCCGCAGCTCTGCTCACACACATGGGCCCCACTGCCCGCAACTCTGCTCACACGTGGGAACCACTGCCCGCAGCTCCGGTCACACACGTGGGAACCACTGCCCGCAGCTCTGCTCACACACATGGGCCCCACTGCCCGCAGCTCTGCTCACACGTGGGAACCACTGCCCGCAGCTCTGCTCACACACATGGGCCCCACTGCCCGCAGCTCTGCTCACACACATGGGCCCCACTGCCCGCAGCTCTGCTCACACACGTGGGAACCACTGTCCGCAGCTCTGCTCACACACATGGGCCCTCCCGCCCACAGCTCTGCTCACACACGTGGGAACCACTGCCCGCAGCTCCAGTCACACACGTGGGAACCACTGCCCGCAGCTCTGCTCACACACGTGGGAACTACTGTCCACAGCTCTGCTCACACACGTGGGAACCACTGCCCGCAGCTCTGCTCACACACGTGGGAATAGGTCCAGAATGCCTAAGACACAAGGGTGGGAAAGAGGCAAATAGGGTGGGGGCCCCTGTGGGCTGGAGCAGCTCCACGTTGCCTGTTGCTGTAAGGTCCCCCTCAGTTCTGGCCCTTGGGGTGAGAGAAAAGTTGTATGATCTAAAACCAGCACTTCAATTCCCCCAAAAGTAGAGTGGTGGAGGGGCCCGGGCAGGGACTCTAGATACTTGCTGATCTGTTTTCTCCCTGGCTTTCTACCTTCCTTGTCACAACCACCACTCAGAGCTGTTTGTGACTGAAGCTTCCCACCTGCGCACACTTCGTGTCCTGGACCTGATCTTCTACCAGCGAATGAAGAAGGAGAACCTGATGCCCAGGGAGGAGCTGGCCCGACTCTTCCCGAAGCTGCCTGAACTCATAGAGATTCACAGTAAGGAGCCGGTGCCCCTCCAGACTCCTCCTCTGCCGCCCTTCAGCTTCCTGTTCCACTTTGGCCCACCTGCCAGGACCTCCCTGAGTAGATAACCCCCCACCAATCCCTGGTGAGGAAAAGATCTGTGGACAGCCTGAAACCAGCACTGGAGTTCACCCAAAAGTAAAATGGTTTCCAGACCCTCCCCATGGCACTGTCGTCAGAGATTCACTTGTTTCTGTCAGAAAGGTTCTGGCAATTGAGCTCAACCCCAGGCATTTCTAGTTGTTCTATTCTCACCCTAGATTCCTGGTATAAAGCCATGAAGAAGCTCCGGGAGGAAGGCCCCGTCATCAAAGAGATCAGTGACCTCATGCTGGCCCGGGTATAGCTCCAAATGTTTCCCTCTCAGCAAGGAGATTGGGGGAGGCAGATTCTCATTCCCCAAGGCCAGGGAATTTGGCAAAGGAAGGGATAGGCAGGGGACCGGTCCCAGGCAGGGATGTGATGCCTCGTCCTGTGTCCATTCTGCCTCTTTAGTTCGATGGCCCTGCCCAAGAGGAATTCCAGCAGGTGGCTGCACAGTTCTGTTCCTATCAGTCAATAGCCCTAGAGCTAATCAAGACCAAGCAGCGCAAGGAGAGCCGATTCCAGCTCTTCATGCAGGTATGTCTCACCCAAGCCCCGGCCTTCCTTCATCTCCATCAGCGTCACCAAGGGTCTCCTGAGCCTCTCTCCTTCTGGCCACACCCTCCCTCTCTACAGCGACTCCCTCCATCCTTCCGCATGAGTTCCTCAAAAGCACTGACTCACTCTAGACAAAGAGACGGCTGTTTGTTGAAAAGGATCCTGGATTAGCAGTCAGAGGCCTGGCTTACCCACCAGCACCTGTGTGCACGGAGGTGGATCTCAGTTTCGTTGTCTATAGAGTGGCAGCAGTATACCTGCCTTTCTGTTTTGACCGTATCCCTTCCTTGGGTTGGTGTCTCCCTGCCACCACCAACCGTTCTCTACACCTTTAAGGAAGAAGCTGCCACTACCATTTCTGAGCGACCCATCTGGAGTTAGGATCTGTTTCTCATGTTCACACCCATCTTGGCCCTGAGGCCATAAGCCAGCTCCCAGCCACGTTGACATCTCCTCCCTTCTGTGTCTCCTGCTGTCTAGGAGGCTGAGAGCCACCCTCAGTGCCACCGGCTGCAGCTGAGAGACCTCATCGTCTCTGAGATGCAGCGGCTCACCAAGTATCCACGGCTGCTGGAGAGCATCATCAAGCACACAGAGGGTAGGCCTGGGAAGGGGCTCGCACCACGGGTAGCAGGCCTCCTGCCAGACCCTCATTCTGGCACTGCTTTGTGACCTTAGCAAGTCACTGTGCCTTGTGGCCTTTGGTGTCTTCATCCTTGTCCTGTTGTGGGGCATGTCAGAGAAGAAAATGATTATAAATGTCCTTTGGAAAATATAAGGTATTCAACAGTGGGAGGAGTAAGGGCCGCTATCAGAGGCCCACCTGTTTGGAGCCTTTGTGTAAATCCAGGGAAAGTATCCATCTGGTGCTTGGCACAGGCTGGCACTCAAGGGCACCTGGGTCCCCCTGGTTGAATGGGGCTGGACTTTATCCCCATTCATGCCCCCTGCAGTGCACAAAAGACACAGCCTATGTGGTAACCCTAGAGGAGCAGGGGGAAGACTGAACAAGGGGGTCTAGCCTCAGCTTGTCACTCTCCCTGGCGTCCTGGGCATCTTTTACTACCCCCAAATTTCAGACATTGGGATCAGGACAGAGAAGTGTTAGGAACCCCAGCCTGATTTGAACGGGCTTTCTGGAGGCGTTATCGTGACCATTCCCACAGTCTGTCCCCTGCATCTGTAGAGCTGGCTGTGGTAGAGGCAGGAATTCCCAAGAGCTATCAGTGTCTTCAAAGCAGTGGTCTGTCTGAGACCTGGTGATGCTCAGTAAAAGTTACCCTTATCACTTGAGGTCCTCATGTGAGGCAGGAGTGGCTCACCTCTACCCACCCACACCTGCTGGTTTGAAGCAAGCCAGTTGCCATGGATGCATTCAGGCAGGTAACAGCTGACGCTGTGATAGACTTCTCAGGCAGGAGCCCCAACCATCTCCTCTGTCCTGTTTGGTAGGTGGCACCTCTGAGCATGAGAAGCTCTGCCGGGCCCGGGACCAGTGCCGGGAGATTCTCAAGTATGTGAATGAAGCAGTGAAGCAAACAGAGAACCGCCACCGTTTAGAGGGCTACCAGAAACGCCTGGATGCCACCGCCCTGAAGAGGGCCAGCAACCCCCTGGCAGCAGAGTTCCAGGTAGGAGGCAGAGGCTGCAGCACCGTCAACCCCTCACACTTGTTGCGCACCCTTAGGAGCAGAACTCTGGCAGGGCTTGGAGAGTCTTAGAGGTAGGAGACACAGACCAGATACGGTGGCACGATGGAGCCCCAGAAGACACATACCCTGTTACTGTCACCCTGTCCCTAGATGAACAAGGCAGACAGCCACACCCAGGAAAGACTAGATCTTGGAACTCAGCCTGAGAGAGCAGGGCACCGGGTAGAACTGGAGGAAAGGTGGAGGTCCTCTGGGAGGGAGCAGAGCTGGAGGCATGGCCGGGAAAAGCAGTGTGTGGTCTTTTTAGGACTGTAGCTGGCACATGGTAGGGGCGGGTGGGAGACCCAAAGTCAGAGCCATCAGTATATCTCCCAGCTGGCACGTGGCACATGACTTCACAGTTACCTTTTTGCTTGTCTTCATCCCCTACAAGAGAGTAAGGGCAAGGACTCTTTCTTATTCACCAATTCCCAGCACATTAGCACAATGTCTGGCACACAGTAGGTTCTCAAATACTGGAATGAATGAATGAATGAATGAATGGTGTCTCCTTAACAGAGCCTGGACCTTACAACCAGAAAAATGATTCATGAAGGGCCCCTGACCTGGAGGATCAGCAAGGATAAGACCTTGGGTATGTGCCAGGGCACTGGGACTGAGCGGGAACCTGCAGTGGGTGGGCCTCCCTGGGCTCTTCTCTGTGTGTTTCCCAAGCATTGAAACATGATTGGAGGCGACATGTTGGGACATGGGAAAGGAGTAACCAGAAAGAGAAATGGGGTCACCAGACTCCCAGGGCTTCCTAGAGCCTCCAAGAGCCTGAGGCTCCGCATTGTGCTCGTGAGGGATGAGTGGGACCAGGTAACGCCTGCCCCCGACCATACCCCTCCAGACCTTCACGTGCTGCTGCTGGAGGACCTCCTAGTGCTGCTGCAGAAAAAGAAGAAGAAGCTACGGCTGAAGTGCCACAGCAAGACTGCCGTGGGCTCCTCAGGCAGCAAGCAGACCTTCAGCCCCGTGCTCAAGCTCAATGCCGTGCTCATCCGCTCTGTGGCCACAGGTACCTGGGGAGATGGTCCAGGCTGGCCTCGGGCTCGGGGACCGTGATCTCTATTACTCCTGTCCAGCTGGATGAGGCAAGACCAGTTTGAGGCCTTTACAGGACCTACCAGTCCACCTATGTTCCTTTCTTCCTGTCCTGACCCAGCCTAAGCAGAGGACAGAGTGGGGTAGGATGAGGGTTGGGGGGGACCAAGAGAAAAACTAGACAGCCGTGCGCAGGTGTGGTCAGCGGTCCTCCAGCACCAAGAGGAAACTAGACAGCCATGGTCAGCGGTCCTCCAGCACCGAGAGGAAACTAGACAGCCTTGCGCAGGCGTGGTCAGCGGTCCTCCAGCACCGAGAGGAAACTAGACAGCCTTGCGCAGGCATGGTCAGCGGTCCTCCAGCACCGAGAGGAAACTAGACAGCCTTGCGCAGGCGTGGTCAGCGGTCCTCCAGCACCGAGAGGAAACCAGACAGCCTTGCGCAGGCGTGGTCAGCGGTCCTCCAGCACCGAGAGGAAACTAGACAGCCTTGCGCAGGCGTGGTCAGCGGTCCTCCAGCACAGTGCTGGTTTGGTTGGGATGTGCACACTGAGGATGGGGCAAGAGTGTCCGAGCAGGACGGGGAAGAATAGGATTAGGCAGGGTGAGTAGGACACAGCTTTCTGCTACAAGAGTGACTTGAGCAGAGCTTGGTTCCAAAAGATGTTAGATGTTAGTACCTACAGTACAGAGCTGGGTCCACTGGACAAAGGCATTTCAGTGAGAAGTGCCATGTGTGTGAGAAAGGGCTCTGGAGCAAGAGTCAGGCAACCAAATTCTCTGGGCTCACTTCCTTCATCTGTGAGATAGGAGTGATACCTACCCAAATTCTTGGGGAAATCAAAAGGGATGACAGGTATGAAAAAGTTTTAGAAACTCCTGGCCAGGCTCAGCGGCTCACGCCTGCAAACCCAGCACTTTGGGAGGCTGAGGCAGGCAGATCACTTTGAGGTCATGAGTTCAAGACCAGCCTAGCCAACATGGTGAAACTCCATCTCTTCTAAAACAACAAAAATTAACCAGACGTGGTGGCAGGGGCCTGTAATTCCAGCTACTCGGGAGGCTGAGGCAGGAGAATCACTTGAACCCAGGAGGTGGAGGTTGCAGTGAGCCAAGATCTCACCACTGCACTCCAGCCTGGGCGACAGAGCAAGACTCTGTCTCAAGATAAAAAAACCATTTTGTCAGTCCTAAGCACCATACACGCGTCGGCCATCACTATTATTAGAGCATGAAAGGAATGGTGGCTGTGAAAGGTGACATTAGGGGTCCTGGAATTTCCTCTGTCCCTTGTGTAAGTGGATTCCAAGTGGTCCCGATGACCCACCTCTGTCTCACGCTGCACTCTTCATCCTCATTGAGGGTCAGGGCTTTGGGTCCCACTCTGTCACCCTGGCCCAGGCTGCAGTCACAACTGCCGTCCCTAATATAGGCCCTTCTACCTTCCTTTCCTCATGCAGATAAATGGGCCTTCTTCATCATCTGCACCTCCAATCTGGGCCCACCCCAGATCTATGAGCTGGTTGCACTGACGCCATCAGACAAGAACATGTGAGACTTGATTGAGGGGTCATCCGTAACTGTGGTCCCCTTGGGACCAGGGTGGTGTGTATGAGGATGGTGGACAGCAAGGCCAGGGCTGGGCCCCAGAGCAGTCCCTGGACAGGGAGTTGGGAAGGGAAGTGGGAGGTAGGACAGAAGAAGAGAAGCTGGGAGGGGTCATAACCCCTGACCTGGTCACCAGGCCCGCCTCTGGGAGAATGAGCTCCTCGTGGTCTTCCAGCCGCAGCCGCTGCTGCTTCTCTGCTTCCTGCCCTACTCCCTTCACCATCCGGCGAATTAGATTCATGCATCCTTCTCAGGCGTTTGCCTCCCACTCAGCCCGTGTTTTCTGACGGCAGCCGCCAGAGGTGGTGTGGTACAGTGGAAGGAGGCGGGTCGAGTCAACCCGTTTCCCACCTCCAGGGTTTTCATTTGTAAAATGTGGCTAATGCTCCCTGTTAGGGAATTACTTTAGAGAGAAAACAGAATGCTTTGCACAAAGCGTAACAGAGGGTTGGTGTCTAGGATTTGGTCGCTGCAAGTAATCTAACCCCAAGGGAGCAGCCAGGGAGGACTGTATGGGGAGGTGGGAACCTGCCAGGCAGAGGGTCTTTAGGGCCTGGAGAAGGACCTGGAAGCCCTGAAGCAGTGGGCTCGGCACGGGGGTGGTGTGTGCCGTGGTCTTGCTCTCACTACAGTCCTCTCTGTTCTTGCCGAGCAACAGATGGATGGAGCGCTTAGAAGAGGCTGTGCAGCACGCCACCAGGCACCCCAGAGCTGCCCCAATGCCTGTCCATCCTCCACCCCCAGGGCCCCAGGAGCCAGCCCACCAGGGATCTACACCCAGCAGGTGCAGCGCTTAGCCCTCCAGACCCCACACTCTCTCCACTCCAAACCTCCTGTTTCCTGCTGCTTCTAAGTCCTTCACCCCAGGGGTGGACAGCCACAACAGGGAAATGCTAGCAGGGAGCAGACAGCTCCAAGCGCTGGCAGATGGAAGAACATGCCCCCTGTCCCTGCTTCCTGTCCCTGTCTGCTCCCCCACAGCCTGCCACCTGACTGTAATAGAGCCTGAGCCTGAAGTAGGGTGATGGGGGTGTAGAGCAGGGGACCAGGAAGCTCAGCCAGCAGCCCCCCTCACCGGGCTGCCATGCAAACCAGCCAGGTGAGGAGGCCCCACACCGTCCTCAGATCCTACTCCATCGCCCATTCTAACACAGGAGTCCATGATGGAATCTCATGACATCTCACCCTGGGTTGGTTTCCTCCTTCAGGGTAGAACTGGATGACTCAGACGTGTTCCATGGTGAACCTGAACCTGGGGAGCTGCCTGGAGGTAAGGGCCCTGAACTGTGCAGTGGGAGCCAGCACAGGTTGGATGTGAGTATGGGGGTGATGGGAGAGGCCATCAGGGCCCAGGGTGTGAGGTTTTGATGAAGAGTATAGAAGAAACAGGGTGGGAGAAAGAGTCTGGAGGAGGAAGGAGAGCAGACTGAATATACTTAGGCAAGTGTGAGCTCACTCACCTGACCAGAGATTCCCACCCAGCCTCTCTGGGTGATGGCATCAGCTGTGGAGGAAGAGGAGCAGCCTGGCGGGGTCCCCTGCATCCTCTAGCCGGGGATTACTGCTGGGGAGAGAGATGCGTGCCGCAGCTACAGGAATGGGAAACATGGGGAGCCGGGGCGCTCAAAGGGCTTCAGATGCACTTTCCGTGATGGGATTGGTAGAGGGGACGGCGTTCTCATTGAGAGCTTGTGTGTGGAGTAACCTGGGGTCTTGTGTTCAGGAGAAATCTCAGGCTTCCTGGCTGGGTCCCTGTTGTTTCCTTCTGCTTAGAATGCTTTTTCTCCTAACGCCGCACCTCCGTGTCTATTCCTGTGTCTCCTTTACCCAATCTGTTTAACGCCAGCACTGCCCAACCCTCACGCCATACTCTGTTGTTTTCTTCTCTCCCGTGGAAGTTACCACCTTCTAACAAACTGCATAACTGACTGAAGTGTCTATTTTTGTGTGTCCTTCCACTAGAATGTACGCTCAGCATGGGCAGGGATCTTTTTGTTTTGCTTACTGTTGTATGCTTAGAGCCTGGGACAGTGCCGGCCAAAGGAAGTGCCCAGTGACAACAGTAGCAGAGGTGGCAGATGGGACTAGAGGGTGTGAAGGACAAGGCTGGGAAGACACCTGGCGAGTGAGGGGTCTGGGGAGTGAGCAAGGTGACAGGAAGGCAGCCCAGGTTGGGGAGCACCACGGGCGACCTTGAGACAAGAAAAGCGGAGACAAGCTCGCAGGGAGGCAGACAGGTTTGCCCGGCCCAAGCAGTGAGCCCAGGGAGGAAGGTACCCACCCTGGGAAGAGTGGGCTAGTCTGAGAGGGTGGCAAGAAAGAAAGAACAAAGCCTGGGGCATGCACAGGGCGGGGTTCCGCGCCTGGGGCCTTGCAGCAGGGGCTTCCTGCCCTCCCCTGGGGCTCCGCTCTGCCTCCCTTCCAGTAGCATTTTTCATTCCATCTGCCCGAGGCCTGCCTGTCCTGGGTTTCTGGGAACTGACCTTCCTTCTCTCTCTTGGTGAATCGGTGGAAAGTTCTCCGTGCTGCCTGGGATGTCATCGTGTATGATCTTGTGTTCACCTTGTTCTTCCCGTTTTCTCCTCCCCTGCCCCCACCTCCTGCCCTCTCTCCTTCCTGCTCGCTCTCCCTTCCCTTTCCTTGTCTTTCGGTCTCTCCTCTTCCTGGTGGTGGTGGTGTCGGTGCAGCTGAGGTGGCAGGCAGCAAGGTTGTCCCTGCACTACCAGAGAGTGGCCAGTCAGAGCCCGAGCCGCCTGAAGTGGAAAGCGGAACAAAGGCTATGGGTAATAACTTTCTCCTCGGAGCCAAAGACAGGCCAGGACTGGCGTGTGGGACCTGAGGGCAGAGCCGGACCCCTGCCCGTGGTCACACACACACCCACCAGCTCCCTCAGCTGCCCGGAAAGGGGAGGAGGAAGATGTGGACCTAAGGACGTGGATGGTCCCTGTGCTGTCCGTCCAGCCTTAAGAAGCCACCTGTCCAGGCTCCCGTTTAGAGCAGCAGGGATAAACACCAGCGTGCAGTTGTGAGAGGGGCAGGGAAGCCTGGCCTGATGCCAGGAGCCCAGTGTCCTTCACCTGATGTTCGAGCAGCTGCTTCCCCACCCCAGACGCCACTCCAGTGTCACTGTGGAAAGCAGCTGAAAGGGCCTCCCAGGTTCCACAGTGGTTCTCTGAGCTTCCTGCCTGTCAGGAACCCTCCAAATCTTTCCTCCAGCTGTCTCTGACACCCCTCGGTTGGGTCGAGGGACCTCCAGAGGCTCGTGGCATGGATGGCAGAGGCGCAGGGCAGGGCTGCAGTTCATCCAGAGCTGGAGTCAGGCAGGGCGAGAGGGCTGCTGCCTGCTCCTTTTAGAAGAAGAGCCTGAAACCAGCCCCTGATCTGTTTACTCAAGGAGGGGGAGCCACTCCCATTTCCCCAAACAAAACACTGTAGCCCGACACTTCTCCCTTGAGTTCACTGCTCAGCATCTCCCCCAGGTTGGGGCCAGACTGAGCAACGTACCGTCTAGAAAGGCTGGGGACCAGGGCTTTTTAGGGGACTGGCAGACAGTGAGCAAGGCCCACGTGCTCAGACTTCGCCTGGAGAGGGCTGCCTGGCCTGCACTATCAAGCAGCTGGGGAACCCCACGGGAGCGGGGGGATAGCTCCAACTTCTCTGTTTGCCTCCTGATCACTTTTCTCTTCTTGTGGGGACAGGGAACTGCTTTTATGTCAGCATGCCAGCAGGACCCCTGGACTCAAGCACCGACCTTTCAGGGGCACCCACGAGCCCCCCTCAGCCTGCCAGCCTCCCTGCAGGGCAGATAGAGCCTCAGCCTCAGCTGCAGGGAGGCAATGGAGATCCAAGACGCCCCAGCCGCTCTCCCCAAAACCTGGCCCTCAGGGATGTGGGCATGATCTTCCATACCATCGAGCAGCTCACCCTCAAGCTCAACAGGCTCAAGGTGAGGGAAACAGGGCTTGTCCCTGCAAGACTCCAGCCCATCACCCCAAAACCATTCCCTATGAGCCCTAGATCCTGTCCTGGCCCAGGGATCTTCCCCCAGCTCACCCAGCCACCCTTAAATCACACCCCCTTCCCCAAGGCCCAGCACAGATCAGAGTGTGACCCCTTCCCCAGGGGCCTTAGCAATAGAAGGACTTGAGCAGACAATCCCCCGCCGACTCTTCCAGGACATGGTGCTGGCCCACAGAGAGCTGCCCAAGTCCCTTGGGGGAGAGTCGTCTGGTGGCAGCACGCCTGTGGGCAGTTTCCACACAGAAGCAGCAGCAGCTCGATGGACAGATGGCTCCCTCTCACCTCCCACTAAGGAGCCCCTGGCTTCTGACTCCGGGAACAGCCATGAACTGGGACCCTGCCCTGAGGATGGTGAGTGAAGCCAGGTCCCTCTCAGTACCTACCGTCAGGGAGAGGTCCCCCAATTTGTGAGGACACATTGCCAAGCAGTAAGAGATGGTGGTTCTGAGAGTCTGGTTTCCCCTTGAGTGAAACGAATTCATTCCCTCAGCTTCAGAGAGGGACCCCACAGATGCTTCCCCGCAAAATGGGGAGCTTAGAATTGAGCCCTCTTATTCCTTGTGCTATGGAGGTAACAAACCACGAGGAGCCTGGTGTCACATCTGAGACTTTTTTTCCTTTTTTAAATTATTTTCATTATTTGTGTGTGTGTGTGTGTGTTTATATATATTATATTTGAGATACGGGCTTGCAGGTGCACACCGCAGTGCTGGCCTAAGACTCGTGCTTATTAAATGGCGCAGAACCATACTGGGTGGGCCAGGCTATGTTGTAACTCAGGAAGACTTGGCACATACCTACTTGACCTAAGGGCTTTCGGGGCTGATGCAAGTGGAGTTCGGTAGATAGCCCTTTTCAAGCCCTACAAGAAACTAGGGTTTCTGGAGGAGAGGGAAGGTGCTGAAGGAGCTCCTCTCATGAGCCTGAACACTTTCTAGACAAAACGTGGAAGCGGTGGCCTCAGGCTGGCCAATTCCTCACCTTCATCCTCCTCCCGCAGGCTCTGACACCCCCTGGAAGAGAGCGCAGCAGATGCAGCCGCATCACCAGGACCATAACCGTGCAAACCACCAAATCCCCTGCGTCCCCACTCCTTCAGGGACTGGCCTGAGACCGGACCCAGGGTGGGGGGATCCTAACTGTCCTCACTGTGGAGGAGGCAGTTGGGGAAACTCGGATCCAGCCAAGGCCTTGGGGGAGACCGGCATGTTGCTTGGTCTGCTCAAATCAGAGTCAAGTTTCAGTGTCTTTTCCCTCCCTTAGCCCAACCCTCTAAGGCCTGGTGTCTCCTAAGGATGCTGACTGCATCTGAAAGGCCCCCAATCACCACGGCTGCCCTCACCCCATACACGTGCGTACGCGTGCGCGCCTGGACGTGCGCTGCCCTCAGACATGCAAGTGAGAGAAGGAGACTTCTGTGTAAATGCACTTTCTTCCTCCCCTCTTTCTCCACAAGACCCCAGGCGGAGGTGGGTGCCTCCCCTCCCCGTTGTCACTTTGGTCCTATAAATATGTATTTATTGTATGTGCATCTTTGCTGTTGTAAATAACTTTGACCTTTTTTGCTCCTGTTCCTGGAGTGCTGGAGACAGTTACGGAAGGAGCTGCCAAGGGAAGAGGGGGTTCACTTGTATCTCCTAGTTAACCCGCATGGGGCTGGAGACCACATTCCAAGAGGGGCTGGGATGAGAGGTACCAGGCAAGCCTGGAATCCCAGGGGTATGCCCTTTGCCTCCATTCCTCCCGGCAGCTTACCTCCAACTCTGGGAAGATGCTGCGCTTCTCTCTGCTCCCGATCTTGATCCCTTTTATCCTGCTTGGCTTCTGCTCAGGGATGGTTACCTCTGGGGCCAGAAGAGGAGCCAGAATGCACAGTGCACATTTCTGATACCACCCAGGCTCCCTCCCCAGAGAGAACAGGCTAGGTGAGGCAAAGACACCCCCCAACCATGGGTTTGGGTGCAGTAGAAATGGCTGGAGGGGGCCGGGCGTCGTAGCTCACACCACCAGTAATTTGGGAGGCCAAAGTGGGAGGATCACCTGAGGTCAGGAGTTCTCAACCAGCCTGGCCAATATAGTGAAACCCCTTCTCTACTAAGAATACAAAAGTTAGTAGGGCATGGTGGTGCATGCCTGTAATCCCAGCTACTGGCTAGGCTGGGACAGGAGAATTGCTTGAACCCAGGAGGCGGAGATTGCAGTGAGCTGAGATCGCATCTGTGCACTCCAGCCTGGGCGACAGAGTGAGACTCCATCTCAAAAAAAAGAAGAAAAAGAAAAAAGAAATGGCTGGAGGGGGACCCCAGCTAGGTGGGTGGGTTCTTTGAAGACAGAGTCACAGAGCTCCAGCTCCGACGAAGGGGGTGTGGAGAGCAGTGGCTCAGGACATCCGGGCCGGATGAGGCTCCCCACGTCATCCCACTGTGAGAAGGAAATCAGGCCCAGAGAGACATGGTGAGGTGAGCTCCAGGCAGGTGCGCTCAGGCCCAGAACAGCCTCCTGCACCCTGCCCAGCACTCTTTCCTCCTCCACGTGGGAAGGTGCTGCCCAGGGGCGCCCGCACTTACTCCCCTTGCCTGCCTTTGTGGCGTCTTCTTTCTTAGGGGTTCCTTGTGCGGGCAACTGCCCAGCCCCTGACTTCTCCTCTTTCTTGGTCAATTCTCGTGGAGAAGGTGAGAAGAGAAGTGCAAGTCCCACCTCTGGAGGGGATGAGCAGTGGTGAGGGAAGGAGAGGGGTTAGGACCGGAGGCTTTAGGGGGAATTCAAAGGCCCATGTGGCCTTCTTCCCTCTACTGCCTCTGCACGTGATGGAAGCCCCTCCGCTGTCCATCCAGCACCCAGGCTCTGTCCCATTGCACACCTACCCATGATTTCTCCTTTTTCTTGCCCAGGCCCTTAGGGGTTTTCATTGCCTGCGTCTTGTCTGTCTTGTCCACCAATGCGCTGTTGCTGATCCCTACCATCTGACTCTTCTCACAGTCTGTTTTGGAGTCCCCGTGTCTCGAGGAGGAGGGCTGTGCTCACAAATGGAAAGGGAGGGAGGAAGAAGCCAGAGCCCCTTCCTCAATGGGGGCATGAAAGGTAGCTGTGTCCGTACTTGGGGAGCAGTGGAGCTGACAGCACCTCCCACCCACCTCCCTGCCTAAATGCTACAATAATTTGTAATGGACTCCTCTGGGGTGAGATGCTTTGGAGAAGAAATAGAAATAGCAGAGGGACCTGGGTGGGGGTGAGACAAAGGGTGAGGCAGGATCTCAGACTGTCATACTGAGGGGGGAAAATAGCAGCTAACTTTTATTGAGCTAAGTGCCAGGTGCTATTTTAAATGGATTGCAGGAATTAAGTCATTAAATCCTCTCAACAGTCATGAAATAGGTACAGTCATCCCCACTTACAGATGAAGAAACTGAAGCAAGGAGAAGTTAAATAACAGGCCAGGCACAGTGGCTTATGCCTGTAATCCCAACACTTTGGGAGGCCAAGAGGGGCCGGATCACTTGAGACCAGGAGTTCGAGACCAGCCTGGTCAACACAGCGAAACTCCGTCTCTATTAAAAAATACAAAAATTAGCCAGGCCTGGTGGCACACACCTGTAATCCCAGCTACTCAGGTGGTTGAGGCAGGCGAATAGCTTGAACCCTGGAGGCGGAGGTTGCAGTGAGCCGAGATTGTGCCACTGCACTCCAGCCTGGGCAACAGAGCCAGACTCCATCTCAAGAGAAAAAAAAAAGTTTAGTTATCCCAAATATCCTGCACATAATGAAATAAAGCAAAATATTCTACCATTAAAAGAAGAAGTTTAGTAACATGCCCAAGGTCACAAGCTAGGATATGGATGAACCGGACTTCAGGTCCAGATGGTCTAAATCTAGTGTCCTGTCTCTTAACCAATACACTCAACTGCCCATAGGGTGGTTCTGCAATTAGAGCCCGCCCAGCAGCGGCTTGGCAAACGTTTATGCAGAAGTCGGAGGGAAAAAGTCATGACAGAGGATGGAGATTTAACCGGATGTCCAGTTTGCTGAAAAGCAGCGGACTTCGGAAGTGGGCTCGAGGGTTAGAGGGCCTGGGCCTGGGGCCTGGGGATTCCTCACCGATCGCGAGCGTTCCTGCGTCCCTTTTTCCAGCAGGAGGCGCCGGCGCTCCACCACCTCAGTGTGCGTCAGCTCGAAGGGTCGCAGGACCTGCGGAAGGCGGGTGCCCCGAGGTCGAACGCCAGCGGAGTCAGGGTCGGCTCCCCCGGCCAGTCCTCGTCCCGGACCCACCTGATCGGCACACCCACCTCCGCCAGCTTCAGGGCGCCCTTGTCCTGGATGCGGTTGTGGGCCAGGGACAGTCAGAGCAGGGAACAGTTAAGCCGGAGGCCCTAAGGGGTGGTCAGGGAGGCGTGAGCCGCCCGAGCCGCACCTGCTCCCAGCGGGTCTCTCCCCGCTGCGCACTCACGTCCGCGATGTGGTTGAAGCCCAGGTTGAGCGAGACGAGGGTCCGGTTGCAGCTGCGCAGCGTGGACAGCGCCTGGCCCAGGAGTTGCGCCCCGCGGTCATCGATGTTGTTGTTGCGCAGAGACAAGCGCGCGATCCTGGGCAGTCGGAGGGAGAATGTGGGTCGCTGGAAACTCGGTGCAGGGCGTCCGCCGGAATTTAGGACTCTTGACGGCTTGAGGAGCCGTCTGGTCTGAGGATGTAGGGGCAGGAATCGAGGGCCCTTGCCGAGATGGTAGGGCGACAAGGACGGCTGGGGACTAAAAATGGCTTGGGATTTCAAGGCAGCCCCAGAGGAAGGGGTGAGGGCCGGGAGTCTCACATGCTGTCCATCATGTCTTCCGATGGCTCCTTTTGTTCAGAAAATTATGAAGCAAACGAACGGGCCGTTTTTCCTATTACTCAGCATCCAATGTCAATGCAGATACAGGAAAACTAAATCAAAACTACCCCGCGCAAAGGAAGATAATGGTGACACATGGCAGCCACTGGGCCTTGGTACTCTGAAATCCAACTGGGCAGGCATTGTGAAGCCACACTCTTCCCATTCCAATATACCAGAAGTGGCAGAAGTTCCTTTTAAGGTGTTGATTCTGTTCTCTGGAAAGAACTCCTTTTAACTTTGCTATGCATTTTTTTGCCATAGGTAGAATTATCCCTTTTTTATACTGTTCTCTATAATCAAACCTGAAGTGTGTACTGTGGACTATGCCCTTCTTGGTTAGGTAACTTGGCAATTCACTTTTCTTTTTAAAATTTTTTGTTATTTTTTTCTTTTCTATAGTTTCCACTTTTATTTCAGATTTAGGAGTTGACATGGTTTGGTTATGTGCTCCCACCCAATCTCATGTGAGACCGTCATCCTCAATGTTGGAGAAGGGCCTGGTGGAGGTGACTGGATCATGGGGGCAGACTTCCCCCTTGCTGTTCTCATGATAGTGAGTGAGTTCTCACAGGATCTTGTTGGTTAAGAGTGTGTAGCACTTCCACCTTCGCTCTCGTCCTGCTCTGTCACGTGAAGATGTGCCTGCTTCCTTTTTGCCTTCTGCCATAATTGTAAGTTTCCTGAGGCCTTCCCAGCCATGCTTCCTGTACAGCCTATGGAACTGTGAGTCAATGAAACCTCTTTTGTTTCTAAATTACCCAGTCTCAGATAGTTCTTTATGGCAATGCAAGAATGGGCTGATACAGGGGTATACACTTGTAGGTGTGTTACAAGGGTGTATTGTGTGATGCTGAGGCTTGAATATGAATAAGCCCATCACCCAGATAGTGAGCATAGAACCCAACAGGTAGTTTTTCCACCCTTAACCCCTTCAATTTCTTCCCTCGTCTATTAGTCCCCTGTGTCTATTGTTGCCATCTTTTTGTCCATGAGTATCCAATGTTCAGCTCTCATTTGCAAGTGAGAGCGTGTGATATGTAGCTTTCTGTTCTCACATTAATTTGCTTAGGATAGTGGCCTCCAACTCCATCCACGTTCCTGCAAAGAACATGATTTCATTCTTTTTTATGGCTGTGGAACATTCCACGGTGTATATGTACCACATTTTCTTTATCCAATTCACTGTTGATGGGCACCTAGGTTGATTCCATGACTTTGCTATTGTAAATAGTACAGCAATAAACATACAAGTGGATGTGTCTTTTTGTTAGAATAATCTATATTCTTTTGTATATATACCCTGTAATGAGATTGCTGGGTGAAATGGTACCTCCATTTTAAGTTCTTTGAAAAATCTCCAAACTGCTTTCCACAGTGGCTGAACTAATTTACATTCTCATCAATAGTGTATAAAATTTCTCTCTTCTCCACAGTCTTGCTAGCAACTGTTGTTTTTTTATTTTTTTAATAATAGCCATTCTAACTGGTGTGAGATGGTATCTCATTGTGGTCCTGATTTACATTTCTGTGGTGATTAGTGATGTTGAACATTATTTCATGTTTTTTGGTCACTTCTGTATCTTCTTTTGAGAAGTGTCTGTTCATGTTTTTTGCCCACTTTTTAATGTGATTATTCGGTTTTCACTTGTAGTGTTGTTTGAGTTCCTTATGGATAATATCCTCAGGATATTAGACCTTTGTCAGATGATTTTTTTTTTTTGAGAGTGCAGTGGTGTGATTTGACCTCCCATTGGCTCACTGAAACCTCTGCCTCCCAGGTTCCACCTCCTGGGTTCAAGCAATTCTCTGCCTCAGCCTCCCGAATAGCTGGGATTAAAGATGCCCACAACCACACCAGGGTAATTTTTGTATTTTTGGTAGAGAGAGGGTTTCACCATCTTGGCCAGACTGGTCTTGAACTCCTGACTTCATGATCTGCCTGCCTTGGCTTCCCAAAGTGCTTGGATTACAGAGGTGAGCCACCACGCCTGGCCCTTTGTCAGATGATTTACAGATATCTTCTCCCACTTAGCAGGTTGTCTGTTTGCTCTGTTGATAGGTTCTTTTGCTGTGAAGAGGCTGTTTCATTTAACTGGGTCCTACTTGTCAATTTTTAGTTTTGTTACAATTGTTAAGAAATTGGGCGCGGTGGCTCACGCCTATAATCCCAGCACTTTGGGAGGCCAAGGAGGGTGGATCTCGAGGTCAAAAGATCAAGATCATCCCGGTCAACACGATGAAACCCCGTCTCTACTAAAAATACAAAAAATTAGCTGGGCATGGTGGCGTGTGCCTGTAATCCCAGCTACTCAGGAGGCTGAGGCAGGAGAATTGTCTGAACCCAGGAGGCAGAGGTTGCGGTGAGCCGAGATCACGCCATTGCACTCCAGCCTGGGTAACAAGAGCAAAACTCCGTCTCAAAAAAAAAAAAAAGAAATTGGTCATAAACTCTTTCCCAAGACCAGTGTCTAGAATGGTGTTTCCTAGGTTTTTTCTAGGATTCTTATATTTTGAGGACTTACATTTAAATCTTTAATCCATCTTGAGTTAATTTTTCAGATGGTGAAAGATAGAGGTTCAGTTTCATTCTTCTGCACATGGCTAGCCAGTTATCCCAGCACCGTTTATTTAATAGAGAGTTCTTTCCCCATTGCTCATTTTTGTTGATGTTGTCAACAATTAGATGGCTGTAGGTGTGCAGCTTTATTTCTGGGTTCTCTATTCTGTTTCATTCGTCTCTGTGTCTGTTTTTGTACCAGTACCATCCTGTTTTGGTTACTATAGCTTTATAGAATAGCTTAAAGGCAAGTAATGTGATTCCTTGTTCTTTTTGTTTAGGATTGCTTTAGCTATTTGAATTCTCTTTTGGTTTCATATGAATTTTAGAATAGGTGTTTCTAATTCTGTGAAAAATAGCATTCATAGTTTGAAAGGAATGATGTTGAATCTGTTGATTGCTTTGGGCAGTATGGCCATTTAACAATGTACAAAATCAGTAACATTTGTATACATCAATGATGTTCAAGCTGAGAGTCAAATCAAAAACAGAATCCCATTTACAATGGCCACACACACACACACAAAAAATAACTAGGAATACATATAATCAAGGAGGTGAAAGGAAGAATATAAAACATCTCTACAGGGAGAACTGTAAAACACTGCTGAAAGAAATCATAGATAACACAAACAAATGAAAAAATTTCATGTTCATGGATTGGAAGAATGCAGTTCACTTTCTAACCAAGTGTCATTTAAGGCTGTTGAAAAGCTGTTTTGCTTCATTTCATTTTATTTTCAGATCCTGCTTGTGGTTACTTTGGAAACATGATTCCTCAAAAATTTAGTGGATTTCTAATCTGTTTGCTTCTAGCCAGTTCTATATGCTAGTAACTATACTCACATTTCTTTCACAGATGAAATTCTTGTACTTCCTTTTTCCATGTCTTCTTCCATTACCGTGGCTCCTTTGACATTATCTGGAAAAATAAACTTAGGTGGGATGACATCAAAACTTAATCTAATCTTACCTGCAAACCTGAGTTTTGATGGACTTTTGTCTCTCAAAATCACTCTGGATTTTATCTCTTCAGATTTTTGGTTTCCTTCTATTCTCTTGCATTTATGTTTACAAAAGAGCCCATTTTCTTTGTTTTTAAAATACCTTTATTGACACAGAATTTACATACTACAAAATTCACCCTTTTGAAGTGTATATTCAATAGTCCTTCATACATTCACAGTTCATGCAATTATCAACACTATCTAATTTCAGAACCCTTTAATCACTCCTCCAAATAACTCCATACTGATGAGTTGTTAATCCTCATTCCCCTGCCCCCAGACCCCTAGAAACCACTACTCTACATTCCGTTTCTAGAAATTTGCCTATTCTTGACATTTCATATAAATAGCACTAAACAATATGTGGTCCTTTGTATCTGACTTCTTTAACTTAGCATAATATTTTATTTTATTCATTTATTTATTATTTATTTTTATTTTTATTTTACTTTAAGTGCATACTATATCTGGCATTTCTCCCCATGTTAACCCTCCCCACCCCCTCTCTCCCTTCCCTGGCTGCCCCTCCAACTGCCCCCAGTGTGTGATGCTCCTCTCCCTGAGTCCACATGTTATCATTGTTCAACACCCGCCTATGAGTGAGAACCTGTGCTGCTTGGTTTTCTGTTCTTGTGTCAGTTTGCTAAGAATGATGGCTTCCAGATTCATCCAAGTCCCTACAAAGGTCACAAACTCATCGTCTTTTATGGCTGTGTAGTATTCCATGGTGTATATGTGCCACATATTCCTTGTCCAGTCTATCATTGATGGACATTTGGGTTGGTTCCAAGTCTTTGCTATTGTAAACAGTGCTGCAATGAACATTCGTGTGCATGTGTCCTTATAGTAGAATGATTTATAATCATTTGTATATATACCCAGTAATGGGATTGCTGGGTCAAATGGAATTTCTATTTCTAGGTCCTTGAGGAATCACCACACTGTCTTCCACAACGGTTGAACTAATTTACGCTCCCACCAACAGTGTAAAAGTGTTCCTATTTCTCCACATCCTCTCTAGCATCTGTTGTCTCCAGATTTTTTAATGATCGCCATTCTAACTGGCGTGAGATGGTATCTCAGTGTAGTTCTGATTTGCATTTCTCTAATGACCAGTGACGATGAGCATTTTTTCATATGTTTGTTGGCCTCATGTATGTCTTCTTTTGTAAAGTGTCTGTTCATATCCTTTGCCCACTTTTGAATGGGCTTGTTTGTTTCTTCTTGTAAATCTGTTTTAGTTCTTTGTAGAATCTGGATATCAGCCCTTTGTCAGATGGGTAGATTGCAAAAATTTTTTCCCATTCTATTGGTTGCCAATTCACTCTAATGACTGTTTCTTTTGCTGTGCAGAAGCTGTGGAGTTTGATTAGGTCCCATTTGTCTATTTTGGCTTTTGTTGCCAATGCTTTTGGTGTTTTGGTCATGAAGTCCTTGCCTATGCCTATGTCCTGAATGGTTTTGCCTAGATATTCTTCTGGGTTTTTATGGTGTTAGGTCTTATGTTTAAGTCTTTAATCCATCTGGAGTTAATTTTAGTGTAAGGTGTCAGGAAGGGGTCCAGTTTCTGCTTTCTGCTCATGGCTAGCCAGTTTTCCCAAAACCATTTATTAAACAGGGAATCCTTTCCCCATTGCTTTTGTCAGGTTTATCAAAGATCAGATGGTTGTAGATGTATGGTGTTGCCTCCGAGGCCCCTGTTCTGTTCCATTGGTTTATATCTCTGTTTTGGTAACAGTGCCATGCTGTTTTGATTACCGTAGACTTGTAGTATAGTCTGAAGTCCAATGGTGTGATGCCTCCAGCTTTGTTCCTTTTGCTTAGAATTGACTTGGCTATGCGGACTCTCTTTTGGTTCCATATGAAGTTTAAGGTGGTTTTTTCCAGTTCTGTGAAGAAGGTCATTGGTAGCTTGATGGGGATAGCGTTGAATCTGTAAATTACTTTGGGCAGTATGGCCATTTTCACAATATTGATTCTCATTTACTCTTTTCCCATACTGGGGAGTCTCTCTTGGCTCCCAGCCTATCATCGGCAAGCAGGCTGCCTAATTTCTTTCTTCTTCCTTTCTTTGTTTTAGTATTTCTTATCATTTTCCTGCTGAATTCCAGTGTCTGCTCTGGATCATCTATTTGAAGTATCATTATCTACTCTCTATTTTGGTTATTCTTAGTAATGGAAGTAAGTATAATATACCTTAAGTTAGCCACCTTGAAGCCTCCCTCTTTTAGCACTTTGACTATATCATTTCAGTCTCTCCTGGCCTGCATGGTTTTTGGTGAAAAATCTGCTAATAGTCAAATTATGGGGATTTCCTTATATGTGACTTGATGCTTTTCTCTTCCTGCTTTTAGGATTCTCTCTGTGTCTTTGACTTTTGCAGTTTGGTTATTATATGATTTGGAGAGGACAGCTCTGGTTTGAATCAGTTGGGGAATCTTGAAATTCCTGGATCTGATGTCCATATATCTCTCAAGACTTGGGAAGTTTTCAGCTATTGTTTTGCTAAATCAGCTTTTTGTGCCATTCACTATCTCTTCATCCCCTGGAATTTTTATAATGTGAATATTTGTTCACTTAATGGTGTCCCATAAGTCCCATAGACTTTCTTCACTCTTTGCTAATTTTTTTCCTTTAACTGGAAAAAAATTAAAATGATGCTTTCAAAAAACTTACCTTCAAGTTCTGAAATTCCTTCATCTGCTTGATTTAGTCTCTTGGATGTCCTACATTTCTGTGCTCCGCATGGGTTTCACCACTTCTGTGCTTTATCCCAGTGCTCTCCTTTAGACACTGTAATCCAAATGTAGTTGGTTATTTGTTGTTTTGGTTTGTTTTTGTGAGGGTGGTGGGAGAACTGGGCATCTCTAGTCATCCATCTTGCTGATATCATTGTCCTCTTGTTAATTTTATTTCTAAATGTTTTATTGTTTTTGGTTCTATTGTAAAAACTGTAAATGTAAAGCCCAAAACTATGGGGGGGAAAAAAAACCCTAGAAGGAAATCTAGGCAATACCATTCAGGATGTAGTCTTCAGCAAAGATTTCATGACGAAAACATCAAAAGCAATTGCAACAAAAGAAAAAATGGACAAATTAGATCTAATTAAACTAAGGAGCTTCTGCACAGCAAAAGAAACTCATTAGAGTGAACAGACAACCTAAAGAACGGGAGAAAATTTTTGCTGTTTATCTATCTGACAAAGATCTAATATCCAGAATCTGCAAGAAACTTAAAGAAATTTACAAGAAAAAACAAACAACTCCATTAAAAGTGGGCAAAGGACATCAACAGACAGTTGCCAAAAGAAGACATTTATACAGCCAACAAACATAAAAAAAGCAGCACAGATGCAGAACCCACAGATACAGAGAGCTGACCTAAGAAATTCTTACACACACACACACACACACACACACACACACTTAGAACTTACAGACAAATTCAGCAAGATTACAGGATACAAGATCAATATGCAAAAATCAATTGTATTTCTATGCACAATAAAACAATTTTTTTAGTTTAGACATGTTAAGTACACTGATATTATTATGCGATGTATCTCTAGAACATTTTTATCCTGCAAAAGTAAAACTCAATGCACACGGAACAACTGCCCATTTTCTCCTTTGCTCATTGTAGTTTTGATTTGAATTTCTCTGATGCTGTACTGCTGCTAATAGACTACTATAAAATGAGTAGTAATGATGTGTCAGCTGAATTCCTGATACTAATTCCATTTTATGCCTAAGATAAATTTGTGATATAAATATTATTTTCCACAATTTGCAATAAAGAGATTAAAATTCTGATTGAATTGTTCCTCAAATCAATCAAAAACTAATTAAGGAAAAATAAAGGGGTTTAAAATGATATGAAAATAATCGTTGATATGGCCCAAAATTCAGATAACAATAATTGTGAGATCCTGCCTATGGATGAAAGAAAGATGGAAAGAAACCCAAATAATTGTATAATATTGCTAATAAAGCAGATTCAAAATGAAGCAAAAGATTCATTCACAAATATATATGCAAAGATGATTTATTCAGGGAGTGAAAGAAAAGTGACAATTGCACAGGTGGGAGAAGCTCATGCCCAGGTGACAGACAGACACAGAAAACATCAACAGAATTCTCTGATGGTTCCCAGGGAGAGAGCTGCTGCTCTTTCTTCCAAAGCTGTGAGAGCTGGCACAGCTGAGGACTTCCTTTTCTCAGCTCCACCTGGACAGTGGCAGTATGGCAGCCTCAAAAAGGAAACATTTTGCTGTCAGGGATCATCACAGGCAGATTACAGGCAAAGGGGAAAGAAGCTCCCTGTGTAACCACGGTAGGCTTTGATAAGAAGATGCAGGTGAAGCTGTGGAACAAGATGAGCCAATTATCCTCATCATTTCATGATCCTGATGAATCCCGAAGCTGTTACTTGCTCTTGGGTGGATACTTCTGCTGGCAGGGGGGAGAAGGTGGCACAGGAGGACATTTCTGCTGGCACTGCTGAGGTGGGCAGGGCTCTGGATGCTTTGGTGGTGGGCAGGGCTCAGGGCACTTCGGGGGTGGACATGGCTCTGGGCACTTTGGCATGGGGCACATAGGAGGTGGCTGGCAGGGCTGCTTACACTGCTGCTGTTGGTAAGACATCCTGCTGGAGTCTCAGAATCTGAAAGAAATGATATGACAGTGTTCACAGGAAGGGACTCCTCCAGAGAGAGAAGCCAAAGCTTATGTAACACCATGGGATATTATTTCTCCAGTCTCCAAAAATTTATTTAAAGTCTTATCTGCCTTTTAATGACTCCCTCATTTCTCTCTTCCACTTTAGCAAATTAATTGCTTCCTTGGCCCTGGGAAATCCTGTGTTTTCTCATACAATTTTTCCAAAGAAAATATCTCTGCAGTAATGAACCAAGCATGTTATCTCTGTGAAAATTACACCTTCAGGAAAGGCAGTGACACGTTCAGATACCATGGGCAATCTCACACGCCGTTTCTACCACCATTATCTGTTGTAAAGTTCCAGTGGGTTGACTTGAGCACAGAACAAAGGGCTGTTTGGGATGGATTGCAGGCTCTTCCGCCTATTAAGTCACAAACATTTGAAAAGAACACCAAGAAAACATGAGGAAAAAAAATACTTTGTTCTTTCTTCTTCTCCACATCAAAGCTTTCCTATTCATTTCTCTGTCCTTATAGACACCTAAGTGTATACAAGAAACAAGCTAAAATAGCATACCATTGTACTCTAATTCTAAATTTCCATCTACTAAGTAGCATCAAACCCATGGTCACAGAATTGGATCAACCAAACTTGCTGATAACCGATTAAATTCAACATTTCAGGGCACAAAGAACAGAGGCACTCAAGGAAGCAGACTCACTAGGTTCTCCAAAGCAGATCGATGCTCGGGTACCAGGAGTTTAGGAGTCTCACAGCAGGGAATATCTTTATAGGGCCTGCTACCCCACCCACTGGGAAGTGGAACTGCCTAAAACTGGGCTGGTCCAGCAATGTCCCAACTAAAATGCAAATGTATCCTTAGCTGGCATGACAGGGATTCTCAAACTAGGAAATATCCTGTTCTGGGATCTCCCCACTGAGTTAAGTGCTCCTGACTCACAGAGGACCTGCCTTAGCTCTCAGTTTCAGTGACTTATGTTAGAGAGAAAATTGGGGGATTCTCTAACTGCTTGTCAAGGGCGCTCTTGATTAGGAACAGTTATCCCTTCCTATCTTAACTCCCCTGAATCCTAAAACTTCCCACCCTGATCCACTTTAGCTGAATGCCGTATTGCTGTACGTGAACCCAATTCTGCGTCTACTTTCCTTGTACAATTGGCCAATGTGCTAGAAGGAAGGAGAGACCTAACAAAGGCCTGAACTGGGCCTGGCATTTTCTTTGCTAAGTTCCATGATGACAGGCAGGTCACATCAACTCCCTGGGATTACACACAGGGGAGAAAAATGCTTACCTCTGGGTTTGCAAGCTGATCACATGTGCTATCCGCTGACCCTGTTCAAGACGGAAATTTACCACCTTTCTGTCATAAAAACCCAGATTTTTACCTATATTCCTTTCCTCTTTGAAGCTGTCTTCTACACCACAAGTGCCTCCTGGGAGGCACTTGCATCCCAGGACAGATTCCAGAGTGAGATCTAGTCTCCCCAGCACGTTTGCTACTTGCCGCCATCAAAGATGTGAACTACAGCCTTTTTATTTATAAAAGGTAGTGGAGAGAAGGAAACTGAAGTTACAAGCATTCACTCAAAATCTATGCATGGAACCATGTGTATATGGTTCCCTGTGAAAATCCTATAGAGAACAAGATGCATAGACTCACATTATCATATGTAAATAATTAGAAGTAGGTTTGCAGAGTGAGGAAAGTCGGAGCGCTTGAAGTCTGAAATCAGGGGGAAAATACAAATGAAGGATAGTCTATATGTATTATTTCTATTTCCAAACAGGTTTTAGATGTTTCTCAGTGCTTTTTAATTTGTTTGCATGTTCTTCTTTTGTCTTTTCCATAAACCTTCCAGTCCCACAAATTGCTAGATTATCAACTCACACCCCAATGTATACCTCTCATCTGTCTATTTTGGTACATACTGTTCACTCAACACATATGTTGTCAATGCATTTAGTGCATTTAGAAACAAATTTTCAAAATTGTTCTTTCACGTGTTTCTTAAACTCTTCCTGCAATCAATGAGGCTTTCTAAATATTGTATATTTAACCTTTAAAGTGATGTTACTGGAGCTTCCTTATCTGGACCATTAATCAGGAAGCTTTCCAAGAAAAGTGGTTTTATAAGTGAATAAGAAGAGAGGAGATTGAGGACGAGGAAAGACTCAGAATCACCGGAGAAGTCAACAGCTGTGCTCCAGAAAAGGCAGGCGTGCTGAATCCACCCAGCATCACATCCCTCAGTTAAGCAGGTTAGGGTCCCAGAACAGCTGTTGATCCTGTCAGTAAGGAAGGGCTTGGCCAAGATCATCACCAGCCAGAACATTACAAAAATAGAGCCATTATGTCAGCACCATGAAGCCAGGTGTTTACAAATGATGTTCTCACAAAATGCTTCCTATAGACTATTATATGTGGCAAGCATTTCACTGGGCCAAGTAAAGGTCCCTTATGCAATAGGTCCCCTACTACCACCCGAGAGCCTCACATCGCATCTAAAACATAAATCCATAGAGAAATGTCTGATGTCTGCCATGCAAAATTGAAGAATTTGCTGCCAAATGAGATCACTGTGTGACATAATACAATTGGGTCACACCCTGAGACTCCCCTTCTGAGGACACCCCACTCAAACATGCTGCTTATCATGGCAGTGCAGGCACCAGAGTGGCAGCAGCCCTAGTGCACCCAGGATCTCAACCAGGGTCACTTTACGAGTTGAGGTGGTGAACTTGAAACTCACAGTTCCACACAGATGAGCTACATGAAGAACAGCCACCACATGAAGAGAGGCAGCTAACAGGCACAGTTTCCCCAAGTTAAGGCATCCAGGCCCTCAGACAGGGAGCCCAGCATATTTCACACACACGCACACACACGCACACACCAGAGGCCTTATTTATCTATCATCTATCTTCATGTCTAAAGAGCTTAGCTTTATATTCCTTAAGAGTCTGATAGCATTAGGTTCGTTCCTATTACTTCTACTTCCTAATTTTCTAGGGGATCATTAAGTATGAATTATTAGTACCTAAAAATGACAGGAAAGAACAAAAACTTTTATTTGGTCTAATACTTGATTTAACATGTTATCTCACATTTTACTATGATACTTTCCACTAAACAAAGCAGTGCTGGAAAATGAAGATTTAAAATTAAATATGTTTTAAAAATTAAGAAGCAGGAATCATGGTAAAATATTCTTTTTATGTTCCAAGAAATGGTAACTGTGAGTCCCCACACATATCTGCCTTCTGCTTTCATCTCTGAATGGAAGGCTTAGTCTCCATTGTCTTTCCATAATTTGATGAATCGGGTAGAATATGGGAGAATTCTGAAGATAATTAAGAAGGATATTTTGGAAGATTACTTAACATTTTAAAACATTCAAATTCTACTAAAAACTTATGTAAGCCATGATGATATTTTCATTAACATATATTTATTTAATGTTAGGCAATATATAAAACAACATATTAAATGTGATTATATTTGACTGGTATAATTAGAGATGATGTTTATTTTCTTGTTTTACTTTTCAAAATATTCTCCAAATGTTACCTTTATTGAGTAAGTAATCTTAAAATTCTACTTTGAAAAGCCATCAACAGACAAGCCTGTCTATTGCTTAATTAGTGAGATAACAGTCTTCCTTCTTTTCAGTATTTTTGGCCAGACACTAAAGGTGGGGCTGAATGTAAGTAGTTTTTTTTATTGTTATGGCTCTACATTTGATCACATCCCTTCTAAAATCTGTCTTGAAGAAAACTCCAACAATAATCCCCATCCTCATAGCATTGACATATACACACAGAAGCCACAGACACCCCACAGCCATATGTATCTATGAAACAATTCACCAGAATTGGGAGATCATACCATAGTAAAAAGAAATCAGGAATGAGTTTCTCCACTAACCAAGAGCCAGGTGGATAGAAAGCATAAATTGGCCATAATATGATGAAATTGGAAGAAATGGATAATTAGTAGGACAGGCAGTAAGGATCCTAGAACATAGTGATAATATAGTACCTGCCACTAAACTGTCATGAGAAAACAATTAAATCAGAGACTGCATATAAGGTACTTAGCACAGGCTACAGATAGTACTCAAAATACTAACGTAACACATTGTTAATAAAAGAGATAGAAGCAAAATATTGAGTTCGTTTATGGTTCAGAAAGTTATTTGCTTCAACTTTAAGACTTTTTATATTATCTTTATTTTAACTGTGTGCCACAGTTTTTAGGAGAAAGCAAATGCAAATATATGATTTGAATGAAGTGTGCAGAAACAGTAAGATGGGATGATTTTGACACTTATCCTATGTGATAAAAATGAGAGTTAATCTAAGCAGAAATTTACAGCAAAGGATAGAAACCAGATACTTCAATTGTTCCTTGTTGTTTGGACTCTCTAAGACTTTCCTCTGAATTCAGTTTATATAAGAAAATAAGTCTAAATACAATAAATAGCAGTATGTCAATTTGTTCATGTGTAAAATAAATAGTATGTATATACATTTAGCATTCTATGTGAAAAATATATATAAAGTTACCTCCAATTTAGTTTGCTGTTGGTGTGGTTAGCTGTGTAGGGCAATTAAAAACTGCTCATTTAAATATCACATTCCTTCTGGTGGGAAATAACCTAAATTTTAGGATAAATCCTTATAAGAAACTGAATAGCTCATTAGCACTAACCTTCCCAAAGTGAATAGACCCTATATATTCTACTTTTATTTTCTGTGTATATTAGATCAGTGTATTTAAGAGCATAATTTCAAGAGCTATTAGTAATATAAAGTACTCCTGTATGCTCAGTGTCAATGAGATTAAGAAGGATAAGTGGTAAATGATGGAATGAATCAGATACTTCTCCTTGTAAAAATCTTTTCAAGATAGTGAATGTGCATAAGTTATGGTCTCCCTCCAAAAAAGTCAAAAAGGAAAACAAAGAAACACAGACAAAATTGTGAAAAAATTTGGAGAGAAAAAAACTGTTTGAACTCTAACATATAAGACAAGAGATCCGAATTCTACTGGAAGTATTAGAAAGGTTACATAAACCAGAAACGTTATGAGAAAAGTGAAAACCGATTCACAATCTTAAAGAGATAAACATAATTTTATGCTATGATTCAGCAAAAGCACATTCAAAAATTGATCTAACAAATTTCAAGCTGCATTCAAATGATTATAGCAGCTTTATTCATAATCTCCAAGATCTGTCATCTACCAAGATGCCCTTTAATAATTACATTGATAAACTGTGGTGCATCACATCCAAGCAAGCACTGGAATACTATGCAGTGATAACATGGAATGACCTATCAAGACTCATGAAGACATGGCTGAATTTTAAATGCAAATTGATAAGTTAAAAAAAAAAGTCAGTCTCAAAGACTATAACCTGTATGGTTCCATTTATACAAATTCTGAAAAGTGTAAAATTACACATACAAAAAGCACAACAAACTCCCAGTTAAATGAATTCAATGACACCCACACTGAAATACATTATAATTAAACTATCAAAAGAGAGACTATTGAAAGCAGCAAGAGGGAAGTGAATCATCATATCTAAGGGATCCTTAACAAATAGTTGACCAAATTCTTACCAAAAGTCTCAGCAAGAGGGAAGTGAATCATCATATCTAAGAGATCCTTAACAAATAGTTGACCAAATTCTCACCAAAAGTCTTTAGGATCAGGAGGCAGTGGGATGATATATTGAAAATAAAGAAAACCTAGAATTCTTTCAACCTAGAATTCTACAGCTGGAAAAATTGTCCTTAAAAATGAGGGCAAAATTATGACATTCTTGGAAATCAAAACTTAAGGCAGTTCATTGCCCCTAGATTTTCTGTATGAGAAGTGATAAAGAGAGCCTCTGACATTCAAAAAATGCTAGAGAGAAACTTGAAACTGTATGAGAATACAAAAATCTCTGATAAATGTACACAGGTACATAAAAGACAGCATTATTGTAATTTTATCTTGTAACTCCATTTTTTGTTTTCTACAAGATTTAGATTGCAAATGTATACAAAATAATTACAAATCCATGTTAGTGAACACGCAATGTGTAAAGATGTAATTTGTGAACTAAACATAAAAAGAAGATAGGATTGTACAACTTCTCTCTCTTTCTTTTTTTTTTTTCTTTGAGACAGAGTCTCACTCCATCACCCAGGCTGGAATGCAGTGGCATGATCTTGGCTCACTGCAACCCTGCTTCCTGGTTTCAAGTAATTCTCGTGCCTCAGAAATTACAGGCAGACGTGTGCCACCACACCCAGCTAATTTTTGTATTTTTAGTAGAGATAGGGTTTCACCATGTCAGCCAGGCTGGGTATAAGTCAACTTTTCAATGCGATTGGAGTTAAATGGTTGTTAATTCAAATTAGATTAATATAACTTTAGGATAGTATGTATAATCCCCATTGAAACCACAAAAAAATATTTTTGAGTACACGCAAAAGATAAAACGCAATAAATTAGCTTTACCACCAAAAAATCAAATAAACAGAAATCAGACTGTATTGAAAGACAAACAATATACAGAAAACAGTAAATCCAGAAAGACCAGAGGTGGATACGCAATTAGACACAACATTAATTTTAATAGACACAATTAATTTTGAGAACTGTTATAAAAGGACATGTATATTGTTAAAGAGATTTATTAGACACAATTAATTTTGAGAACTGTTATAAAAGGACATGTATATTGTTAAAGAGATTTAACAATTAGACACAATTAATTTTGAGAACTGTTATAAAAGGACATGTATATTGTTAAAGAGATTTATTCATCAGGAAATTATAGAAGTTATAAACATACATTTACTAAACATCAGAACTCCAAAATATACAAAGATAAAGTGAGAGAAATTAAAAGAAGAAATTGATAGGTGTATAATAAATGCTAAAAACTCGAATACTTCACTCTCAAAAATGGCTAAAATAACAGAATTTTAAAAAAATAGAGGACTTAAATATATAAGCCAATTGGACCAAACAGACAAATATAGAACACTCCACCCGAAAGGAGCAGAATACACCTTAAAGTTTTCTCAAGAGAACATGGAAGAACACTCTCCAGGATAGACCACATATTAGGCTAGAAAACAAGTTAATGTATTTTCAAAGACTAAAATCATACAAAGTACTTTTCCCAATCACAATAGAATAAAACTGAAAACTTATACAAATGGGATCTAATTAAACTTAAGAGCTTCTGTACAGCAAAAGAAACAATCATTAGAGTGAACCAGCAACCAACAGAATGGGAAAAAAGATTTTTGCAAGCTACCCATCTGACAAAGGGCTAATATCCAGAATATACAAAGAACTAAAACAAATTTACAAGAAAAAAACAAAAAACCCATCAAAAAGTGGATGAAGGATATGAACAGACACTTTTCAAAGGAAGACAATTATGCAGCCAACAACTATATGAAAAAATGCTCATCATCACTGGTCGTTAGAGAAATGCAAATCAAAACCACATTGAAATACCCTCCCATGCCAGTTAGAATGGCGATCATTAAAAAATCTAGAGACAACAGATGCTGGATAGGATGTGGAGAAATCGGAAAGCTTTTACACTGTTGGGAGTGTAAATTAGTTCAACCATTGTGGAAGACAGTGTGGTGATTCCTCATGGATCTAGAAATAGAAATACCATTTGACTCAGCAATCCCATTACTAGGTATATACCCAAAGGATTATAAAACATTCTAACATAAAGACACATGCAGACATATGTTCATTGTGGCACTGTACAATAGCAAAGACTTAGAACCAACCCAAATGCCCATCAATGATAGACTGGATAAAGGAAATGTGGTGCATACACACCATGGAATACTATGCAGACATAAAATAGGATGAGTTCATGTCCTTTGCAGGGACATGGATGAAGCTGGAAACCATCGTTCTCAGCAAACTGACAGAAGAACAGAAAAACCAAACACCGCATGTTCTCAGTCATAAGTAGGTATTAAACAATGAGAACACCCGGACACAGGGAGGGGAACATCATACACTGAGGCCTCTTGCGGGGTGGGGAGCTAGGGGAGAAATAGCAGGAGGTGGGAGGAATAGGAAGGGATAACATTAGGAGAAATACCTAATGTGGGTCACATGGGGATGGATGCAGCAAACCACCATGGCGTGTGTATACCTACATAACAATTCTGCACAATCTGCACGTGTACCCCAGAATTTAAAGTATAATTTAAAAAAAGAAAAAAACCTGTAATCTAATTAAAACTGAAAATTTCACAGATTTGTGGAAATTAAACAATAAATTCTTTTTTTGTTGTTTTGAGATGGAGTTTCACTCTTTTATTGCCCAGGCTGGAGTGCAAAGGCATGATCTCAGCTCACCATAACTTCTGACTCCTGGGTTCAAGCAATTCTCCTGCCTCAGCCTCCCGAATATCTTAGGTTACAGCATGTGCCACCATGCCCAGCTAATTTTGTATTTTTTGTAGACACTAGATTTCTCCAGGCTGATCAGGCTGGTCTCAAACTCCCGACCTCAGGTGATCCATCTGTCTCAGCCTCCCAAAGTGCTAGAATTACAGGCATGAGCCACTGCACCCAGAGAACAACAAATTCTTAAACAACCAACAGATCAAAAAAGAAATCACAGAGAAAATTAGAAATTGCTTGAGACTACTGACAACAAAACACACGATACCAAAATTTACAGGTTGCAGCAAAAGCAGTGCTAACAGGGAAATTTATAGCCATAACCACACACATTTTTAATGAAAAAAACAATTCTCAGACCAATAACCTCATAATACAACTTAGGAAGCTACAAAAGATAAAATACACTAAGCCCCAAAAAAGCAAATATGAGCCTAGAGTAGAGATACTAACAAAATACAAACAAACGGTAGAGAAAAATCAATAAAATTGTTACTTCTTTGAAAAGGTAAATAAAATTGACAAATCTTTAGACAGATTAACCAGAGAAAAATACAATACAACACTCAAATAGCTAAAATCAAAAAGAAAGTGGGGACATTACTACTGATTTTACAGAAATGAAAAAATTTGAAGAGGAAACTATGAACAATTCTGTCAGTTTATCAGATAACCCAGTTGAAATGAACGAATTCTTAGATATATACTATCTACCAAACCAAATCATGATGAAATAGAAAATCTGAATAGATATATAGTAAGTAAAGAAACTGAATCACTAATTTAAAACCTCACAAGAAAAAAAAAAAGTGTTGAACCAGAAGGATTTACTGAAGATGTATATACCAATCCTTCTCAAAATCTTTCAGAAAGGGAAACGGAAAATACAGAATACTCCCTCTCTTGTTCCATGAGGCCCGCCATTATACTGATAGAAAAACCAGGCAAAGACACTACAAGGAATGAAAACTACAGACCAATATTCCTCATGAATATTGATGCAGAAAAAGCCTCAGAAACATTTACCATACCAGATAATTCCTGTGGCTCGGGGCAAGATGGCCAACAGGACGCAGCCAGGTGGAACAGCTGCCACTGAGGGACCTAGATGCCAGGTGCACGTCTAACAGATATTCAGAGGGAAGGTACTGAAAGTGAACAAAGGGAAGACCCAGAAGCTAGGCTGAAAAGAGAGAAAGTTAGGAACCCTGCACAGGGACACTACACACCAGGACTCGTTCCTGGCCTCCAGTGACTTCAGGGGAACAGCTGAGTTGAACTGGTAGGAAGCTACCCACTCTCGCCGTGGGCCTCTGGAATCCAGGCAGGAGACCTCCTCAACCACCAGGGAGACTCCAGTTGGAAGGGAGAGCTGCTTAGAGAAGTGACAGGGCAGCACGCCAGCTGACGTGGACCCCAAAGGGTTTGGTGGGGAAGTATCTGCAGTGGAGCAGGGCCAGGGATGGCCATCTCCCTAAGCTCAACTTTCTCTCATCAAAGACTTTAGCTCTCGGGGAACCACTGGACCTGAACTCTACAGGGCAATCTTGCCCTTGAGATGGGGCCAGTCTGACCTGAGCACTCCCTGGTCAGCTGGCCTCTCTTGGGGTGTCAGTCTGGCTGTACCTGCTTGCAGGGAAAACACTGGTGCCCTTGGGACCCACATCGTAGCCTCTGTGCTGGCAGATCACAGCTGACAAGTGGAGAACCGCAATGGGGCAGCTGCCCACAATCACCCACTAGCCCATCTGCTTGCTCCACACACTGCAGCTTCCCCTGGGTTCAGAGCAACACGCCATGTCACTTTGCCAGCATGTGTGTGCATGAGTGGGTTTTGCTTTCCTCTCCGCAGCAGTACATGTGAGTGTGTGCATCCCTCTCTGCCACTGCTGCAGTGAGAGTACAGTCAGCCCCCTTCTCCCTGGTGATGGCCATTGCTGTCTTGGAGCCAGCCAGCCCCACCCCTGCCAGTGTACTGCCCATGCCAGCATGTACCCTTGTGCCAACACTACCATGGGAGTGAAACTAGGCACTGAAAACAGTGGAAACTCCTGCACCACAAAAAACAACAACTTCCCACTGAACACAGAGAAAGCACACAGATCTGCACCCGCCAGCACCCCACCCAAATACCAATAATACAAGTGTGACCACACACACGGTCACCAGCAGGGACCCCCTACAGCCCCAAGCTACATTGCCTTCACAGAGGCAGATACCCTAGCACCTGCTAGAATCCTGCCCCAGTCTAAGAGTATGCAGCCTGCCATGCTGCCACTGCTCCTGGCACATACAAAACAATAATGGACCCCGCTGGCACCATCCTGCTAAACACTTTGGCTGACACCACCCATCACAGTGTAGTGGCTAGGGGTCAGCGAGCACATCAGCCTCCAAAGCACAGTGGATTCCTAACCTGGGGGAGCCAAAGAACAAAGTCAAGCCTGATACAGTCCCCCCAGAGTTACAGCATGCAGGCCAGGAGTTGGGACCTGAGTGTTGGGACCCTAAAATCTTTCAGAAATGAAGTCACTTGTCTGGATTGACCTTACACCACAATCAAAAGCTCAAGGTTATCAAATGAGATTAAAAAAAATAAAACCCATCCAAACATTGCCAACTTCAAAGACTGAAAAAACATAAGACACAAAGATAAGAAAGAAGCAATGCAAGAACTCTGAAAACTCAAAACGCCAGAGTGCCGTCTTTCTTCCAAAGGATCACACGACCTCCCCGGCAAGCGTTCTGAACTGGGCTGAGATGGATGAAATGGTAGAAATTGGATTCAAAATATGGATAGGAAGGAAGATCAATAAGATGCAGGAGTATTCTGAAACCCAATCCAAGAAGGCTAAGAGTCACAATAAAACAACACAAGAGATGACAGACAAAATACCCAGTTCAGAAGGCAATTGCTCAAAGACCTTAAAGCAGAACTACCATTCCAACCAGCAATCCCATTACGTGGCATATACCCAAAGGAATATAAACCATTCTATATTCTAAAGACACATGCATGTGTTATGTTCATTGCAGCACTATTCATAATAGCAAAGACATGGAATCAAACTCAGTGCCCATCAATGATAGCCTAGACAAAGAAAATAGGGTACATGTGTACGTATACACCATGGAATACTATGCAGCCATAGAAAGGAAGGCGATCATGTCCTTTACAGGTACATAGATGAAGCTGGAGACCATTATCCTTAGCAAACTAATGCAGGAACAGAAATTCAAATACCACATGTTCTCACTTATCAATATGAATTAAATGATAGGAAAACACGGACACCTCGAGGAGAACAGCAGACACTGGCGCCCACCACAGGCAATGGAGAGGATCGGGAAAAATCACTAACGGGCGCTATAATTAAACCCCGTGACACGAGTTTACCTATATAACAAACCTGCACATGACCCCTGAACTTAAGAGTTAAAAAAATTATGCTGGAGAAGATGCAAAGAAAAAAGAGGACTTGTATACTCTTGGTGGGAATGTAAATTAGCACAGCTGCTATGCAAGACAGTACAAAGATTTCTCCAGAAACTAAAAAACTACCATTCAATCCAGCGATCCAATTACTATGTATCTATTCAAAGGAAAAGAAATCGGTACGTCAAAGGGATGCCTGAACTCCTGAGGTTTGGTTCTTGCAGTACTATTCACAATAGAAAAGCTGTGTAACCTAAGTGTCCATTAATGAATAAATGCATAAAGAAAATACGCATATATGCACAATGAAGTACCATTCCCTTGCAATAAAAAGAATAAAATCTTGTCATTGGCAGCAACACAGATGGAACTAGAGGTCATTATTCTAAGTAAATAAATCAAGCAGAGAAAGACAAATATTGCATGTTTTCACTCGTATGTGGGAACTACAGAAGTTCATCTATAAAGGTAGAGAGTTAATGATAGATGCCAGAGGCAGGGAAGGGTGTTCAGGGGGATAGAGAATGAAGAAATACTGGTTAATAAGTAAAAACATACAGATACATAAAAAGAGTAAGTCTTAATATTTTTTTGTATCGGATTACTTTATTTAACTGTTTTACAACTTGTCCAGTGTTACATGTAAATTTTCAGTGTTGCAAAGAAAAAAATCCTCAGTTCTGGGACAAAGGATCCCTCAGCAAAGCAATTCCTTTTACTTCCTGCAGAAAGGGGCCCCCTGTTAGCAATCGTGCCATAAGAGTACAAGGTTTTAATATTTGATAGCAGAGTAAGGTGACTACAATATACAAAAATGTGTTGTATACTTCAAAATAGCTAGAAGAGAGGAATGAAAACGTTCCCAACAAAGAGGAAAGATAAATGCTCCAGGTGATGAATGCTGTAAATTTCCTAATATCCTGACTTGATCATTAACACAGTCTATTCATGTAAAAAATACTACACGTATCCAGTAAATATGTACAAATATTACTAATCAATACAAATAACATTAGAGAGTCTTCTTAGTTCCTACATTAGTTACATTCAAGCCACGCTCTTGCTGGTACATATACAGAGGTGTTGTGGCCGGGAGTGATGATGATGGAGGTGGTGGTGATGGTGATGGTGAAAACAATGATGATATATTGCTGTGAATAGACCTCTATCAAATGATGCCTAATTATATGTCAGGCAATGTACCAATCAAATATCAGATAGTAATCCTATTTTATGCCTTAGACTAGTTTGTGATGTAAATGTTATTTTGCTCACTTTGCAGTAAAGAGGTAGACATTCAGAGAGTTGAATAATATGTTCCTCAAATCAATCAAACACTATTAAGGAAAATAAAAGGGGTTTAAAATAATACAGAAATATCTTTGGTATGACCCAAATTGTGATATGCTGCCTGTGGATGAAAGAAAGATGGAAATAAACCCAAATGATTATAGAATACTGCTAATAAAGCATTTGAAAAGAAACAAAAGATCCATTCACAAATATATATGCATAGGTACTTTATTCAGGGAGTGAAAGAAAAGTGACAATTATAGTGACGTCTATAATCCCAGCACTTTGGAAGGCCGAGGCAGGCGGATCACAACGTCAAGAGATCAAGACCATCTCTACTAAAAATACAAAAATTAGCTGGGCATGGTGGCGCACACCTGTAGTCCCAGAGGTTGTGGTGAGCTGAGATCATGCAATTGCACTCCAGCCTGGGTAACAAAACTCCATCTCAAAAAACAAAAAAAAGAAGAGTGTTCCCCATCACTGGAATGGCAAAACTATCTGCCAAAGATATTGCAGAGTGATTTCTGCACCAGGCAGAGTGGAAATGATAATATTTAAAATGATAATAGTGGTGAATCCTGTGTGGCAGATATTTTCTAAGCACTTTATGTATATTAGCTGCTATTATAACCCTTATAACAAGCAAAAGAAGGAGGTCATAATATTATGACTATTTTATAGACAAGAAACTAAGGCTCAAAGAAATTAAATAACACACACAAGATCTCAGAGAACACAGCTGAGATAGCCTAGTGTAAATGCTCTCCACGTTACCCTCCTGAGGCAGGAGAGTCACTTGAACCTGGAAGGCAGATGTTGCAGTGAGCTGAGATTGTGCCACTGCTCTCTAGCCTGGCAACAGAGTTAGACACCATCTCAAAAAAAAAAAAAAAAAAAGCCCGGGCGCAGTGGCTCATGCCTGTAATCCCTGCACTTTGGGGTGCAGGTGGGCTGAGGCCGAAAAGGGTGTCAGCGAAGGTCGGTGGGAGAGAAGTTGGTTTTATAGGTTTGGGGTGGGCAGCGGAAAGTTACAGAAGTTACTCTAGGGTGGTTTTTTGCAAGCTGGGAGGGTGTCATAGGTTTGCAAGCTGGGAGGGGTTCATAGGGTGTGGAGTCAGGAGGTTGACCAAGGTCAGTTACAAAGTCCAATGACCTTATCAATTAGTGTGGGAATAAGGAACAATAGAGAATGTCTCAAAGTTAAGTAGATGCCACAGGGGATGATCATTTCTTCAGTCTTCCAGTTACTTTAGATATTCTAGGAACTCATCTGGAGTGTCCGTGCAGGTCACAGAGGTTAATATGGTATCCATGGCACGTCAGTCAGCCTAAAAGATCTTACAGGGAGGCTGAGGCGGGCAGGTCACCTGAGACTGGAAGTTCAAGACCAGCCTGATCAACATAGAGAAATCCCCATCTCTACTAAAAAAAAAAATACAAAATTAGCCGGGTGTGGTGGTGCATGCCTGTAATCCCAGCTACTTGGGAGGCTGAGGCAGGAGAATCACTTGGACCTGGGAGATGGAGGTTGTGGTGAGCCAAGATCACTCCATTGCACTCTAGCCTGGGCAACAAAATCAAAACTCCATCTCAAAAAAAAAAAAAAAAAAATGAAACCCTTCTATCTCACCATAGCCTCTGAGGAAGACAGGGAGATGGGTGAGAAATGGCCTCGCAGTAGCTCCTCACAGGCCTCTCACTTTCTCATGTTCTGGGAGGATCATGGGGCAGTTTACCAAGATTTAGATCAACTGAGGTTAAGCCCTGTCAATGTGGCCTATATGGACACATGCAAGGTCATCAGGACATCTCACAGAGCAGTTTACCTCCACTTCCTTTATTTTTAATTTTATTTTTTTCTTTGAGAGGGAGTCTCCCTCTGTCACCCAGGCTAGAATGTAGTTACA